>NW_028274810.1:122167452-122796543 GCF_037043125.1 Eumetopias jubatus
CTTATTAATAAATTATGGTATAGTCGTAGAATGGACACTAGACATCAGTTAATGTGAATGTTCCAGTACTACATGTATCAACATAGATAAATCTAAACACCATAATGCTGCACTCACAGAAAAGCAAGTTGCAGAAAGATAATTACCCCAGAGGAAGGAGTGTGGTTAAGAAGGAGAATGGGTTCATGAAAACTATTTTTATACCAGACTTATTTTTAAGTAATTCTTAAAAGAGAAGGAAGACATATTCAATTTCTGTGTTCCATGCTGCTGTGATTACAAGTAAAATGAAGCCTAAAAAGTATCCATAGGATTCAGCAACATGGATGTCACTGATAGTCAAACCAGTTCTTTCTTTCACAGAGCAAGTATATGTGTGTATTGCGTATTGGTAATCTATTGCTATGGAGCGAATTATCCCAATATAGTAGCTTAAAATATTTATTATTATTAATATTTATTACCGCAACAGTTTCTCACGGTCAAGAATCCAGGAATGATTTAGCTGAGTGGTCTGGCTTAGAATTATTTATGGGTTTACAGTCAGTATCAGCTTGGGCTGCTGTCATCTGAAAGCTTGAATGGGGCTGGAAGAATTGTTTCCGATGTGGCCCACTCACATGACTAGAAAATTAGTTCTGATGGTTGGCAGGAGGCCTCAGTTTCTAACCCTGTGGGCCTCTCCATAGGCTGCCTTGAGTGTCATGATGTTGCAGCTGCTTCCCCCCCAACAGAGTGACCCAAAACAGAACAATCAATAAGCCACAATGCCCTTAATAATTTAGTCTCTGATATCACACACCATCACCTGTGCTTTATACTGTTTAATAAAAGCAAGTTGCATAGTGAAGGCTACGCTCAAGGGGAGGGGAATTAAGCTCCACCTCTTGAAGGGAGGAAGGTCAAAGAATTTATGGACATGTTGCAAAACCATCACAACATGTTACAAGCTCTTTGCACTGTGAGGGGTAAAGTGAGATGTGATTTCTGCTGTCCAGCGTATAATCTTGTAAAGCAATTAAATCACACTCAAGACAGTTCACATGCAAGACCTAAAGGAGTAGGGCAAGAGATGGACTGACGACAAATAGTTTCAGTGAACAAAGATGGAAATAGCCCTACCCCAGAGTGGTCAGAAGGCTTTGTGGTGGGGACAAGACCAGATAATCCTACAGTAGAAACAGGATTATGAGGATTTTCCAAGCAAGGAACAGCATCAGTGAATGCTTGAGATGCCAGAAACTATGCATTCAACACGTATTTTACTTGCCTTTATTACAGAAGATACCAGATTGTGCTCTAATAGCTGCTTATGAAGATTTTCCCCAGATAGATTAAAATCATATACTATCCTCAGAGCCTTTGTGTTCTCTTAGGGCCAGAGAACACAAAGTATTGTTCATTTCTGTGTCCTCAGGAGCTAATGCTATACTTGGCACAGGTAAGTTGTCCACAAGTTTATTGAATGACCTATGTGTTGAAAAATAGAATGAACAAGTGAGTAAATGACTGAATGAAAGGATGCATGAACCCTCTGCTACTGAAATACTAGGCCAGACTATTTGTCTGGGTGGAAGAAAGATGATGGAAACCTGACAAGTGCAGAGCATTGAGATTTCTTGGTCTATGCAAAGGCCAAACTATAGCTAGAATGAATGCCAGCCTCCACTATCTCAACGGGCAAGGGCCACTGTCTTTGGTCTTCCAAATTTCCCAACACGGAGGGTCCAAAAGTCTACCGACTTCTAACCTTCGGTCTCCAGATTAAAAAAAAAAAAAGAAAAAAGATAATCAGGCATAGGTGCTGCCTCTCCCTGTTCTCTGTTACTCAGAATTCATAACCTTTCCCTGTCCCTCAGTCTCCCACACCCAACCCCACACAGTCAGCTTCTGATCCAAACCTTCCCTTTGCCCCCAGACCAGCATTACGGACATGTGAGCTGTATCAGAAGACAAAAGCAAAAAACAGAAAACCATGGTGGTGGGGGTGAGGGTAGGTCTGTGTTTTAATATATTAGAAGAGCACTGTGTTCTTTATACCCCCTTGTTCTCAGAGATGTATGATGTATGCTGGAAGCCATGAAAATTCCAACAGTAAAGAAATCAATTTAAAATTTTTTAAGAAATTTGTTTTCCAAACTTATTTGATTTGAGGATGATTCTTATTCTAATATAAATCATAATCATAATCATAATAATATGTATCAACTGCTTTTTATTGGTGAAGCATGATACCAAGAACTTTTTGTGACTTACTATTAACTTCTCAAAAGAACATTATTACATGGGAATTCTACCATTCCCATTTATAAGATGAGAAAAACAGGGCACAACGAGATTAAACAAGCGACCTCATGACAAAAATTTAGAAAACAGCCAAGACAGGTTTGAATCTAGGTGTGCTTGATTACAGAGGCTATGGTTTAACATCAAATAAATAATTCTGTGCCAGAGAAGATTTCATGGAAAAATCTTGTGCCCTATCCACTCTTTGAATACCTCCTCCTTCTTCCTCACCTCATCCTTTATTGATGTGTCCCCTCTTACTCACTAGTGACCATCTTCTAGTCATCTTTCCCCGTTTTCCTGCCTCATTGTAAGCTCTCAACAAATATTCCATGAATGCATATATCCTACCATGAGCAAAATGATACAAACATATATGTGTATATCTTACCAATCCAACACTTGCAGACGTATCACTGTTAAAGAATACGTTATATTTCCTCAGAAAAGGTTAAAAGAACCCATGCTGAGCTTCCTGACTGCCTCCATTGCCTTGTTCAATGTTCTGCATTCCAGAAGGGCCCCAGTATATACTGTTCAGCTGATTAATCCCCTCTCCACACAATTAAAAATAAGACACAGCCCTGTCCTGAGCAGCTCTCAATTAGGTAGGAATTTAAACACACACACACACACACACACACACACACACACACACACACCACACACACACAATGATGGCATAATGTTAGAGGGGCTGTCAGGAAAATCTCAATGTACCAGTCTTTCAGTTCACAAGAAACAAATGAACATCAAATGAATCTGGGTTGACCAGCAGGTTTTTTTTTTTTTTTTTTTTTATGTTACATTAATCACCATACGTTACATCATTAGTTTTTGATGTAGTGTTCCACGATTCATTTTATGTGTATAACATCCAGTGCTCCATTCAATATGTGCCCTCTTTAATACCCAACACCAGGCTAACCCATCCCCCCACCCCCCTCCCCTCTAGAACCCTCAGTTTGTTTCTCAGAGTCCATCGTCTCTCATGGTTCGTCTCCCTTTCCGATTTCCCCCTCTTCATTTTTTCCTTCCTACTCTCTTCTTCTTCTTCTTCTTCTTTTTTTTTTTTAACATATAATGTATTATGTGTTTCAGAGGTACAGGTCTGTGATTCAACAGACTTACAGAATTCACAGCGCTCACCATAGCACATACCCTCCCCAATGACCAGCAGTTCTGAAATGGCAGGCAGTAATGAGCTTGCTAATTATTATCTATCCACCCCTAGCTAGTCATCCTATCTGGCTACCTGGAAGATACCTTCCATCTCACCTTGGGAATCCCCCAGTGCCTTTTCTCAGATAAAGACTGTCAAGCCAGTAACCTGAAAAAAAAATCTCTCCAAATGACCTTCCGGGTATCTAGGCTAATAAAGGAATTCTATGTGAAATATTAATGTCCCTCATTGAATGTGAACTTTTGACTGCGTCAAAGCCCTCACCAGCCTTCTCCACATGATCCCTGCTTTCTGTTTTATTGTTATTGATATTATTCAGCCAGAATTCAGACTGCCCTCCCAAAGCACTTTTACTCCCCCCTGGAAAGTCATTTATGTGTATCTTATGGCCTTGGAGATGATTAAAGGATGATCTCTATTCCTGTTTAGTCATTTGTCATTTTGCCTTGGGTCATAAACGTCTAGGGTGGTTTCCAGGGAGATTTAATCAAGTGATTGGAGTGGAATTTTACAAGATGTCTCTCCAGAGATGAGGGGGGAAAGCAGCATGAGGCCAAGTCAGACTGGAATTCCCACCATTCCCTGGGTATGCCCTCCTGATCAAGCCTTTCACCTCTGCACCTTGGTCACCTCATCTGTCGAATGTTATGATTAGTGAGCTTATATTCATAAACACGCACAGAAGGTGCTCCCTACCTGAGTGTTTCCTTCCCTATGCAATTCTGAAGAGGGACTCTGAGTGCTATCATTGCAGGAGGGTCCATGACCCAGGTGGGCAAAGTCTCGTACCTGCAGAAGCGTAGCCAACCAGACTAGGAAGGCCATGGGGAGGAACACACAGGGGCTGACAGCAGAGCTTTCAGCATCCCTTTGGGGCGGTAGTGGTCGATGTGCACTGCAAGGGAGTTTATATCCAGATGGGGTGCAGCATCCTTTTCTGTCTCTTAGAATTATGCACTCCCCAAAGTCCCCAAATCCTTGGAGCCACTGTGACGTGCAAATGGCCAAACTAGATAAAGCCCTGGCCGGCCTCACTTTGGCCCGTTGTTTTGAAACCAATGAGAGGCTAAGGGACCATCTCTGGAAGGGAAAAGATGTTGGTTCCCATGGTGTCAGCTGGGAGAGAACAAACACTGTGAGTGGCAGTGTGTGCAAGGGGCTGGGGAACTGTAAGATGAATAAGACACAGCCCCCACATGTACAGAGTTGAGGGGGGCTGTCCCAGGACAGCATGCGCCACGCTATGAATGTGGTACAGAGAGAGGGATGCCTTCTCCAGGGAACAATGTGATTCGGAGCTAGGCCTTGAGGAACATACAAGAGTCACTAGACAGGCTGCCTAGACTGAGGGGAGAACAAGAAGCCAAGGAACAAGTGTGGGAGGTAAGGCTAGGAAGACACTTTGGGCCTCACAGACAACGCTAAGAGGTCCTGCAGAAGGTTACCACGGAAGTGGTCTCAGGAAGAGCACAACAGGATCAGATGTGTTTGTCCTGAAGGGCCGCTTTTCTTCATATCTTAGAATTTGATTAACAAGCCTATGGTCTTAGAAAAACTTCTATTAAACCTGTATATTGTTCTTTAGAGTTTGTAATATGTTTTCCCATACATTATTGCATTTATTATTTAATGAGGGCAATAATGTAACACATCTAATACAATGATGCATCAGTTAGTGCCTTAGGAGTAGAAACAAAAGAAACCTATTCTTCTGAGAAATGAAGAGATATCTGAAGACTCACTTACCAACAGGGCAGGGAATGTGCAGCCCCAGGGTTTCAGGGTGAGTCAAAGTGCATTGTCTCTAGGGATGCCAAACTGGGGGGGTGACCAGATCAACCATTTTCTTTTTCTTCCCCTACCTTTTAAAGTATTTAAGACATAAAAACAACCACATAAAATATAATAAGCAACTGTGTTCCCAATACCCAGCATTACCAAATCATTACATGTTGTCATATTTGTCTTAATAAAATATCAACGATGTAGTTAAGGATGCCATGTCCTCCGTCTCCAGTCTCATTCTTCTGGATGCCTCTGTCCCAAAGGTCACAACTCTTTATAATCTTTACATGTATGTTTTATTATATTATAAAGGGGATATATAAAAAATGTATTGTTTTACAGGTTGCTTTTTTGCTCAGCATTTTAGCCATATTGATTCAGGTGGGCTCAGTTCATTCATTTTCACTGTAGTATAATATCCATTATCAAAATATGCCCCTTTCTTTCTTGTTCTCTCTTTCTGTCTGTCTTCCTCATTCCCTCTAATTTGGTTCCTTTGGATGCTCTGGAACAGTTTCTGCAAAGGAGAGTTGTAAGACTTATGAGGGAGTGCCCCTCAGAGACACACAGAGGACAGTGAGGAAGGAAGAGATTGAATGGAGATGTAGCTGCAGCAGATACCTCCGCCTGTCCACAGGCAGCGCTGGGACTGAGGTGGCCCTCACTGTTGTCCAAATGGAGACCAGGCGGCCAGGCCTTTGGTTCACCAGATTAGCCAGTCATTCGAACTTATGCCCCTGAGCCCGGTGCATAACCTTGGGCAAATCACTTCGCAGTGCGGAAGGACAATTCCCAGCGACGTATACAGATGTGAGCCTGTGGCGCCTGGAAACCCAGTCACTGGGGAATGCGGGTGCCAGCTTGAAGAAGGATCTGGATGGAGCACCCCAGCATCCACAAGAGGCTGGTACATACGGTGGTTTGACACTCAGCAATTAGTCTGTCTTTCTTCTGGGGTGGTTTGTAATAACTGAGAGCCCAGAAAGCACAAACTGCAATTTCGCAGCCTCCTAGACGTAGTCCTGTGCATGTGGCTTAGGTTCGGCCATCAGAGCACTTGCAGGAGGTTTGAAAGGAGGGAGATGAAAACCGAGCTTCTGCTCCTGCATATTTGCTGGAAATGTCCTGTGCCAGTGACAGCAAAAAGTCTAGTGTCTAGGTGCTGGCTTTGTGGGTGTTGAGAAATAGCCTATGTGGGGTGGGGGGGAGAGGGGGCACCTGGGTGGCTCAGTCAGTTAAGCGTCTGACTTTGGCTGAGGTCATGATCTCGGGATGGAGTCCCAAGGTAGGGTCCACACTCAGCAGTGAGACTACTTGTCCCCCCCCTCTCTACCCTCCCCCCAGCTCTTGTCTTCTCTGTCTCTCTTTCAAATAAATAAATGAAATATTAAAAAGAAGAAGAAAAGAAAGAAAGAAAGAAAGAAAGAAAGAAAGAAAGAAAGAAAGAAAGAAAGAAAGAAAAGAAAGAAAGAAAAGAAAGAAAGAAAGAAAGAAAGAAAGAAAGAAAGAAAAAGAAAGAAAGAAAGAAAAAGAAAGAAAAAGAAAGAAAGAAAGAGAAAGGAAGGAAGGAAGGAAGAAAGGAAGAACGGAAGAAAAAAGGAAAAGAAAGAAAGAGCAAGCCTATGGGGCAAGCATTGAGCAGGGGCAGCATGGTTCAGGAATCAGCAGCCACAGCTTCTGATCTTGGCAGCTTCCTGATTGTGGCCACGGTAGCCTGGTTCTGGAGCCAGAGGTTTTTTGACCTGAGAGGTGGCCGTTCTTTTGAAGACCTGGTTCTGGGGTGCGGCTCCAGAGGCCATTCCTCTCACCTCTAGTCTGTTACTTCAGGGTATCCCCCAATGATTCTCTAAGCTACTCTGTCCCCTCAGATGTTTTCCTTCCTGCTTCAAGGGGATTGAAAGGTCCTGTACCTGGAAAACTGGCCAATTTTTACCAGTTATTTATAACTGTATTTAGTCATTTGTATCAGATACTTAGAATCCTCCCTGATTCGTACTCTGAAAAGTAAGCCTGCAATAAATATCCCTGTACATGCCTACTATTGAATATATGCAAGAGTTTCTCTGGGTACAAAGGTACACGTCTTCAACATTACCAATCATGCCCAATAGCTATTTTATCCGCTGATGCTCCCCCATACACGGTATGAGAGGAGCTCAGTGTCTCTCCATCATCACCACTCTTGGAATCATTATACATTATTATTTTTGCCAGTCAGTGTGATGTGGTAACTCTTGGCCGCTTTAACCGTATTTCCCCTAATAATTCGCAAGATCAAGCATTTTTCATAAACTTACTCATCACTCCTGTTTCCTGTTCTATGAGCTCCATGTGCACAACCTTTGTGGAGTATTTTACTTAGTTGTTCTTCTTTTCCTTACTAATTTGAAAAATTTATTTATGTATTCTGGACTCTAATTCTTTGTTGTTTATGTGTGTTATAAATATAAATCCCAATCTGTGGCTTGTCTCTTAACGTTGTATGGTGTTTTCCAATTATGCAGAGTTTTAAAAATCTTAAGGTGGCTTGAGGTTATTGCCTGACAGTGATGGCAGACAAATTTCAGAAAGTCACGGGGTCAAACTCTAAATTCCAAGCCCTTAGTGCTGCAGCTCCAGGGAATGTCTAAATCAGGAATCATCATCACGCTCTAAGAACTGCAAATAAAGATTCATAGGCCCATAAATTTCCTCTTCTATGGGCCCTGGACCTGCATGACTCAGTTAAAATGCAAGGTTCAAGAATAAATGTCTTGTTTAGTAAACCCAGAGGTCAGGGGGAGAAACACTTATCATTTTATAATTCTCTCAGCACCATCCAGTTTAGAGTACACCCACAGAAGTAACCCGAAGGAAATTATCTTTCAAGAAACCCCAGTTTTGCTCATTTGGAATTAAGACTACATGATCTCTAAGTTTTCATTCAACTTAACATTCTATGCGCTGAGGTAAAATTTTTACTAGCAGAGCCCATTAGTGAATCTTGACAAGAGAACACAGTGGTCTGGGAGATTCAACTTTAATTCATTAATTCATTCAGTTATATTTTAAACAAAAGTATATTGTGTTTCTACTATGTTTTTGGCACCAGCTAAATTGAGAGAATAGAGTGAAGAAGACAGACATGTTGGGTGCAAGTGTATTGAGTTTACAAAAGTAAACGCAGAAATGCTATGGACATGGAAATGCATACAGTATGCACCATCTTATCTTGTCTGAGGGTTCATGGAAGACTCTTTCAAGGAAGTAACATTTGAATTAAGACCTACTGGAAAGACCATCAGGAGCTAGTCTGGTAAAATCTCAAAGTGGAGGGGTGTTCCAGATAGGCAGTTGGCATATTTGAAGGCCACAAGAAAGAAAGACAGAAGGAAGCAGGGAAGGACAGAGACTGAGAGACAGAGAGATGAACAGAGACAGACAGAGACAGAGAGATTGAGATTGAGATCACACAAGCCGCAAAAGTGAGAGGGACTACAGCCAGAGGTGAAACTGGAAAGGAAGCTATGGGGCAATTAAGACCTAAAAAGCCGCATGAGGGAACTTGGGATTTATCCTAAGTGCCAAGAGCCATGCGGAAGAAGTTAAGTAGTGTTTGGACAGAGCTCGTGGCTGAACCAGAGGAGTAACATAAAACTTACAGATGTAAGAGTCTCCTTTTTAGTGCATGATGGACAAAGCAGTAAGGGGAGATCAAGAGCTCTCAGTGATGATCCTGATGAACCACATCTCCACTCGAGGAGAACTGGCTTCTCACTAATAAAATTACGAGGTCATGAATATTGGCCTTTCAGGGACTACCCCTTACTCAACTGAACTCCTGCCCCACAATAATGCTGTGTAACACCAGGATGGGACTCCAAAAACCAATGGCTTCAACAGTAATCATTTATTTCATTAAGTCAATTGTGGATTGCCAAGAATTGGCCAGTGGGTTGAGGCATGGTTCATCTGCCTCAAAGTGGACCCAGAGATCCTGGCTCCTCGCTGAGGTTTGGACTCAGGTCTGCTCCATGTGTGTTTATTTATTCTAGGGTTCAGTCTGAATAGGTATCTGTCAACCTGGGGAAGCCCCTCTCATGGCCTTGGGCAGAGGCTCCAGAGAGCAAATGGAAGCACGGAAGTCTTCTTGAAGCCAAAAAGGTCCCCTTGGTACACCATCACTTCCTCCTCTACCATGGCTGGCCCCACCTTCTTCTTTCTGATAAAATATGCATAACATAGAATTTACCTTCTTAAGGGCATGGTTCTGTGGCTGGCTTATCTCACCATAAGGTCTTCAGGGTCATCCATGTTATAGTACATGTCAGAATCTCCTTCGTTTGTAAGGCTAATATTCCATTGTATGTATATACCACATTTTGTTGATCCGTTCTTCCATCAGTAAACCCTAGGGTTGCTTCTACCTTTCGGCAATTGTAAATGTTGCTGCTGCGAACACAGCTGCATACACTCTGTCTGAGTCTCTGAGTCTCTGATTTCAATGCTTTGGGGTATATATCTAGAGGAAGAATTGCTGGATTATATGGTAATTCTGTTTAATTTTTTGAAAAACTGTCATACCATTTTACAGAGTGGCTATACGATTTTACATTCCTACCAGCAATGCATAAATGTTCCAATTTTGCCACATCCTGACCAACATGCATTATTTTTTATTTTTTATTTTTTTGGTAATAGCAATACTAATGGGTAAGAAGTGGTATCTCATTGTTGATTTGGTTTACATTTCCCTAATGATTAGTAATTTTAAGCATTTTCTCATGTACTTACTGGTCATTTATATATATTCTTTGGATAAATGTCTACTAAAATACTTTACTCATTTTGAATAGGGATATTTGCTTTTTTTGTTGGTGTGGGATTGTAGAAGTTCTTTATATATTCTAGGTATTAATCTTTTATCAGATACGTGATTTGGAAAATATTTTCTCCCATTCCATGGGTTGCCTTTTCACTCAGTTGATAGTATTCTTTGATACACAAAAGCTTTTAGTCTTGATAAAGTCTAATTTATCCATTTTTTCTTTTGTTGCCTATGCTTTTGGCATTATCTCTAAGGAATCATTGCCAAATCCAGAGTCATGAAGATTTTTCCCTTGACCCCCTCCCCCCCCTTTATTTTAGGTTTTTTATTTATGAGAGAAAGAGAGAGAGCACACAGGGGGAGGGGCAGAGGGAGAGAATCTCAAGCAGACCTCCAGCATGGAGCTGGACACAGGGCTCAATCTCACGACTCTGAGATCATGACTTGAGCCGAAATCAAGAGTCGGATGCTTAACCAACTGAACCAACCAGGCACCCCTGACCTCATCCCTTTTAAGGAAGGAACTACTCAGTTATATGGCAAAGGGTGTGAATAAAAGGAGCTACAAATCAATCTGGATACCTCCCTTCTTTCTTTCAGTTGCTCACTGTCCTAATACCCTCACCTTGCTCTGTCCACATGCTTCTGTTCTTAGGAAGGAACCCAGTCAACTACTCTGAGGTGACGGTGACAAAGACTTGTCTAAAATGACTGTAGCTCCCAGGGATACTTTTATTTCAACCATGGGAAGAAGTCTTCAACCAAAGGAAAGAAGACATACATTTGACATTTTCTCATCTCTAAGTGTGTGACAGAAACACTCTCACACCCTGAAGCCACAAATCAGAAATCTGCCCCAGTGCCCCCCCTGCCACCTTTTCTGTATTCTTGCCTTTAGCACCAAACTGCTTTGTGAATAGAAGCTACCAGGATTTCAGTACAAATAGGATACGGTAGAGGGGTGACCCATTCACTGAGCAGGACTTACCAGTGAAATACGCAAACAAAATTCTTATAACTCTCTCACATAAAGTTGATTCCCTCTTCAAGGAGGTGTGGCCCCTCCCCTTGTGCAATGGCAGATAACTACTTTCCTTCCCCTCCAGCTTTTATTCAAGTTAGAGTTACACACTGTGTCATTTATTTCATAAACAAAGATATTTTCTAGGAGTCCTCTCCAAGTTTTGTCAAATCTTTTTTACATTATATAATTATAGATAATAAAACAAGGTGCTTTTTTCCTGGCTTCTACATGTAAAATCACAATGCTGAATACGATCTTTCAAGCTATATTCCCTTACCACAGACTCTGATTTTATTTCTCCACCATCATCCTAAGGTGTCCACACACACACACACACACACACACACACACACACACACACACACACACACTCAGTCACAAATCATTGGCTCAGAAAACAGAGGGATTGGAAAGGGGTTTTGTTGTTTACTGGTATTTGTTTTGTTATGTCACAGAGAGTGCAGACAATGCACATCAAGCTCTATGCGTCTGATGGATGGAGGATGGGATTAGAGGGGACAACAGTGAGCCCAGCTGGCTGTGGGAGGGCACTGGGGGGCCTGCAAGGGCTAGAAGTGACAGGTAGGGGTGAGTTTATTGCTGACACAAGAGCAGGAAGAAGCTGGGGGAAAGGGACATAGCTGGGAAGATAAATTCCATCTACCACCCAATTGTGAGCCCTGGTAAGCCCATTTCAGTCCGCCCATTGAAGGGCACTGTGAACATACAGTTGTAGGCAAAAAAGCTGAGCGGCCTCTCCTGTGGCCAGGATGATAAAAATCCCAGAGAGGCTTAGGGATAATGTAGCGAGGCTATATGTGTATATACGTACACATATATATGCATGACTGAGGTTAGAGGAAAAGCTTTTTATGCCTAATTTGTTGCAGAAATTATTCAAGAATCAGTCAACTGTTGAAAATATGGCCGCTGAGACCCTGCCAAGGTTAGTATGAACCATTAGGATCTGCTGAGCAAATGCTAGCTACATAATCAAAAACTATGTGGTTAAAGCTTTAACTTAAGTACCGATTTTTCTTGTCCCCAGTTTTAATAAGGGAATGGGGTGGTGTGGGAGGGGGGCACCGCAGGCTGAGGTGACCACATTGCAGGTAATTGTGCTGAGCTGGATAAAGTGGCTCACGGTCTCTCCATTAGAGAAGAATTTTTTTTTATTCCCCCTCTCTTCTCTCTCCCCTAGGACCTGGATATTCACCTCAGATTCTACACAAAAATGACAAATAGACACTGGTTTTACTGGGGTTTTACCAGAGATCCAGAGTAGTCTCTTTTTCATTCATATTGGTCAATTCTTGGCTAGATAAAAGGGTATAAATAAGAGCTAAACAAAGCCTGAAATGCAGAAATAAGGAGGAGGGGAACCAAATGGTCTCACATGGGCTATGGATTAATTGGTATCACCAGAAGAAACTTTCTAGCAAGGGCATATTTTACATTGTCTCCAAATTTATAATTATGCGTACTACACTCCAATGGAAATCTCTCCCCAGATTTTATACTCTCTAATGGCCATGTAATAAAAGGTAATATATATTCTTATACTAAGCAATAAATAGGGAGCACTCAGCAGCACTGTGTTCCCGAGGAAATCTCAGGTCTTCTGGGATGCATATTCGTTCACACAATAGGGAGACACAAATCAACATGGTGGCCAAGGAGACATGGGGTGAGTGATGGCTTTAGCTCCTAATGAAACCAAACCATGAAAGGCATTAGAAAGATTAATTGGCATTAAGTTAGCTGCCAATGTTAGCTGGGGTACCCCAGGCTGTAATGAAACTGCCAGGGGTTATTTATGGAGACATAGGGTTTGGGGTATAAGTTTTGTCTAGCAGGCTGGTCTTACAGACACACACTTGAACCTCCACAATGAATGGAAAAGCAGATACCCATGTTCCATGGGGCTCCCCTCTCACTGGTTGGGATGGCATGGTTTCCCAAGCATTTGCACCAGCCTAAAAGGGAAGGTTCCCAACTGGAAGGAAAATGGGCCAAGGTTAACTTACAGCTTGCGAATGTCGACTTTAGGTTGGACAAGAAAAAGGTGTCAAAAACAACCCTAAATAATTGCTACTAAAAGAAAACCAAACACACACACACATACACACACACACACACACATACACAACACACACAAAACCATGCCCTTATCTAAGTCAAGATATGAGATATATACTTATTTTTAGTGTCTGTTAATCCTTTTTGGACATAGCTCCTTTCTTAAGAGTTAGAAAGGGGGGGAGAGAAGGAAAGCCAGCCTTGATGCTCAGTAACACAGCCAGGTATTCAAGCTCTGGGGGTAGAGAGCAGAGGGACAAGGGTGGACAGTGGATTTGGAAAGGCAAGTGAAATAACTAGCATACTGTCACGTTCTTCAACCCAGCTTTAAGGTGGTGGTGGTGTTCCACTTTAAGGTGAATGTGGAAAAAAGGATGGAAGCAATTTGAAAAATAGGACTTTTCAAGAGCCACCAGGAGGGTGATTACATAAACCGTAGGAACCGTAGTGTGGCCAAGAGACTGGAAATGTCATCCAATCTGAGAGTCTCTTTAGTTTCCTGCTTGACTGGCTCCAACTGAAGAGAAAGGGGAAATGGTGTGTAGGCTTCATGATCCAGAAGCTGCCTCTTTTTTACTTTGTTGCCTCCCGTTCTGCAAAAATGGAAAATGTTGTGGAGGGGCCTGGGCACCTGAAGGGACAGGCCGGTGGGTACTGCAAGAGTAGCTCATGTCTCCGGGAGAAAGGAAGAGCAGCCAGGGATAATGAGGAATGGACCCAGCAGAGTTCAATGCTTCACGTTCCTTTCAGGGCTCCTTCCAATGTAGACCCTGCGATGGGGAGTTGGGGTGGGTAGATTACTTGGCAGGTGGTAACAGGAAACATAAATGAGGGAGCAGGAGAGTTAAAAAAAAAAAGGAATAAAGAAAAGCCAAAAATCTGAGAAACTGTATGGAATACATTTGGGAATCAACCCACTAGAGGATAAAGAGGTTAGGCCATTGACCCACCGACTCTTATTCTCCATTAACTGGAAGTTGTTCCCACAAGGCATTTCCAGGTTGCTGATACTTGTGTTGGAATAAACTCTGAAATGTCACAGAAGCCATCAGATGAGAACAGAGACAAAGGGTCTGCAGGTGGCAAGGTATGGGCGGGCCAGGAACTGCCAACCAGAGCTGCAGGTGAATTCAGGTGGGCCACGGGGTTATGGACCAAACACATTATGATTTAAGTCATCCTGGCTCCTCATCTGAGAAGGCTGGATCCGGTGAGTGGGGCCAAGAATGGTCTTCATGAGGGGTAGGCTTCTGAGTGAGGCTGGTAAGAACTGGAACCAGCCATCCAGATGCCAGTTAAAAATCAAGGGTCTAATGGGGCACTTGGGCGGCTCAGTTGGTTAAGTATCTGACTCTTGGTTTTGGCTTTGGTCATGATCTCAGGGTCCTGAGATTGAGCTCTGTGTTGGGCTCCACACTCAGCACAGAGTCTGCTTGTCCCTCTCCCTCTGCTCTTCCACCCCCACCCCTGGCTCTCTCTCACATAAATAAAATCTTTAAAAAAACAAAAAAATCAATAGTCTATTAACATAACTTGACTTTTGCACTAACTCTTGCCCAGGAAAATGAAACTGTTTTTCAGGAAGGCAGTGGGATGAGAAATGGCCTACCGCATCAGGTTCTAGGGCTGCTGTAACCAATTACCACAAATTGGGTGGCTCAGAAACAAAAACAGAAATGTATTCTCCCACAGTTTTAGAGACTGTAAGTACAAAATTAAGGTGTCAGCAGGGCCATGTGTTCCTCAAGCCTCTAGAGAAGAACTTGTTCAATGTCTTTCTTTTAGTTTCGGACGGTTGCAACCATCCTTGGCATCCCTTGGCTTATAGACACCATTCCGGTCTCAGCTTCCAACACCACAATGTGTTCCGTCCTCCCTGTCTGCATCTGTGTTTTGGCCTCTCTTCTTGTAAGGACACCAATTGCTGGATTAGGGCCTTCCCTAAGCCAGTATGACCTCATATTAACTAATTACATCTGTAAAGACCTCGTTTCCAAATTAGGTCACATTCCGAGGTTCCAGATGGACATGAATTTGGGGGATACAATCCAACCCAAAATATCCCCTATAAAACATCCATGTCAAATCTCTGAGACCTATGAATATTACCTTATCTGGCTTATGTGTTTGAATTAAGGATTTTGAGAGGAGGAATTTATCCAAGATTGTCTGGATGCACCTAAGTGCAATCACATGTACCCTTCTAGGAGCGAGGCAGAGTATTTTGAGAGAGACACACTCATAGAAGAGTAGGCGATGTGGAGATGGAGCAGGGAAAGAGCCACGAGCTAAGGAATGCCAATAGGCCCAGGAGCCAATTTTCCCTTCAGGCCTCTAGAAGGAGTGGTATCACCGGCAACTCCTAGGCTTCAGACTTCTGGCCTCCAGAACGGTGGTAGAATAAATTTATATTGTGTCAAGTCACCCAGTCTGTTACAACAGCCTCAGGAAACTAATATAAAGAACTTCTTGAAGACCATTAATTTGAAGTTAGAGTATTCCACTTTGCCTTACGGGAGTAAAGACCCTTTCTTGGTGCAATAAATAACATCAAACAACTGTCTCTTCAAGATTTACTCTGAAACCATCAACCCCACCTAGCTCTAGTCCCTCATCTTCAACTATTCTGTTACCTATCTGTTCAACTCAAGAGTCCCTGCATCAAATGACCAAGAATAAACCCAAGCCCATAAATTACTTCCTATGCCTTCTCACCTCCAATAAATCTATTAAGACTCTAAGGGCAAAACAGAGGCTTGGGGCTCCTGCCAAGACATTAAGTCTCCATAGATGTTGAGAACATTGATCCAAGCCTCTGAAACAATGATCTCCAAGTGTCGTGGCAGCATGCCTTCATTGGTAAATGATTTTTTAAGTTACAAAAATCTGATATGTGTATTTTTTCTATAAAGTAGTTACAATTTCTACTATTTGAATATGTTAAAAAGCATAAACAAAAATACAAAATGTAAAGGTTTGAAATAGAAATAAAATGGAAACAACTGCTTTAAAATACCTTAGAAAAATTATGAAAGCTTTTGAAATGTGCAAAAGGTCACTAGATACCTTTTTGGTGGAATGCTGGGCATTATCTCTCAAACCCTCCAGGGTTATCTGATTCTATAGAGCTTTACACCTTCAACTGTCTTGGTCTAGGCTGTTTTACAACTCTGTAAATTGTAAGAAACTGATGATAATGCAAGTATTTTCTTTTTGCAGAGAAATGCAAATGCAGAATTTTGTCTAGTAGAGATGCAATTGATTTATGTCCTATAGAAATATACAGTTTGCTGCGCTCTAGGATATTAGCCAGTTTTGTAACTATTAGCAAATTCGTTTTAGCATTCCTGCCTGCCTATAAGTGTCTACGTTCCAGATCTTCCTTTGAACTGGATTAATCAATTTATGGGCTCTCCCATTAATTAATAAACTAAATAAAATCTTTGACACATTTCACTTTACATATTTATGCCAGTCATAATTTTATCTTTTTTGAAAATTACCCTTTAACAAATGAAGACAAGTATGTCTTTTTTAATAAATCTTGATTTAATCCTTTGTGATACACTTTAATCTTTTTTGATACACTTAATTTAAGTGTCTGGTTCTACATTTAGTTAATTTTGATACTTGGTTTTAATGGATGCCATAGCTGGAAAAAATTAACTTTGTAGAGATAAATTGGCCCAAATGTGAAATTATAATGGTCATTGTTCAATCCCACTCCAATTATGTAATAAACCTTTGACAAAACAATGACTCTCTTACCTGCTGTTAGTAAGTTATTATTGCAAACTCATAAGAATGTATTATGTTTTTCTGTATAAAGTATATGTGTAATCAAATGGATTCAGAGCCCACTGAAACTTTTTTTTTAAAGATTTTTAAATGGGTTAAAAATTCAGTTTGCCAGTTTAGTAACTGCAGATGTGACAGTCTCCATAGTTTTCACACTTAAGAGAAAATGTATATAATGTTTTTTTAAAGATTTTATTTATTTATTTGAGAGAGAGAGAGAGAGTGAGAGAGAGAAATCACAAGAGGGGTTAGGGACAGAGGGAGAAGCAGACTCCCGGCTAAGCAGGGAGCCTGATGCAGGACTCGATCCTGGGACTCTGGGATCATGACCTGAGCCGAAGGCCGTTGCTTAACCAACTGAGCCATCCAGGTGCCCTAAATGTTAAAATATATGCCAACATCCATTTTTCTGGTATTCTCTCCATAATGCAAGTTTCATTTAAAAAAAAAAAACTAATTTTTTTTTTTTTTTTACACTCATTGTTAAATCATCATCTTTACCTTGAAGGGATAGGATAAGTATACTGATTTATTTCTTAAAATATATGCTGGGTAGTATAATGTCGACCACCATCTTTCATCAAAAAAAGGCTGAATTTTTTTTTAAATGTGTTATGAGCTGAATTGTGTCCTTCTAAAATTCCTATGTTAAAAACCTAAATCCCAATAGCTCAGAATGTGACCGGATATAGGGACTTTAAAGAGTTGATTAAATTAAAATAAGGACATCAGAGTGGGGTGTTAATCCAATATGACTGGTGTCCTCAGAAGATGAAAACACCAGAAATGTGATGCACAGACAGAAGACTATGTGAGAAAGCAGGGAGAAGGTAGCCATCTGGAAGCCAAGGAGAGAGCCCTCTGGAGAAGCCAACCCCTGCCAACACTTAGATCTTGGACTTCCAGCCCTCCAGGACAGTGAGAAAATACATTTCTGTTGTTTAAGCCACCCATTCTGTGGTATTTGGTTATGCAGTCCTGGCAAACTAATTCAGTGTGTAACTCATCTTTAAGTGTGGCAACGCTTACCAAGTATTTGCTGAGAAAATCAGTAAACATCTTGTGTTACAAAAGATGCTCATCTCTCTATATAAATAATATCATAGAGATCATACTACTTAGAGTCATTCATATAATTGTAAATTCCCTCAATGAGGGGATATAAACTACATAACATAATAACATAACACATAAACAACAAAAAGCTACAGTACACCAAAAAACCAGAGTAGGGTCACCATTGTCAAGAACTCTACATTATGGAACTCCCATTATTCCATCTCTAACATGTATGATTATTTAACCTACATTCTAAATGAGGGCTCTGGATGCCAGTGTCAAGCCATAGATTAAATAACTCTCAATTTCTTTCTTTTTCTTAAAGATAAAAATGAAATACAAATAAAAATTCCAATATTTTACTGCCATCCCCCCCAAAATCACTTTTTGCATGCCTGGAATGCCCCCATTTGCCTTGGAGATCATCACTATAGGCAACAGGAAACTTTGAAAAGTATAAGTTAAAAAGACATGATTTAAAATGATTATAGGGGTGTCTGGGTGGCTCATTCGGTTGAGCATTTGACTCGATTTCGGTTCAGGTCACAATCTCAGGGTCAGGAGATCGAACCCCATGTTGGGCTCCATGCTCAGCGGGGAGTCTGCTTGAGATTCTCTCTCTCTCCTCTCCCTCTGTCCCTCCCCTGAATTCTCTCTCTCTCCTCTCCCTCTGTCCCTCCCCTGTTCTCACTCTTTCTCTCTCTAAAAATAAATAAACAAATCTTTTTAAAAAAATTACATTGATGGCTCTATAGAAAATGAATTATGGATGGATGTGAATAAATGCAGTGGAGCTAGTTGAGAAAGAAGCTGATGGAATTTTCTAAGTGAGGAATGATGAAAGGGTAAAATAAGAATAAAGAGAAGGAGACATACTCTCAACATATCGCAAGGCCAGGCTGACTGGTACCGGGCAGCAGATCGGTTGTGGGGTGAAGAGGGAGAATGGCAAAGGAAAATGTTACAGTTGGATTCAGGGTTCTGGGGTTTGGGAATGGGGAAGGATGGTGAAGCCATTAAGAAGAAAAGGAACATGGTACAAGAAATGCATTTTGGAGAGAAGGAAAAGCACAATTTCCATTTTATTCATGTTGAGCACGTGGCACGTTAGAAGATCTAGATGAAATTGCCCACAGTGGAGTGTCTGGAGCTCACAGGGGGAGATGCAGTTAATTTTGTATTAATTAGAGAAATGATAGGGTACAGAGAGAG
This sequence comes from Eumetopias jubatus, assembly GCF_037043125.1. Lineage (NCBI taxonomy): Eukaryota > Metazoa > Chordata > Mammalia > Carnivora > Otariidae > Eumetopias > Eumetopias jubatus. Next base: position 122,186,686 of record NW_028274810.1, read on the forward strand.
GAGAATATCACTGTAATTTAAGATCACAATTAAAACAAAATTAGAGTCAGTTCTCAATATACTAGTGTCCATTCAATCTTGTCCTTAATTTTATCTAGTCCACAGGGACAGAACTCTGTGATTGCACAGGACCTGACTGGTCTGTCAAAGATCCTCCCTTTAAGAAGGAGATGGATAAAGTAGGACTATGAGAAAAGGAGACAGGCCTTGCCTCAGAGAGGATTCAGTGCCCGAGTGGGGTCTGTGCCCCAATAGTAAATCAACCAGTGCACCTCAGGGGCAGCTTGTAACACAGCTACTTCCTTCTAGGGAACAACTCCCATCCTCCATCCTTGGTATACCTTAGCCAATCTTCACCTGCCCCTTAGGAAGCAAGAATTAACTTTGTATATTTCAGAGTCATCAGGATACCAGTGACAGCAAAAGTCAATGGCGTGGATGGACTCACGGAACAAGGAATATACCAGGATTTTCAAATGGTACTTATTCTGTCTCTTCTCAGCTGAGATCTTGAGAAAAGAGATGCCAACTGTTCCCATATTCCAAAGCAAGTGATGGGCCACCTAGTCAGGATTTGCAAAGAAGTTTCCAAAAGATGATTTTCAACCCCTGATCTAATATCCCCCCTTCAGGTACAAGAGGGTTGAAGTTGAAAAGATTTTTTTAGTGAGAATTTCCTTGGGAGAAAGTTGTTTGAGTCTGTGGCATTTGCTTTGAATAAAGGAGGATACGCCCTCTTTCCTCAAATAGTAAAAGGATCTTCAAAGAAACCATTTAGAGAATTTTATTGGTGCCCTCTGGAGTTTGGGGAATGCATAGGACTGGTGTCTGACACAGACCCCAGGAACCTAAAGGTCAGAGACTGTGCTATCTACCTGAGGCTTCAGGGCAGAGAAAGATTGAGCTGCACAAAGAGCTAGCTACACTTCTACCAAGCGAGGGCAAGGAGGCCTGAGTGTTTCTTGGGAACCAAAAGAGAGCCACATGGCGGAAAGGCATCACACTCCACAAACATTTGAAACCATCCCTCAGAGCACCCAGAGGGGTGACGTGATCTCACTCAGAGAGAAGGACCAGTGCAACATCTCAGGGAGAAAGTTTAAGTGGCCGCCCAGACACGGTCATTATGCTGCAGGAAATGCAACTGGACAATCCTAGCAGTGGAATCTTCAAGGAACTCATGAACAAAGCCACGAGGAAAATCAACACCAAACATCAATCAAATCCAGAGAAGCCAGTGCTGGACTACGGGCCATTATCACACAGGAAACACCTTTCCTGGCTCTTGACTTCCTTCTCCCACAGCTCTGGATGAGAGAGAGAGCACGCAAGTGAGAGAGACTGCTCTGACTGAGAGGGTTATATAAATAAGGAGTCAGAGAAGAGGTGTAGACTTCCCAGTGTAGACTTCCACTCTGAAGGAGGAATTTGTTGAGGGAAGGGAGAATTTTAGCTTCCAATGATCTACAGAGCTCTAATTATAAAATGGGACTGGCCATGTTAATGATTTAAATGAACCCATTTTGTGTCAAAACATGACCAGAGGAATATGAATTATCTGTGAGTAATCAGCAGAGTTGTGGACTCCAGGGATTAGAGTCGTGGACTCCAGTAATAGAATCCAAGGATTCTACTCCAGGGCAGGGAAGAACGAGCCCCACAAAGCAGATAGGATAGGGCAGTCGGGGGAGAAATCAAGTTTGCTTCTCCTGTACTCTGGCGAGGGGAGGTGTAGTCTTTCAAGGTAATGGCTCTATGAGTTTAGAATGAAAACAGTAAATGTCCAAGAATGGAGCCTCCTAGAGCTGTGATATCTTAGGTGTGGGCAGCACCGATGAGTATGAGAGACTGGGAAAGAAGCGGAAGGAAAGCAGGAGGGGAGCCAGGAGATGGTGGTATCAGGGAAGGGGTTGCCTTTTTCTTTCTTTAAACACTACCCTGTTTTTCCAACCTCACACACCTCCCTACCCAGACGCATGCTTAGTGCAATCTTGGGACATCTGGCAGGCTACTGACAGAAAAGTTGTGAACAGAACTGACAGAACAGTCCTGCAAATAGTCTCTATCCAACTGTCTCAGCTTTGAAGATTGTAGGACGACTCTACTGAAGAAGCCCTTGTTTCATAGATACATGAACGGTGAAATCATGGGTCTCGGTTTATAATGCCAGTAAAGAGCCAGAGCTGATGAACTATTGACACATCGGATGAATGCCTTCTGCTTGCTGTGGCACCTTCCCTATGTCACGTGAGCAGGTGAGCCCAGCACATCACACCCTGATGAAAGGAGAACAGGTGTGGTCTCTCCACTGGACAGGTTGGAGGGCGTAGGATTAAAAACAGAAGGGGGCAACTGGGTGGCTCAGTCGGTTAAAGCATCTGCCTTTGGCTCAGGTCACGATCCCCTGCTCTGCCTGCCCCTGTCCCTCCCCCTGCTCCTCCCCTGCTCCTCCGCCTGCTTCCCAGCTCTTACTCATGAACACACACACTCTCTCTCTCTCTTTCTCTCTCAAATAAATAAATAAAATCTATTAAAAAAAAGCGAAAAAGAAATTGACAGACTTGCTAACTATGGCTAGAGCTAGGACAAGACACCAGGACTCTGGAATCTTGGGGGATTTTATAGAACATTTTGCTCTCTCCCTGGGACACTGTTATTTAATGATGCCTTTTATTTGCATGACCCTTTACATTTACAGGGTATGGGTCATTCACTCTACTTGAAGCTCCTCCATTCCCCTGCAGCATGTCAACTCTAGCTGTCCTACAAAATCCAGCCCTTTGTCAGCACGTCTTAACTCTTTACTGAACCCTTTAAGCTACACACAATCTTAGACTATTTTAGATACCTTTATCTCATTTAAATAAAATGGGAATAATGTTATTTCCTATTACATAGGAATATTGCGAGAATTAAGAAGTTATGGTGAGTGTCCAACACATAGAAGGACTGCAGTGAGTGACTAATGGACACTACCATAAAGAGTTCAGTGGACACTGAGTAGGGAAAAGACATTGCGAAGACTTTAGCTCAGACTCTGGGGATATTTTTATTGCCTCCCTCTTACCATCTACATGGCAAGGGTTGCCCTACCCAAGATCAACAGGAAGACACAATGCTAGTGTTCAGCTCCTGCAACATATAAACAAGGCTCAGGTGACTTCTCGGCCAAAACCACTCCAAATGTTTCCGCCCCTTATTTAATTGCAGTGGTAAATACTACATAAAGAGAAGTGGCTAAATGCCAAATGCACAAATGAACCGGACAGTAGTGAAAACATGGTATTAGGCCCCTCTATCTGATGTCCGGGGGAGCTCACATGTTCCCCTTTTCCAACAGGCACTACAATTGGAGTACTGTTTGGTGTGTTTCATAAGTCAGCATAGCAACAGTGGGGATATATATATTTGAAGTTATCCTGTATCCAAGCATCTCTCTGAGTGCTTTTAAAACCAGCTTGTACCATACAGACTAGCAGGAGTTGGCATTTAATAAGACAGCTAGCAAGAGGCACAGTGTCCCGGAAGATCCCACCTGTTTCCAGGGCTGACTAGGTGCCAGGCATTTTCATGAACTTGCACTCCATGACCTTCAGAGCACCCTTGAGAAATTGATAATACAGCCCCATCTTAGACACTGGGGAAAATGAAACCAAGAGGGTAAGGAGCCAACAGTGAGAATAGATAGTAAAAATCAAGGTAGAGCATATGTCTTCTGGCCCCAACTTCCACAACCTTAGTTCTACAATATGGTTGTTTGGTCTTCAATATAAATTCTTATGTGTCTCCCTGATTCAATCACAAGCATCCTGGGGACTGCAGAAGAGTATGCTAAGGCTCCATGGGAACACAGCAACCACCCAGTGTAGTGACTTTCATTTTTTAAAAGATTGTTACCTGCAAAATAAGTTTCACTGAGAATGCCATCATATGAAATAGGTTCAAGTAGGACTGAGCTTCCTTAATTATAAATTTTGGGACAAGTAGCATCTGACCTTCTCAGTAGCCCCCTGACTCCTCCTCACTACAGCCTGAAGTAACCCCTTGCTTGGAGCACAGTTTCAAACCACTGATGCAGATCAATCCCCATATTCTATAATTGTGGAAACTGAGTCCTAGAGAGAGGAAGGGCCCACCAAAGGACAACTTTTTGAAAGTGGGTTCCTGGGTGGCTCAGTCAGTTAAGTGTCTGCCTTCGGCTCAGGTCATGATCTCAGGGTCCTTGGACTGAACCCCACTTTGGGCTCCCTGCTCAGCAGGGAGTCTGCTTCTCCCTCTCCCTTTGCCCCTCCCCTTGTTCATGCTCTCTCTCGCTCTCTCTAATAATTAAATAAAATCATTTTTTTTAAAGTGTTCAGAGTCCTTTTTTACCTTTATTCTCTCATGTAGCTATTTCCCATGTGTCATGGTAGCATCATATCATGAGGAAATGGCCTGTGATTTCCCCAGCTTTATCCAGAGAGTAAGCATTGGAACTAAGAATCTGACTCAGGTCCTCTGACTCCAGGTGAGCACCTTCCCACCACCCGAGAGCTGCATCTCAGGCCTCTCATAAGGAAGGAAGGGAAAGGTGTGCCTCATTAAAGCAGCAGTTCACAAAGACCCAGACCTGTTCTGTGTGTTCTGAGCTCTCAGTCTCCAGTGCCCATCAGTTCTTAGTATTTGTGAAACAGGCATCACTTCGCTAGTTTATATTCTGGATCGCATTCTCGGAGTTCAAGCTCAGTGCTGCGAACATTCCTGGTGTTTGCCCCTCCTCTGCCATCCTGGGTGAAATCATTACATATCGTGTGGTTAATTTGTACCTGCCACTGCTCAGCAAGTTTACCCTTTCCATGCAGCCTAGAGGAAGGGAAGAGAAGGGAAATGTGAGTTTCCAGGTAACCAGGGAGTTGGCAATGCAGCCAGAGAACGAAGTGAGTGCACACAAAGACCAGCGTAAGGAAGGATGAATCCTAAGTGACTTCTAGCCTAGTACTTCACAGATGTGGTCCCTGTCGGAGTCACCAGAACTGCTGCTGAGCACCTGAGTCATCTGTAGACTTGGCTCCTGGAGAGCAAGAAGTTTGTTCTATAAACCCTGCCATCCTTTGGCTATTTATCCCACGGGTACTGAGAGGCTTAAATGTAAAGAGCAGTGACTTTTTAAAAGAAATGCTAATTGAGTTTTTCAGGTAGCAAGCCACCATCTCTCCATTCTCCAGCCATTTTTACACTTGATCTTAGCCAAAAGCAGAGAAGTGATCCAGCCATCCTTTAAATCACTCGCTCACCCATCCATCTCTTGCTTTCCATAAATATGTTCCTAGTGCTTATAAAGGTGTGCACTGAACTAAATACAATAGTAATTTTAGCTACACAGGAAAGCTACTGTTCACTGAGTGCTTATAGCACAAGCACCATACTGAGCACTGTGCATGGACTATTACATCGAACGCCCCCAATTCCCATGATATTACCATTCCCACATTCCAGATTAGAAAACTGGGGTATGCCATGTGGGGTTGACTACCTATGAAGTAGCCAAAGTGGGAACAGGTTGAAACTCCACCAGTCCTCTTCCCAAGGAAACTGACTATGCAAGGTGGAGGCCTCCTGGAATCTTCCCAAAAGTAGAATCTAAGTGTACCTCCACCAAAGAGCCAGTGTTTGGACTCCTGTGACATAGAGGAGATTTTCGGTCAGAATAACAGCAGTAAGGAGCCTGGGTGGCTCAGTAGGTTAAGCGTCTGCATTCCACTCAAGTCATGATATCAGGGTTGTGGGGTCAATCACCGCATCAGGCTCCATGCTCAGTGGGGAGTCTGCTTGTCCCTCTCCCTCTGCCCCTCCACCTGCTCATGCTCTCTCTCTCTCTCAAATAAAGTCTTTTTAAAAAATGAATAATAGCAATAATCAAGAGAAAAGGGAGATGAAAAACACAACTGTGAGCAACCATTTAAAGAAACACTGCTTTTTGTCTCTTCCCTTCCCATTCCTAAGACTAAAGAAGCAATAATAGGGCAGAGGAATGAACATACAGAAGAACAATGAATCTCATCAGCCCTCTTGTTCCTGCCAGTGGGGCCACAGACTCACCTGTGCTTGGGAAGCTGGGGCAAAATAAGAGACAAGCGTTTTTAGAATGAAGAGAACTATATCTTAGTCCTTGAAATTGACCAAGGTGTTACAAAATCTGACTAGGATGTCATTAAGTGGGTGACTATATAATTTATTGCAGATTACAGGGCACTAATGAGAGCCAAAGGGGACACTATTTATAATTGCTTAAGAACAAAAAGTGTAAAGCAGAATAATCCCAAGCAGACCAGGACATATGTCACTGTGTGCATAAGGAAAAGGGCTTCTGTAGAGCAAATGTTAACAGATTTTGGAAAAATAATAGTGCTTCAGGTTTATATTTGAAAATGAATTATGAAGCCAATTAATGTCCACTTAAAAAAGTGCTTTGCATGGAAGCTACTTTGATGGGTTTCTGTCACAGCTGAAAGCCCCTCACTAAATAATATGTAACTGTAAAAATAATCAGTCTGGGTGTAAGTACTAAGACAGCGATAAGCACTGGGTACTGGAGTAGCATGAGTGAGAAGCCCCTAACCCAGCCTAGGTGGTCAAGGAAGAATTTCCAGGGCGAGAAACTCTGCGTTGCACCTTATATTACAAGCAGAAAACGAACACATGCATGAGAAGGATGGGCAGAATGGAGAGGCGAAGGCAAAAGGAAGAAGCATGCAAAAATAAAGAAATGCAAGGATACTAAAGGGCTAACGCAGGTACAGGCAAACTGCAATCCACAGGCCAACTCTGGCTCTCAGCCTGTTTTTGTCCATAAAGTTTTATTGGCACATAACCAGAGACATTATTTTACATATTGTCCATGGCTGCTTCCATGCTACAGTGGCAGAGCTGACCAGTTGTAACAGAGACAGCCTGAGGACAGATTCAGATGAATAATTATTTAGATTAATAAGAATACCTTAGTTTTATTGGAATAAGGCCGTCTCAATTACATATATATGTACTTTTACAAAATAAATGTGTTAAATATTAATTCTATATATTTTATAAATATGTATATTCAACTATTTTAATCTTCAAAACACATCTGTGAAATATGTGTATGCACATACATGCCCAACTGACTGAGCCACCCAGGCACCCAGATTGAGATTTAAACCCTATTTTAGACTGAAACTAGCAGGCAGAGTGACTTTGCGAAGTTACTTAAGCTATCTGAGCCCATAAACTGAGGATAATAATGCCTCTTTCACAGGGTTTTTAGATGGACTAAATGAAGTATTACTGTGATAAGAGTAGCTACCTTTTGGGGGAATCAGTACCAGGCACTGGGCTAAATACTTAATGTGCCTGACTTCATTTCATTGTCTGAATCTGACATGATCAGTTTAATAATACACCCCTGTAAGGACTAAGCAAATTGAACGAATGTGCGTAAACTGTATAGGGCACCATTAGCAAGCACCCTCTGGGAAAGCAACACAGAGTGGCTGGTCTTAGAAGAGAAGAGGCTGCGTGAGAAGCACTGCCCAGGATGAACTGCAGAAGGAGGAAAAGGAAGCAGCAGAGGGACAAATAGAATACAGCTTCCACACTCCTGCAGGAGAAGCTGCCCTGCCCTGCCCTGCCCTGCCCTGCAGGAGTCAGGGTGCAATCAATTGCTTGACAGATTGCACCTTTTAAACAATGTTCCTGTTTGTTTCTACTACTGCAATAAATCAGGCTATAGACCAGTTAAAAAAAAAATGTATTTCCTGCAAGAAAAAAAAAATCCTATTTACTTACAGGGCAAGAGTAACACCACCATGGTTTAAATATACATTTATAATGGCAAAGGTGGAAAATCAACTGGTGGTTGTCACAAGAGAGGTCAGACCTCGAGCACGGGGCTATATCAGTAATCACCAGTATGTGACTTTTCCTGGCCCCTGCAATACGTGGTTATTTGACAGGGCTACACCTCAAAAATGAACCCCAACAGAAATGCTGGTAGAAATGGAAAAGCTACATTGGCTTCGTTCCTGGTCCTTGAACCCCGGGCACACAATTTTGGCACTTGCTGTTTCTCACCTGGAACGGTTTCCCCCAGAAAGCCACCTGGCCCACTCCCTCACCTCACTCTGCTCCATGATCACATGGCGAGACCGAGACGCTTCCATCCCCGTGTCTGAAACAACACCTCCCCACCCACACTCACTCTGTCCCCAGTCCTGCTGTATTTGTTCTTCACAGCTTTTATCGGCAGCTGACACTTTGAATGTCCCTTCATTCCTTTATTACTGTAATTTTATTTATCTATGCAGCTATGGATTCTTTTATGTATTCATGTATTTACCATTGTATGTGTCTGGGCATTGCCGGTCTCTCCACATGAGAATGGAAACTGCACAAGAACAGGTACTTTCTTTTCACTAAAGCACCTCACACATCTACAACAGAGCTAGGCATTATAGGAAAGCGGAAGAAATATTTTTATAAACAAAAATTTATCCTTACATTTGCTTGGAGTTTTGTTCTATTTGTTGATTTGATTTTGAATGAGAGTTACAAGCAAACTACAAAACTGATTAGATTTGTGCTGTCTGCCCCTTCTCTCAGGTCCCTTGGCTTGGGCTGTCTAAATGTTACACTGAATGAAGAAGCGAAGCCAAAACACATAACACACACTTATAACAGTGTGTGTTTTTTATCTGAAGTTTTATACAGTAATTTTCAACTGATTGTCTTATCGTGGTCTCAAGCTATATACACTATGAGGACTGAGTTGGTATCCTTGTTCCCATTTGAAAGATAAAGAAGCTATGGTTCAGAGAAGTTGAACACTTGCCCAAGGTCACACAGCAATTTAGTCACTGGGGGAACAGGTAGTTGAGGTCAGAACTCAGAAATCTGGATCTAGTGTGTTTTTTCATTAGGCACAAAACAGGAACCTGATTATATGCACGTCACAACCACTGGCCACAACACCCCTCTGACCACATAAGACATTATCATCCACCATCAACCTAAGGCACAGCTACCCCTGGGCCAGGGCGTGGCTCCAGAGTCCTCTTCAACATGGCATTCCAGCCAGCCTCCATTGAGCAATGGGTGGGTTTTTTTTTTTCTTTTTTTAATTTTTCCTTAGTTAACATACAGTGCAAGATTGGTTTCAGGTGTAAAATTTAGTGATGCATCACTTACAATACCCAGGGCTCATCACAACAAGTGCCCCCTTTAATACCCAACACCTATCTAGCCCATCCCCCACCCACCTCCCTCCATCAACCCTCAGTTTGTTCTCTATCATTAAGAGTCCCTTATGACTTGTTTCCCTCTCTCCTTCTTCTCCTTTCCCCTATATTATACACCTATTGTCTTTCTTAAATTCCACATATGAGTGAGATCATACGGTATTGTCTTTTTCTAATTTATTTCACTTAGCGTAACACACTCTAGCTCCACCCACGTCATTGCAAATGGCAAGATTTCATTCTCTTTGATGGCTCAGTAATATTCCATTGTGTGTGCATGTGTGTATATATACCACCACTTCTTTATCCATTCATCAGTTGATGGACGCTTAGCTATTGTTTGTCCATAGTTTGGCTATTGTTGATAATGCTGCTATAAACATTGGGGAGCATGTACCCCTTCAAATCTGTATTTTTGCATCCTTTGGGTAAATACCTAGTAGTGCAATTGCTGGATCGTAGGGTAGTTCTGCAATGGGTGTTAAGAGGTATTAATGTGCCTGCTTGCCCCCTATCCTATCAACTCCTTTGCCCTCTTCCTCCCCCCATCTACAAGATGGAGACAACGCATGACTTAGGTTCTAGAAAGGGTCTTTTTTAAAAATTTTTTATTGTTATGTTAATCACCATACATTACATCATTAGTTTTTGATGTAGTGTTCCATGATTCATTGTTTGTGCATAACACCCAGTGCTCCACGCAGGATGTGCCCTCTTTAATACCCATCACCAGGCTAACCCATTCCCCCCACCCCCCTCCCCTCTAGAACCCTCGGTTTGTTTTTCAGAGTCCATCGTCTCTCATGGTTTGTCTCCCCCTCCGACTTACTCCCCTTCATTCTTCCCCTCCTGCTATCTTCTTCTTATTATTTTTCTTAACATATATTGCATTATTTGTTTCAGAGGTACAGATCTGTGATTCATTAGTCTTGTACAATTCACAGCGCTCACCATAGCACATACCCTCCCCAATGTCTATCACCCAGCCACCCCATCCCTCCCACCCCCCACCACTCCAGCAACCCTCAGTTTGTTTCCTGAGATTAAGAATGCCTCATATCAATGAGGTCATATGATACATGTCTTTCTCTGATTGACTTACTTTACTCAGCATAACACCCTCAGCACCATTTCACAATATGTACAAGTATATTACTGTTATTTTGATATATTGCACTGGAATGAACTGTGCGTTTTATACACATACACACATATACACATAGTCATAAAATAGTGTTATAAATTATGTGTAAGGACAGGAGTAGATGCCTTAAAATATTTATTTCATTGCCATTGCAGATACATCTCATATTTACACTTTAGAGAAACTAGAGTGAATCTAATCTTTTGGTACTAGATGATTACATGTTTCAAATGGTCCTAAATCTTACATGCCCGCAGTATCAGATTAAAGAAACTGGACTTGATAAGGCATGTGTGTTTATTTATGTTTTGCACAGACCGAGACTGTAGTACAAACAGTCTTCCTTTTAAGGAGCATTCCCAAAGAATCTGGTTTATACCTGAGCAATAACTGTGATGCATAATTATTTTGCAAATAGGCAGGAAAGGTAAAATTTCTTTATACCTGATTTCTTAGTAACCACCTGGGGTTCTAATTAAAATTCACTCTTGGTATGTGGAATAGCATCAGATAATGTTACCCTTACCTCATTATGTAATAATTACATCTGTGGCTTTTGGTTTTGTTTTTAATTAACTTTCACAGTTCTCTACAAATGACACGGGGCAACTGACACAATTCATTTTTTTAATGATGGAAAAAAGCTTAAAAGACAAAGGAAGTATGAAAGGCAATTAGGATGCCATGAACAAAATGTCAAAAATTCAAGATAAACTGGATTTTATTTCCATCATCCTTTCCTCTTCGCGTTCAGTTCCTATGACAAGGCCGTGCCCACCATGAAGGGGACTTCACGGATAGTTCGTAAAGGCAGAAGGCTGTGATAAGTGGTGGCTCCCTCCACTGATGCAAGTGCGTGGTATTGGCTTCATGGCATTTTGTCCAGCTTTATCCATTCTCCATCAGTGCTTTGCACCATACTTGCCATGGAACTTTGGGAAGCTTGGAGAAGTGGGGCCTGGTGGTAGGTAGTGTCAGAGAAGAACCAGAAGAACCAGGTGTTCAACCCAGGACCTGGTTTCAGATTTAAGGGCAGGGGGCAGCAGGAGCAAGGAAGGTGGAGGGATGCCACCATGTCCAACCTCGTCTCATCCCTTGGGCTGGGTATGTGCAAGAGAAAGACTTAGAGTCACTTACTACAGGTTTAACTAAAATGCAAAGTCATTTTATATTAAAAAGCTGGAGAGGCCTGATGAGACCCCGTGACATCTGGGCTACAGCAATTTTATATTCAAAAAAAAAAAAAAATGCAGCAGGCATATGTTGAGAACATGAGGCTCTGTGCCAGGGGATTATTCTTGAGTTGAACATAATAATGCTTTAGTTGTAGATAATAACTATCCTGTTTCCTAACTAATTTGCTAATTCAGTATTCTCTCCCATACTGGAGACCTATCACTAGTCTAAGAACCTTCAATGGTCCTCCACTACCTACAAGATCAATTCTAAATGCCTAGGCTGGTATCAGAGGCTTCCAGGTAAGACCACAAACTATATGTTTTTGCCTTAGCATCTAATATTTCTCTTAAAGAACATTCTACCCTAGTCTGGTTCTAAAATAATGTCCCACACAGGTAAACTTCTGTCATTCTCTCTCTCTCTCTCCCTTTTGTCTTCCACATCCCTCCCCACACAAACAAGGATTTTTTACTCTCATTTCCCCTATGTAAGCCTGACAGATCCCTGTCTTCCCACTTCAAGCCCCATGTGTCACTATGGAGTAAACAAGGACTCTGTCACTTAGTACAAGAAAAACCTACTAGGAGAAATAGAGGGTTGTCTGAGTGTTGCAACAAGTCATAAACCACTGTTCTAGTCTCCAATCTGTATTAGCCCTCCTGCCTTCAGGTCTAGCAAACATAGAGACCCATATGCTGTAAGCAGTCTCGTCCACCACGATGGTCCAGTTAAGCCTTCTGAGAGAGTAGCACAGCAAAAGTTTCTAAGCACTGACCAAGTGAAGCACTTTGCTGGCACTTTATGTGGATTGTCCTGCAGTGGCCCTCACAGCACCCTGTGAGGTTGGGACTAGGTGTATCCTCAAGGAGAGAGGGAAGTCAGGCTCGGTGAGGTTGACTTGTCTGAGGTCACACGGCTACAATGGCAGGAGAAAGAACCCAGCAGGGCAGGCATATCGCTTCACATCCCTCAGAACTACTGAAAGGGGACCCCTCCTCCAGCCTTTGCAGACCACTCCAGCAAAGGGACAACTCTGACAGAGTCTCCCAGAACCTTGCATGGCTCCATCTCTGCAGAACTCACGGATTCAGAGAAAACGAGGAAGCTTCTTTATTCTCAGGGCAGGCTGAACTGGATGGCCTTATATCAAAATTCCTGGAAGAATAATGACCAACAGTTCATTCTATTCAGAGTGCTGTTGTTTTCCCAACGTCCTGTCTTCCCAGGGCAGTGAAGGCCACAAAGATACCCTCAAGCAAGATGCCCATGCAGGCCTCACACATCAATCACACTGAATGGTCATTATCTTCCCCATTTGCAAAGCTCTCTGCCACTTAGAAGCACAAAGCATTCCTCACAAAGTCCGTTGTGAGCTGGGGGAGCACAATGGCAGAAGGACTATCAATGTCCCCAATTTACAGGAAAGGAAACAAAGGCTCTAAATGACAGAAAGCATTCATCAATTTGTAAGTAAAAAGAAATGGTATGGACATTGTTCAATTTCTTGATCAGATTAGTAGTTATACAATATTCATTTTGTCATGACTCTTTGAGCTGTATTGTTTTGCACATGCATTACCCTTCCAAAAGAGGTTGAAGATGGATAAAAAGGACATGAATTATTTAATTCCAAGACCCAGCAGTAGACCCAAATGGATGTGTGATTCTCTCTCTCTCTCTCTCTCTCTCTTTCTCACATATACCATACACACATCACATGGCATTCTTTGTCATCCTGTGTCATGGCTGTGTAGTATTCCATTTTATAGATATATTTTTATATATATATAGTATATTTAACATTGTCTTCCTAATTCAGGTTGTTGCTAATCTCTGATATTACATTACATACTGAAATAACCATCTATGTACATACATCTTTGCTCATATGTGCATGTGTATCAGTAAGACAGACTATTTAAAATCTCTTTAACATATTAGTCCCTGACCAAGCATTTTTATTAAAGTTTTGATAATTATTGCCAAATCACCATCCAAAATTTTGCACGAGTCTTCGATAAAAACACTTTTTCACACCTCACCAATATGATGATTATCAAACTGATATTTGTGAATCCAACCTGAACAAACTTCGTATTGGTGTTGTAATGTTCATTGCTTTAATAATAAGTGATGCTGAGCATTTTTTTCATTTGCTCATAAGCCAACTTTACTTCATCAATCACCCTGTGTATGTTTTTCCCTGTTCATGTTCCTATTGGCCAAATGGTCTCTTATTGCTTTGTAATAGCTCTTTACCTATTGAGGAAATCAGTCCTTCATTTGTCATTTGTTATGCTTTTGTTCCTGAGCAGAGATACTCCATTTTATATAGAAGAGATATTCCATTTTTTGTTAGTCTTTTCTCTTACACCTTTTCTCTGACACCTTTTGGGGGTTTTGTCTTGTTTAGAAGGGCCTTCTCCATGCCAAAATTACTTGCGCTATTTTCTCTAACGCAGCATTCTTGAGGGGATTTGCCTAATAAGGTTTTGCTCTTCTCTGGGCAACAGAATGTTAACAACAATATTCAGGTAGATTCCATCCATGTTGAGTTTCATACATCAAGGATTCTTAAAATGAAACTTTAAACATGACCAAAAGAAATACTTGGATGGGACTAAAGCCGCTGTATAGTGTGGCGAATAGAGTTTACTGGACAGTTAAGTTTTAAGATGTACAACAGACCATTTGGTGGGTTTCTGCCACTCACCCACAATTCCTCATCATGGGGGAAATGATGAAAACATTTAGTCCGATATAATCTAAGCTCTCATGTAACTCTTCTTTTCTCTGCCTTTACTAAGTTCTTTTCATTTAATGCTGGGCTTGATCTTCATGTATCAGAGATCTTCTTGACCTTTGGGGATCCTCCACTTTCACTTGTGCAAAAGGATCACGGTTGACTCAACATAGAGAGGTTTTACCTGTAACACTGCGAGGAAGTTTGTTACCTTCAGCAGAGTCTGCAACATCTGTACTGCTAGTAACATATCCTCTCAAGATACTCCAATCCGCTGTAGTTCCTTCACCACCTTGCTCTCGGCTGTCACTGGTATGCGGAAAAGAAAGGGAACGCGCTCTAACATTCATGAGCCCAGCCACCGTTGTGAGGTCCTGCACATAAATGACTTCCTCGCTTACTGCTACTTAATTGACTTATAAAATTTACTTATAGAAGAGGAAAGAGAAGGTCCCAGAAGTGGAATAAGATGCCCAACATGACACTAGCCAGACAGAGATACAGACAGAATTTAAAACCAGGTCAGACTGGGGGCGCCTGGGTGGCTCAGTTGGTTAAGTGTCTGCCTTCGGCTCAGGTCATGATCTCAGGGTCCTGGGATCAAGACCCTGTGTGGGGCTCTGAGCTCAGCAGGGAGTCTGCTTCTCCCTCTCCCCTTGCCCCTCCCCCAGCTTGTGCCCTTCCTCTCTCTCTCGCATATAAATAAATAAAATCTCTCCAAAAAAAGTATTAAATCTAGGTCAGCCTGCTAAGACGGAACTCTTATGCATCAGACAATATATCCATATCCATGGAAGGCATTAAAATGTACAACAGGACCTCAAAGGAGAAGCCGAAAAAACTTTGTCTGGAGGTCCACAAAAAGGAGCCCCCTGGGAGGGGTCTCAGTCATTCCAGGTGCGCCCCCCCCACCAAGGTTTAGCACAGCAATAGCTCTTTACAAGAACCCCCCCACCCCCGTTGCTGGGAACAACCGGGGTGCCAGGGGGCTTCCCTTTCTCCTGCTGGCTTGTCCTCTGATGGTTGCAGATGGCAGTGTGGCTGGCTGACTTTTCGTCTAGACAAATCCACTCCCCACAGCTCCCGTAATTCCTCAGATGCTGCCGGGCCACCTCCACCTCTTCATTTCCCTCCTCCTTGCTACTCCGTATTCCCCACGCTGCGCCCGTCCTGTGCAAACGGACACATCAAAGCCATATGGAGTCATTCTTTCTGGGCGCCTGTGTCCTTTCTCTCTCCTCCTCTTCCTGGAACATTAATATTAATAGCTTGTTTCTTCGCAGTTGCTCTCTTCTCCAACCTCAAGGGACCGGAACCTTTTCTTGGTCTTTGTGCCAGACGGAGGCCTTGTCTGAAGGTGTAGGGAGGCTCCCTGGGGGAACACAGGCAGGGATGAGGTCTCTGATGTAATCCCGGGCCGCGCAGGGCAAGCATGTGATGCGGCTCCCCTGCCAGCCCAGTCAAACCAAACAGTCTTTGTAATATGTGTTCTTTTGGAGGAGGAGGAGGAGAGAGAGAGATGCAAACGATCTAACAAAAGCCCAATGAAATCATCCCTAATTAATAATCACTGGTTCTGAAGCCAAGCTCTGCATTAATTTTGCAAGCCCCATCTCCGGCAAGATCCCACTTCTCTCATGTTAATGTCGGTATCCCCATTTTATAGATTAGGAGGCTCGGGCTCAGAGAAAGTCAGCCACCAGCTCAATGTCACACAGCTTTGTAAGTTCGAACATGGCAATTCAAATCCCCTAACTAACTCCGAAACCCACATTGTAAACCTTCGCCATCAACTATTTCCTGCCTTGTAACCTCTGTTCAGACTGAATTCCTAGAAAATGGACACAGGAAGAAAGACTTCTTTTGTGTTCAGTCAGAAGAGCCTGCCAGCTTCGGAGCATGAGACCTGGCACAGCAGGACCCAGCCTTTGTGTGTCTGCCTTCTCCTAGTTTAGGACCACTGCCGTCAGGCTTGGCACCACTTCCGAGGTTCCCAGAATTTCTGGCAGGAGACAACCAGTGAGGCCAGAGGCCGATGGCCAGATTGGCACTTGGCAGCCCTCGGAGAAGGCCCGATTCCTGCCCTGGGCTTCCCCACCATGGGCCAGAGTGCAGCTACATGTTGGGAATACCAAGGGGAGATGCGCAAGACTCACCGGGTGAATTCCCAAATGTCAGTGGTCCCGTTGGAGCTGGGAGAGGTGATGGTGCTCAAGTTCGGGGAGATAACAAGATGTGGCCCCCTGGTTGCAAAGACAGCACCCCTATGTTGCTTTGTTTGGTTTGGGTTTTCATTTTTCATGCATTCCCTGGATACTGAAAATCTGAAATGGCCATAACATCCAGAAACTTGATCATGGCTTTACAAGGCTTTGCGCGATATGGCTTTGGAGGGCTTTTTTCAGCCTGACCATGAATAACTCTCTGACTTTCTCTTACCGCTGATCATGGCGGCCTCCTCTTGGTTCCCCAGATGCCTGATTCCTCCCTGATGGAGGGTTTTCCAGCCTCAGAGCTGCTGCCTCTGCCATTTACCTGCTTATCCCCACTTATCCCTTAAGGTTCGCTGTTCCTGCCATGTCAAGTGAGGTGAGTTCACCAGACAGGGCAGCCACTGGAGAACTCATTTATCCTATGTGCTAGGTTAGCAAGCAGCATATATCCCCGTAAAGGGCCAGATAGTAAATATTTTCAGCCCTGTGGGCCATACATTTTCTGTCACATCTCTTCAGTCCTATGGTCGTAGCATGAAAGCCGTCAGAGATAATATCTAAGTGAACGGGTGTGACTGTGTCCAACACAACCTTATTTACAAAAACAGATGGTGGGCTGGATGTGACTTGTGGGCCATAGTTTGCTGACCTTGGCCCTAGGACGTCATTAAAACCCAGAACTGCTGAAGCAGTGAACTCAGGTTTCTGCAATAAACTAACAGAACTGGCAACATGTAAATTGGTCCTGATTCCAGAAACGTAAATCACACCCTTGAGTGTAAATTGAAGCAAATATTTCTTGCTGGGCTGAGCCCGTCTGTGATGTGTATTTTTTTTTTTTTAAGAGATGCCTATTATCGGCAGTCAGCTGAGATTCAGAATCCCAATAATCCACACGGGGAAATGAGAGCTAATTATTTATTTTAATATCCATATTTTGGATCCTTTAACATGCCTCGCAAGATGCTGTCTGGCTCGGGAAATTGCAAAAGAAAACATAAATGAGAACAGGAACTGCAGAAACATATAGACATTTTGCCAGCAATGTTCAGAATATCAGTTCTGCTTTCGTCAGTGAAGTGAATTCACGGGAAGAACTATTCTGGTATATAATTTTGATCAATTCAAATAAGTGTCTCAGAAGTCTGGCTGCATGTGGGACGCACACTCGGTGGCTGTGGTCTCTGTACCACCCACCTACCCCAGCCCAGCCAAATGACAGGCGATACTACTAGCAGTGTTTTTTGTTTTTTTTTTTGTTTTTTTTGAATAAAAAGACTTCCTACCAGCTGCCAGTATCTGGTGAAGCCCAGCAAGAGCCAGCTGGAGGAAGTTTATTTATTCCTCAACCATTTATTGAACACCTATTATGGGTCAGGGGACACAAGTGAGTGAAATATAGACTCTACCTTCAAGGAGCTCCTTGATCAGGTAAGTGAGTAATATTTATCCGTGGATTGCAATTCAAAGGAATGAGAATGACACGCAGCACTAAATGAGCCCACAGAGGACCACCACAGTCACTTGTACGGTTTGGCCCTTAGCCACACACCTCCTGCAGTCGACTTGCCTCCAGAGTATTGATTGAGCTGTCTGGATACAGGTTGAGGTCAGGTTGGCACAGCAGAAGGCATCGAGGGTAGAAGTGATTGTGTTGCTAGAGACCAGGGGTGACCAGAGGAAAAGAAGGAGGTTTAGGCTTTGCATGAGTTCAGGCTCCCCACGAGCCTTCCACAAATGCCCATGACATCTGTTAGCTGAGAATTGACAACTCTGCCAGCCCTGGAGTAATGGAGAGGGTGACAGAGCGAGTAACAGAATGCATTTCTTTAATGCTTGCCTCTTCTCTCCCATCCCTGCTTTACAGCCCCAAATAGCTCACTCGGTAATTGTAAGGAGTCCCTGGCAACATCCTATGGGGCCACATGGCCATGCAGTCCCAATGCGTGCAGCAAGAAATAAAAGAGGAAGGCCATTAGGTTAGGTGGGATGCTTAGACGCACTCTACAGACTTCCCTGCTGTAGCACAGGGAGAAATCACATACCCAGAACCCACATACGAGGACTACATCACTACCTTAAAGGCAGGTAGCGGGAAGGTGTATATATTCCTCTGACCTAGTGGATCTGTCACTCTGCACAGGCTGCTGAGACCACCCCCCGCCCCAAGAAGGCATGTCCGTAGAACTATGCCCGCCCACATCAACATGCATTCTCACCCTTGTGCATACCCTTCAAAGAGCTTGTTTGCTATTTCTTTAGTAAAATGGAGTGACTTTTCATTTTAATCCATTTTCTCTTGCCTCTATTAAATAAAAGGTAAACAAGTATTTTTTAATCTGTCTGAAAACATACTGAATTATTAGCCTGTGTGGGACATGTATATTCTTGAGTTTCTCTGATCTGCCTTCTACATCTCTTTCAGAACACTTCTCAAAATTAGAATGAATTTATGTTTGCCTAATTACTTTGTCAGGTCTCTTCTGATCATATGCCACATGAGGACAGGGGCTGTTGTTATATTGTTTCAGTTCCTTCAATATTCATTTGTGGAATGAACAAAAGGGTGTAGGAGACTCTCCATGACCCACTTCATCCCACACCTCCATTTGGGCTGGTTATGGTTGACTTCCATCGTAAGCCCATCAGTACCAGATGCTGCATCTAGAAAGCCCCTCTCTGCATGTGTGATGGAAGCATCCCCATTGATCCCATGGTGTGAACAGAGAAAGAAAGGAACAAAAGAAAAGAGTGGTTGGGAGGGAAGGCACTTGCCCACTGGCAAGTCAGATTATTCATTTTCTGTGGAAAATGAGAAACCTATTTAATATTCTATGGCAAATAGGAAACCCAACATGGTCACAAATAACTTCCTGCTGGACATTTCAAGTAATCCAGACTCTAATTCTGCTGCATGAAAAACTGTGTGAGTCCTGGAGTCAGAGAGCCAAGGCTGAGTTACAGTGTGCAAGGCCAACATATTTCTGAGATCGCTCCAGGAGTCCTAATAGGAAAATTCAAATGAGGCCACCTGCTTTACTATGTGTCAAAAGGCGCTTCCCCCTCCTCCCTGAGTGCAATTTATTCTCCTAAACTTACAGCATGGGAAATGAGATTTTTCAATGGATTTTGCCTTCAAAAGTCATCATGTCTTCACCAAGCCACCAAGCTTTTTATTGAAAATGGATTTAGATAACTTGGGGTCTGACGTGTCAGGCCTTTATATATATATTTTTCCTTTCAATTTTCTTTTTCTGTTCAGGAAGAGACCCATTCTGGCGTAGTCATGCCCCATTGAACAAAGCCAAACCTGGATATAATTATTTCCTCGGAGATGAAAGGAGCCTAATATGGAAGAAGCTATTGAAATTGAAATCTCAGAAAACCACCACCAACCCAAGGCAGGGGTATTTTTATCAACGATGCATTCTCCCAAGAGGCAGGTTATTAAAATTTCAATTTTATATATGTGTATGTGTGTATATATGTGTGTGTGTGTATATGCACATACATATGTTCACACATATATGCATGTGTGCATATAAATACACATATAGTTTTATATATATATATAAATATAGTCTTCAGAAGGAAGATATGTGGTAATGAGAGAAAGCAGCATCACTAACGTCTAATTAAAATGGAAAGAGAAGTCATTTTTAAAAACTGTCATATATTTAATTAAGAAAAATGAGCATTTGGTCGCATGGCTCCCAGTTGGTAAAGAGGTGAAGAGGAGTGGGTTTCAGGAAACCTGGGACGACGTCTAAATGCACACTCTACCCCACACCCAAATAACCACAGACCCTCCAACTGGACAGCCATGGGGTAAGCTGAAACTCTTTTTTCTATCAGGTTTCTCTACTTGTTAAAGGCCACTGGAAGCACACCCAGCCACACTGTGGCTTGAAGAGGTTTCTAGTCTCTAGAAGTGGGCACAGGAGGGCCATGGGGGTATGGCACTGTCCCCTGCTTCCCTTTCCAGAGACTGAAAGAGGCCTTTAGATGTTTCAGGTCTATACATGAAGCTCAAGCAGAAGCCTATAGCTCCCCCTTGGCCCTCACTCGGCAGGATTCCCAAGAAATAAGAGATTGATCCTTCTACCAGTGAGACTTGTGGTTGATTGTTGGTTGTTTCTCACTTATTTCTACCCTTCTTTTCAGCCCTGATTTTGACTTACAGGAAATCCATGAGGACTATTGTCTTAGTCTATTCAGGCTGCCAAAATCGAAGTCCATAGGCTGGGTGGCTTATAAGCAATAGAGGTTTATTTCTCACAGTTCTATAGGCTGGACAGTCCAAGCTCAAGACGCCAGCACGTTCAGTACCTGGTGAGGGCCCACTTCCCGGGCCAAAGACAGCCACCCTCTCATTGTAACCCCACACAGTAACCCTAAGGGGTGCAGGGCCTCTCTGGGGTCCATCGTAGGAAGGCACTAACCCCATCCTAGAGGGCTCCCCCCCATCTCCAAATGCCATCACACTGGGGCTTAGGTTTCAACACATGAATTTTGGGGGGACACAAACATGCAGTCTACAGTGACAATGAGCTCTAAAATTTATATTTTGCATGTGCTTTATGTTTTAAAATGTCTTGGCCTAGGAAGAGTCAGGCTTCACAGTCCTCCTCACAAGGAGAATCCCTGCCACCTGCTTAAGGTAGGGATTAATCTCCTTATATTGCTCCACCTACTCTTTTCTTTCCCTAGAATATTCTCTCCCATCGTTTCAACTGGTTTTCTCGTAGGCATCTTTCCAGAATCACTTTGGGCCTCCTTCTCCTTCTGCATCCCCCTTGGCTGAAATGCATCGCCTTTCTTTGTGCTCCCACCAGACTCTGTGCTTCTCTTGTTCCCTGACCTCCTGGCATCCAGTTGATTTGATCAGGAGTCTGTCTCCCCCTGATTAAGTTCCTGGTGGGCAGAGCACCTGTCTTTCTAGCCTTTATATTCATAGCACCTAATAGAGGGACAAATTTTAAATGATGATTAATTTAATTCAATTTAAAATTGTGTTTCCTCCAGAGAGGGAGAAAAACCACCATAAGAGACTCTTAATCTCAGGAAATAAAGTGAGGGTTGCTGGAGTGGTGGGGGGTGGGAGGGATGGGGTGGCTGGGTGATAGACATTGGGGAGGGTATGTGCTATGCTGAGCGCTGTGAATTGTGTAAGACTGTTGAATCACAGACCTGTACCTCTGAAACAAATAATACATGATATGTTAAAAAAAAAAAAAGATAGTAGGAAGGGAAAAATGAAGGGGGGGGGAATCAGAGGGGGAGACGAACCATGAGAGACTATGGACTCTGAGAAACAAACTGAGGGTTTTAGAGGGGAGGGGGGTGGGGGGATGGATTAGCCCAGTGATGGGTGTTAAGGAGAGCACGTATTGCATGGAGCACTGGGTGTTATATGCAAACAGTGAATCATGGAACACTACATCAAAAACTAATGATGTAATGTATGGTGACTAACATAACATAATAAAATCAAATTAATAAAATAAAATAAATAAAATTGTGTTTTCTATTTCGTATCTGTCACCGTGGGCTAGGTTATACTACTGTAACAAGCAAACCTCTCAGTGAAGAGCAAAAAAATTTTCTTAAGTCAAAAACATTCCTTTATCATTTGTACCATATGTCAATTGCATGCCAACTGGGGTCTCTGCTCCATATTAACCTCACTGTGAGCCCCAGGATGATGGAACAGGGACTGTATGGAATACTCCTAGGGTGCTGCTGCCAAAGAAAGCTCTGGAGAATCCTATACTGGCAAGTAAATACTCTGACCTAGAAGTGACACGCATGCCTTCCGCTCACAACTCGCTGGCAGGAAATAATCCTATAGCCCCCACCTAACCACAGTGAACCAGGCATTTCACTCCTGATCCTAGAAAGTGCAGTATATTTAAAAATTAGCACTAATGATTTCAGAAGAGCTGTTGAATAGTTTACTCTAAAATCCTTGTGTGGGGAGGTGGGGGGTAAGCCTGTTACAGAGCAACACCAATTGCTTCTTACCTGTCCTAGAACTGAGACCTAGCACTGTGCCTAGCACTGCCTATGCGCCTTACTGGTCTCCAACTTATTATGCTCTGACTTCCAGGCTTTTATAGAAGCTGTTCCTTGAACCTTGAGCTCTCACTGTATTCTGCCCTCCTTCACATGATGATGTTCTATTTATCTTTCAGATATTTGATTATATGTGATTCCTCCAAGAAGCCTTCACTGGAAACCCCTTATACACACCATCATATTGTGCCAAGTACCCTGTGTCCCTTTCTCTCACATTCTAGAATTTAACACTGTATTTTAATTGCCTGTCATCCTCCACTGGGCTAAATGTTCTACGTGAGTTCAAATCCCACCCTGTTCAATAAAGGGTAACCAACCACTGCATCCCCAACACTAAACACATATTAATTGCTCAAGAAATATCTTTGAAGGAGTGAGTCAGTTAATGACTCTGTGAATGAATAAATAAAATTGCAATGGTCTCTATATTGTTTCAAGGTGGTTTACTCCAGTGTTCTGATTCCTTGACTGCCTTTTAAGAGAGAAAGGAATCTCTTCCCTTTATTCATCCTTGTTTAACCTAGAATCACTATCGAGTTCATCTTTCAATATACTTCTCTCTGGCCAAAATTCTAACTCGCCATTTTTGTTTTATTTCTAAGTTGGGAAAGCCCCCTTTGGTTTGCAGATCTTTTGGGGGCTCTCCTCTCTGAATTTTATAAACTCATTGCACACACACACACACACACACACACACACACACGGACTTGATTTCCCACATTTAAGATGGAAGGCACAACACCACCACCTCTAGAGCTCCCGCTGGTTCTGACACTCTGATTCTATGGTCTCATAGAGTTACTACATTCCAATCTCTTCACCAGAACTTTTTTTCTTTTTTTAACTTATAATAAATTCCTGACCTTCTGACCAGCTTAACTGTTTCTAAGCAAACCTGGGAAGCATTAGTCTCATCTGGCAAAAAGTAATATGTAAGGTCATTACTCCCTCGGGATGGGCAGGAAACTTTTTTCTTGTCATCAGCAATATTGCCTGAAATTCCCACATTCATTGATTCAATGTTTTTAGACATCAGTGTGTCAAATCCGGTGCTAGCTGTTTTCCCACAAGTAACTCCTGGGTTCTAAGATAAACCTCCCCTCTTCCTTCCACACCCCACTTCCCAGTGGTGTAATCTCTGAGTAAGATATGCTGTCACCTTCTCCCTGCCTATAGAGTATGTTTTACTACAACTCCTTCTCCCCTGGGGAGGCTTTCTGGGACCCTTAGTCTAAGACATCTATCCCTGAAATCTGTTCCCACAGCACAATGTATTCCCCCAAACAAAATCCCCCCCATACCTTGTAACTACCTCTTTACTGTCTGTCTTCCCCAGTAGAGAGTCAGCTTCATTGGGAGTGTGATGTGTGACTCTTGCCCAACATCTGCTTCCCAGTGCCCAGAACATTATTCGAGTACTGTCTTAATAGTCATGTAATAAAATATTTGTTGAATGCGTGAAGAGAACTTTCTGGTTGAGACCGAACTGGGAGTTAAATTCTATCATCAGTACTAGGTTATCCAATGCTCAGGCTAAGCATCTGCTTAGGGCATGGGGTGAGGTGAATTTCGGGAAGGGACAGTTAAGATCATTATAATAACTCCTTTAACAAGAAATGCAGAACTTTGAACTCACAGCATCCCATAAGGAGCCATTTTAGTGTGAGGATACATAGACACCATGCATTATTTCAAAAAAATAAAATTCTATTTGTAGCAATGTTCTAGAATAAGAAGGCCACCATTGCATTTATTAAAATTAAATTAACGGTCTCTGAAGTGTTGATCTAGCTTACAACTCAAACATCTTAAGATATCCTTATTTAGCCTTCTATTTGTATGTTAACTATGACTTTGCAACTAAACAACTTTACGATGACAAGCAAAATGTTTGAAGTGAAAAAGAGAAACCAAGACCTGTGTGCCTGACAAACTTACGCAGAAAGGAAGAAGCTGGATCCGGACATGGCGAGTCCTGGCCATGCCCTGAAGCTGCCGGAGTGCTGTATAAGGCACTCCCGAGAAAGTGCGCCAATAAATCGCATCTCTTACTTCCTATGTGTAAACCTACTCGCATTTAGCAGCACCCAACTTTCAAATGTGTTTCATTCCAAAAGTACATTTCTTTGTCACATCCATTTAGGAATTCAAAGCCATTTTCCCATAGAAACTATATTATAAGTGGTTTTAAGTTTTCTAGGCTAGCTCACCGAAAGCCATGTGTTTTATAATTTGGCTGAAATACATTTTCATTTACAAAAGTAGAAGACAATGCTGTAAAGGGGCTGTTTTCTTTTAATGCCATAAAACATATCGAAACACGGAGAAGAGAGTAAAACACATTTAAAACTCACAATAATTTTTCAGGCCTCGAAATTTGTTAAGATACATAAAAGGAAAATGAAGAAGTCAGTATTACGATGCCTACTAATACTTTAAAAAAAATGCAGCACAGGACACGCAGCTATTTCCTAACATCCAGTCTCTCCCTCTTCCTTTAGAGAAGGAAACACTTAAGCTTATGTCTGGATACAAATCCAAGCAGAATGAAGAGCATATCCCAATGGCTCCCCGCACCCTCGTGAGGTATGGCCACATGATTCATTCTGCCAGCAGGTGCACACAGAAGTGATGTAACCGCTAGGTTTTGCTCTTAAAGTTCTATGGCCCTCCTCAACTGGCCGGAACATAGAAATACTGGGGAGCCCTCCAAGACAGTACCATTGAAGGTGGTACCCTGGAAAAGGAGGAAGCCCCAGAGGAGTTTCTTAGTCTTGTGGAGCAAGGCCTACTACATCAGTTGTGAACCATCTACTGAGCTATTGCTACGAGAGAGAAAAATAAATTTCTGACTTGTTTTCTTACGACTGTGTGGTAGTAAACAAATCCATATCTTAACTAATACAAACAATAAATGATCACGTAATCCTGTGAGGGTTCTGAAGGACATATTTCAGAACTTCCGGGATGAGGCTAGCTCAAAAAAAATTTCTATTCAAACTTCAAGATGTTTTCCTTGAAAAAAATACTATTCTTTGCCTTATGAGCACTTGTCAAAATAGGTCACAGGGATATTTTCTCTGGAGCGTATTCTACAGACTAACCCAAAAGTTCTGTTAACTTCCTTCCTTCCTTCCTTCCTTCCAGCCTTCCTTTCTTCCTTCTTTTCTTATTTGAACCCCAAGATATATCAAGCATTAGGCTGAAAATATAAAGGTCAATAAGGTACATCATTTTGTCCTTAAGAAAGTTACAGATTCATAGGAGAGACAGAAAAAGAAACAAATAATAGCCTTGCTATGTGATTAAGTGTTATAATGCAGTTATTTCCAAAACTCTGCGGGGAGTACACGAATAGAAATGCCCTTTGAAATGATCAAAAACCTTCCCTCAAAACCCGAAAAAGAGGGTTTGGGGAGTCATAGCTAAACAGGTATGAAATGTTGATGAAATGTTCTAGGATTACTTATGGTGATGGTTATACTACTCTGTGATTATACTAAAAGCCATTGAATTGTACACTTTAAATACGTGAATTGTATGGTTTGGATGAATTATATTTCAATAGAGTGGTTAGCAAAAAGAAAAAATGAAAATACTAAGGAAAGATTCAGAGCTCCTTTGGAAAGAAATGTTAGTTAGCCTGACTTTTCCAAGATGACTGGGTGGGTATACATATACACATTTATACATATTTGATCATGTCAAAATAATACTTCAAAGGTTTTTATTTTGGATCTAAATGAGGTCTATGATAAGAGCCAGAGGCAGCTCCCATAGAGATCCTGATTCAGAACGTCACATTTAATAGAAGACCCAGGTGGACTGCCTAACGGTTCCAGCTCCCCACCCTTCCCCGGGGGGGTGCTGGTCATCATGGACCATCACTGGGCATTGTATGATTAAAGTTTGGAAGCATCTGTGCGCTTGAAGTTATTCTTGCATGAGGGAGACTTGCCCCAGCTGCACCACTGGCCCAGGAGAAGGATGAGGGACACGTGGGATGGCTGGACCTATCCCAGAACAGACTGATGAGCCAGCTTAGCTGAGATAGGAGACCGGTGACCCTATCAGCCAAGTTCAATCTAGATCAGCCGACCCCCAACCAAGTGACAGAAGACATGGGAGCTAAATCAATCCCATGGACATGCAGCTGTGGTGTAATAAAATCATGGACATTGAACTGATACGAACCCAAGTAGTATTTATGATCAGGCAAGTTGGGGGCACACTTTTCTGGCCCTTACCTCACCCTGTTTCTTCCTCTCTAATGCTAGCGACTGATCCTGACACGCCAAGGGTACCTCTGGTTAAGGCACTGCATGTACAATTGCTCTAAACTCTGAGGCTGGAGGAACAGAGATACATCTAAGTCTTCCTACTGGTAGACAGAGAAACGTCAAGTCATTTTCTCTCATTACCACAGTTTTATCCTTGGCCTTTTGCTGCTAGTCAACATCCGCATCTCAAAGCTACTGCTCTTACGTGCCATGGTGCAAAATCGATGACATTGATCCCGGGAAACAATAGTGGCCTTTGCCCATAGAGACAAACTCACTTATCGCTCTCTCTAAAACCCATGCTTCATTTTCAAGTTCACGGGACTTGTTCGCTCCACGTGGAGCATGTGCCCAAGAAGGAGACGGAGGTGATTGCTGTAACATTTTGATTTCCCTTTATATGGGATTTTTATCTATGTTCGATACAGTGTGACCTCTGTAAAGGATTGATATAGGATTTAATAGCTTGTATTGTTCTTCAGGGTCCCCTAGGATTAACAGAAGTCAGGGCTTACCTTTTATAGCACCTGCAGAATTGTGATTATTCAATTTGATTTTACAATTATCTGTTTTATTCCATCTGTATTCTCAATTTTAGTCTCCAGTGTTCGTCACAAAGTCAAGCACATGCTCAGTAGATGCTTTTATGTGTCTAAAAACAAATCAAAATCTTTACAGAGAGAATTTATATTATAGATTCAAAATCAGATAATCTCTAAATGGTCCTGAAATCCAGTTAATGAATGACAACTTCCAATGCCATAGTTAGATACATAGAGAGATAATAAATATGTAATCAAAAGAGACAGGGTAGAGAGTTTTTTTTTAACTGAGAGCTTTGGAATTAGACAAACTTGAATTTGAATCCTGATTCCACTATTTTCTACGTGTTTTCTCGGCAAATTAGTTCAGGTATGATTTATGCCTGTTTCCCCATTTGTAAATTGGGGTCAGTGAAGATCTCACAGAATTATTATAAAATTAAAATCACTTATGTAAAACAGTATATTCCTTGCACAGAGAAATGTAATGAATAGTTACAAACTGAGTAACTTTTAAAAAGGCCTTCCAGATAATTTTTGTGTTTTATAGAAGAAATAGAAAAACCTACCAGTTTTAAAGGAAGAGTGTATCAATTCAGAGATAGTATTGCGTTAGGCTTTAGAAAATTACTTTTGATGAAGCAGTCACTCTGATTCACATAACCACAAAAACAGCGTATATGTGGCTGTTCAGAAGTTCCCAGGCCCACTTTATGGGAGCAGTGGAGACTGGATTAAAGTGTCCATGGGGAGGAGGAAACTTGGAAGGGATGTAGGACTTGCAGGAGCAAGGTCCACTCTACTCCCAGGGCGCCCTTCCCATTTTTTTTTTTTTAAAGATTTTATTTATTTATTTGAGACAGAATGAGAGAGAGAGAGAGAGAGAGAGAGAGAGAGCGCGCGCACGTGAGAGTGGGGAGGGTCAGAGGGAGAAGCAGACTCCCTGCTGAGCAGGGAGCCCGACGTGGGACTCGATCCCGGGACTCCAGGATCATGACCTGAGCCGAAGGCAGTCGCCCAACCAACTGAGCCACCCAGGCGCCCAGGCGCCCTTCACATTTAATGGACATTTTGCAAATGATGGGGCTGGACAATGAACACAAACGCCTAGCCACATGACATTACAGCAACAACCTCTCAACCTGAATGCATTTCCCGAACTAAAGGTAAAGCCTCAGTGGTCCCATATTAGGCCTTAGTCATCCCTGAATCCCTAGAATGCACTTAGTATAGTACCTGGCATGCAGCAGGTGCTCACCAACTATGGAATATTGAGGGAATGGATTAATACCTTTAAAAATAGTCCCACGAACATCAGGGCAGCATATAGTGTCCTTTTGAGCACAATAATAGCCTTCAACATGGAACAAAGCCCCTCACCTTGTATGGTGTTCTATCTCCATGTAATCCAAACGGGACCACACTGGGCCCCCCATATTGGGCCATATCAAGGGACATCTGAGATCGCCATGGCTCATACCACCAACACTTTGGAAACAACTGCTGGAAACACCGTGTGAGCATGCTTATACACACTCACACTTTCCTCACAGAAATAGTGGTCACCCTGACTAAATATTCATCGTAGGAGTAGGAACAGACATTTAATTCTCCAAAAAGGCACAGTCTTAAAAGTAATCTGACCTGGTTCCAGGAATCATACATTTACATAAATTAAAATGTTGAAATCGTGATTTTTGGAAAGAATATTCCAGAAATGATCACTATATTTAAAATAATGAACAGAATGACAGCATCCACCACAAGAGGACTGACTGGCACTCCCTTCACATGGGGCTTAGACTAGATGTTTAAAAACATAAAGACTGCCAATCCCTATATACTGAGATTGTCCTAATTCTGTCAGTTTTCCATATTCCATGACCAGGATTTCTCTGGTTTTACAAGATTCCAGATGATTCCAGTTCCAGTTATGAGAACCACTAGCTTGAATCAACCTTCCACTGCTAACGTTCTGTGAATCAGCCAGGTGAAAAGCCTACAATATCTGTCTCGAGGTGCCT
This sequence comes from Eumetopias jubatus, assembly GCF_037043125.1. NCBI lineage: Eukaryota > Metazoa > Chordata > Mammalia > Carnivora > Otariidae > Eumetopias > Eumetopias jubatus. The sequence goes on from NW_028274810.1 coordinate 122,216,140, forward strand.
GACCCGGCTACCTTACTTCTTCAGCTGTCCCTAGATGTCCATCTGAAAGCTGCGAGCCAAGTGCTAGAGGGTATCCATCCCAGCCAGGGGTCAGAAGCTCAGTCAAGAGTACGCTTTTTACTCGGGTCCCCTGCACAAACTTCAAAGATGTTCTCAGGGCCCACGTGTGAATCTGACTCATCTAGACGTCAGTTACTCTCCATCCTCTGAGTTTCTCTCAGAGGCTGATAATCCCTAGAAGCTAAGAAAGTGGCTCAGAGGCATCTGCTAAGGGTGAAAGATTCTATTCCACTGATTTCACGTTCTTTCCTTATTGGAACCCCAAGTCCCATTGCAAAGGGAACCCCAAGTCCCATTGCATCCGGGTTCCGCGATCTGAACCTCCTCCTGTACAACAATTCCGGAACCAGGAGACAGGGCTGCAGTTTTGTCAAGTGGGTGGGAGTAAGGCCTTGCTTCCCTAATGAGTACCGCCCCCCCCACCCCCTGCCAAGGGACTGCGGTGTTATGATGACAGCACCTAGCACACAGCCAGACACACAAAGTGCTCAGCGAACGTTCACTCAGTAATACAGAGGAACCCGTCTGGGTGTGGTTGCACAAGGATGTTGGTTTCCTGCCCTCTGGGAAAATTTCCTTTCAGAATCAGTCAGTTGACGAATATTCACTGCTCACATCAGCCATGGGAATTCTGAGCTCCCTTGGCTGGGCTCTAAGAGGATTAAGTAGCCAAAAGATGCATAAAGCAGCTCACAAAGCTGCAGAGAGTTAGCCTGACATGTTTAAGCCACACAATCAACAGAGACGGGCTGTGTGTACTAGTTAAGGAAAAAGGGTGATGGGCAAGTCTCAAAGACCACTGTTCTGCTCCTCTTGGAACTCCCACCATGTAGACCGTGCGGGCAGGTGTGCTCTGCCAAGGGAATGGGCTGCTTCTGGCGGAGAAGAAGCATCCCAAAAGAGGCTGCATCCTGATGGATATTGCCGAGGGCTTGAGGAATTAGAGGAGGAAGGCAAATGGAGGGAACGGGACAAAAGAAGAGATGGAGTCTGGGAGTGTTTAACCAGTCAATCGAGGTACATTGTTACCTGACTCAACAAACCACTCTTCTCAATGAGCTAAAGTACCTTTCTTAAGTCCTTTCCCAATATTTGAGCACTAGAGTGGGTGATCAATTACTCCTATTTTATAGTGCCAAGGAAGTTAGAGAATTTGTGAGAAACCAGAATAATTCAAAACCAGAAGTTTGAGAGTTAGGATGAATTTTCCAGAAATCTTCGGGCTCCAATGCCTGACTTTGGACAAATAATGTTTGATTTTCCCCATTTTAGAGGTAACAGAAGCTCATACTAGGACTGTGCTTATCTTAGAAGGATGTGGGCTCAGGCGAACATAACTTGGTTCACTGAACAGTGCTTTGTGAAAATCTGCTCTCAATCTTAAATAAGTTAGGAGTGACCCAGTGACTCCCAGAGTCATCAGAATTTCTTTCAAACATTTAGCGAGTGATCTCCATATGTCAAGTTCTGCTCAAAGTCTTTTAATACTCACAACAACCTTGTGAGGTATAAATATGATTTGTGTTTCCCTTTTACTAGTGGGGAAAAAAAAGTACAGAGAGGTCAAGTAACTTGCGTGAAATTGCACAGCTAAGTGTCTGGGTCAGAACTATGAACCCAAATACTCTACCCCTTAGCCTGGACTCTTCATCTCTATGCTCCTAGTACCTATCAATTTAATATCCTATTAATGCATTCTTTTTAGGGAAGGAACCACCTTCTGAAAGTGCTTTTATTTCTCTCTCAAAGAAACGGTGTATATATATATGTATATATATATATACGCACACACACATATATATATATATAAAATGTCCTATAATTCCACTACAATACAAATACCCCGGAGGAGTACGAAAATTTAGATCTAAGAAAAGTGATACCCAGCACCAGGTCTGGCTCACCCCTGCTGCATTTTTTCCGTGGGTATGGTGGTTGAGAGGGGGAAACATGCCCAAAGCATCACCCCAGAGACAGATGAGAATTAAGCCTAATCATTTCATTCTGCTCTGGCACTCATCTTATATTCATTCTTCATTTCCCCATTCATTTGTGAGCCTATGTTACAAGGGCTCTCTATCCCCAAATGGGAGTGTGCATTTTCCCCACTTTTCTGAAGGGCCGCAGGCCAAAACTGGTCATTTATTAAGAAGTGATGGGGTCCTTCCAGGGCCAGTATGTTCCCAGAATAGCAGGTCCGGAGGATCCCCATAGCACCTGTCCTCGTGTTTCCTATCAGCCTGAAGACTCCTGTTCCCCACTAGACTAAAGCTCCATGAAGACAGGAGGATATTTACTCAGTCCACCTCTGTGCACACAGCCTCCCCAGTCAGGTGTTCTCAATAAATATTCGGTGAATGTAAAACATGCTTCTAGCCAGTGGTTCTCAACCAAGGTTACTTTTTGCCCCCTCCCCCCCAGGAGACATGGGGACATTTGCCAATGTCTTGGAGACATTTTCGGTTGTCACAGTTCAGAGAGGTGGGGAGCAGGGGAGGGTGCTGCAGGCATCTACTGGGTAGAAGCCAGGGATGCTGCTAAACACCACACAATGCTCAGGACAGCCTCCTTAACGAAGAATTACCCGAGCCAAAGTATCAATACCGTGGAGGTTAGAAACCCTGTTCTGATCCAACGTCATCCTTTGATAAATGAAAAATAAACTGGGAACTGAAGCAGTGAAATTTCTTGCCCGATCTCATGCATCGGAGTGGTAGCAGGGTCAGACTCAGGGCCTGGCTCCCAGCCCGGGTCCCTTCCTCCTTCGTAAATACCCCAGAGATCACGCAGGTCTCTGCAGGGCACACGTGTGGCTTCTTAGGCCAAAAGGCTCACACTAAAAAAGACAATATTAGATTATAGCATGACTTCCTGCTATTTTTACTTTTAAAACAGAAAAAAAAAAAAGCCCTCCATAGCTCAGTATATATAAATAAGGCAAATGTTGCATACATACATATCTTTAGCTGTTTTTTTTTTCTTTAGTTTCCCACAGACTGATGAGACATTGTTTTTTATCACTCATTTTTCTAAAGATGGATTAATGGTTAAAGAGTGAAAAATTAAGGACGCGGGAGTGGCTCCTTAGCACACACACTGCTCACGCTCTCGCTTGTTTCCGCTCTCTCTCTCCCTCTCTCTCTCCCTCTTCCCCCACCACACTTGAAAGAGTGATCTGAAACAAATATAGAAGTTAAAAGTTAAGTCTGCTAACTTTAAGTCGTAGTTGCATTAACTTTTGTGTTTTTCAACCTCCAAGCAAGATGACCTCAGCTCGAGAACCTCCTGGAACCACAGACTATCCCCCAAACAACTCATTTTCCCACTGTCTGCGGGTCCAGGAGGCAGAATGGACCATGAAGAGAAGCAAAATCTTTTGAGTGTCGACATCTCCGCCATTTACTTGGGCAAGTTAATTAACCTCTCTGAAACGGAATTTTCTTTTCAAAATGGCAATTTTTTTAAAAGGAAATAATTATAGGGAGGTGAAAAAAATATTTAAAAGATGAATTGAGTTCGTTCTGAGAAGAGTGAGCACACACTTGTTGAAGATAATAGATGTCTGCTTTTTACTGTCGACAGAGCTTTTACCTTTTTTTTCTTCTTTTTATCTTTCATGAGACGACTAAAAATACCAGGCAAGAATTAACAGGTAAGATATATTCCTCCTCCTTCTCTTCCTTTTCAGTCCGTAACCTCAAATTCTTCAGACACCACAACGTGTTAAGTAGGTTGCTCTGGGAGTTAGCTTGGTGACTCGAGCCTGTCACCAGCTCCACAGATCCCAGGGAACACTGATTACCTGGTGTGTGGGGGGCACCGGACTGGGCACTGGAGGGGATTAGGGGAGAAACAAATAGGAATAACTCTGATCCAGGCCCTGCCCTCAAGAAGCCACACTGATTTCATGAGGCGACACGACAAGGGCACACACAATCCGGGAAGCACACAGAATGGGGTGCATCCTCTCAGGTGGATGCAAGCTATTCATTCGCTGGTTCCACCGCAGACGGCCTCTCTGCCCCGGCACCGAGGAGAAGATTCACGGAAGCGTTGACATGAGAGGTGACCCTTCAAGGAGGCAAGGGATTTGAGGAGAGCTGTCAGGGAGACACACACTTCAGCAGGAGCGAACAGCCTGGTTACAGAAGGTAGAGCATCGGAATGTAAGGAGAAAGGTGTCCCAGGAGGGCAGACACTGCAAAGGGGACTAAGTGAGCTGAAAATAAAAGGAAGACAGGCTTTGAAAATGGAAATGTGCTTTAGAATGACTGACTGATTCTATAGGCAAATGGGAGCTGCTTCTGACTTGGGGGCAGCAGGGGCTAAGAGTGGAGATGTGTCCTCAAGAAGGTTATTAGGCAGCACGGGGAAGAACAGATCGGTTGAGCGGTACAGGACAGGGAGGACACCATGGAGCTCTTAAACTGTGACCTGTTCATTTACTCCATGGTTTGAACTGGATTCGGGGTCTGGTATCTGCAAGCCTTAAAGGTCATCTGGTGCAACCTTGCACCCCAAAGGTAGGAGTTTCCGGGGTTACACAGTCTGCCCCAGCGCCTCCAGGGACGGGAGGGTCACTAGGACACAGAATGGCCCAGGGCAGGAGCAGACAGCTCGGGTTCGCGGGCCCAGGAGGCAGAAAGACATAGGGGAAAGACCACACAGGCCCGGACTTGAGTCTACCTTGGCCCCTACAACGCAGAACAAGCTGGGGCAGATACTCTCTAAGCCATGGATTCTTTCTGAGAGAAATATGAATAATAACCTTTAATGTACAAAGATGCAGTGACATAGTGCCTACCCACTATAGCCACGCCTGGTAGGCACATCCTCTTCTGCTTGGTCTGAGCCAAAATCTTCCTCATTGTTTCATCCATTCACGAGACTCAATTTCACTTTTTATTTATTTATTTTTATTTTTTAGTTTTTTTAAGATTTTGTTTATTTATTTGACAGAGAGAGACACAGCGAGAGAGGGAACACAAGCAGGGGGAGAGGGAGAGGGAGAAGCAGGCTCCCTGCGGAGCAGGGAGCCCGATGTGGGGCTCGATCCCAGGACCCTGGGACCATGACCTGAGCCGAAGGCAGACGCTTAATGACTGAGCCACCCAGGCACCACTTTAATTTCACTTTTTAGAAGTGCCCCGGACATGTTTGCTACCAATTTCACAAGATAGATATTAGAAGATAAGCCAGGTGGCCACAAGTCTTCTGTTCATGCAGTTAACATCACCCTCCTCAGATAACGCAATTTTCAAAGCACTTATCTTTGCAGTCCTAACATCCACCCTTTGATGATGTCGAAATCCTTGGTCTTCAATATAAAACCGTATTTCTATGTTGGACGAGGCGTAGAAGTAGGCTTTCTCAAAAGCAGTCCTAATGATCTCATGCCTGCTAATGCGTGAGTTTGCTTGGCTGAGAGGGAGAGAGGGGGCCCTGTTGATGGTCTCTAGTGAGTTCTGACCCCCTTTCTTATTCCTCTAGGCTCTGTTCTGACAAATTCTCAAAAGCAGTCTAGGACAAGGCACCGGGAAAAAAAAAAAATTGAGAACCACTGGTGTAAGACACATGGATCAGTGTTCGGCTGACTACCCAAAATAGACTTAAGACTAACAAGATGAAAATGACTCTGACACTTCATGTTAAAGAGGCACCGATGAGCTCCCGTTAAGGCAGTACAGAAAAGAGGGTTGGGTTCTGGGTATAGCTAGCCTGGCCTGGGGAACCCAGTACGGCCTGGCACCTGAGGGAAGAAATTAAACCTGAGGGAGAGGCCCACGGCTGCCCCACCAGTGTGGGGAATGAGCCGTCTCTAAATGGAACCTCTCTACCAGCTGACCCATAGACGGCAGCAAATACACTTAGCAAGATTCTGTAGCCATGAGCCAAGACAGTGAAAACAGAACTTTAATTACAGAGTGGGAAGAAGAGAAAAGTTCGCTGACCAGTGGAATAAGGGGGAAACTTGTCTCTATCATATAAATATAATCAAAGGCCAACAAACTATGGATAGATGGTAAATTCTCAGGGTGGTCAGGAATGAGTAACGCAACCTAAGGTGAGAAAATGGGCTGGACTCATGCTCATCCCAATTTTAAGACTGAATTCTCTTAACGGTGAGCCATTTTCTTTGTCTCAAATGAGGGACTTTTGGATTAGTTAATGGCAAAATGGCTTTTAACTATCATTTTCTCTGATATAGACCATTCATATGCACAGCTGAATTCTCTTAAAAGTGAGCCGTTTTCTTTGTCTCAAATGAGGGACTTTTGGATTAGTTAATGGCAAAATGGCTTTTAACTATCATTTTCTCTGATATATACCATTCATATGCACTGCTATATGTGTCCATTTCACTATTTCCTCAAAACCAATTCAACTCACTACTTTTCATAGCATCAGAGTATCTCCCTACAAGATGCTTATTAATTAAAGGGAAAATTTAAATCTCTATGGTGGGAAAACCTGACAAACACCACCTAAACCAAGTGGTCAAAGATTACCTCCCCAGAGGGGTGCCGGGGTGGCTCACTCGGTTGAGCGTCTGACTCCTGGTTTCAGCTCAGGTCATGATCTCAGGGTTGTGAGATTGAGCCCCGTGTCAGGCTCAGCACTCAGTGTGGAATCTGCTTGGGATTCTCTCCGTCTCCCTCTGTCCCTCCCCACCCCCAGCTCACACACGCTCTCTCTCTCTCTCTCTCTCTCTCTCTCTCTCAAATAAATAAATAAATAAATAAATAAAATCTTAAAAAAATAAAAATCTTTAAAAAAAAAAGATTACCTCACCAGTAATAAAAAGGTATTGATATCATGTACCTTCTGACACGATGCACTGAGAAGGGCATAATATCACTAATGTGGAGAGATCATCCCAACCATCTCATCCACATCAATGCAGTGAGTTTGGGACCATCTTTTTTGTACTCTGTATTTTCTTGGAAAAACCTACACGGGCACTCATACTCCTTAAAGCAGTGATACTTATGGATACAGAAGTTAATTTAATTTAGCTGACTTTATCAACAATCATCACAAAACAGAATCATGTTGACGCAAAATAAGCCCTCACTCTACTTGGGGAAAAATTCAATTAGCAACAGAATCATGTAGAGCCACCCGTGGTTATGGAGATTTAGTGACTCACTGCAATTGAAAATTGCCTGTAGTGGTGGTGGTGCTATTTCCTTTTTATTCTAGCTTTGTGAGCCCCCAGCAAGGATGCCTGGTTTCCACCCATCACAAAGCCAAATGAAACAGAAATCACCAGGGGTTAAAAGACCTAAATTGGATTACAGTCACACCATTTAGAAAACAAGGTTTTCCTGGTAATTGCATTCAGCTGAATAAATATCCTTACATTAGCTTATGGCCCATTAGTATTCTGATGGTGACTATTTTTACTTAAATGTGTCTGCCTCTGAATAAATGGGGAAAGGGTGGAATGATATGAGGTTTTGAGATGAAATGGATATTCTGTTCAGTAAACTAGAGTTTTTGGCATGGAGCTAGGACTGTGGGTGAGACAGAGATTACACAGAGATTTATTTAACATTATTTCTTTGCAAAATTATCCACTAAAAGCATAAACTTATGTTTTTCAAACTTTGGTGCATGCCTCAGAGCCAGAAATACTGGGGTTGAGGCTCTTCCCTAGACATTCTGCATGAGAATCTCTATGGGTGGGACTCAGGAACCGACATTGCTAACACAGCTCACAAGTAGTCCGGTGAACAACCAGTTTGAGGTATTCTGGTTCCAAATGTTTACCTGTCTTATTCCCAGTTATCAGTAATGATTCAAGTACAGACTGATCTAAAAGGACAAAGTCCACCACTGGAAATAGACCGAGGGTCAGCAAACTATGGCCCATGAGCTGAATCTGGCCCAACACTTATTTTTGTACATAAAGTTTTATTGGAACACAGCCACGCCCATTTGCTTACAAAGTATCTATGCCAACTTTCTTGCTAAACGGCGGAGAGAGCAGTTATGACAGAGACCATGTGGCCTGCAAACCCTAAAATACTTACTACCTGGACCTTTATAGAAAAAGTTTGCCCTGGTGTAAATAGATGCCAGGGACTGAGAGACAAGGAAAGGAGGTAAGTTAAGAGATAGGCTGGTCGAGTAGCTGGCTACTAGCAAATTGTCATCTCCCTTCTCTGGATTTTTTTTCTAAGTGATCCAGGGTGGGTATACTCTATTTTTTCCAACTTTATTGAGATATAATTGAGATATATATAGATATACGTCTATCTCTCTCTATATGTACATATATATGATACTGTATAAGTTCTACAACATATTGATTTCATACATTTATATATTGTGAAATGATTCCCTCAGTAACATTAGTTAACTCCTCTATCACCTTACATAATTGACTTGTGTGTGTGTGTGTGTGTGTGTGTGTGTGTGTGTGTGTGTGTGTGGTGGAAACATTTACGGTCAACTCTCTCAGCAACTTTAAAGTATATAATACAGTATTGTTAACTACTGTCACCGTGCTATACATCAGATCCCTGAACTTATTCATCTTATGAGTTTGTGCCCTTTGACAAACATCTCTCCTTTTCCCCCTCCCTCCAGCCCCCGGCAACCACCATTCCCATTTCTATGAGTTTGGCTCCTTTCCATATACAAGGGGGATTCCACATGTAAGTGAGATCATACAATATTTGTCTTTCTCTATCTGACTCATTTCACTTAGTATAACACCCTTAAGTGTCATCCACATTGTTGCAAATAGCAGGATTTCCTTCTTGCTCGTGGCCAAATAATACCCCATCATATATATACATGGTGGCTCTTCATCAGACATTCTGCATCAGAATCTCTAGGGGTGGGACTCAGAACCCGACATTTCTAACACAGCCACCCATTCTTGGCTATTGTGAATATGCTGCGATGAACATGGGGGTGCAGATAGTCCTTGAAGACAGCGATTTAATTTCCTTTGGACTTTTACCCAGAAACAGAATTGCTGGATCACATGGTACTTCTATTTTGAGTTTTTTTTTCTTCTTTTTTTTTTTTTAGTAACCTCCATACTGTTTTCCATAGTGGCTGTACCATCTTCCTTGAATTCTAGCCTCAGCTCTGCCCCATACTAGAAGACCTTAAACTCCTTCAACTTTAGTTTTCTTTATCTGTAAAACACAGAAGGACTAGACTAAATAAAATAACATCTAAAGGACAGGCGCTATTGCCATCACTGTACTAGGTATAAAGAAGAAAGATGAATAAATCATAGTTTGTGTCCTCGGCTTGCTCAAACATGATCTTTGGGTTCTATTTTATCTTTAGCTTAAAAAGCTGAATTGTATAGTCATTAAGATTGTGGGTTCTGGAGTCAGATCTAGGACACTGTTTAAAATCTGGTTCTGCCATTTACTAGCAACGTGAGCTTGAGAGAGTTCTTTATGCTCTTTAAGCCATTCAGGAAAATGGATATAATGCTTACTACAAAGTATCAAGGTAAGCTTAAACTAAACAATGCAGTTAAAGTGCTTAACACAGCCCGGGTCTATAGTACATTGTTAGTACTAGTATGAGTCACTAATTGTAGCATTGGTTAATCAATGGAGACACCACTGGTGGGGGCCAGACAATTCTCTGTGCAAACCTCTTCAGAGCATTTAGCAACCCTGCCCATAAATCCCAGTAATGTCCTTCAAGTCAACAGGATAACCAAAACTGCCCCCAATATTTTCAAAATGGATAGAGAAATCCTATTGCCTCCTGGTTGAGAACCACTTAGGCAGTAAACTCCTTGAGGACTTGTTTATTTTTGTGCCCTCCATCCAACACTGTGCCTAGCACATAGCTCAATAAACACTCGTAAAAGAAATGAATGAAGGTGAATGAATAAAACAGTATGACTTTGTAAATATGCTTCAAATGCCGCCATTATATATTTATACCTTTTGTTGTACATGATTCTATTAGGTTTCTAGAATCCCTCATTAAATTGCAAATCGTTCCTAGGGAAAGTACTTTCAGCAGTTATTAACCAACATCAAGGTGGTTGAAAGCCAGCTGTGACAAAAGCCCAGCAGGAGTAGTTTATAGGACAGAGAGAAAGGAGGTGGACTGGTGTTCAAGTACACAATCAAAATGGAAAGCTCTGTATGATCTCTAATGGTGCCTCTGCATGAGTCTGTGCATGAAAATAAGAAAGTACACGTAATGGGGGCCCAATGGGAGACGCATCTTCTACTCGCCTCCCCCCGTATTTTAAAAGAAATTGAAACCAAAGGTCCTTCTGCATTTACCAACCTCCTTCTCCTTTTTTATTTTTTACAAGTAATCAAAATGTCCAGTAATAACGGGTTTGGAATCATTATGGTATGTCCATATGAGGTAGTATTTTAAGACCATTACAAATCATGTTTGCATGAGGTAGTTAATGACATGGGAGAATGCTCATGATATAATCTATATACACAGAAAGAGAGAAAAACTGGGAGGAAACATACCAATATATTAACAGTTGTAAATCTCTTTTAATGAGATTACAAAATATTTTAAAATTGTTTTTACTTTTTCCTTCAGTTTCTAAAATTTCAAGGACCTCAGTCAGCCAGGAAAAACAACAACAACAACAACAACAACAACAAAAAAAACAGTCCACAAATAAAGAGAATAATATTCCTGACTGTATTTTCTTATTGCCAGGACCAAACATGACAGAGCCTCTAGGTTATGGCTAGTATTTTTGTATTGCCTTTTTCTTTCACTCTTGTTTTCTATTATTGTTTTATAATTTTAAATTTATCGTTTCTCTCCCCCAGTATCCCAAGATTGGTTTCAATACCCTGTGGAAAGAAACACAGGACTAAACACATAGGCAAATGAGAAGAACTGTGAATTGTATGTAACACGTGACTCCTATACTCTGTTCTCTTCACTTGGAATCCAGATCATGTCCAGAATCTAGCCATGGTGTCTTCCCTTCTGAGGCTGGACTTGTCCTTACGTGTCTGATGAAACAGCACACCAGAGGATGCTGAGGGGTCAATGACTGGTCAAGCTCAGAGCCCCTGGGAGCTACAGCCCTTCTCATCCATATGTCAGTGCTAGGTTAAAAGCAGTGACATTTGAGAGAGAAGGCGTAGGGGAATCCTACTACATCTTCATCCCCCGCTTCTGATGCCTAGAAGTGTGCCTGGAATCTTGAACATGTTCAATACCTTCTTTCTTTCTTACAGGTGCAAGCTACACCCCATACGCTTTTCTCCTCAATAATCATACTTCCCAAGATTCCTATTTTTTTTTAATAGCTAAATTATGCTCATAATTTCCTCACAGCTCCTGCCCTGGCAACTGTTTTTCTGCTCCACTGTCTAAAAGTTAGTGTTATCATGACTGCTTTGATTTTCTTTCCCACTCAAAGTACTTTACTCTGAAGAAGACATCCATTCTTGTGGCTTCAACAATAACACACTAGCTTTACTTGAATATTTATCATCAGAACCCCCAAACTCACAAAGTTAAATTCTGTAAAAATATTTACCACACAACTGACAATTTATAAAAATTTGTCTCTATTCAAACATCCTTCCTTGTTTAAAACAAATGTCTCCGAGTCCATCGAGACAAATAAGGCAGTCATTCACTGATTATCACATGTAAACACCTACTAGTACCACTAACTACAAAAGCAATTCGCACATCTGGTAAAAGATGCAGGATTTCATGAGGTTGGAGTACAGCTGAAACACTTCCAAAGGCACATGTATAAGAGAACCCAGAAGAGTTACTTCAGTGAACAAATGAAGAAGATCAATTTATTAGGATGATGACATAACAGTGACTTCAAAGTCTTCACAGAAAATGATATGAGTGTCAAAAACTTAAAAAGAGTTTCTTGGGAAAAAAATGATAAAATCTCAAATATTTTTGCAATATTTGTCCTCTTTATAATGATGCTCTAAGCATAAAACAGAGTACTTGAAGAGCTAAAACAATCTTGGAAAAGAACAAAATTGAAGGTCTCACACATCATAATTTCAAGCTTATTACAAAGCTGCTGTAATCAAAACAGTGTGTTACTAGTACAAAGACACACAGACCAATGGAATATAATAGCCGAAAAATAAACCCTCACATATATAGTCAAGTGATTTTTGATAAGGATGTCAAGACTATTTTTTAAATATTTATTTTAGAGAGAGAGAAAGAGTGTGCATGGACGCACTGGGGAAGGGGCAGAGGAAGAGGAAGAGAATCTCAAGCAGACTCCTGACTGAGCACAGAGCCCCACATGGGGCTTGATACCATGACCCCGAGATCATGACCTGAGCTGAAACTAAGAGTTGGATGCTCAACAGAGCCCCCAAGCACCCCATGTCAAGACTATTCAGTGGGGAAAGGATAGTCTTTCAACAAATGTTTGGGAAAACTGGATATTTACATGCAGAAGAATGAAGTTGTACCCTTATCTTATATCACATACAAAACTAAACTCAAAATGGATCAAGGACCTAAATGTAAGACCTAAAATTGTAAAGCTCCCAGAAGAAAACACAGGGGGAAAGCTTCACGACATTGGATTTCTCAGTAATTTCTTGGACATGTATGACAGAAAAAAAAAAAATGTCCTCGATCCTCTTGGGATCCCTGGCTGAGCTTGAAAATTAAACCGATAAAGACAGATTTAACAAGAGAAAGCACACAAACTTATTTAATGTAAATTTATGTAATGTAATAAATTTGTAAATAAATAAATAAGTGTAAATTTATTTAATGTCTTGGGTGACATGGGCACCTTCAAAAGGAAATTGAGAGATTCCAAGAAATGGTTAAATCTGAGTATTATCATGCTGGGTTTGAAGAAGAGTGGACAGTTGTGGAGAAATATGAAGGGGCAAAGAGTATAAGGTAAGTGTAGTAAACTGGGGGAAATTTAGCAAAGCCTGTTGGTGTGACTTCTTGGCATTCCTTTACCTTCAGAGATAAGAATGCTCCTTTCCTCCAGGTATTGAGAGGGTACTTCTCACACAGAGTTTTATGACCACAAATTTTCTCAAACTCCTTCAGTTTAAAAATATTGAATTTGCCAAGGTGCCATACTCTGGGGTAGCATGCTCTGAACCCCACTGGATATGACATCAAAAACATAGTCAAAACAGGTAAACATAGATAAATTGGGACACGCAGAAACTGAAATTCTGTGCATCAAAGGACACAACTAACAGAGTGAAAAGACAAACTATGAAATGGGAGAAAACATTTTCAAATCACATAGCTGATCAGGTGTTAATATCCAGATTATACAGCAAACTCCAGAGATTCAACAACAACAAAAACCAAACAACCTAACTCAAAAATGGGCAAAAAACTTGAATAGACATTTCTCCAAATATAGATGGAAGAAGCATTTCTCCAAGATATACGGGGATGGCCAATAAACATATGAAAAGGTGCTCCTTGGGAATTGCAAATCAAAACCACAATGAGATACCACTTCACACCAATTAAAACAGCTACTATAAAAAGAAAACAAGGAAAAAGAAAAGAGGCGTTGGTGAGGATGTGGAGAAATGGGAACCCTCGTGCACTGACGCTGGGAATGGAAAATGGTATAGCCACCGCGGAAGAGTATGGCAGTTCCTCACAAAACTGAAAATAGAATTTAAATGATCTTTTTCCAATATAAATCTTCTTTGGATAACAGAGACCTCCTTCAATTATGTCCTCTATGCAATGACTTCTCACTCTATCTTTGCAATCTAAGTTTTCCAAATGCCCCAGGACATTTTTATTTAACGTGTTTCTCCAGTAATTCAAATTCAAAGTAAAAAGTCAAAGCTATCATTGCCCCTCTAAATATTACTTTCCTATTTCTCAATGTCGTTATTGATGCCCAACCAACTGAAATGAGAACACCAGCGTCATTCTATCTACTGACTTCCATTCGCTCATCTATCATTTAATCAGTATCCAGACCCTGCCGACTTGGCTTCTGGAGAGCATCTTTCCCTGTCCTCTCTTCCGTTCCCTCAGTGGTTCCCTAGTTCCGGTCTCTACTGCTCATGTCTGGATGGGCACAGTGTTCATATCTTTTGTCTCCTCACTTCTCGGGTATTTTCCTATTCTAGTTCTACCCAAAAAACACCCCCAGGTTAATCTTTCTAAAATGCAGCTCTGCTCCAATCCAAACAAAAATAAAAAAATTTACTCACTCTCCCTGGAACATGTCTCTCTCTTCTGGTTTCTTGGCTTTTGCATCATTCCTTCTCCCTCAAATTCCCTCTTCCAAGTCTCCTGTCTCTCCAAAGCCTACTTAGATCCCAGTGCTGTCTTTCCTGATGAGCTCAGGCTAAGTGTTTTCTCCCCAGGAACACATTCTGCCTATATCCCTCAGAGGAGAAGTATCCATGCGTGTCAACTCTAGCTGTTTATAGCATAGAATCCAGAAGGGGGAGACTGGATACCTCCTAACTGCATAATTTTGAATAACGCTCTCAATGGGTATAATGATTACAAACAGTTGTTATTTGTTGAGCACCTACTGTGCATTAAGCACTTTATATTTATTATAACCGCCATCATTTATTGAGTACTTATGGGGTACCAAATCCTAAATATCATTACATAAATCAATCCACGTAAGAACTCTATGAGGTAGGTAGTATTATTAGCCCCCTTCTTCAGATGAGGAAACTAAGGCTGAGAGAAGATTTGTAACTTCACAAAGAAAGTTGCTTCTACTAAGCGGGAGAGCAAGGCTTCAAACCCCGATCGTCCTGCTCCTGAATCTGTATTCTTCACCACTACCCTGCATTACACTATGACATGCTGTTTAATCTGACAGCCACCCTATGGGACATATATTATTTTGCCCACTTTGAAAAATGATTAAAATTAAATTCAAAGAAGTTAGGAAAACCTCTAAGATGTGGTGAGTGGTAATGGGAGACCTTATATCCAAGTCTGTGAGACTCCATTAAATGTTATTTTTTATTATGCTTGTGTTCTTGAGATTAACATGACTACTTCACAAGTTATTGTGGGAATTAAATAGGATCATACGGGTTCTTTATAAATGCTAATAAACTACACTGAATGTTGGGTTGAGTTCCCTGTGAGCACATTCTATGCCTATTAGTTTTAGACAAATGGTCTCTGAACTTTAATCCATACTTCTGTTGGTCTTTTTATTGGTTTAGAGATGTAGTAATTTACGTATAAATTAAATATATTCATTACTGCACTAATAAATCTTGATTGTATCTCTTTTTAAGTAATTGGTCTTATGCCAGTTTCTTCTCTGTGCTTCAGCTTCCTGATCCTTTAAAGGGGGACACTGGGATATATACTGGGTGTTGTGAGAGTTAAAATAATTAATATATGTAAAGCATTTAAAACAGTACCTGGTATATAGTAAAATGTAGAAAATGCCACATATAATTATTATGATGGTGTCTATTATAAAACACACAAAAAATAAATTTAAAGACAATGAAAAATATGAAACAAATTCTATTTCATAAACTTTTGTGCCTTACCTAAAAATATTACTAATATTAATTTTAGTGAGAGAAATACAATTAAATATGCTCTGTTGCTTTTGAAAAGTCTGGACACAACATTTTGTGGTACAGTGATTTCATGGCCTGGTTCAAAATCTATTTCGTTTCTTGATCTTACTAACTGCCTAATTGAAAAAATATACTTCACAAAGAAAGTCCTTATGGAAAAAGCATATTCATATACAAGTAACCATATTAGCTCAAATTATTTTAAGTCCTGGTCCCTACTTTTGGTCCCATTCACAAATAATTCTAAGTTTAATGTTGACATTTGATCGATAAATTTTCATTTTATATAATAGCAGCCTTTTTTTAATTAGTGGAAAGCATTTAATATTTATGGATTTTACAAATGGTCTTAAAACCTACTGAAAGTCTTCATTTGGAAGATTTTTTAATAGACAAGAAAATTCAGCTTTAAAGCCTTATTAATATCAAAATCTGAGTTTTATAGGTTAAAATACAACCATCTTCATCTCAAAAACAAAAATCACATAATGATGGAGATATTTTCAAACATATTTTCAAAATTCTTTCTCCAAATCATGAATTTCTTTCAAAAAGCTATTATTTTCAGGGATGCCTGGGTGGCTCAGTCCGTTAAGTGTCTGCCTCCAGCTCAGGTCATGATCCCAGGGTCCTAGGATTGAGTCCCACATCCGGCTCCCTGCTCCACGGGGAGCCTGCTTCTCCCTCTGCTGCTCCCCCTGCTTGTGCTCTCTCTCTCTCAGACAAAGAAAAAATTTTTTAAAAAAGCTGTTATTTTCTCATTTATTATCAAAAACATTACCTTTACCTCAAAGAGATTGATTAAGTGGGTACGTTTTGTCCTAAAATCACTGTCAGATCATCTATCACCAATTGCCATTATTTTTAATCCCATGATATGTCTGGAAAAGAGTCCAAAACAGAAGAACAACGTTTGCTGTTCTTCCATTTTTTTGTTGTTGTTGTTGTTATTTTGGCTTGAATTATTAGTATCACTTTTTTTTTAAGTGGGCTCTACACCCAGTGTGGGACGTGAACTCACAACCCCGAGGCTAAGAGTCACATGCTATCTACGGACTGAGCCAGCCAAGGAGCCCTTGTTAGTAGAATTTTGACGTGCAGTTTCCTTGCAGGAAGTATTTTAAGTCACTTATATGTTTTAAGAGGGCTAGTATATTAAAATCAGTAATACAGGGGCGCCTGGGTGGCTCAGTCCTTAAGCGTCTGCCTTTGGCTCAGGTCATGGTACCCGTGTCCTAGGATCCAGCCCCACATTGGGCTCCCTGCTCCACGGGAAGCCTGCTTCTCCCCGCCCCCCCCATTCCCCTGCTTGTGTTCTCTCACTGTCTCTATCTCTGTCAAATAAATAAATAAAATCTTTAAAAAAAAAATCAGTAATATAGTGTACAAATACATTTCATCAAGAACATGTGAACTGCAATATGTCACCATACATTCATAGCAAATGAATGAAAGAGTTGGCCACCACCAACCTCTAAATTATAGAGTCCCCATCCTTGCAGTGTCCTTGCAGACCATGTGACACCGAATCATCTAACTTACCTATTTGGTGATGGAGCCAGTTATCAGTCCACAAATTAGATATTAGTAAAGCTTAGTGTATTTCTATTTTTTTTTAAAGATTTTATTTATTTATTTGACAGAGACACAGCGAGAGAGGGAACACAAGCAGGAGGAGTGGGGGAGGGAGAAGCAGGCTCCCCGTGGAGCAGGGAGCCCGATGCGGGGCTCGATCCCAGGACCCTGGGACCACGACCTGAGCCGAAGGCAGACGCTCAACGACCGAGCCACCCAGGCGCCCCTGTATTTTTATTTTCTTAAGATAAAATCTAAACAGAAATTGAAGTTCTAGCATTTTCTTTAGGGATATTCTTGCCCATCCCTAGAATGTATCCACCCCCGTTTGGAGAGGACCCCACTAAAGCTGTGTCCTGCCAATAGCGCCACCATGTGGTCACCAAATAGCACGAGGCATGCTTTTTCTCAGACCTCCATTCTTCCCATTAAGGAGACTCCAACAGCTTTCCTTTCTTCTGTCCTTCATTGTCTTCACCATCAAACTCAGACAAATTAAGACAAACACATCACTTTAAACTACATCTCTCTCTTGTTTCACTTATATTCCCCACGTATGTTCTTCCTGCTCCTTTATTCTTGTAAGCTGAAAATTCATCATTGCATATAAGCATAAAGATGGTATTAGTTATATGTCAGCATTCAAGAAAATAGAAACTATCCATTTTTATATAAAATTAAACAGGAATTCTGAATTTCAAAGCCTTCGCAGATTTTTAGACATCGCCTTCAGGATTCCTATTTTTCCCTTAAACTTCTACCCATACCCTCATCTTCCCCTCACTGCATCTGTTGGCCTTAAGTATTAGCCTTCAAAAGACATGTTTCCACCTTTTTCTTATTCAGTTTTAACATTGCTGTTTTAAGGTCTCCAGTCCCTGGGAAGATGGAGTAAGCACAATCCACTCTGTCTCTTTCACCGAACACAGCTACAAAACAGGGACGGAAGGCACGGTAAACCTACTCAGAGGCTCTGAGAAGTGAATAGTAGCAGGACAATTGGGAAACAAGATCAGACTTTGAACTACCACCAATCAGTGGTGATTTTTTCATTTTCTTCTGTCCTCAGGTGTCCCCCCACCTGAGTACAATGTAGCCTGGAACCAGCAAGTGAGTATCAGCACAGAGAGCTCCAGAAGAAGCCCTTAATTTGGCCCAAGAAGTGCAAAGAAAATATATAAATTTCCCTCCTCATTTTTTTTTCCTTCTGTTTCATATCCCGGTCCCCAAGCAATGCCCTAGTAGAGATGGCAGAGGTCCCCCACGGGAGCCCACTGAATGGGGAGGGTGTTGGGGGGCCCTTCCTCTCTGTGGAGCTGCAATTCCAAGAAGGTGGGATAAAGCAATTCATTTTTACTCTCTCTGTCTCTCTCTGTCCTCCCAGAAGTTGGCCCCAGACATGGACGTAGTCACAGAAATGTGAGGCAGGGGAAGATTAACTAAAGCCCCAGCTTTCTAGCTAAAGGAGCAAAAGGGGACACCCAGGGAACAAATACCAGTAGATTGCAAAATGGAAGGAGATCAAGAAAGTGACCCCATGAAGTTACTTATAAACTCCTAGGCATTCCCCCAAGCTGTGCATGCATGGATGTGATCCTAATCAGCATATCAAAGAATTCCAGAACTGAACACACAAGCCACTGCCCACATCTCAGCCTGATCCCTGCATGCCACACACAGGGGACAGATCTAACCGGACCTGCAGAGGCTTTAAAACCTGAACTGACATTGGAACGGTAGCCCACAGAAGAAAGGTTGGAACCTGTAGCCTGAATCTAACCAGGCCAATTGCCTGATACAACAGAAACTCCCCTATCCACTTAGGAAAAGACAATCAACAGACAACAACCTCAAGATGATACAGTGTTATGGGCTGAATTGTGTTCCCCCAAAATTCATCCACTGAAGCCTTAAGCCCTAGTACCTCAGCATGTGACTGATTTGGAGATAGGGTCTTTTAAAATGTGATTGAGTTAAAATGAGGCCATTTGGGGGGCTCTAATCCAATCTGACTGGTGTCCTTAAAAGAAGAGGGAACTCAGACACACAGAGACCCTAGGGATACACGTGCACAGAAGACACAGTGAGAATGCAGCCATGTGCAAGCCAGGGAGAGACGCACTGGAAGACACCAAACCTGCTGCCGCCTTGGTCTTGGGCTTCCAGCCTCCAGAACCGTGAGCTGTTGTCTAAGCCCCCAGTCTGTGGTCATTGTTATGGCAGCCCTGGTAGACTAATACACACAGATACCATAACTTTCTGACAGAGACTTTAAAGCCGCTATCTTTAAAATGCCACGAGCAACAGCAAACATTCTTGAAACTGGAAAAAAAAAAAAAAGACAATCTCAGCAGAGAAATAAAATATCAGAAGAATCAAATGGAAATTTTAGAAACAAAAAGCACAATAACCAAAAGCCCTATCAATAAACTCACTAGATGGGTTCTGACATGACAGAGAAAATCGTCAGTGAACCTAACGATACATCAGAAGTCATCCATCTGAACAACAAAGAGAAAGGGGATTGAACACAACACAGTCACAGGGACCTGGAGGGCTGTAAAAAACAGGTCGCTGGAGTCCCAAAAAGCTAGGAAAAAGAGAATGGTACTGAAAAAATATTTGAGGAAATAATGGCCCAAAATTTCCTCAGTCTGGCAAGAGACTTAAACCTACACATTTAAGAAAATGAAGCAAAACACATACAGGATAAGCCCTCAAAAATCCAGGCACATCCTAATCAAACTTTGAGAAACTAACAAAGAAAAAAAAAATATTCAAAGCAGCCAGAGAGAAGTGATTCCTTACCTACGGGGGAACACTTCGAATGACAGATTTCAGAAACCAAAGAAGACGGAAGAATCGGAGCTCTCACAAATGACACCCAAAGCATGACTCATAAAAAAAAAAAAAAAATTTATAAACTGAACTTCATTAAAATTAAAAACTTCTGTTCCGCAAAAGACATTAAGTGATTGAAGAGACAAGCAACAGACTAGAAGAAACTAATTAGATATTGACAAGGGACGTGTATATGTAGATATAGATGGAACTCTCTCAACTCAACAGAAAGGAAACAAAAACCCGATTTTAAAAATGGGCAAAAGAATAGAGGATACCAGTATGGCAGATATACATCTAAAAAAGATGTTCAACATAATGAGCCATTAGAGAAATGCAAACTAAAAGCATAAGATGCCACTACAAGTCTATTAGAACAGCTAAAAAAAAAAAAAAAAAAAAGATACCAGTAACACTAAGTGCTAGTGAGGATGCAGAGCAACTGAAACTCTTGTATATTGCTGGTGGGAAAGTGAAAATGGGACAGCTACTCTGGAAAACAGTTTAACAGTTTCTTACAAACATACGTGTGTCCTGAGTCAACAGCAATTCCACTCCTAGGCATTTCTCCTTAAAAAATGAAAACTCGTATTCATGCAAAAGCCCTGCACCTGAATGTTTACAGCAGCCCTATTTCCAATTGCCAAAAACTGGATACAGCCCGAAAGTCCTTTAGTGGTCAGGCGGATACTCAGACTGTTGTATGCTCATAGAATGGACTACTACACAACATTAAAAAGGAACAAACCATTGATATATTTAACAATGTGGATGAACCCCAACAGAATCATAGAAAAGACCAATCTCAAAAGATTCCATTTACATAATATTCTTGAAGTGACAAAATGCTAGTAATGGAGTGACTGGTGGTTTGCCAGGAGTAGGGGTGGGGCTGCTATCACAAGGTAGTTTGAGGGGCACCATAAATGTTCGGTAACCGGACCGTGGAGGTGGCTCCATAAATCAGATATGTGTTCAAGTTCGAAAAACTACATACCCCAAAAGAGTCAATTTTCCTCTATGATAATTTAAGACGTAAAATTAATAAATGAAAGAATATATTCTTCTGTTTTATTTAGTTATTCATTTGGTAACATTATTACTTTTCTAAAAATGCCCATTGTCAGATATTACTTACATTACTGGAGGAATGAGCCTTTGGCAACTAGCCTGGAAATCTAAATACAACATATCGCAATATTTTCAGCAAAAAGTTGTATTTTGAGTTAACCTTGACAAAGATGGAGGACTTTGATTCAAAAGTCAAAGAAGCAAGATGGGGCCAAAGCAAGACTAACATGGGGGGTGGGGGCCGGGAAGAGAGCTGTGTGCAGAAAACAGGTCCAGGGACAGTGAGTGGGTGTGGGGTCCTCAGGGAGAGAGGGAAGGAGGGGTGTCCCAAGAGGGAAAACATCAGGCCTGCGAGAGTTTGAGCTTTTAATCAGTGGCTTATTTACCTTAAGGAGGCTGAAGAAACTATTTCAAAAAGAAAGAGATTGATCTTTTCAGTCACCAAAGGTTAATTCGGCTACTCTAGGCCACCTGTCTTCCTCTGCTGGGGAAGAACACCACAGAACACCACAGACCGGGGGCCTATAAACAACAGAAACAGATTTCTGAGGGTTCTGGAGGCTGGGAGGTCCAAGATGGAGGCTAGGGCAGATTCAGTGTCTGGTGAAGACCACTTCCTGGTTTACAGACAGCATCGTCTGGTTGGGACCTCACATGGCAGACAGGGCGAGAGGGCTCTCTGGGGTCTCTTTCATAAGGGCACTAATCCATTCCGGATGGTTCCAGCCTCTCGACCTCATCGCCTCCCAAAGGCCCCATCTCCTCAGACCAACACACCGAGGGTTCGGATATGAACATATCAATTTTGGGGAGACAGAAGCATTCAGTCCTTCATACCACCCCTTCCGCAGGTAAGGGGGTACCAGAGCCAGATGAGGTAAATTCTAGAAATAACTTTTTTTTTTCCTTTTTGCCACAAATACAGATACATTTAGAATGTGTGTGTAGGACTGGGGCTGAGGACTGCAGGGAGGCAGCAGCCAAGGGGCTGCTCCCCCTGAGACTTGGCTAGGAGCAGAATGTGTCAAGTACAAGCAAGACCTACCCGTTGTGGTGATCCCGGCGGGACACGCCTTCTGCAGGGACTGTTTCCAGGTGCTTTCTGTCCCCAAGTTCAGAGCCACGCTTGGGAAAAGCCAGTTGATCATTCTGGGCAGGAAGGTTCTCCGGGCGTGGGGGCAGGGCTGGGGTGGGGGGGGTGGGAGGCGTTTATCCAGCTGCATGGTCTGGCAGGTCCCGGAGGGCCTGAGTGCAGATTCTGCCAAAAGACTGCACTTGGGGCTAGGGGTTGTCTGTGTCCACGAGGGAGCAGCCTGGAGCCAGAGTCCGGATGTCAGGGCGCGGAAGCCCTGCAGAGATGAAGCCGATCCCGCCGGCTGCCTGCTTCCCGAGCACGCTGTCGGAGGAGGTCACGGGGACGACAGGACTTCCGGTTGACCCTGGAGCAAAAGGAGGCTCCCCACCGCCTCCACTGGCCTGGGAAGGTGCATTCAGCCCGGCACTGCCACAGTAGGAGCGGCTCAAGGGTGCAGCCAGAGGGTGGGAGGCGCCGGCTGGTCCCGAGACCGAACCCCATTATAACTGCTAAGATTCTGGCTGGCTCCTGCAGAGATCTACGGGTCTTGCGGGGCCCAGGACAAGCCTCATGGGTAAGCTCCCTTGCCTATCAAACCTGCCAATCGACCTATCTGGAGTGGCCTGCCTCTTTCTTCGCCCTGCCTGCCCAGTGCAGGGCGAATTTTACCTGGGGATCTCCCGAGGTTTCAAACCAGCACACAATCAACACACGTTGTCCGTTGCCTTAAAAGAGGCACTTAGCCTGCAGTGGTGCTGTGTTGCTTGCCCAGGAGCCAATGGGGGCTGACAGGCCCAACACGGGGCCGATGAAGAGTATTCTCCAGCAGAAGCATGCTCTGAACGCTGATGGGCCAGAGACAGCCCATGCCCGGCCCAGCAGAGGATCCCGCGCAGCCTGGCTGGGCCACCCTCAGATGCGCAGACCAGGGCTGCATCCAGACTGTCTGACTCACTGAAGACACCCAGGGACCAGGGGGAGCTTCTGCAGGCCCCGTGGACACACCTGATTCTCCACGTGGCCTGGACACTCTTCCGTTCCAATAATGGAGTTTAAATCTGTCTTGAATGTGAGCAGAACTTCATGACTCGTTTTCAAACAGACAGATGTGGTATAGGTGATGGTATGTGACTTCAGATGTTAGGTCATAAAAAAACATGCACCCCTGTGCCTCTCTCCCTCTCCCTCGCTTTGTTCTGGGGGGAAGACAGCCACCATGCCATGAGGGGTTTCCAGAGCCCTCTGGAGAGAGTCACTTGAGGCTTCCCATCAACAGCCAGCACCACTGTGAGTGGATCACATGAAAAGACCGCCCTCCACGTGGGTTCTCCAGCTACAACCAAGTCTTTAAATGACCGCAGGTTCAGCTAACACCTCATTGCACCCTCATAAGAAACCTCAAACCAAAACAGCCCAGCCAAGCTGCTCCTGAAGTCCTGAATCCCAGAAGGGGTGAGGGATAATAAATGAGTCTTGCTGCTCGAAACTCCTAAGTTACACAGCATTAGATAACTAACACAAAGGCTAGATGCATTGGCCTTCATATACGTCACCTTATTTAATTCTCTTAAAGTACATCTCTTATTACAGATCGGCAACCTGCTGCCTGGAATTATTCAAGAATTTATCGCAGGATCAGGGAGCTAATTTACAGCCAAGATGGAATTCACACTCTGGACAGGTCATATGATCGAGTGCCAGGCACCGGAACCACAGAAATGGAAACAGTAAAGTGGGGGGTCGATCAGAGGAGACAGCATCGAATAGAAGGGTCATCCAGTTCAGCTGGAAGAAATGAAAGAGCTAAATTCCCAAATCCGGAAGGGTAAGGAGTAAAATCTTACTTAGGCAAAGGGAAAAGCGAAACAAGATGAGAAAAAGGCAGAACTATGGAATGGCTTGTATTCCTTTAATGGCAGTTGGGAGGGTAGCTGAGAACACAGCAGGAATGGGTCAAAGTGGAGAGTCTCTGGCAAAGCTAAGCCTGATCATTTTCTGTTACTCGTCACCCTGGCAATAGGACCTCTGCCTTATGGTAATGATATTTAAATGAGAAAAGTGCATGCAAATGAAGTAACTTGTGATTTTATTGGTGAGGGTGTTCCCATTTGTCCAGTTTGCTCCATCTTCTCAGGGGATCTGAGTACAAATGGGAGTAGTTTTGTCCCAGAAAAAGAATGAAACCATAGAAGGGAACACGGAGACTATGACAAGAGCTTGGGTTTGGAAGGTCTTCCATAGACCACTGCTCTGTTTCTTTCCCCCCATAACCCTGGTAGGAATGAGGGTTAAGTAATGAATCTTGCAATTGTTCATGCCTGATCCATTCTGGCTTTAATGCTGAGGGAAATCCTCTAAGTCAAGGCCCCAGCCTGGCCAGCCAGTCACTCCCAGGGCCCTGGGTAAGGGGTCAGAACCCTAGGGGTACCCAGCTGCTTGGACTGCTCTGCCTGCTTTGGCCATTTCTGCAGGGAATTAGGTGGCCCAGAAAGAGTGTATTAGTTTCCTAGGGCTGCCTTGCTGAGTAGCATGAGCAGGGAGGCTTAAAAGAAAAATTCATTATCTCATAGTTCTGGAGCTTCAGAGTCCAAAATCAAGGTGTCACCAGGGCCATGCTGTCTCTGAAGGCTTGTGTCGGGGATCCTTCCTTGACTCTCCCTAGCTTCTTGTGGTTTGCAGGCACTCTTGGCTTGCACTTATTAACACTTCAACCTCCAGTGGCACATGGTCAGCTTCCCTGTGTGTGTCCATGTGTCATCTTATAAGGACACCGGTCGTGTTAGATTTGAGACCACCCTAGTGACCTCACCTTTTTTTTTTTACTTAAATTCAATTAGCCAAGGTGTAGTACATCATTAGTTTCTGATATAATGTTCAATGATTCATTAGTTGAGTATATCTCCCAGTGCTCATTATATCACATGCCCTCTTTAATGCCCATCACCCAGTTACCCCATCCCCCCCCCACCTCCCTTTCCACAACCTCAGTTTGTTTCCCCGGAGTCCACAGTCTCATATGGTTTGTCTCCCTCTCTGATTTCTCCCCATTCAGTTTCCACCCCCCCACACACACCCCTATTGTCCTCTGCACTATTCCTTATGTTCCACATATGAGTGAAACCATATGATAATTGTGTTTCTCTGATTGACTTATTTCCCTAGTGACCTCATCTTAACTTGATTACATATGCAAAGATTCTTCTGCATATAAGGTCTCATTTAGAGGCATTGTGCTTTAGGGTTTCAATATAAGAATTTGGTGGGGGGAGGCATTCAACCCATGACAGAAAGGGAGCAGAACCGAGAGCCAACAAAAAGAGATCAAAGGAGAAATGACCCAAAATGAATAGCCCAAGTTCATTCACACTTTATATACACCCACCTGCACTCCTGTGACAGTCCTTCATCTCTTCATGTCACTTGTAGTCCCCACAATATCACAGTTCATCTAAGAGATAAGGTGTCAGACTTAGAAAGAGAAGATTTGGCTCCGCGGGACCCTGCTGCTGAGTGTGTGACTTTCTCAAGTTTTCTACCTGAGCACCTGATCACTGACCTTCAAATGAGGGTCCCTCAAACATACAGCAGCTCGTGGGTCACCTGAGCTTTGGTGAAGCATTCACACTGGGCAGGAATTTCATCGACACAGGAGACACCTACTCCCTAGACAGGTGCTGGGTCCAACATATATCTCTGAGCTCCCATCATGACATCTGCAACTCAACCTTACAGAAAAGCACAGGCAAAGGGAACACCCATCCATAAATACTTAGGGAACAATCTGGAAGTGGCACACATCCCTGCTGGTCACATTCCATTGTCCACAACTCAGCTATATGGTCACATTCAGAAGCCAGGAAGGCTGAGAAATGAGGTTTCTAGCTGGGCCATGTTTTCAGCTAAAAATCAGGAGTTCATTATTAAAAGCAAAAGGGTAGAAAACTGTTAGTAGAAAACTGTTAGTTACTTTATATGCATATGTTTTATATTGTGAACATTTTCTGTGCCACAATCTTTAAAAGTATTTTAATATTTACATAGTTTTCAACCACTATTATATAGTTGTATAATTTACATCATTATTTCCCTCTTGTTGGACATTTGTGTTAACTTTTTTACGGTATAAATAATGTTGCAAAGAGCAAACTCATCCTTGTGTAATTCTTTGATCATGCCCTTATGATAATTTTCTAAAAGGCTTGCTTGAGGCCCCAGGACCTAGGTAACTGTTACAGGGACCAGATTAGCCTGAACAACTATTGATCTAAGTCATCTTTGAGAGAAGTGAATTTTCCACGTTCTTGGCACATTCTGCCCCTCCCCCAGGCCACCTTGCTTTGGCCAACTCTCCTTCTAGGCCCAGAGCTGGTTAGCAGCAGCAAGGTACTTGGGAGATAATCTGTTTATAGCCAGATGTGCCATTGCTGGATATTTTCAGGGAGTTTGATTTGAAGGGCTTGCCTTGAAATTGTGTGCCATGTGTCTCTAGGCCATTGGTATGTACTATTTTTACTCATCAACTGTATTTGTGTACTGCTTTACAATTTGCAAATACTTAACCACACATGATCTCATTGGCTGGATCCAACAGTGATTATTCCAAAACACAAATATGATACTAACATTTCCATAGCTTCAACCCTTTGAAGTCTCCGTGGCGCTCTCAGATTCAAGTCCAAATTCCTTAACATGATTTATAAATCTCTAAGACTGCCATATCAGTTAGCTTTTACTGAAGAAGAAAAAAAACCACTCAAAATTTAGTTGAATAAAATAATAGCCATTTACTTAGCTCATGATTTTATGAGTCAGCAGTTTGGGCTGGGCTCAGCTGGGCAGTTCTTCCAATGAGCTTTGCTGGGCTCACTCACGCATCTGTGGTTAACAGCAGGTCAGCTAGGTAGCTCTGCTTCTTAAGATAGTTGACTCCACGCCAGGGATGATCAAGAAGACACTGGGGGCAAGTGTCTCTCATCATCCAGCAGGTTATCATGGACTTAAAAATTTGTCAGTGTCAGGCTCCAAGAGCAGCAAGAAACTTTCCTGTGCAAGCATTTTTCAAGCCTCTTCTTGTTCTTCCTCTTATATTTACTAATTTCTCATTGGCTGAAGCAAGTCCCATAGGCAATTCAGATTCAGGGGATGAAATGGGAAAATAGATGTCCCCTGTTGCTAAGTAGAAAAGAGGATGTGTCCATTTTCACCATCTCCCACAACTTCCTTTTCTAGTCTCATCTTTGTGAGATGTGTCCCTATTTTCATCTCCACAGACTCTGTTCCAGCCAAACAGAACTGCTTACAGCCCCCCATCCTGCCTTCTTCTTATACATTTCCAGGCTATGGTTCAGGCTAATGCCTTTCCTACTATGCTCCTCCATTATTCACCTGGCTGAGTCCAACTGGGTCCCATCCTAGATGTCTCTTCCTCCAGGAAGTCTTCTCTCCTCCCCAGACAGGGGTAGATATTCCTTTTTGGTGTTCTCTATGCTTCTTCTTCCACCCCTTACAAGGCTCTGTTACAAATGTCTGTCTTCTTGTCCATTTCTCCCGCAAGACTATAAGGTACTTGACAGCAACATTTGTTAACTGTTATGTACTTGATACCTAGGGCCAGATAGTGGGAGCACGAAAGCCATTCATTGGTCTACGGACTAACTGCACGTGAATGGGTGAAAGAAAACAGGTGTAGGGAAGCCTTTTGCACATCCGCAAGCACCCAGCATATCGTGAGGATGGAATCTATGAGTTGGAGGGCACCTTGGTTCTCTTCTCGTCTATGTACAAACCCTTGGAACAACATGGTTAAAAATTTCTCCTCCGTCCATCAGGCACACCATAGAGATGAAAATGCCTCCCTTTCAGCAGAGCTCCTTCTATTGTTTAACTGCAGGCTCAAAACTCTCTCTTTCCAATTGAACCCAAAACTATTTCCTCGTACCTCGCACCTGTTGTGTGAGACCTTCCGTCTGAAGCCTCAAAGGCAAAGATTAATCTGTTTGCCACACATCAGGCCTCTTCCTCTGAGATGGAGCAAGCGTTGCTCCTAGCATGTTCTTACAGCCCTCACCATCCTGCTGGCCCTCCTCGGGGCATGCCCAACATGTCTCTGCTTCTCTTGGAAAATGACATCCAGAGCTGGACCAGCTCTTCCCCTGGGATTGAGAGATGCATCGCTCTGTATACCAGTCATCAAGGCCATGGCGGCGGCAGCGAGGTTTAGGAGGGCTGGGAATAGCAGCTCCCATAGAAACGGAACTCAGGCGCAAATCAAAACATTAGGATGACATTTCTAAAAAGCACATTTCATCTGACACTGGTACGAGGACAACCTGCGCCTTTTTTTTTAACCTATTCTTACCATTTGTATCCAGGTCAAGGCCCCCAAAAGCTCAAATTTGCCAGATTTCAAATACATATTTCTAGTAGAAAGTGGCAAGAGATATTGAGGTGGGTTTCATTACGAACAGATTGTAAGCTTTGGAATGAAGCAAACAGGGATCAGACAACTAGGTCCAAAATGCAGTAGGTGTGTACATTAGGGAAGGGACTTAAAGCTCCCTAAGCTTTGTTTTTCCTCGTCACCTCCAGGTTACTGTTAGGAGCACGTGTATATTTCGAGCTTGTCATGTGTCAAGCTGAGCGTATTAGGCTCATCTTGTAGAAGATGAAATGGAGACTGAGAATGTTCGTAGAAAGGATGTAGAAAGTCATTTGCTAGGCATCCTGGAGCTAGTAAGGGGAAGCGCTGAGCCCTAAACCCAAGCTTCTCTAGCTCCAGATCCCAGGCATCCAGCGAACACTCTAGCAGTCTTGGCACCTGCATCTCCACCTTGAAAGAGCAGCGGGTGATCCTGTCACCAATGGTGATGGATAGGAGCTGCCCAGCTCAGTAGCCACAGGGCTCACGTGGCGGCCGGGCACAGCCCTCAGTGGTACAGGCCTGGCAAACACTCCACTCAGTACGATACTCCGTGAATCTCTTTGGGGTTTGGCAGCAGTGACCAGTTTTGTTGCTATATTGGCACCCTTTCCCAGAAATAGATTAGAAAGCAGGAAAATTTTTTAAAGATGGGGGTGGGCGGGGGAGAAAACCCACTCTGATGGGTTATTTCGCTAACGGCCTTAACTTTGTAATAAATAAAGATGGCAAATGGGAAGCAAATGCATAAACTGAAAATAAGCTGAGTGAATCATGGCACACAGTATGTACAGTATATAAATATTCATGTTAAATTACCTTTTACTCCGACTCCATGGTTCTCCTGTGTGCACTTAGGGCTGAGTGGTTTCCGTAGGCCTTAGTTACCAACACAAATGTGTGTGACTTTTGTGAGAGCTTGAGGAGTAACTAAGGACTATTAGCACAGGCCCAAATAATGTCGGATCTCAGTGTTAGCCCTAGAAGCTCAAGCACCCTCTCTGCTTTTGGCAAGAGAACAGTAATCCATCTCCTGGTCTTTCCTAGTCAATGGAAACTGAGCTGAGGGAGAAAAATCCTTAATCTTAGCAACAGCAGGATCTGGTATTTGAGCTGCAGAGCTTAAAGAAAAAAAAAAAAAGCCTTGTTGAAAAGTTCAAATCTAGGTAACCAGTTTCTGAAAGAGTCTTTTGTGTGAACTGGAGACAGGCTGCATGGGCAAAGAGGAGTGAGGGCCACGCAGGGAGGTGCCTGAGCTTTCTGGAATGCGGGTGCGGGGTTGGTTCCCTTCCTGCGGGGAGAAGCATGGCAGCCCTGTGAAGGGCTGGTACAGGCTATCCCAGTGCCCCATGGGAAAGCCAACAGGGGGAGTGAGTGTGCCCTGAGGTTCAGCGGGCTCAGAGGCCAACATTCCTTCCCTTGTTCTGCTCTGGCCTCCCAGTGACCTTGGGGTTGAACTACAGTTAAGTCCAATGGCCATGGTAACACTTATCTCACTCCCCTGTGCTGCGTGGTGAGCCACTTGCCACAAAGGGAACTTTCTAAATGAGAGCTGTTGGAATTTCCTTACAAGGACACAGAGAGAGGCGTTGCAATCTTACTCCCCAAGCTATCCCAACTCGTCCCTGCCTACGGAAGGGTAGTATGTGGAACGTGTCGTTTGTGTGTGCTTGTGTGTGTGCATATCATGCTCGGTAAGTGTCTGAACGGAAAAAGGATCCTACACAAATTCTGTTATAGATAATGCCAGAATGACTTTAAAGTGTTAAGCCTGGGGCGCCTGAGTCGCTCAGTCTGTTAAGCAACCGACTTTTGACTCTTGATTTCGGCTCAGGTGAGGATCTCAGGGGCCTGGGTTTGAGCCCTGCGTGGGGCTCTGCGCTCAGCACAGAATCTGCTTGTCCCTCTCCCTCTGCTCCTCCCCACCCTCGTTCTCGCTCTCTCAAATAAATAAATAAATAAAATCTTCAAAAAAAATTAAGTGTTAAACCTAGCTTTCTCCAATGCCTCATGGGCGCAAATTCATTACATCAGCATTTCCTTCACATGAGGGTATATAGCCCACGAAGCTAAAACTTTCTAAGCATAGCTTTGGGTGTTTGTTCCAGTTAATTCAACAAGCACTTCTGGAACACCTATGATGAGGCAGGGATTCTATCCAGAGCCAACACAGCTAGTGTAGAGAAGAACGGAGACCCCCAAGTCAGCCCAGGTTCGGATTCTGGCTCTGCTACTTGGACCTTTGAGACCTTTGGTAAAAATGCTAAAATTTTTGGTGCCTCAGTTTCTTCATCCATAAAGCGTTAGTAGCAATGCCCCATAGGGCGGATGTGAGGATTCCATGAGAGAGCATGTCTGGAACTGAGGAGCCTGATGTGTGTTCGCTGGGATTACATCTCAGGTGCTACCTGCATGGAGGACACGGCCTAGCAGGGAGCCTGTGGGCAGAACAGAGCATCCTGGTGTGTGAGGTCTTGAATGGGGTGTGACCACAGTTCTGGGGAGGGGTAGACAACAGGGAAACTAGAGAGGAGAGTGGATGGTGTGGGGTGTGAGAAGGGCAGCCTTCCAGATGGAGGATCAGCAGGAGCAAGTGGAAGGAGGTGGGGACCTGAGAAGTTGTGTCAATCCACGGCACTTGAATGGAGGAGAATTGGAAAATACTTCTCTTTTCTGTTGGTGTTAGAGAATCTTTGTGAAGTATCTCTGGCTCCCTATTATTGGAGTATTTATGGCTGTTTAAAATGAAATATAAAATTAAAAATTAAAAAATTAAAAATTAAATAAATATAACATAAAATAGATTTCAAGAGAGAGAGAGAGCCATGCATTGAGTGCCTACAGGTTCTTTGTATCTGTGATTTCCTTTCATTTACTCCAAATAACCTCACAAGAAAAGTATTCCTACCCCACCTTAACAAATGGGAAAACTGAGGCTCAGAGAGGTGACACAGCTCACCCAAGTTCACACCATTAGTAAGAGGGGGGAACTGGGGTGCCAATCCCACCTTGATTAAGGACCTTTGGTGATAGGCAGTAGGAAGACAGGCTCCCTTCCCCATGCCAAAGGACTCACCTGTTTTCTGGATGTTTGTTAATCTGCGGCATATGCCTGAGGTAAGACACAAAATTTACAGAAATCTAGGCACCATGACTGGTTCATGCTCACATCAAAAGTTAAGGCAGAAGGACCATGTGGAAGGTCCATTAATACCAAGATTGGGAATGGACCTATCCCTACAAGTCAGCCTCTTTGATGATGAGAGCTCATGTCATCTTTGTACCCTCTACATCCCACACATACTGACTCATGGCTAGTGGAGTCCCCTTCTCCTGCCCCTCCAAGAACCCAAATAACCCTTATTCTTTTGAGAGCCATTACTTTAGTGATCAGTAGCTTAAATCACATTTTCTTTATAATAGCACGTTCACATGCAACCCGAAATGGCAAAGAAAAGATGGCAAAAGTTGCAGGAGGTGGGATGGGTTCAAAGAAGTAATTTGAACATTCCTCTGGACAGGAGAAACAACACTCAGTTTTCTTTTTCTACCAAAGGAAGCACAAACTCATCGTTACTTGAGCGTGGGTGAGGACCACATGTAAAATCCCTGTTATTCCACTTAGGCCCTGCTTCATGCGCTTAGCCCTGAAACATTGCCAACTCTTTCACATTTGATCTAGAAAATAGAAATACTAAGTGTCATGGTTAACGTTCCTTAAATACTCAGTGCCGGGAACTGTGCCCTTAAGGTCAATAAGCCTTAGGTCACTGTGTTCTGTAATCAGCTCCACCACGCTGTGAAGTTTGTGCTGGATATCTTCCATTTGCCCTCCACCACCGTCTCTACCCGCTTCCACTTTGCTCTCTCCGCCCTGGGAGGTTGGTCTGTACAGCTTGTGACACCTGCTCTCTTGCCCTCTAGCTTCTCCTTGGGTTTGGCCAACAGGCAGCCTCAGGGGAGCAGGGTTTTAGAGAAAGGAAGGAAAGGAAGGTCAGGTTCTTTCTCTGTGAGGCCATTTCTGGTAGACTAAGGTCTTGGCTTTTCTCAAAGAGGCCTTTGCTAAGCACCTCTTCTCCCTTCGAGTTCCTGTCACTTGTCTCTTCCCTCTTTCCTATGAACCTGAGTTACCTCACTACCTTGTGTGTGGCTTCCTAAACCACTTCCACACATTGACAGCTTCCCTTTTTTGTAAATAAAACCTGTTCGAATGACCCTAACCCGAGTGCAGCCTCTATTTCCCGTCAGGATCCTGATACAGGTACTGTGATTATACCCATTTTACAGACAGGCCTTAGAACTAAGTAAAGCCACTTGTCCAAGGCCTCACAGCTATTCAGTGGCAGAACTGGATTGCAAAACCAGACCTGGTGAAGTCCAGACCCCACATTCTCAACTGCTATACTGGAACAGCAATAAATGGTTCTGGACAATGCAGGCAAACTGGGCATCCTAGAGACACAGCCTCATGTACCTCCTCATGGGAACGTGTGGTGGGCAGAATGGCACGGCGCAGATGGTTTGTACCCCTGTCAGCCTCTTCATCAGGCAGAGAGCTTACCCAAAAGAAAGTGGGCAAAAAGCAGACATCCTCACTGGGCTTGCTGCCCCTGCATCCTGGACTCTATGATATTGGGGCAGAAGACACCTGGTGGTACAGAGAGGCTGGGAGGGGCCACCAGACACATTTAAATCCTGGCTGGGAACCGTATTCCAGAGCCCCGTCAGCCTTTCTCTAATGGCCCTGGTTGAACCAAGAGAGGCTCCCATTGGGGCCAATAGATTAGAATAGGCTATGGTTGATGCTTTATTCCAAAAGGAAAATCAGGGCTCCATTTGACCCCCCCAACATCGAATTCATTCACTAGGCCCTAGGAGAATTCATAGCCGGAACTAAAGATGTCACTTGCATCTGGGCAGGACTGACCTCAGCATGCTGGTTTCGGTCTTCCACCTCAGGAAGCTGCATAATCTTTATTTAATTCTGCAACACTGAGCCTCCCTCTGCAGAGTGAGGAATTTGTCATCTCAGGCCTCAGATTAAGTGAAAAGAATTTTTTAGCTAAAATAGTTACGTATATACATTTCCATAAATCACTTTACCATAAATTAGGAAGAAGTCTACTTCCTCTGCCTAAAGCAAAAAAGATTTTAAGCGAGGATTCTCAACAGTACCTTCTTCCAAGTAGTTCTGGTACCTCTTGTGCCTATCTTGGGATTCACTGTATTGAATTATGTTGAGAGATCATCTCCTGCACTGGAAAGTGAGGTCCTTATAGGCAGATCCTATACCTCTTTCATCTCTCCATCCCTGGCCCAACACAGTGCCCGGCATACAGCAGGCACTCAGTACATACTACAAGAGAAACACATGTGGATGCCCTCAGAACACCCTGCAAGGGCTGCCGTCGGAGTGTGTTATGCAATTACATGTTGAGTCATCAGCCTCATCCACAAAGGGAGACACCATCTTTTATTTAATTTTATACCTCCCATGTTTGGAATATCATGACTGCTCAAAATATATTTTGTAGGAAAGAAAGAGATGGAGGACACAGCAAGCAAGAAATAAAGCTTAATTGTCTCTGGCACCCTTGCGTTGTGTGGAGGTACTTAGACAGCTCTTTGGATTGGTGTCAGAGGGTTAAACCCACTGTATGCCCCAGTCATTCCACAGAGGACTGCATTTCCCTCGTGGAGTTGCCTTATAGAGAGGACCATGGAAGAGAAGGTCTGATAAGCAGGATGCTAGTGGGGCCGGTCACAAGAGTAACAGCCTCTTCCTCACTCAAGTCAACTCCTAGTTATTCCTAAGATCTCAGGTCAAGTGCCCCTTCCTACAGGAAACTACCCCTGGCTCTCCAATAGCAGTCGTGTTGTTTTCCTTCGAAACTTCATTCTGTATGTAACTGTATATTCGTTGGTGTGATCTTTTTGGCGAGTGCCTGACTCTCCTGAAAGTTCCAACGGTTCCATCTGTTTTGTTCATTATTCTATTCCCAGGACCAAGCATGAATCTTCCAGTTAGGTGTTCAGTAAATCAGTGCTGAATGAATGAGTGAATAAACAGATTGTCACTCTATGCTCGACTCATATTGGACCACATTTTCTCATTCCTGGTCCATTGTTCTTTCTCTTAATAACAGCCATTTTAAATATTGTCTTTTATATGTGTGTAGGAATTGAGGTTTTCCTATAAACCAATCACTCTGACCTGTCCTCACATCTGTTTACCTGGGTGCTGTCCCTGCAGGTGGCCTATCCAACATCTTGGTTACCTCATAAAAGAAAGCCATAAACTCTAACCCAGTGTTTATTTGTTTCTAAACCAGTGATTTTTTAAACATGCTTTTTGTAGAAGACCTCTTTTAAAATCTACATCCAACAAACTGTAGTGTATCCAAACAATGGAATATTATTCAGTGATAACAAGAAATGAGCTCTCAAGCCATGAAAAGACATGGAAGAAACTTAAGTGCATATTGCTAAGTAAAAGAAGCCAATTTGAAAAGCCTACATGTTGTACGATTACAATGATACGACTGACAGGGAAAACTATAGGGACAGTAAAAAGCTCAGTGGAATCCAGGAGTTCAGGGAGGGCTGAATAGATGGAGCACAGAGCATTTCTAGGACAGTGAAACTATTCTGACACTATAATGTGCATACGTGGCATTATGGGTTTGTCAAAGCTCATAGAATGTACAAGGAGTGAACCCTAAACTATGGACTTTAATAATAATATATCAGTATTGGTTCATCACTCGTAACAATAAACTATGGACTTTAATAATAATATGTATTAGTTCATCACTTGTAACAAATGTACCACACTAATGGAAGATGTTAATGAAAGAGAAAACGGGGTGGGGGATGGTTTGGAGAGGAAAAGGGATATTTGGGAACACTCTGTAATTTCTGCTCAATGTCTCTGTAACTCTAAAAGTGCTCTAAAAAGTCTACTAATTTTTTAAAATCTGGATCCTAGCTGGTCACTCAATGTATAAAATATAAGAATAGATGGGTCCTAGCTGAGGTAGGAGTGCAGTCCTTCCCACTTTCTACCTACAAACTCGTCTCAGATCTTGCTTTCCTCCTTGTGGGTCCCTGAGATATGACTATGGCTAGGCAGTTACATAAACCTTCCCTTGCCTACCCCCCAGCTCCCATCCCCACCCCCAGCACCCCAAGTGTGCCCTAAATAGTCTGACCTGACTCCTTGCTCTGTAGCCCAAGCTATTGCTCTGTAGCCCATTGCTATTTTAGAAAGGCAGGTGGTCTCCCTGTGGCTTCTCGTGGACCTTAGCACAATTTACCTGATTAAAACGTTACCCTTCTCACTTTGGCTTTTCCATTGCATTGGCTGAGAAATCCCAGTTTGGGCCCAGGTATCTCCCACAAATGTCTATCCAGGACCCGTGGGAATGGGAGACCATGGAGGAGTACAGGCAGGAGGGAACATGGATTCCGAATGGGGTATATGTGAAGCCAGACTGTTTTCATATTCCAAAGTCACAGCTGAGACTCCTCAGCAGTCCTACTTATAAACACACCACCAGTGCTAACAAAGAATCCAACAGAGAACTCGACAACCCCTTGAAGGCAAACCAGAACCTGATAACTAAAAGTGGTGACACCACAGTTACTGACAAATGTTTGCTGGGTGCAAGGGGAGTCTGTGAAATGCCTCAGGGCACCGAGACCATTAGGAGCCAGTTCCGCCAATGAATGGAGTGCTTCAGAGTAGCAGTTGTATTTGGGAGAGTTTCTGAAATAAGCCCTGGCTGCACCAGCCAAGGCCTCTGGGAAGGGAGGAGCAAACTCACCTTCTCCAGAAGCAGGGAGGCAAGAAGCCCAGCATCTCCATGGCTACCCAGCGAAGCCAGCCTCAAAGCCTTTCAGGAATCTCTGCTATTTGTGGAAACTGGATTGCATTCCCCAAAGACCAGCATTCCTACACCCTGTGTACTTTCCGCGGCTGCTTCTCTTTACTCTCCCTCACTCCAGTTAAAAAGGCAAGAGTGGGCCCTTATCCTCCACTCATGCCGGGGACCCTCCATGACACTCACCTGGAACGCCCCCATCAGAGGCAATGCATCGCAGAGGCGATCCTAGCAATTTTCATTCCCGTATATTCACGGGTCATAGTGTGAAATGTCATTAGCATACTCTTGAATACCTAATGGGATTGGAGGAAAAAAAAATAGATCCTCACTGATGTGACCAATGTGCCAATTAAGGACTGAGGTCTTTCTTCTTTTGCTTTTCTGTGTTGTCATCCCAACACAATCTCAGGGGTAGGTGAGTGACAAGACAATGCAATTGCTATTGTATATTTGCCACAAAGAACACCCAGTTAGAAACCTTCCCGCTGGGGCCAGCAGTGGATGTTAGTCTGCATTTTTTCGAGTCAAATAGGGGAAATGTATAGATTGGTGTAGAGTTTTTGGAAAACAATAGAAACTGAATTTAAGCTTAGATTACATTTTTATAGAACCTGAATTTAAGCTTAGCTTAAATTCTTAGAGAACCAACCCTCCTAACCAACTAACAAAACAAATAAAAAACATTCACAAGAGTCTGTGAGGTTTTCTGTTCAAATGGTCCTTAATGAGGCACCTGGATGGCTCAGATGGTTAAATGTCTGCCTTCGGCTCAGGTCATGGTCCTGAAGTCCCGGGATCGAGCCCCGCATCTCCCACATTGGGCTCCTGCTTAGACAGGAGTCTGCTTCTCCTTCTCCCTCTGCTCCTCCCCGTTTATGCTCACTCACTCTCTCTCTCAAACAAATAAATAAATAAAATCTTAATTAAAAAAAAAGGTCCCTAATGATGTCTGTGCCCATACATTTGTCTTTTCTGGCCAGTATATCTCCATTATTCCAGAAGAGACACCACTTTATTTTTAGAATAGTGTCTCCAACATCGCTTCTTCTGCAACCCCTATCCAAATATGCACTTCTAGTGAGAACTGCCAATAATTGTATCCTAATTACTTAGCTGCAGGATGGGCATCTCAGCAAAAGCAGACCAATCAGAGTTCTTCCCGGCAGCATTCAGAATAGAATTGAAGGGAGGAAGACCCTTTTCCCTTTGCTGGGAAACTGAAAAAAGTGATTTCTGGAACTGAGGGCAGGTGTGGCTCCAGGGAAGGCTTTTGTCTAAAGGAATGAAGAGGACATGCAGAGAAAAGCAAAGATATGACAGGGACAACCCTGTGGACATGCAAGTCCTTCGTTTAAGGTACATGTGGTAGACTTAAATCATGTCTCCTTGTACCCACAACCCGCACAGTCCCCTCCCACATTGATTCAGGTCTTGGCCATATGACTTGCTTAGGCTGGTGGGACATCAGCAAATGTGATGTGATAGAGGCTTGAAAAATACGTACGCGTTGGGACCTACCCTGTCCCTTGCTGCTTTTAGAACTTAGTCAGCGTGGGGAGAAACCCAGGCTAGCTTGCTGGAGAGAGGTGGCCCAGCCGATAGCCAGCACCATTTGCTGGACATAAAAGGAAGACCATCATGGATCATCTGGCCCCAGTTATGCCCCATAAGGGATACCAGACATGAGCAGAAGAACCATCACGTTGAGCCCAGCCCAAAATGATGGTGCACAGAGTTATGAGCAAATGGAAGGGTGGTTGTTCATTTCACCAAGTTTTGGAGTGGTTTGTTGCTCCACAGTAAATAACTTCTGGGTCCCTGGGACCTTCTTGCTATCATGTAAAAAAGAGGAGAGTGGGTCAAGAAGCCATGTAGAAAGAAGAACCCGCGTGTCTCAAAGATCCCAGCTGTCCCAGCCAGCCCTCTAGGGTCACGGATGCAACACTAAACCCAGTGGACACCACATGGAGCACAGGTGAGTCTCCCACGTGAGTTGCCCATCCACAGATTCATAAGCAAATGTGTGTTTATTTAAACCTAAACTTTAAAAGACGCTGAGTTTTGGAGTGGCTTGTTATTCAGCAAAAGCTAACCCCTCTAACTTTCTTGAAACCACTCATTTTTGCCTTTCTCCTGAAGCCACTGTCTTCCAGATTGTGCCCAATCTGCTGTGCAAGACTGTTCAGTGCATTCCTAATACCCAATCGCTCTTCTTCCCTTGACTGAAAAATACTGATTTTGTGTAGGGGGGGCATGTACCATCCTCTAAATGCGCTGTCCATTTCCCTTGCAGCTATATGTGGTTATGTGACGCAGCTGAAGCCTTTAAGAGGGATAGGACAATCGAGGAGGCAGACCACATCTCTTCCACTTTCCACCTTCCTTACTAGAATACAGATGTGATCACTGGAGCCACAGCAGCTCTTTTGAGACCATGGGTTTTAAAAAAAAGAAAAGAAAAAAGAATCACAGAGATGCCAGACCTGATTTTGTTAGAGAAAAATAAGAAAAACAAAAAATTGGTTTTAAGACATCTGTTTAAAGTGAGCTGCTGCTTCACATAACTAAATTCGATCTTGAGAGAAATGAGTTAGATTTCTGTCACCAGTGATCCGAAGAGTCCTGATCAGTGATTTGGTCTATCCCCTGGGGAGTCCTGTGGCCCCCTCTGCATGCCATACCATAAGATGCAAGATGCGCTGGTCCCCCTTTCTCTCCGGCTCATGTGTAAACACAAAGGCATTTTCCTCTTTCACCTTAAAGTAGATAAGATAGGTAGATATTTTTGAGAAGTATTTCATTAAAACCCAAAGAAAATAATTACAAGAAATATAAACAGCATGAAATTGCCCTGTTCCCATCACACTTGATCCTAAAATCACCATTAAGCTCTATGAACCCTACTCTAGTCTCTTGAGGACAATGGTTCTCAAAGGAGAGTCACCAAACCAGAAGCATCAGCATTACCTGAGAACTTGTTAGAGATGCAAATTCCCAGGCCCCACCCCAAACCTACTGAATCCAGAGCTCTGGGGGCGGGGCTAGCAGTAAGCGCTTGAACAACCCTTTCCGGTGATTCTGATGTAGCCACTGTTTCAGAGCCACTACCTTATGATAAGTATTTGCCAATACAGTAAGACAAGAAGCTCCCACTCCTTTTCTTTAGACAGTATTGGGCAAATTCTAGGGTTTGAATCAAAGAGAATTTCGTGTCATATTGTGATTCTGCTACATTAGCTGTGACATCTGGGGCCACATTCGATTAACCCCTAGTGTCCCGTGGTCTTCACTTCGTTCACAGGTAAAACGCAAACATACTTTTTAGGATTGTTTAAGATGAAATGAGACCTGCAAAATCCTACCCACAATCAGGCCCAAGGCAGGTATTAAATAAAGTCAGCTGACTCTCTTTTTAAAGTCTGCATCTCAGTTCTGTGGTCCACAGCTCAGTCCAGGAGCAAATGTCTGGCATTTGTAGCCGAATTACTTTCAAAAATAAAAAATAAGTTCCCTAAGTCCAGTTCAAATCTCCCAATACTTCTAAATACACCCACTTCAGCCAGGTGTTAAGATGGAGAGTCACCCTATTTCTTAACTGATTTGCTAGAATGACTGGCACTCGCCAGGCCCCGGTGGTCTGACCTTTCCTGGCTGAGGCTGGAGGAACCGCCACCCCCTAAGGCATTTCCATCCTCCTCACCTCCAGGGGCCTTCCTTCAATCTACTTCTTTCCAATGAACCCTAAAGGACCTTATTTAACGGTATCATACTCAGAGTTAATGGCATTCAGAAACCATCAGCTGCTCAGAGGAACCAATTCAAAAACAGCTGAGTGTAAGGTAAATGCTTAACCATAGGTTTTTGTTTGTTTGTTTGTTTTTAGTTTACTGTTTTGAATAAGGAATCTATATCCATGATTAACAGATTCAAATATTATAAAAGAGGATATTATGCAAAGGTACTCTCTTTTGTACCTCTGGCACTTAGATCCCTACCCAGAGACAACTGTGCTTACTAGCTTTTTGGATAAACTTTCAGAAATAGTCTATATATGAAAAATCATGGAAAAAAACAATATATATATAGTGAGATATATATATGTGTGTACATATGCACATGTACACACACATATATTACCTTCTTTGTTTTCCACAGAATGTAATATATTATACACACTGTCTGCACCAAGAATATGGAAATCATGGGCAGAGGGAGATTAATAAGAGACCTTCATGATCTTCAGAGTCCTATATTGGGAAGCCGGAGAGTTTGGATGATATCATCTGCAATATAGAAGAATCTCATCCTATGTCTCTGTGTCTCTGGCTACGCATAGACACTCTCTTGATGACCGTATCCGTGTGTGCATAAATGTGCACATATGTGTGCCTTACTCTGCAAACACACAAACAGGACCACGCCCATCTTTTGGGATCACTGTTCTCTATTACACCAGCCTGGTCACACTCATCAGTCCTAGTTTGGACTTCTAACCCCTGGGATGAATGGCCGCTAGGAGGCCCTGTGCTATCGACTGGCTCCCTGTTCACTTTTCTCACACCCAAGACTGTGTAGCAACATCCAGCTTACTGGGGATTCACACTTGACATTGCCCAAGCCTTAAAGCCCCGTCTGCCTGACAGCACACGTCCCCCTCCTGCATTCCTGACACCTGCTGACAAGCAGCTGATGGGATCTTAATCTGTCTCTCCCTCTTTTTTACAGATGGGAAAAACGAGACCCAGGCCTAGGCCCAGGGAAATTCCTAAAGGAACATGAATAGCGATATACCCTGGAATCAGGACTTTGGGATCGGCTTGGGCAAAGAAGGGTTGGGTGTCTAACGGTAGTAAGTTCTAATCCTGGCTTCACGACAGGACACCTGTATTTTCTTGGTTCTGGAGCCTCCGTTGGAAGATCTGTAAGGTAGGGTAATAATAATTACATAGAGAATAATTAGGATTATAAAACAAATATATGCATGGGTGCCTGGGTGGCTCAGTTGGTTGGGCGACTGCCTTCGGCTCAGGTCATGATCCTGGAGTTCTGGGATCGAGTCCCGCATTGGGCTCCCTGCTCAGCAGGGAGTCTGCTTCTCCCTCCGACCCTCCCCCCTCTCATACTCTCTCTATCTCATTCCCTCTCTCAAATAAATAAATAAAATCTTTTAAAAAAACAAATATATGCAAAACACCAAATAATGTATACAACAGAATAATCATTTGCCAAATTTTAAGTAGCGCCCCAACATTTCTTAGAGGTTCACCCTCTGAGCTCCAGCTTGCTTTCTTATTTCTGTAAACATTATTCAACTATATAGAGTAGCTCCTGCATCGGGGATACAAAGATGATCAAGATAGTGCCTTGGTCCTCGAGAAGCAGAAGGGGTGGCAGAGACAGCCAGCAAGTTCCTGCAGCCCAGGGGAGGCTTCCTTCCATGTGTGATGAGGCTCGCTGGGAACACAGGACACTTATCTACCTGCTGTTGGCAGTACAAAGGGCAGCGCCAGGGTGTGTGTTTCTGCTGGACTAAGGCCAAGTGTGGGGTGAAATGGGAATGCACGTTTCCAGCCATATTTCCTCAACCATGCCCACGGATCCCACAGAACTGCTCAGCGGCACCCCAGCATCCCTGGGGGGGTTTCCAAATACTATAGCCAGCACTGTGGCCACTTTCATTTCCGGGCTTCCGGATGCACAAGAACACAAGAGTCTCCCTTCTCTGCAACCAGGCATGTCCTTCCACCTTTCACACTCAGGCCCCAGCGTGACCTCTAGATGAAGTTGCCAGAGAAATAAGCCTCTGAGGATAATTTGTCAAGCACGCGATTAGGCAGCAGGGCAAGGAATCTTTCCTGACTTCTGCAGATAGGAGCTTACATCACAGCATGAAATTTGTTTACCCTTATCTTAGCACACAAGAACAAATTATCCCACCCTTGTTATAAATCCAGCAGCCCTGCATCTGTGAGCAGGTTTCCACGTAAATCTCCAGCAAACGTTCCTTGGCTGACTGTTCACTTTGTTTGCTGCCTTTTCCTGGCCGCGGCTCATGGAACCGTTAGTCTCACTAGTGCACATGCTGGTTTTCTTCTGTAGAGATAACAGAAGGAAAGAAAGTGAGCAGCTAGGGTCACGACTGCCCCAGAAACCCCACCACCCACAGCAGACTCTCTCCCGGCTGAACTGCCATGGCTCCATGGGCCAGAAAGATCCACCAAGCCACAGTGAGATCTGCCCTCAACATCCTGGGAGGCCAGAACTTGCCAGCCCTGGAGGGGACCCTTGCAGACTCACTGTGTTCCGGACGGTTAGTATGAACAGA
The DNA here is from genome assembly GCF_037043125.1 of Eumetopias jubatus. Classification (NCBI taxonomy): domain Eukaryota; kingdom Metazoa; phylum Chordata; class Mammalia; order Carnivora; family Otariidae; genus Eumetopias; species Eumetopias jubatus. Next base: position 122,258,942 of record NW_028274810.1, read on the forward strand.
TGGTCCTGAGTGGGGTGAGGAACCTGTCCAAGTGGGTTTTAAATGGCCTCAGCAGCCATTTAAATAACATGGGTCAGGCAGGGAAAGGGTACAGCTAACAGATAGGTGATCATCAAAGTAAACATCCTTGGCCTGGATGCCTAGACCTCAAAGACAATAGGATGGCTTAGTACAAATTAATAATAATAATAATAATAATAATGATAAATCATTAACAACAACAGCAATAGCTACAGAGCCCTTACTTTACAGTGCAGGGCTCCGCAGGGCTTGGGGCTAGGTTCCCTGAGTGTAATCCTCTAGCCTCAGCCCTCCAGGTATATGACCCCACAGTGCTCACAGTAGTCCACAGTAGCTCACGGTAGAGGGGGGCGCTGTTACAGCTAGGGACCTGAAGCACAGAAAGGTTAAGTGAGATGCTCAGGGTCACTCAGAAGTAAGAGGTAAGAGCTTGATTAAAACAGGCAGTCAGACTTCAGAGCCTATGTTCTAAGACAGTACTTCCTAAGCGCCAACACACACAAGAATCATCTGGTGACCTTGTTCAGATGTAGATTCTGATTCAGCAGGTCGAAGTAGGGGCCTGAGATACTGCCTTTCCCACAAGCTCGGCTCCCAGGGGAGGCCCATGCTGCAAGGTCACAGACCACACTTGGAGGAGGGGCAGTTGGGCCCAGGACCCAGCACTATACAGTGGAATGGGAGCACCTCTGTTGGTCCACCTACTCTTTGTTACCTGTCCACAGAGAAAGAAGAACAAAAATTGGGAGTGAGCTGCTAGACATTTTATAACTATTTGACAGTTATTTTATATCTGCTAAATCTAGTAGCAAAAGTTAAGGCTTGTACATCATTTTATTATTTTTACTGCATTCATCTAGTAAGTTATATCAATGTTATTTTACAAAGGTGTTACACACAAAAAGTTAGAAATTGTAAACAAAACCAGGAAACAAAACAAACAGCCTGGTCCTTCCCTACAGATAATTTGAAAATCACTGCTCAACACTACTATGATGTACTGATTCCCTCATAGATGAAGAGTCAAGGACCATGGGGTGTATGTCTGTCTGTCCCACCTCAATTTCACTTCCTAGAGGTTCCATTTTCTTGTGGTTTTGAGGCAGTTCTGGTATATCGAGCCCCACATGCAGAAGAAAACTGCCATCCATAAAACCCCTCGAGTAATGTGATTTCTGTTCTGTCCCTTCCTGGTTTGGGAACCTCTGCCAAGTCACTCAGCCTTCCTGAGGCTCCTTTTCTTCATCTGTACAATAAAGCCCACCCACTGCGTGGCAACAAGGGATGAAATGCTGTAAAGCATACACAGGGCTTAGCACAACACCTGGAAAAATCACTAGCAATCAATAAAGAGCAGATACAATCATTATTAGGCAGAAAAAAAAACCTGCAAGAAATAAATTCATATCAGGCAATCATTGACTCCATCAGCATTTTGGAGAAAATGCTCCTGACACTCTGCTAGGCACTGGGAAGTCATGATGGTATGTTTCTCTCAACAAAATTGAATTAATTTCTTTTCAACTTAGAACAGTTAGTGCCCAATTTCTCACAAAAGTCGGCAACAAAAGCGAAATTTTAATCCTAACCACTAGCAAGAACAGTGCCCCAAGGCACTGCAAGATGTCTGATCATCAAACAAAAATGTAATTATTTTCATTCTGCTCCAGAAACTTAGGCAGGTAGGTGAACTAACATAGTTTAGAAAGATTTTCAATAGCAAGGAATAAAACAAGGCAGGTTTTATTTAACCTCAGTTAAGCAGAAATCCAGCTAACTAGAGATGGTCAAGGTGGAGTGTTCCTAGTTAATGGTTGTTAGGGTCTGCCTATAACTCATTTACATAATGACCCAGGAGGCAAGAGCCCCTGGGGTTTATGGACAAGGGAAAGAAAGGGGCTGAGTGCGGTATTGGTAAATGTTGGTCAAGTCCCTGACACTTTGGGGCAGGAATTTGTAAATCACTAGGTGAGGGAAATTTGCCAGGTGGGAATGGGAATCTTTCTGACTTTGCCAAAATGGCAAACTTCATGCTCCAGTTTGGTGTCGTGTTTAAGTGCCTGCAGGGATGTAGTGATTCGTTCAGTACAGCACATTGAAATCCAATTTATTTATCATAGTTGGCATGTCCCCAAAGCTTTAATGACTCAGACCCTCCCACAGTAATACATTCATTTGTCAAATTAGTCAGCGTCCCCAGGTTGTTTCTTTTTCCCCTCTCCCTGGGCTGTCCAGATACAGAAAGTTCAGGTCCCTTTCCCCAATGGGGCCATCTTCTATCAGTCTGTTACTGAAATCTATATGGGTGTGCTAAAGTCTAAGACACCAGTCTGAAACCCTTGAGCTAGATGCTCTAGTGGAAGCACACCCCACCTGGAGGAGGAGGAAGAAGAGAAAGAAACAGTTAATGGCTGCATTTTGCCTTAGCAAGAAGCTCCTTCCTGTTGTTGTTGGTCACATCACTGGGACAAATGTGGCTGGAGCACCAGAGTCCCCTGTCCAGTGGGGCTTGCATTCAGACCCGTCTGGGTCCATATCCTGTTGGTTGGCTGATTTGACGCTTTAGGTAGTTCACTTTCCCCAGCTCTAAAATGGGTATTAGAATCATAAATGGAACCTGCCCTGTGAGGCCATGAGAAGGGTGAACCAGGTAATGATTACAAATAGTTAGCATGGTACCTGGCACAGAATGAATTCTGCTATCTCAGAGACAAGACCTCATCTTTCTCTGGTTCACAGTGAAGAGTAGCATAATATGCTACCCCAAAAGGTGTTGCTTTGGCACAAGGATTAATTTGAGTTGAAGGCAACTGAGAAGAAGCAGATATAAGAAACGCTTTCTGCCCTCCCCCTCTCTGCCTGAAGACAGACATAAATTCCCCTTGTTAAGGTGTCCCCCTTCTCCACTTCCTGTACCGTTGGAGATAAGATGACACAGGGAAAATTTCCATTAGTTTACCATTAGTTTCTCCGTATATTTGTCTTCCCACAATTTGCTTTCCATAGAACTTCAAAGCCCTTTGTCATGTCACTTCTCTACAAAATTACTGTACTTTGCTAAAATATAAAAAAGCCCAAGTTGCAACCACCTTTTTCATCTACTCATCACAGAGGGCTCCTATATATGTGTGTCATGCATACATTAATAAGCTTTTATTTGTTTTTTCTTGTTAACCTGTCATCTGCTAGTCTAATTTGAGGACTCCAGCCAATGAACCTAAGACAAAGCAAAATTATTTGCTTCCTCCCCTACAAGAGCTATGTACAGAGTGATCATAGCTTCTCCAATTTGTAAAAGCTCGGTAAACATAGCTTATATACTCAACCTTTTGGCTCAGTCTCTAAATATCCCTTGTCTGGCATCCCCAACTGCTTTTGGGACTCTTAAGACAAAGGCTTAATTCTATGCATTCATCTCCTACTGAACATCTCCTAAGCTGTTCAGTAGATGCTAGTTGGTGTGATGGAGCCCTGAGCATCCGGAAGGCAAGGACCAGATTTTGGTCCCTTTGCACAGCAAGTGAGAACGATGGATGGCATAAAGTAGGCCTTCAGTAAGGATTCCTGGAACGGGACTGGCAGACACAGCAGCTGCCATGCGCAGTGGGGCACATTCAGCCCCAGCCACAGAATCCAGGGCAGGGCTAGCCCACAGGTAAGTCCTCCCTATGTAGAGGGAGAACCCCATCCCATCCTTTCCTCCTGCAGTCTCATCAGATAACTCATCCACTCAACTGGCAATCAACCCCCAATGCCATGACCTTTAGCAAAATCCTTTCTTGATATCTTTTCTCCTTAATAGAACCTTATTGACTTCCTTTTTTTTTTTTTTTTAATTTCTCCCCCTTGACCCACTTTACTCCATCAGCTTCTTCCTGGTTCCACTTCACACCTTAGTTTTGTGAACTGAACACATACTTGAAACTCAGAATCACTTTTTTTAAAATAATTTTTTATTGTTATGTTAATCACCATACATCATTAGTTTTTGATGTAGTGTTCCATGATTCATTGTTTGTGCATAACACCCAGTGCTTCACGCAGACTGCGCCCTCTTTAATACCCATCACCAGGCTAACCCATCCCCCCACCCCCCTCCCCTCTAGAATCCTCAGTTTGTTTTTCAGAGTCCATCGTCTCTCATGGTTCGTCTCCCCCTCCGACTTACTCCCCTTCATTCTTCCCCTCCTGCTATCTTCTTCTTTTTTTTTTCTTAACATATATTGCATTATTTGTTTCAGAGGTACAGATCTGTGATTCAACAGTCTTGCACAATTCACAGCACTCACCATAGCACATACCCTCCCCAATGTCTATCACCCAGCCACCCAATCCCTCCCACCCCCCACCACTCCAGCAACCCTCAGTTTGTTTCCTGAGATTAAGAATTCCTCATATCAGTGAGGTCATAGGATACATGTCTTTCTCTGTTTGACTTATTTCACTCAGCATAACACCCTCCAGTTCCATCCACATCTTTGCAAATGGCAAGATCTCATTCCTTTTGATGGCTGCATAATATTCCATTGTGTATATATACCACCTCTTCTTTATCCATTCATCTGTCGATGGACATCTTGGCTCTTTCCACAGTTTGGCTATTGTGGACATTGCTGCTATAAACATTGGGGTGCACGTACCCCTTCGGATCACTACATTTGTATCTTTGTGGTAAATACCCAGTAGTGCAATTGCTGGATCCTAGGGTAGCTCTATTTTCAACTGTTTGAGGATCCTCCATACTGTTTTCCAGAGTGGCTGCACCAGCTTGCATTCCCACCAACAGTGTAGGAGGGTTCCCCTTTCTCCACATCCCCACCAACATCTGTCATTTCCTGACTACTCAGAATCACTTTTTAAAGAAATGCTTCTCCTGAGCAAAACAAAATGAGAATATCAGGCTAATCCAAAGAAGGGTTTGTTTACTTAGCACATAATTGTCAAGCATCTACTCTGTGTAGGAGACTACATTGGACAATGTGGGTACAACAGTGACACATCAGTCTGACCTCCTTGAGACATGGGCAATGATGAAAGAAGCAAATACAATCACTACTGTAATAAGTGTTTCATAGGAAATAAATGGGCTGAAGAAGGGTGAGGTGGATCACAAGCTCATTAGCAAAACTCCTCTAAGGACCTGACTTAATTGGAGGCATAAATCATACAAAGGATTTAGCTTTGTGAAGAGTGGAATTCCAGAACATTCCAGGCCCAGGGAATGGACATGTCAAGGTCTGAGGTAATCACAAGCTTGGTGTGGACAGGAAACCAAGGACTGATGTGGCTGGGCCATACAGAGTGGGCAACTGGGAAACTGGGAGGACATGAGGCCAGAAGGGTGGTGAGGAGTCAGATTCAGGAATGAAGGCAAAGATGGGAGGAATGTGGAGTATGAAGACAAAGGAACTCAGCCATATTGGCTACTGTCTGGGCCAGCTGGGTGGCTGGAGGTTACCCCTACTCTGTGGCACTGTCTTGTGTCTGATTCTTGACTCCACAAATCACCAGCTGTGTTGTCATGGGTAAGATGCTTGAGGATATTGATAATAATGCCTAGCTCATAGGTGAGGCTTAGATGAGTGAATATACATAAAGCTCTTAGAATGGTGTTATTTATAATAAGCACTTCACAGATGTTAGCTGCTACTATCTTATTTGTTGATTACCACTTTCATGAATTCTTCGTCATCTGAGGTATAATCCTTAAGCTCAAAGACTCAGAAACCCAACTCTGCCAATGCATGGAAAGTGGAGGGACTTAGCCCACAGAGTCTGAGGCATAAAGCCAGGCCCCCACCTCTCTTGCTGATTGGCCAAAAGAAATATAATTATTAGGACAATTTGTACCGTTGATAAGCATGTCTTCTACGGTTCCCCAAATGCCTCTCAGGAGGTTGTTTCATTGGTAGGGAGTAGAACATGCTCAGTAATGTTAATGGCAGGTGTCCTGGCTCTGTAAAATTATCTTTTAACCCAAGAGATCTAAGATACTACAATTTCAACACGTAATCACTTGGAAAAAATTAGTAAGATACTTTACTTTTTCGTACCATATTGCAAAATTGGTGTACATTTTACATTAACAATACATTCCATTTCAGACCAGCTACATTTCAGGTACTTAAAAGCCACATATAACTACACATAACTAGAGGCTACCATGTTGAACAGGGCAGAGCTATAATTTCTTGACGAATTTAGCTGTGTTAGCCCGGCCTCCACTTCTTAACCCCTCTGAAATTCAACTGTCTTAGGGTAGTGCCTGGCACACTACAGGCATTTAGTAAATTTTTAAAGTAATTTTCTCATCTCTAAATTAAGAATAATCCTAACGTGTGTCCAACACTGTTCTAGGAGCTAAGAATACCTCCATGAACAAAACAAGAATCCCTGGCTTCACAGAGCTTATACTCTAATTAGGAAAGGTAATAAACAAAATAATATAGAAATTAAAATGGAATCCTAAAAGGTGATAAGTGAGTTGAGTAAGTGATAGAGAAACTGAGCAGGAGAGAAGAATAAGGAGTGTGTGTGGGAGGGCACTAGGCATTTTAAACAGCATCACCAGAGAAGGCTCGCCAGGAAGCTATCATCTGAGTCAAGACTTAGCACACCATGGAGTTATTTGGTAGTAAACTGTTCCAGGCAGAGGGAACAGCAAATGTGAAGGCTATGTGAGAGAAGCATGGCCACCATTGGGGAAGGAACAGCAAGGGGCCAGTGTGTCTGGAGATGTGAATGAGGGGGTGTCAGAGAGGTAATGTGGAAGACGGGCCAGGGCTTTAGGGGCCATTTTAGGGATTTGGGCCCTTCCCCAACCGAGAGGGAGAGCCTCAGGAGGGCTTTGAGCAAAGCAGTGACCTGGCTTGGCCTATAGTCTCATGGGATTGCTAGGGGCTGCTGGGTTATGAACAGACTATAGTGGGGTAAGTACCCTTGGCTTGGGGAAAACAGATAGAAATTGACCAACCAGATTTGTTGAGACTTATGCCCCAAATCCTGGGTGGGTGGTCCCCCTAATCTGTCCTGCAGAAAGCCATGCTGAACAAATGCGGTCTTCCTCCCTCATGTCAGCTCTCTTTCCCTGGAAGCATGAAGAACGCCCAAGGAAAGAAAAGAAGGTTGGGTTTGCTGTGCTGAAGCTTTTCTCATTATTGACAGCCTTGTCTCCTCTCTAAATATCTCATCCTCCCCTTTTTTGCACAAGAAGTGCAAAATAAGATTCTTAGAATTTAGACTTTTTTTGAAATCTCTACATTTGGATTTGCAGATATGCCAATATTTGGATTTATAGAGCTGTAATTTAAGCCAGTCTCTCCCCTGGAACCACTTGGTGAAATGCATCTTTCATGAGGCTCCTGCAGGAGCCCAGCTACAAGCTCAGACTCCCCGGCACAAATCAAACTCTCCGGTTCAACATCAACAGTGTGTTGTCAGGGGCCTCCCGCAACAGCAAGGATCTGGAAGGGACAGGCATCAGTGTTTTCCCACTGGTAAGCCCTCTTCTAGAAAAGGATTAAAAGTCTCCTCACAGGTTAGCCACAGGACGAATGGATGGAAAGCTAATGGTTTTGTGTGGGCGTTATAGCCCCAGACCCCTTCTCGGGCGTCTCCTCTCCGTGCCTACCCACAGGGCAGCCTAGCTCTGGCCCGGCCTGCTTGAGACAGCCTGCTCTGGTTATCTGCGGGGAAAAAGCAAGTCAAATACCGAAGCCAAGGAAAGGGATGCCACTCAGCAGCCTCTATGATTCCTTCCTTAATCTGAAGGTCAAGGAATAATTCAGTTAAAGTGCAAAACTCTTTATGCAGGTTTTAAAGCCCAAGACAGCCAGGCTGAGAGGGTGGGGAGGGCAGCTGCAGGCCACCAGCTCTCAGAGGGGAGAGAGGCCCAGTCCTCACCTCCTGTGAAGCTTCCAATTAAAAAAAGAGACAGAAAAAAGAATACATGCCCCAAACAGGTTATTTGTTGTCTTTTTTACCCGATGGCCCTGCTTATGCAGTTGCTGCTATGTATGTAACCTCACCTGGAGATGGGGGCCCTTTGTGACAGGGAGTCTGGACTAAAACACCTGACTCACCTTGCTCCCCATCTCCTATCCCTGCTCCATCCCTGGCAACACTCCAGGGAGAGCAATGACCAGGATGGGGAAGCACCCACGTAGGGCAGCCAACTGTCCCAGTTGGCCTAGGACATGCTAAAATCAGGATAGTCCCGAGCAAACCAGGACAAGTTGGTCACTCTAATCCAGCAGACACACCAGCCCCCTGGTCCTCGGACTGGCCAACGTCTGCAGGAACATATATGCTGGTGTCCCTGAGGCTGCTTGATGCAGCAGGAAAAGTAGGCTTGGAACCAGCCAGATTTGGATTTGAATCCAGCTTCTCCCACTTACAGTCAGCAAGATTCCTATCCCTAGGCCTTTGGGTGCTTATCTGGGGAATGTAAAAACAGGATCAGTATGGAAATTTCGTAAGACCATGCCCACAACAAATGGCTCTGCCTTTTCCTCCTCATATTAAAATCATCATCTGGCTCTTACACCTGCTGTGTGAATAATGCCTGGCATCTCCACAGGCTTTAGGGTTTGTAGGATGCTTCCATGTAAGCTGTCTCATTGGAGGATTCGCAAGTGAGACAAGGAGTATCATCAGCCCCACTTTAGAGACTGGGGAAGGGGACGAAATGGAGAAGAGAGGCTCCAAGGTCATGCACCTGGCAAACAGGACACCAGCCCGCATCACCTGCTCCCATTCTGCTATGGCTCACCTCCTATGGTTTCAACAAAACCCCCAACAGCGGGGAACAGGCACAGGTAAGTCTGGGAGTTTCCCAGTATAAGGAGGTGTGGAGGAACCTGTTTTCCAGCAAATTCACTCACTATCTGCTGCCACCGGGAGCCTGGGGCCCAACCCCGGGGAACAGGCAGAGTTCCAGATTGCCTAATCAGATAATTCTGCCCTCGTGCTCTGGTTTTGTACATTCTTGGAGTGAGCCATTTGAACGACTACACCTGCAGAGTCAGGGCCAGTGCCTTGTCAGGTAGAAATATCAATTCTCGATTATTCCCCACTGCTTTGGACAGGAAGAATGTGAGAGTGACTAACTGGCATTCAACACAGCTTGTTTTTATTGAGTGTCTCCTCCAAGGAGGTGTGTGGGATGTGACACTTGGGTCACAGCCTGGCTGAGGGGATGAAGCGACAGTGTGGCCGAGAATCCCAATCGAGGGAACATGTCTCCAGTGAGCGGCTGCCCTTGGGGATGGTGCCTTCACGGGCTTCTTCCTTTGTCCGCCAGGCTCCATTTGTGCGGAATGCCTTCCTTCCCACAGCCTGGCCTTCTACCGGACCTGCTTCCTCTCCCATCCCTTCCAGTCCATTTTCCAAGGGCAGCCAGCTTGAGGACCTTCAAACCTCAAAGCTTCCTACCTTTTAAGTAGAGACAAACACAGTCTTTAAGATTTGGCAAATACTTGAGTTTTGCTGCTCTTACTGGGCTCCAGAGTTAAAGCCAAGAACACAGTAGACAAAATCCTTTCTCTTACAGCATTTATATGTTGATAGGAGGAGGCAAGTAGCAAATAAGTCGATGAAGTCAAAGGGACCTGTGAGATCACCCCACTTGTCAGCTGAGAGAAGTCACCTGGCCTCTCTAAACTTAACAGAATAATAGAATCAAGAGCTCACTGTTAGTTGTCATTATTAATCTAGAGTTGTGTCACCCTCAGGAGTCCAACACTCCTGATGGCAGGCATTTTGGAATTCACTTGTGTCCACATGCCTTGAAACTTCCCCTAGGCACCCTCTACTTCCCCTTCCTTCGGGACATGTCCTAAGAAGTCTACTTATTCTCTGTCTCTTCCACTACACTGAGCCCCATGGGGACATGAATACCTATAAAACCTAGCATGCTGCCTATTGAATTTGTAGAATAATGTGCGGTGGATGAGACAAGTAGGTACCTAGTACGTCTTCAAGAAATAGGTTTTGAATCAAGCTCTCTCTAGAAAAGACATTTTAAATACATGAATTAAAGAATAATACCAGATGGTATAGGGTCAAGTGCTGAATTATATATAATCAAGTGATACAATGTGTTATAGAACTTGAATGGCAGAGATGGCCAACACAGAGGTTCCCCAGGCCAGCCAAGGAACTGGGGTAGTTGAGGTGGGTAGGATGGGATGGGGGCCAGCTGGAGAGTACATCTCATCTCCAAGGCAATGATCGCTTAGTTCTAGCTTTTTGTCGCCATCATGGAATGTGGGCCTGATGGGCTCACATAGCTAGCTTTTTCAAGTAAAGTTGGAAATCTAAACATGAGATTTCTCAAGTCTCCAAATTGTTGACAGCTAATTTAACTTTAAATTCATTAAACAATTATTTGAGATGAGCAAAGAATGTTTGAGAGCACTTATATAGCCTCTGACCGAGAGCCCCGGGTGACCGGATGGAGGTTGGGCCCTAATCAGGAATCAATGGAAGAAGCTACACAGGAGGCAGGCTATCAATATGGCCAAGAATTCTGCTAAAGCCTCCATCAAGCACTTATTGAGCACTTACTAACTACCAAGCATTGGGATATAAAAATGACTCAGAACCTGTTTCCTCTAAGACTTTCTATGTGCTTAATTCAAGAAATGTTGTTGAGCCACGATCACCACATACCTGAACACAGCTCCTCAAGACAAGGAGACAGGCACCTAGATAGACAACTAGATGTTGCTTCCTACTCATTAGATCTTTGTCCCAGAGTGCTGGAAGCAAACTGTCCTACCTCTGTGTCCTTCTATGCATTCTCCCATCCCCAGCCAACCTACCCAGTACCAGCTGGGGCAAAGTGGCCTACCGCTGCTGACCCTAGCAGAGGTTTCTCAGGCTAACTAAGACATGGGATGACTCGCCATTGCCTCTGTAAGCCTAACTCGTCCCTGTGAAATGGGTACCTCCATGAGCTCACATGGTGATGACACAAAGCATTCAGGTAACAGCAACACCTCAGAGCACGTGCCTGAGGCTGTGTAGAAAATATTTTAATTTAATCTGCACAGCAGGCACACAAAAGTCTCTTTTTGGCCTAACTTATACTGTGATCTTGGACTTGCTGAAGGACTAACTTCCATCACAGCCATGCCAATATTGATTGTTCGGGCTCAAAAGTACCTAAGTAGATTGATTTTTTTTTTTTTTCTCTCTCAAACTAAAAAGGATTGCAGTAGTGTTAGTATATTCCTGTTTCAACTGGTTGGTATGCATACTGAATAAATAATAGTGTTACCTGGAAAAATTTAGGTAAAAGAAACAGTGATGGAAAACAGGGTGGAAGAGGTCTTAAGGTGCATTCTTGATTCCACTACGAATCAGTCTGGTGTTCCACTGAGTGCCTAAGCTTGTCTATTAACAGCACTCCACCCCCACTCCAATCTATTATTTTTTTAAAAGAAAAAGAACAGTTTGGTAACCTGCATCTTAGGTAGGGAATAAAACAAAAGGAAAAACAAAACACACACGCAAATACAAAAAAACAAAAAACAAAAAGCAAAATCAGCATGGGGGGAGCAAGTGTCTCCTTGAGGTGGAGGTTAATAGGCAATACTCCTCTCCTGTCACTTCCTTCTGTAAGTCAGCAAGAAGGAAATACATCCACCAGGGGCCTCTGCTCATTTGTTCTTCATTTAAGGACAATTAGACAATTCCTACATCCCCTATCCCCAAGGAAAACAACGAGAGAGCAAATGCTTTCTCTAACTACCGGATGACCTGGTAACTCTCGAAATAACAGAAGTTATGAAATCTACTTTGTGCTAACTTCCAGGGACATGCAATAAAATAGAGCGCAGGGCTTGGAAGCAAGCCAGAACTAAGTCTTCGTTCTGTTTTATAAGTGTTTCCTTTCTGTGAACTTTTTTTCCAACCGTGAAGTTTCACAGCATTCATCCTAGAAATAAACTGAAAAGCTTCCTGAGCTGTCCCAGTAAAAAATTCTTTTCTGTGACCCTTGGCAAGAAATACATTCTAGGAAAGAAAAGAAGAGGCAAACGTCTGTTTACTACCTAATGACTATTCCTTTCTCTCCAGGTCTCCGGGCGAGAAGAGGCGAAGGGGAAACACAACACCAAAACTCTTATTCCCTCTCTCATCTCTACACTGGCAGGTGGCGTACGCCTTCCAATTTCTCTTTAAAGCCGTCAGCTCGGAAAAATACGAAGTGAGCAAGCAGCGAAGACCCCCACATCAAGCCCTTGCTCTAAGAAGGCAAGCGGGATTCCCAGTGGTCGACGGAGACATCAGCGTTCAGGGTGTCAGCCAGCCCTCGGGTTGATTACTTACCAGCTGGATTTAAACCCGCTCCGACGCGGGGGCGTGGCTTGGGCGGAGCCCCGTGGCCCGGGTGGGCGGGGCGGGGGCGGGGATCCCGGAGGCTCTGAGCCGTGTGGGAAAGACCTGGGCTCCGGGAGCAAGCGTCTGTCTCTTTAAATGCTAGGGGCTGCGCTCCCGCCCGGGGAGCCCGGAGCCGGATCTACAATCCCGTCCCTCCCGCTCCGGCGCTTGTTGCTCGCCGGGTCCGAGCCGGAGCTGCCGCCGCCGGGCAGCAAGGCTGCTTCCTTCTCCGCCTTCTCGCGCCCCACCTCCCCCGAGAGCAGGCTGAGGGGGAGCCGCAGCCCCAGCAGGAGGGAGGGCTGCGGTGTAAACAGGCATTGCTCCCCACCTTCAAGTATTGGGGCGCTACGTAGCCGCGGGGGCAAGACATGCGTTGCTCCCCCCTGCCCAGCCTCGCTGCCACCGGCGCCTGGAGAGGAGCGATTGCGGATCCCACACCTGCAAACTCACCTTAGAAGTCTCAAGGTGCGGCGGGGGGCAGGGAGGGCCAATTCCCTATTCCCCAAGGCCTCCACCTCTCAGTGGGTGAGTTTTCGCAGGTAACCCGAACCTAAGGGCGGGCGAGCGCGCGGGGGAGGGGCGGGCGAGACGGGAGGGGAAAGCGCCGCAGGTGAGCCAGGTAGGGTGGCTCACCTGCGCGGGCCAAGCTGCGGGATCCTCGCCGGTTTCCCCGAGGTTGGAGGCTTGGGGGCCGTCTCAGGGGCTAAGTTAGGGCCCTGGGGTAAAAGAAGGGTTAAGAAAAGAGGGGTTGGAGTAAAGTTTCTCTTCTTTACCTCCTGCCTGGGCTTGGCAGGTAGGGCGCCGGCGGAAGCGGTTGGAGCTGCTGATGCAATGGGCGTTTGCCCGGGCGAGGTGAAGTGCTGGGGGCGGGGTAGAGCTAGAGTTGCCCAGACTCCTGCGACCGTGACCCTAGAGGTGGAGATAGGAGCTATCCCCGTAAAATGGCTCCAGGTGCTCTGCCCCCAGCCCTTCCTCCTCCTCCTAAGAAATTGTCCTTTTCATGGAAGGGCTCCTACATGGCTTTCTTGCTTTCCTCTCCGAACAGGTGGTGTCCGCCCCTGTCCGGGGACCCGTGCCAATGACCCTAGTGGTGGTTTCGCTTTCTCCCCTCTCGGCTGTGTGAACGTGTATCCGCAGCGTGATGGGTAACCAGGTGGAGAAACTGACCCACCTAAGTTATAAGGAAGTTCCCACGGCCGACCCGACCGGCGTTGACCGGGACGACGGGCCCCGCATCGGGGTCTCCTACATCTTCTCCAACGACGACGAGGACGTGGAGCCGCAGCCGCCGCCCCAGGGGCCGGATGGTGGCGGCGGCGACGGCTTGCCGGACGGCGGGGACGGGCCGCCACTGCCGCCGCCGCAGCCCTACGACCCGCGGCTGCACGAGGTGGAGTGTTCCGTGTTCTACCGCGACGAGTGCATATACCAGAAGAGCTTCGCGCCGGGCTCCGCGGCGCTGAGCACCTACACGCCCGAGAACCTGCTCAACAAGTGCAGGCCTGGCGACCTGGTGGAGTTTGTGTCGCAGGCGCAGTACCCGCACTGGGCTGTATACGTGGGCAACTTCCAGGTGGTGCACTTGCACCGGCTGGAGGTGAGCAACAGCTTCCTGACGGACGCGAGCCAGGGCCGGCGCGGCCGCGTGGTGAACGACCTGTACCGCTACAAACCGCTGAGCCCGGGCGCCGTGGTGCGCAACGCGCTGGCACACGTGGGCGCCAAGGAGCGCGAGCTGAGCTGGCGCAACTCGGAGAGCTTCGCCGCCTGGTGCCGCTACGGCAAGCGCGAGTTCAAGATTGGCGGCGAGCTGCGCATCGGCAAACAGCCCTACCGGCTGCAGATCCAGCTCTCGGCGCAGCGCAGCCACACGCTCGAGTTCCAGAGCCTGGAGGACCTGATCATGGAGAAGCGGCGCAACGACCAGATCGGGCGCGCGGCGGTGCTGCAGGAGCTCGCCACGCACCTGCATCCCGCCGAGCCGGACGAGGGCGACAGCTACTCGGCGCGGACTACGCCGCCTCCCGGGCGCCCCCCTGCGCCGGCCCGGGAGGAGGAGGCCCGCCAGGCGGCGGTGCACTGAGGGGCCCTCTGAGTGTGGAGTCTTGAGAGGGAGCTTTCGCAGCAGCAGCCGCCGCCGCCCCCTCCCTTCTCTCACTCCCTCCTCCAGCACCTTCCGGGCCCCATCTGGGCTCCAGGGCCATTTGGAAAAAAGGAGAGTTGGCGAAATGGCGCAGCCAGCTGTGGCTTGAGCTTGTTATTCTTGGACGGAGGAGGAAGAGGGAGCAGGTAGGAGCACTTTGGCCGAGGGCGCTTCCTGCCCTCCCGTTGGATCAGTCTTCCTTTCCGAGGTGGGCCAAATGGTGGACTTGCTTGATACTTAATCCTTGCTGGCCCTGGGTCCAAAATCGACCCTTTTACGCACTCGGGGGTGGAGGAAAGTTCAGAGTACCAGTGCCTGCCATTGCGCCCTTCCTGCTTCCCCTCCTTCCCTGGGCTTGCGGGGTGCCCTGTACTGAGGCCTGAGAGGATTTGTGGGGGCGCCCCGCCAGCACTGAGAGCCGCAGATCTGCTACCCCCACCCGCGAGGGGTGTATGTGGGAGTGTGGGCTATGGGAAGCCGGGTGATTGACTTTGGGGGATTCCTTGAGTTTAAGGCTGGAGAGACCAGGCCCAGGTCTGGGAGCAGCAGACCACAACCAAGCAGCCCCCTGTGAAGTATAATAAATAGTTGGGTAAACTTGGGCTACACAACAAAGACTTTGCTATCGCCCCCTGCCCACCCCCACCGCCAAGTAATTCATCTTCTGGAGCTGACTTCTAGGAGAGTCTCCTGCTCTAGCCACCACTTCCCAGGTTCCGAGTAAATCATTGTCACAGGCCAGCTAGGGGAGGGATTCAATTATGATTCTGTCTTGCCGCCTTTGTTTCTAGCCTGCTTTTGTAGGCACTTGGAGCCGCGTTGTTATCAAAGGAAGGAAGCCCTCTGTGTCTCTGATCTAATTAAAACTGCTTGGCTGTGTTCATCTGCAGGTCACACGGGGTTCGCGGGTGCCACCCCCGCCATAAAGTATCCACTACAGAAACAGTCAAATGGGGTTGCCCTGGCAGAAATTAGTTAATTTCCCACTGATCACCTAACCCCCTTCCTGAACAGTGAAGGCAACCTTTTGTAAACTGTAAGGCTTCGGTGGTGGACCTGGGATTTTTTTTTTTTTTTTTTGCCTCCTCACTGCCCCATCCCCCTCACTCACTTTTGTTCTGCCGGTGATAAAATCTTAGGCTTGCGGTCTATTCATGATAAGGTGTTTTGCTAGCCACACCTGATGCAATTTAATCAAGATGCAAAGTCTTGTTATATCGCAGCCCTGTCTTTGTTCCTTGGAGAACGCCCCCTCCCCCCTTTCAGTGCGATTTTGCAATTAAGAGGGGTGACAGCCATCACAAATTAAATGCCACCTGGTGTAGTCAGCACCGAATCTGGTGACAGTCCTAGGGCACAGGTTGGTGGTTGTGAGATGTGTCGGCAGCAGGCTGGCCTGTACTCTTGGGATCTGCCGCTGATCCTGTTTGCTGTACTGTGGGGCTTCTAGAAATTTTTACAGCCCATCTCTTGTATTCACGTGAGCACTTGGATGATGTGTGCCCTCGATTTCACAGTGTTGTTTTGCTGTAGATTGGCACTGCTAACGCCGTCTCAAAAGTCGCATGAAGTTTTCCTTTCTCTTGGGTGTCATTTTAGATGACACTGAACAAGTCCGTTTGTGAACAAATTCTTAGAGTTGGAATGGAATCCTATATGAGTGTCGTATATTAAGCTGTGGCCATCCTTGGGCCTTCTCCCTGGGGGTTTCTAACTCATGCAACAAGACTTGAAGGATTTCCTTGTATACTTTTTTCAAACTTGGAAGTTGATGCCATAATTTTTCAAAGCCTAGACCGTCGTAGCACCTCAGTATGAAATAATTTAATTTTAGGGGCATTTGCTGTGTTCCCTGTTCTCACAAGGATCACCAAGCAGGTTCTATCCCTTTGCTACAGAGGAACCACACTCAGCCATAGTCTGGGACTTTGGGGAGATGTCAGTCACCTGTGGGAAATGTAGATCTAGTTTTCATGTGTAGTTCTCAGCTTCGTGTTTATATTCTCTTGTTCATGGAAAAGCCAAGCAAGGTAAAAGATATTTAGGAGAGCCTCAAGTATCTAACAGATAATGGGTTTTTGTTTTGTTTTGTTTTTATGCTTAACATGGTAGTTGAAAGACCAGTGTGCAGACAGCAAGAGTGGAGAAGAACAGAACAGCACTGTCTAGCAGCTCTGGGCTGGCTGGCTAGCCAGCTAGCTTTTCTGCTCCCCTATCTCTGTGGGCCTCCTTTGCCCTCAGTTAGAAAGTGAATGTCATTGGTCCCACGGAGGTAGGTGCACCAGTGACTGTTGTTACAAAGGAACTGCTTTTTGTGGGAAGTCTCCACCTGAAGGAAGAACTCAGAAAATCCACACCAATAGTAGTAGTCTGCCTCTAGACAAGAGGTTTTTGAAAATGAACTAGAAGAGAAAATCCATCCACTCCAGAGACTTTTCCCATGTCATGCAAGCATTTTTACTGGCTACCAGAGGTATGAAGCATGTAATACGAAGAATGATTCCATTGGAAGTTTTCTTAGGGCTCTGTGAGGCTCTAAAGCAACAACCAACCACTGCAGGCTCCAAGAAAGGAGCATCTGTCCACGCAGCTCTTTCCTCAAGGTGGCAGTGTTGTGGATAAGTGAGTTGGCAATGTCCAGGCTATGGCTACATCTGGCACTTTAAAAATATATATATATATTTAATAATTTTTTGTTTCTCCTTGGGAATAAGACTTTAGAACTATTTTGTACTGTGAATTATGTATGTTCTTTGAAAGAAATATTGATTCTAACGTTCTTCAGAAGCTGTGGCAGGGATAAGCGGAACCCCAGACTGGAACACATACTAAAAGTAATGAAAACAAATTCTATTTTCTTATTTGAGCAAATATTTTATTGAGACTGCTTATGTATGTCAAAGGAGCCCACAACATCAGCTACACAACTTTTTGTATCGAAAGAACTTGGTTTTTGTAGCTTTTATTCCACATGTAATTTAAAATGACTTTATAGCACTAAAATGCCTATAGCAGAAGACTTGACACCAGACCTTTAAGGAAATTTTTAGTTTTTATGAAAAGTTACACATCAGTGGTTCAACTTCTCGTGTCTTCGGTGCTTCTGGCCCTAAGAACACCACTAGACAACACAACAACCACATGGAAACATATTTTTGGAAGCAAAACTTTAATTTTATATGACATATGCTATGGAGAGTGAAGAAAAATTACTGACTACTTGTTTTCTATTTTTTTTCTTAACAAAATGGAATCCACTGTGTTGAAGACTCTTGATATCATGTGATTGTCTAACCATTTTTTAAAAAAATACATTAGAATAAAATCTACGATCATGGTCAACAAATGGTTTTGTTTGGAAAGTTACATTTGTGAAAAAAAAAATTTTTTTTTAAATCATGGTAACTACAAACTTGACTGTTTATTCAAATTTTCACTATGTTTTGTTAGCTATAATTCTTGTGAACCCTGGAGAATTACATTAACTAACACAGTAAATTCTATGTATATTTTATTTCCTAGTGAATTGTGTAAACTGTATTTTTGTTGAAGAATGTATGTTAAATCAATGTTATGTTCTCATACCACTTCTTGAGAAGGAGGTTCTGATTTGAAATTGTATCATTTCCTTCAAAATGAAGGGCAGTGTTTAGTTAAATAAAAGATTGATGACATCTTTTGAACCACTTCCTCTCCACCGTCTTATTAAAATAAAATCTGTCGTCCTTTTGGAAAACGCTATAAGAGTTTCCAATAAACCATCTATTAGTGTTAACTGAATTTATATTTTTTTCCACTTGTATACATCTTTCTGCTGTATGTGGTTCAAAAATCAAGCTGCAGTTTTTCTGAGAATATTGGTGTGTCTCATCTTTACATTGCTCAGTAAACATTTTGATGAATTCATTTAGTGACAAAGCCCTCCCTGCATTTGCTCTGCGAGAATTAATCACCCATTGCTCCTAGGCTCTCAGTGTTCCTGAAAAATGTCTCATAAACATAAATTTTCAGTGCACATTGATTTTCAGAATCAATACAAACATTGCTGATCACCACACTCCCATATTGGAATCTACACTGGGGCATTTTGGTATTAAGATCAGTTGCATCTTGGGTGATTGAGTTTCAGACAAAGGGAATGCACTCACTGGGTAATTGAATTACAGAAAACGGACAAATGTGACCACATGGCACTGTTGGCATAATAAGGGATGCAGATGCCAGCAGTCGGTAGAAGAGCAGATGTGGCATCTGGGACTGGTGTGTGGGAGGCCCCCAGCACTCCTTTGGCTAGCATCTGAAGCCACTGTGCCAGTCCTGTGAGGTTCAAAAGCCTGGGCGTTGTCAACGGGCTCTTAGGGATATGAAGAACCGCGAATGCCGAAGGTGATAGGGAGCTCAGCAGTAGGGAGGCCGTTTATCCCTAGAGTGGGAGTCCTTAATTTATCATGGTTCTCCTTGCACAAGAAAGTAAAGGGAGGGGAGCCTTCTACAGAATGTGCCTTTATTCTTGGTTGATCTTGGTGTAGGCTGCTCTTCCATTTCTTCTTTGTGGACCGAGCTTGCTTAATGTAGGAAAATGACATGTTTGGAAGCATTTAAAAAGACTTCCAAAATGAACAGACCCGGAATACATGCAGAAGGGCTTTTATTTCCTTTTACTGAATTAACTGGGGGAACTGCTTATTGAACAAATATAGCCATTTTATCTGCAGAGTAGATGCAAGAATGATTGGTGTGCGTTTGTAATCACAACAAGATACCGCTAGGTATTAATGAAAGGGCCAGAGGATGCTGAACTCCAGCCTAGGTACTGGAACACAGAGATAACAATCTCCCTGCTCCAGAGTTTGTTTCTCAGGGGAAATCAATTTTACTCCTGTGTATACGACAGATTATAATAAAGGTGGCCCTGTAAAGTGCTGATGGTTGGTAGGTCTTCAAATAAAGCAGGTGGGTGTAGATTTAATTGGAGTACTCCCACTAGAGAATTCAGACCAAAATTCTGAAGGTACAGATGGTGGCAAACAGGATGTGACTAATATAACTAATATTCACGAAGTACTTAACTGGGAGACTCCGAAATTCTCAGTGCCTAACATACAAAGATAAACCAGATCCATAGTTTTCTGTGTTCAGTGTCACTTCGTCTCAAGGTGCTGTCATCTCTATGGTTTGAAGAGGGTGGGGCAGCAGTGGTTTTAGGATAGATGGAACAGGGGGAGCAAATGGGTGACCCCGTCCTTCCCTCTCCCAGAACTCCATTGCCAGCCAGGTTATGATGTAGAGTGTGAATTCAGGCCTTTGCCTGATACGACTGAGACGAGTGGCACAGGTCAGCCTGGGTGGAAGCAGAGGGAAAACAGCCCAAGTCTGACAGCCTTCATGCCGTGGTCTTGGCGTCATGATTACAGAAGATGTTATTTTGTTCACTCGGCCAATACAGGCCACTGCTAGAATACAGACTTTGGTGCCTTGTCAGGGGTGGCCATCAGTGACTCAAAAGATGAGCTTTGCTGCATTTTTGGGGGGACACTTGTACAACAATGTACTTAACTTCCAAGGTTTGATGACCTTGATAGTGCATTCATCTTAACCCCGTTAACTGAGGATTCTCAGTGGTTAGGCTAAACTAACCACTAGGTACAGGGTCTGACCCAGGCACAAAGAACTGACGAGTGGGTAAGTCTTGACAGTCAGACTCCCTGGGTTTCTCTACTCAGGGCTCTGCTTACTCTGAAGCTGGTAACCTTGGGAGAAGTTAAATACCTGCTTGGAAGTTTTATTTTATCTTTTGTACAATGTGACTTATGGACATAGGTCAAATTCACTGAACTCTGAATTTCAGCTGTACTTGAAAAATAATATGTATATAATATAATCAGACTAAAATAATACCTACTTCAGATGGTTATGAGCACAAAATGAAACAATGTACATAAAGCCCAGATCAATATCTATTATGATTGACTAGAGAAAATCTAGGATATTACAGGTATTCAAAAACCTTATTCACAGTGAAGTTTCTTTCTGGGACAGAGAGGTCTTCCCTTTAGTTATGGAGTGTTTCTTAGCTACAAGACACTGGTAAGATAGAGATAACTCTAAAACTTCAGTCTTTTAGCCACTGCTGGAGGGTTTGAAATGTCTCTTGGGCTTTGATCTTTAGTAGATGAACCACTTAACTTGCTTATAATATTTCATTCAAATATTGCCTAAGAACTTTTAAGGTACTAGGTGCTGTAGAGCCAAGGGGGGATTAGAAGTGATAGATAATATTAACACTGATGAGGTCGCCTTGCCCCCCCACCCCCATCCCCAGTCCAGTGTTAATCATCACAATGGCCTTTCTGGACAGCTGCTGATAGCTTCGTTTTACAGTTGAGGACATAGGTTTAGAGAAATGAAGCCATTTGTCCCTGGTCACACAGCTTATAAGCCACAGCTTCTGGCCTGGTCATAGGAATGCTGGTCTCCAAAGGCCCAGGCTAGGATCCCTCCACTGAAAGATCATCTGGCCCTTCCTACCCTTTGGCTGCCCCTCCCTTCTCCGTACCCAAGGAGAATACAGAGAACCTTCTTCTGCTGCAGCTTTTGTCATGCAGCATTATCTGAGGGGCAGGTAGATTTTCACTCTTGTTGCAGCAGCTCCAAAGGCAGTGACCCTCAAGGCAAGAAGAGGCAGAAAGAGGGGAAGCAACTCTCTGAGTAACAATAACAAGCCCTGGGTGAATGTTGACCATTCCCTAATTACCTCCGCCCTTCGTGGCTGAGCATTGTGATAATCCGTACTCCAACTGCCCCTCTTCTGTCCCCTTTCAGGCTGAGTTCAGGTCACACGGTCCTACTTCAGATCTCGCTCCAGCCCCTGACTTTTGCTGTGTGACGCTGGGCAAGTTAGTAACTTCTTTAAGCCTCCTTGACTTATCTAAAAATTGGGGCTATTAGGACTGTCTAATCCACAGGGCTGTTCATTGGCTTACGTGAGATAATGTAAACCAAGTGCATCATGGAGCACTTAGGTGTGCCGTGAGCGCCATATTGGCCCTGCCACAAATGGCGTGTCTACAAATATGATATATGACCTTGAGCAAGTCCCTTTACCAACTAGGAGCCTGGATCTACATTTCTGTGTGTGGAGTCCCCAACTCTAGCGGGAGTCCCCGACAAGATTCCAAGCGCAACTTTATCCTTTGAGATGGTTCTAGAAGTTGATAGTTGCTATACTTAATTATAACCAATTAATACTAATTAGTACTTCGTCCTTGCCTGTAACCCTAAACCTCATTCATGTAAAAAATTAATATGTAGAAAAATTAACATGTAAATGCAAAAAAATAAGGATTATACGCAAAAAAATTTTTTTGAACTGGCAAATTTTGTCATAATCTTTAATATTAGAAACCAAATCTGGGCCATGGATGAGGAAAAAGGTGGTGATAAGAGTAAATTAATCTGTATCTCCTTTGGACATGGTATTTTCTCTGGAAAAAGTATTTCGTTGTCTTTTGTTGTTGTTCTGTTTTTAATTGTTTAATTTTGCTCTTCAAACACTGATATTCTTTTCTTTTCTTTCTTTCGTCTTTTTTTTTTTTTTTTTTTTTTGCATACTAGGGTACATTTCTCTTTGCTACCTGACTACACTGTTGGCCAATACATCAAAGCCCATGGAGAGAATTCTCTTGTATCTCAATGGATATGCGTGATTTATTCTATTTTATTCTAATGGGATCTGTTTCTTTATATATTTCAGCAAGAGCAAGGTTGTTCATAAAGCCATAAAGCATCAAACGGTGGCAGTTCTTTGTGCTGACATCTATTTTAGTACTTAAAAAAAAACAGTAATAGACTATTTTTTAGAGCAGTTTTAGCTTCACAGCAAAATTGAATGGACAGCACAGAGTTCCCACATACCCCCTCTCCCAACCACACAGCCTCCCCCAGGGTCAGCGTGCATTGTCACGGTGGCACGTTGTTACACTGGATGAACCAACACTGACACAGCATTATCAACCACAGCTACATTAGGTTTCACTCTTTGTGTTGTGCCTTCTATCCTTTTGAAAAATGTATCCACCATTACAGTATCACAGCATAGTTGTACACAAGACACATCTCCTTCATTTCTTTCACTCCCGAGCGGGGAATTGGACTACTTTCAGCTGCTCTTATCAAACCTTAAGAGGCACTTCTCTGCACGGGGCCCTTCTGTTTTCTTTGCCATTCCGAACGGTGTGTCTGGCTACAATTGCATTCATTCATTCTTTAAGTATGTATTGACGTCCATCAGGCAATGTGCTACCCACTGGGGCTAGAAAGAAGAATACCGTGTGGTCCCTGTGCTCCAGCGGCCCACCCGCATTCTGCTGAGCAAGACAGACAGGCACACAGTAAGTGCAAGCCTTTGATGAAGGTGTGTTGATGGAGAACTGGCAGGCTCCAGGCATTATTTAGCACCGGTGAGGGCTGGACATGTTGGCAGCTAACCCCGTGCCGTGGGGATGGGGGAGGGTCCAGAATAGCCTTCCCAGGCAAAGTCAAGCAGATAGGAGGAGGTCTTGCCAGAGGAAGATTCTAACCTAATCCTGCTTCCAACTCATCAACCCTTTATTTGGGGAGCAAAACACATCTGTCTCTGTATGTGGCTGGGAGGGAGGGGGGACGTGAGAACAACTACTATAAATTGCTCAGTAAGTCCTTTTTTTCTTCCTCGTAGTGCTAATACAGATCTCAGCCAACTAGGGCACGTTATCGAAAACTCCAAAAGGATAATTTCACTGCATTAAAAGTGTTCTGTTCTCTTTAGCACCATCATCCAGCTGACTTCAGGCATAGCCAAGCAGCTCCAATACAGTTGGGACTGAGGCTGCTTCCTCTGTGTTTGAGGGACCCAAGAGGCACTGTGGGAAGCATTGCCTGGCATGGGAGTGAGGCCTGGATTGTCAGCCCCGCACCACCATTCCTGTGCCACTCAGCCAGATGCCCTTGCCTCGCTTGGGAGGCCACAGTGTGTTCATCTGTAAAGTGGGAAGGATGTGTCACCCACCAGGCGAGGTTTTGGAGTTGGTGATATACACAAATCACTCAGAAGTAGTCCTGGCGGGAAGTTTTATGCTCAGGGATCGGTTGCTCTCACTAGCCATTTTCTCTTTCCCACTTTTGCCCTGTGTTCATGACGCACCAAAATCTCACAGGTGAATTGCAGACTGGAGCAGGTTATAAGCCAAAGAAACTTAAGATGGTCAGAGATGATGCAACGTTTGGTTTTGTAATGGTTAAAACTCTCTGGCTCCAGGTGTTTGGAGAAAAATCATAAATATATGTGCACACACACACACACACACGCACACACACACACACACACACACACACACGACAAGTGCATCATTTCATCTGAATCTTTAGTTTCTCCCCAACCTGACAACCTAGGAGGTAAAGCTCAGGCATTGATATCATCCTATCATCTTAAAGCTGTAACTGTTTTATTACCTCCTGGTTAGTGCCTCTCTCTGCCTGCCCTTTCAGCCTATGAACGTTTTTTATTAATATAATTTTATTACTTTTTCTTACAGTTAAAAAATAATATGTGCTTAAAAGAAGTTCAAATACCAATGTGTATAAAGTAAAAGAAAGGACATTTTCCATTGCCTTCTTTCACCTTGTTCCACCTGTAACCAAGGGTTATCAATATTAGGTGTGCTGTGTGTTCCTTCTAGATTTTTTTCTATGAACATTCAGACGTGCTCAGCTGCATGTATTTTTCCCAGTGTTTTTAAATTACATCATGCTACCCATATTACTGTGACACTCCTTTTTTTTACTCATTGATAAATATAAACCTTCTTCATATTATTACAGAAAGTGTCTAGAACATTCTTTTTAAATAGCTGTTTAGTATTTCATAGTAAAAAGCTTCTGTATATTTATGCATTTTTTTCATTGATGCTCATTTCAACTATATCCATTTTTTCCTAATTATAAACGATACCACATTTTTGTTATACCTCTTCTTGGCATGTATGAGAGTATTTCTGAAGAAAATATAATCATCGAAGTGAAATTTCTGGATTAAAGATTATGCAAAATTTAGAGGGTTTTTTTTTATTTTTAATTTTTTTTGAGGGGGTGGGGTAAAGAGGGCAGAGGGAGAGAGAGAATCTTAAGCAGGGTCCACGCCCAGTGCAGAACCCCATGCAGAGCTCAGTCTCACGACCCTGAGATCATGACCTGAGCCAAAATCAAGAGTCGGACGCTTAACAGACTGAGCCACGCAGGCACCCCAGCAAAATTTAGATTTTGATAGGAACGGCTGTGTGACCCTGTATAAAAGATTGTGCCAATTATGGTAAAGCTGTTTGAAAATATTTGTTTACTTATAGGTGAAAAATAGTACATTGTTGTTTGAGTTTCTATGGGAATTTTATTTTTTACCACCTGAGCTAGTCTCATTGGTATCTCCAAGAACTCAAATCAGTGGTTTATAGTTTTATTCTATTCCAAGCATTCTAATTCTCTCCAAAGCACTTGGTTATTGGGCCAGTCTGGGGAATTCTAAAGTCCAATCTGTGAACTTGAGCAAACAGTGGAAAGGTATCCAAAATTATCCTTCTTTTAAAAATGTTAATCAGAGTGTGTGATATGCTGGTTTACTCCCTTTAGTGGCTTCCAGTGGTGCTTAGAATGAGATCTAAGTTCTTTACCATGGCCTGTTGGCCTGTACAATCTGGCCTCTGCTTATGCAGCCAACTTCATTTCTTATCACTCCCTCTTACAACTATAGTCCCGCCTCACAGGCCTATATTTTTTCCCCTAAACACACCAAGGTTTCTCCTTCTTGCTTAGAGCAGCATTTTCAGACACTCTGACTACTGACCTACAATAAGAAATGAACTGTGTATCACAACTAAATGCGTACATATATGTATGTGTGTGTATATATGTGAATATACATTGATATCTGAAACTAAATTTTACCAAACAATTCCTAACTGCACTGGGATGCCATGTAGCAAGATGATGCAGAATCATGGCCCCCCCAAAGTTGTCTGCACTTTAATGTTTTCTGACCAGTCAAAATCCCAACATTGATGATTTACTGGTAAGGGAAGAAAATATCCAGAGCCTCATAGTTTTACCACTTAACAGTTAACTTTGCACAAACCTTTCATTTTAATGCCCATGACCTCCTTAGCCTTTCCTTTGGAAATGCCCATGTTCACCACGTGTTTGCAGCTTCCACAGCCCCCGGCTAGGCATGAGGGGGAGATATGAATTGTGTTCAGAGGTATATATAATGCTTCAATAGTCTTGTTGGAAGAATCAGAATCAAAAATCAGAAGATACTTGAAAGCAATAAAGATAGAATGAGACATTCAATGTTGAGATGTAGTTAGGGACAAGAGTTTATCAACTCCTTCCAGCAACTACAACACTTATTTAACGTGTTGGTAACATTACTCATTGTCAACGTATATTTAACAGGTATTGGATTAAATCTCTGCACCCTCTTCTTAAGATATTATTACCCTTCTCCTTGAATAGGTGTAGAAATTGAGCCTCTGAGAAAAGGAAATAAAATGTTTACTGAGCACATACTGTATTCCAAACCCCGTGGTTGGAACCTTACAAATGGTACTTCATTTCATCTCCAGCAGAAGCTGGGAAGTTGCCACTGTGATTCTCATTTTAATATGAAGTCATGATTCGTCCAAGATGGCTGAGCTGTGAAATGGGCCAAACAAGTTTCAACCCACAGTTATCTGACTCCCAGGCCAACGCTCTTCCTGCTACATGGCAGGTGCTTCCAGTGGTTACACTCACTCTCATTTGCAAGCATTTTCAAGTCACACAATCACAAAAGCTTCTCTTCAGATTTCCTCAGTGCTGCTGAAAGTTGATGAGGTGGAACATTCCACCTACATCTTCTTCAGTGGCCCCTGGTACTCTAAAAACTGAGTCGATGAAGGCAAGAAACTGGACAATCCAACTGAGAGATGACCAAGAGCTGAGGGAACATGAAGCCCCATGTGCAAGGGCTGTGATTTTTTCTCACTTGAACTTATTCTTTGGGCAAAATTTCAGTTGCTTGAATAAGCACAGTGCAGAAGAACCTCTGTCTACCCTCAGTGCAGATTTATGTTTTGTCAACATTTTATTCCATTTGCAAAGTGCAGGTGGGATATGTGTTTTTAAAATCATTCTTGCCCACGGACTCTGCATGTCTAGCAGATTTGTTATTTCTCATTTGAAGTGTCCTCCAGCCCAGCTCTCTTACTCATCCTTTCTCCCCATGTTCTCAACTTCAGTTTTGCACTATTGCGCAGGATTTCCTACTCTCTCCCATTGCAGGCATGAGGCTGGCTCTGCCGTGGGTCAGCATGAATTCAGATCACTAGTCTACCACTTACTCGCCATTGTAAACTTCAGAGAGGCATTTTCCTCACTGAAAGCATGGGCCTGAGGTAGCACCTTCCAGAGACTTTGTGAAGATTATGTGGAATCATGTGAGAGAAAAAAGTTTAGCCAGAGTACGAAGCACAGAGTAAATTCCCCTAGAAATGCAAACTCGCCTTGCAAAGAACCCCTATTCATCCTGTAGCCACTCGAACAGCCCTTAGCAGATATTAAAATCTTAAAACACTTCCATAGCAGTCGGTAAATAGCTGCTTCCTCGAAACCCACCCCTCACTACCACAGCACCCTCACCTTCCCGGCCACCTGGCCACTGCCCTGGAGCCCCCATAATATCCCCACAGACTAACAGGTACAGGCCTGCAGAGCTGGGGCCTCCAGCACTCAGCTGCTGCTCTTTGTGCAGCACGTCAATGGGTTGATGACTGCTGAAAAATGTTAATATCTCTGCAGAATATTAGCTTAAGTGCCTATAAATACTATAACCCCCATTTACAAATGATGAAGGAAGTTGAGGTATGGAGGGAGTAACTTTGTCCAATGTCCCACAACTGATTCTGACTTAAACCTGAGACTATTTCATTTCCAAAACCTTGCCCAGTCCCTTAGGAGCGGAGTCCCAGTCCCCAAGTACAGGGGCCTTCATCTCCTAGAGGGGAAACAGAGTGAAAATGACCCTTCTGGCTTCCCTACCTCTCCAGGCACAGAAAAAGTGCCGATCTACGGAGGTTTTCCTTGTCTTTCTGCTCATGGCAAATAAGCAAGTTCAGTGGTCAGTTTTAGGCCACAGCTCAAACTCAGCTTGTTAATTATTCACAGAGTTGATAATTCTCTTGAAACTGCTGAACCAGTTGGTACAAGCCAGAATTACAAAGCTGGTAAAACTGACTTTTTGAAAATAACTTGTTGAGTCAGAACATAGGAATATTTTTAGAGAGGGAATGTGAGCCAATGAAAGCAAAGACACAATGAAAGGAGCATGGCCATGGAAGCCAGAGAGACTTTCTGATGAGCTGTGTGCTGGCAGGCCAGTTATATGTAAGTAATTTTTGTTTCATCTTTGGGAAAATGAGAATAAGTACCTTGAAGACTTATTTAAAGTCAGATACAGTGGGTGCACAGCACTGAGCTCAGTCCCTAGCACAAAGAGTGAGTCAAGGTTATTTACTAACTTGGACTACAAGGACCTAAAGAAACCACAGTCATGGTGAAACAGCATCCCAGAGGCTCTCAAAGGCCCCCAGCAGGCAAGGAATTAAACCTTCCTTATTGGATCATAGGGGGCAAGGAGGCTATATACCCACCAGAATGGCAGTCTTTGAGCTGTTGTACTCGTATGTCCTGGCTGAGGAACAGCCCTGGCTGGCAGGAGAAGAAAGTGCTCAGCTACCATTTGGTCTACTCTTCATTATGTGAGGAAGAGGGAAAGAGGAGAGCTAATAATTTGGAGTTGGTTTGTTTCCAGTGGTACCCAAAGGGTAAAGGGAAAGGTGAAGCCCTTCTCCCTCCTACTCCCGAGAAACAACAGTTAATAGCAGATTCTTATCTTTTTCCAGATATTAACCAATTAGCCTTTCTTCCTTCCATATAAATGGAACTGTAATGTGATAATGGCTAATATTTATCATGTGCTTGCTATGTGCCTGAGAAGATTTTTAGTATCTCCTCTGGACTGTATGCCGTGTAACCCTCTGTGAACTAGGTACTGCTTTTATTTTCATAGTTTAGATGGGGAAACTGAGGCCCAGAGGGGTTAAATCACTTGCCTAAATCACACAACAGATAGGGACAGGAAAAGAACCCAGTAAGTCAACATAAATCTCTCTTATTCTGTTTTATGCCTGAACAGTATCTCTTTACGGGAATGAATCGTCGTTTATGTAACTTGTTGGATGTTGAAGTTGTTCACATCTGTTCTAACAATCACAGCTACATCAACCATCTTTGTATATTTATCTTTGAAGTTTGAACTTTTATTTGATGTCTGCTTTGTGCCAGGTACTCTGGGACACTCTTTATATTTGTCATTTAGTGCTCAGACATACTCCATGACATTAGGAATTGTCCCTTCTGCAGGTAAGGATATTGAGACTCCGAGCAGTTAAGTAACTTTCCCAAGGTCCCAGAGTTCATGAGTGGCAGAAGGTGGAGTTGAACTCAGGCTCTCTGAGTCCAAGGCCTGTAACACCACTGTTGCTATGAAACATACATGGCTATGTGTGAAAATGCCCATGATGAAGTTACATGTCGACTAGAATCTTCTCCTTTTAATACCATTATCCTTTTATATTTTTCTTGTGTTATAATTTCACTGAAACTCCATTTTCATACCCATAAAGCAGAGGTAATAATGCCTACAGCTATGGACTGAATTATGTTCCCCAAAATTCATATGTGGAAGACCTAACTAACCCCCAATGTAATGGTATCTGGAGGGTGGGCCTTCAAGAGGTAATTAGGTTTAGATGAGGTCATGAGGGCAAAGCCCCCACGATGGGATTAGTGTCCTTATAAGAAGAGACACCAGAGGGACACCTGGGTGCCTCAGTCAGTTCAGTGCCTGCCTTCAGCTCAGGTCATGATGTCAGGGTCCTGGGTTGGAGCCCAGGGTTGTCGGGGGTGGTCTGCGTCTCCTTCTGCCCCTCCCCCCAGCTCATGCCCTTTCACTCTCTCTAGTTTGCTCTCTCTCAAATAAATAAAAATTAAAAAATAAATAAATAAAAGAAGAGACACCAGAGAGCTTGCTTCCTCTTCCCACCATGTGAGCACACAGCAAGAAGGTGGATGTCTGGAAGCCAAGAGGAGGGTCCTCAACAGAACCTGACCGTACTGGCACCCTGATCTTGGACTTCTAGCTTCCAGAGCAGTGAGAAATAAGTTTCTGTTGCTGAAACCACCCAGTCTGTGGTATTTTGATATGATAGCCCAAGTAGACTAATTACTTAATTTATCAAATGGTTTTAAAATTAACACAAACAAGAAGGAAAAACATCTAGACTAATTATAACATGAATTATGGAGTTATCATATGCCAGGTGTCGTTCTGAGAGCTTCATATGCACATTAGTTTCCTAGAGCTGCCATAACAAAGTACCACATATTAGGTGGCTTAAAACAATAGGGGAGGGGGCTGGGGGGATGGGTTAGCCTGGTGATGGGTATTAAGGAAGGCATGTATTGCATGGAGCACTGGGTGTTATACACAAACAATGAATCATGGAACACTACATCAAAAACTAATGATGTAATGTATGGTGATTAACATAACATAATAAAATAAAAAAAATACAAAAAAATAAGTAAAAATAAAAATAAAACAACAGAAGTCTATTCTTCCACAGTTTTGAAGGTTAGTAGGTCCAAAGTCAAGATCTTCACAGGGCTAGACTCTCTTAAAAGTCTCCGATGGATGTTCTTCCTTGCCTTTTCCTAGCGTCTGGTAGCCCCAGGCATTCCTTGGCTTGTGGTGGTGTATCTCCAGTCTCTACTTCTTTCATGACGTGGCATTTTTCCCCTGTGTCTCTGTTGCCACTTAGTTATCTCCTCATAAGGACACCGGTGGTCAAATTAGAGGAAGGGCCTACCTTACTCTAGTTGGAACTCATCTTAGCTAATTACATCTACAATGACTCTATTTTCAAATAAAGTCCCATCCTGAGATACTGAGGGTTAGGAGTCCAGCATATCTTTTTTGGAGAGAACAAGTCCACCTATAACAATATATATTTTGTCATTCAATCTCCACAGCAACCCAAAGAAGCAGGTATTAATATCATTCTTATTTTATAGATGAGGACATGGAGCCTCAGAGAGTTCACATAACTTGTCCAAGGTCACATAGTGATTAGGCAAGTGTATGCTCTATTGCTTCTTGGCTAGTAGAGCTTGGGGGCAGAGTAGTTACTCAAAAGAAAAAAATGTGGGTTTCTTTTATTTTGGAATGACTCACAAGTAGCAAAAACCTTTAGACTAATACACCTTGTGAACATAAATGCAAAAATCCTTAACAAAATATAAGCAAATCAAATCCAAGCATATATAAATAGGATAATACATCATGAGCAAGTAGAATTGAATATATTTATGATAACTGATTTAAGTCTTTACCTAGTGTATCCAGTGTCTGGGCTTTCTCAGGGACAGTTTCTGTGAACTTTTTTTTTTTTTCTTTGTATGAGCCACACTTTCCTATTTCATTGTATGTCCTGTATTGTTTTGCTATTGTTACTTAAAAGTGGACATTTTAAATAGTATGATGTGTCAACTCTGAAAATAAGATTCTCTCTCTTCTCCAGGCTTTGTTATTATTGCTGCTATTTGCTAGTTTAGTGACTTTCCTGGACTATTTCTATAAAATCTGTATTCTTTTGTCATGTGTGACTACTGAAGTTTCTATATATTTAGCTTAGTGGTTAGCTAATGGCTGAACGAGAGATTTCCATAAAGCTATTTGAACTAATAATCTTCCAGCCTTTTTAAGGGCTCCGTGTGTGTGTGTGTGTGTGTGTGTGTGTGTGTGTGTGTGTGTGTGTGTAGAGTTATGTTTTCGGTGCTCTGTCAGACAGTTTACAACTCTAACTTGTACTTAATTCTTTGCTCATGAAGAGACTCAGCATAACCAGAGGTGAGAGGGTAGGACATTCTCAGGGCTTTCTGGGGCATACGCACAGTCCTGAAAATGCACATGGGCTTCTAGACTCCCAGGAATATGCTGGAGCTTTTCAAAGATGCCTATGGATATCTCATTACCCAGCTTTTCTTTTTAATATTTTTGGTTTGCCACTTGTTAGCTCCAACTGTTAATACACCTCCAGGCAGCTGTGATATTAAACAATTGCCACTGATTGTATTTGACAAATACTCTGTGGGTAGGGCTCCTCACAAAGAGCAAGCTCTGATTAGATCAAATAAAGACATCCTTGAAAGTGAGCTTTTTTTCATGAACTGCCAGACAGATCACATGCTGACAATTTCTAGGAATGGGACGTCCTGGAAGTTCCAAACCCATTTTGCTTTCTTCGGTAGCTGCTAAGCTGCTGTTTTTCACAGCTATTGCAGCTGTGAGGCTGTTGGCTTTCAGTGCTACTGAAGAGCTAGGGAGAGAGTGATGAGCGTAAGTCCAGTTAAAAATGCCACAAGGCTCGCTGTCCCTGCCGGGATTCAGCCATTTTTCTTGAATAAATGCTGCTTGGGTTGCTGCAAGCCACTGGTGATTTTTCAGAGTTATGAAACAGTTAATTTTGACAGTTTTCACTAGTGTTCTCATTGCTTTTATAGAGAAATGGGTTTGAGAGGTCCTCAGTCAACCATTTCAGAACAACCAATTGTATATCCATTTTCTATAGTTATGTAACAGATTAGCACAGACTTAGAGGTTAAACCCACACCCATTTATTATGTCATAGTTTTTGTAGGTCAGAAGACCTGGCACAGAGTAACTGGATTTTCTGTTCAGGGTCTTACAAGGCTTGGACTGAGTTCTCTTTTGGAGCCAGACTCTTCTTTCACCCTCATTTAGGTTGTTGGTAGAATTTAAATTTTGGTTGTAGGACTGAAATCCCTGTTTTTATGCTGGCAGGCAGTCCATCTTATCTTCTCAAGGCCATCCCTAGGTCCTAACCATGACCTGGAAACTTACTTTCTTCAAAGCCAGCAGGAAAAGTCTCTCTACAGTCTGAAGATAGAGATTAAAGTTGCATAGTCTAATCATGGCAGTGACACCCTATCACATCCACAGGACATATTCACACTTAGGGAGCAGGGATTATATAATGTATATATACCAGGGGGTAGGATTCTTGGGGGCTGTCTTAGAATTTTGCCTACCATAGGCTTAATTGTAGGTTTCTGTATAACACTTTCATAAAAATTAACCTAATGTAATTGTCACAATAGCTCTTTGAGATAGATGAGAAAGATGTTCCAAAACTCATTTCAGAGATGTGAACTAAAAGGCTCAGAGAGATTATATGATTTTCTCATGAGCACACAGGTAACAAGAGGCAAATTAAATCCTCTGATTCCGGTAGAGTGCCATCTGTCCTACCGCATACCTGTCTACCAAGTTAAAGGTCAGTCCTTTCTGGGTTTTGTTTGTTACCTGGCTGTGAAGATGTTAGTACCTGAGGCCTCTTTAAGGAACTTTGTCTCTGCAACAGGCTCCCCAGGGCTCCTGCATCTCCTGCATGTGTATTTGGGGAGAATACCTGAGCATGGAAAATAGTACTAACCAGGAGTTTTGATAAAATGGAGTTTTCAGGGGTGAATTGCAATTTAAATAGCAGAAAAATTCCATTTACTTCCAGCAATGTATTCTGAGTGCTCCCTCTGGCCCAGCTCAAAAGGAGCAGACAGTCATCTCCCGCAGAAAGTAATGGAATTTTTATTTTTGTCTTAGAAGTGCCTTGAAATCAGCAGTCTCAAGGCTGGCAATGGGCCTTCCGTGAAGACATCATCAGAAAGAATAGCAGAAGGTGCTGAAGGTAGTAAGCCATGGACCAAACTCGTTCCCACTTCAATTGAATGGTTTTGCAAATGGTAGAGGAAATTAACCATTAAAGACCAGCTTTCCCACCTCCCTAAACTTAATCTCCTTATCCAGTGTGTCCAATCATCTAAGAGGTAGCAGGTTTTCTTTAGTTCCAATTCAAACATTTTAAGTATTCTGCGTCTTTCTATTGTAATGCAAATGAATACCCATGGCCCTCATCCATCAATCTTTCAAATGTTTGAGGACAATGGAGCTGGGATGTTGGTTCCCTTTCCAGATTCCCTTCACTTGGTCCCCACACAAATTCCCCAGCTGCTGAGGATAATTCTTACCTTTCCACAACGGCCAACCCCACTGCCTCAAAGTGCCAATGGTGAACGGGTGTATTTCATGCTCCAGAACTCCCTATGCGGTCACACCGAGGTTAGATCCTGCCACGACCACATCCTTGCTTAGCCTCCTCCCCTCCCATCCTGCTTCCTGCATTCTTTCCCTCGAAGGCCCTCCGCAGTCATTGAACCTGCCTTTACCCAAATCGCTGTCTCAGGGGCTGCTTAGATGTAACTGACCCAGGACAGATGGTAGTGAAGTTCTGCTGTACCCTTACTCTAAGTTCAAAATAATATCATATCTAGGACTTAGAGGCCTTGCTATAAAGAAATATTGGATAGCCCCACTTGTCCTCACTAATGTGGAGGTCGTTTACCTTCCGACCTCCGTTTTCTGGAATGTATCCGCGGATGCAGAAAAGGCCTTTGAGTAACCAATCTAGATGTCGTAAAATGAAAGGCGATCTGTACCTTCATCGTTAAAGGGAAAGTGCAGTTTTGGTGCCTGACAGATACACAAGGCTGAGTAAACCTTGACCTCTCCGGTTCTGTTTCCTGTCTGGAATGCAGGGCTCAACCCATATACCTCTCAGTGTTGCTGGAAAGACAAATGGAACAGTACATTAAATGAGTCAGTATATATCAGGACTTCAAAAAACCAGAGGTTTTATCATTAAGGTCTTGGACAGGAAGCATGCTATTTTAGTCTGGGGACAGACCAATTTCTGTTTCAAAGCTGAGGCTGAGAGCAGATCCTTTTTCTTACACACAAAAACAAAAACTCACCAGCTCCAAGCGAAACAAAGATGAACTTTGATGTTTCTCACCACACTGAGTCCTATTTGGAGAGGAAGGGGATGGATTGCCAAACTGGGGGAGAATACGAGGTCCAGTTGTGCGGGTGTGGTGCGGTGGGCAGGGGCGGTAAGATGGGGCGGACGTTGTCCTGGGCTCCTGCAAGTCTGCTGAGCCCAAGGAGCTGGGTCAGCCTCATTTCAACAGAGGAGGGGCGGCCAGCATGGGAGGGGGCATATATCAGCATTGGTTACATCTGGGGAGCGAGAGCTCTGCAGATGTATGTCTTACTCTCTGTAATTTTATGTAAGTTTGAAATATTTAAAAATAAAATGTAAAAGAAAAGTAAAGGTAACAATGAACTAAATGAGAATGATTAAACCCCCACTGTGAAATGAACTAAGTATGGCATAATTTACACTACCCTTAACTCAAATTACTGCATACCCACCATATGTTTGTGTGAGTCAATTTATATACATCTATGTATATATCTCTATGTATTTTTCACATAACCCATATAATCACACATGATTTTAACTGAATCTTCTTACCTGGCAGATCTCACCTGGCATCTGCCCCAGGTCAGTAAATGAGCAAATGCTTGAATCCTGTGCCTCTTTTGCAGGTGCCTGCTTCTCCCAGATTCCAGGATAGCCCTGTGGCCTGCGTTCTCTGACAGGTGCAAGAAAATCTGTTAACTTGTAGTTTGTCCAGCGGTTTTGGTTGTTGTTGTGATGGTGAGAGCCAAGTTCTTTCCAGTTCTCTACATCTCTGAGCTGAAACCAGAAGTCTTTGCGTTAAAATCGTGAATCTAAGAATGTGCCCTGGTTTAGAAAGCATTCCTCGTTTGTTTAAAACCATTAATGTTGTTTAATTTCCTTTTCTCGGCTGCTAATGAAGTTGAACATCTCTTCTGCTCTTCCTCAGTCATTCTTAGCCCCTCCTTGCCCCAGAGCCAGTGTGGTTCTAGATCTGCTCCCCAGAGTCCTGGGGAGGGAGGGGCTGGGGGTGCTGGACAGGGAGGAAGCTGTGGTAGGGTGATTTCGGGAGGTGAGACGATTGAGATAGGTGGTTCCTAATTCCAATTACCAGATCTTTCCTTAGGGTTTGCTCCTCTCTGGGGCTCAAAATCTCCTTGCAACATTCCCCTTTATTCCTCCACGACCTCTCCTCCCCAGGGTAATTCATTTGAACTAGTACTTCTTTCTCATTCATCCCACCCACAGAGACTCAAGCCAGAAGACAAGAACTTCAACACTGGACTCTGGCCCTCTTTTGGAGCCAGCAGCGTCTCAGGCAAAGTGAGGGAGGTGGTTTCGCTCAAGGTCCGGGGAGAAGACATCAGCTTCAGGTTAGTCACATTCAAGGAGAGTTGAATCAAGAGACTACTGAGGTCATGTGTGGATATAAGGAAACCCTGAGGGAAGAAGCAGTATGAGGGCTGATAAGAATAAGGTTCCTTTATCACCCCCCCCCCCACCCCGCCCAGGTCCAAGGGACAGAGTGACAGTGGTTATGGAACAGGAACAGAGAGGGGCCGGTGTGGAGAAAGCTGCCTGACTTAAGCAAGACGCAAGGAGGAAGGAGGTCGCCTGTTCCAGGTGTGACTCTGAGAGTAAACACCCTACCTCACTGCTCCCCCCCTCCTTTATAATTGGCCAAAGCCTATGAGAAACCAAATGACAAGGGGGCTCATTGATGGATTCATCCAGGTCAGCCTCCTGGGGCACAGAGAAGGATGGAGAGTGGATCTGGGTGGGTCAATGGAACACATCCAGCACAAAGGCCACGGGGACCACATCTCACTGAGTGTTCATATGGCAATCTAAGACTCCTCAAATTAATTGCCAAATGCTGTATAATGATAATTATTTTGCTCTGATAATTCGGTCACTACTTCGAGTCACCCTGTAAGGAGTTTATTAACTCCCCACAAACCAAGGCAGGGAATGATAAATTATTTCCTCCAAGTCACATAGCCAGAAAGACTGGTGAGAAAATGTTTATAAGACTCCAAAGTCCTTGCTTATCACACCTACACTCTATAAGTTTATTCTACCCTCTCCTGGGGCACTCCCTCAGAGTCCGACTCCTCTCCCTCAGCCCCCTGAGGAGGAGGAGCCTTTCTGACCGGGTTCCTTGCCTTCCCTTCCTTTCCCAAAATGGACCGAGTCACTGGTCACAGCATTAAGAAACTGATCGAGTCCAGGCCCTAACAGGCAGGACCAGGCCAAGGAGAGGGCCTTCGGGGGAGCAGGGCATGTGGTGGACAGACAGAGCCAGGGAACCGGCAGAAAGGGACACAGAGAGCAGATGCAGACTTTCACCTGTAGCCTGGAGGTCAGCCCCAGGGGAAAAGAGATAAGGAGTGCAAAGGTTGTAAGTGAGGTTGGCACAGCTCCTTAAGAAATGGGCGAAAGATGAGAGTGACGTTGCTTTAGTCCAACCAGAGCAGCCCAGTGCTTTAGTGGTTAAGGCAAATTCCCCAATATTTCAGTAGAAAATAGTTGCCTAGACTGTGGGCTTCCTGAGGATGGTGGCTCCTCATTTTGGTATCCCTACAACCTACTACAACCCAGCACGGCATCCAGCACATCATTGCCAGTATCTGCAAATCCATTTGCTAAATGAGTAATTGGAAACAGGGTAAATAATGGAACCCTGAGGGGTTTGGGAGCCAATAACATCAGCAACATAATTCGGGTGCTGTTGATTTTTGAGTGAAGTGAGAGTCCTCAGGGAGGCCGTCTAGTCTTTGGGAGCCTTAGTGTGCTCCTATATGAAATGACAACTCAAAATTCCTACATTTGCAGGGTTGCTAGGAAGTTGTACACACACACACACACTCTCTCTCTCTCTCTCTCTCTCTCTCTCACATACCCTCAACACCACCCTTGCATCTAGCAAGGTCACCATGATAATGAGGGAGCCGCTTCCCTTGGGGTTCCTCTATCATTTTACTACCTTCATTATTTGAACAAATTTTTTTCTAGACAGTTCCATCTAAACAACAAACAGGTCTTAAGCTTCCCACTTGAGAAAAAAGCAGAAGAGAAAGCTGTGCAGATAGCAAGGTGACCTCTGTTATTAAATCAACACAGTAGTACAGGCTCTTCACCCCGCTTATAGCTGTTATGAAGGGAAGTTTAAAAGCCACCCCTCCTCATCCTCCCTGAGGTAAAAGCTCTTGCGGCAGGCGCTTGCTGAGCCTTCCTAAGCCAGGGTGACACTGGGCCATGAGATGGGTGCTTAAGTGGTTCATCTCTAGGTTAGTTGTGGTTTTATTTTTCTTCTTTATCTTTTTTTTTCCTTTTCCTTTTCTTTTTCCAGTCCACTTTTCTTAGTCTATAAAAGTTAGACTCTTTTTGCCTTCATGATTCTCACCATGAGAGTTCCATACCTTTGCTCTCATTTCCATACCTCCCACCCCTCATTCCACCAAAGGCTATATGTTTAGTGGTAAAATCTGGTTAAGATGGCATTTAACAGAGAAAATGGCAGACTGACTCCCCTGGCGCTCTGTATCAGCTCCTTCACGGACAACCACCTGTGGTCTGACAAAGGAGGCCACCAGCAGGGGCTCTCCCTAACTTAGGATCACTGTATTTCTAACATGTGCTCATTAGTCTCCTCTGCAACCTGGGTGGTGGAGAAGGAGAGAGGATGCTGGAATTAGGGGCCGTGAAATATAAGGCATATAGCAGCGTCCCATCAAGGAGTTAGCTAAACATTAAAAAAAAAAAAAAAGGTTTTCATAAAATTCATCAGCTGAGAAAGGTACTTGGTCCATGAGCATTATGGCGATCTATATAACACGAATCACAGTCGTGAATCCAAACTGGATTTCAAGGAAATTTACCCGAAATGTGCAGCATTCGTGAGCATTGCTTTCTGCTGCAAGGAAGTGCAGGCGGAGGACTCAGTCGAGGACCTCCCATACAGCACCCTTCAGTAGTGTTCACGCAGCGGACCTTGTCTGCTCCCTTCCTGCACTCCTTGGAAGAGAAACCACTTGGATTCACTGATCCTCTGGTTCTTACTGATCTTCAGAGGGTGCCTGACAAGGAGGTCCTCCTTTACTTCCAGGAGGACAGCAATCGGAGCCTGGAGTTCACCGATCTGCAAAGGTCTATAGATAGAGAGTGTTCATGACCCTTCTGATAATTCTGCAAATTTTGTCTCTATGTCTTCTGTGGCCTTCTCTTTCTGAGAAATATTTCCAAATCTTTCAGGAGAGTCCCATGGCTACACATGTCCTCCAAAACATGAAGAACCACTAACCTGGAGGGTTAGCCAAAACATTCCGTAAACTTTACACAGTATATTTTAGGCAAAAATCAGAGGAGGGAAAAAAACCTCCCTTTCTCCTTGGCTTATAGGAGTCTCACTCCTTACCCAGAGGTCACTGAAAGATCTGCATACAGAGGCAGTGAGCACAGTGAAGGGGTACTGGTAGTTGAAGCTGTGTAGTCTCCAAGACTCTGATACCGGCTGGCTGTCTGAGTCTGTGTAGTCTCCATAATACTAACCACGAAGTGGTTAAAGAAGGATACTCCCCCCTCATGCCCTGCCACACAGGTACAGCTAGGGAGGGACGTGATTACGCAGAAGCTTCAATGGCTTTTGGATATTCACACAAATGTGCTCTCACAAGCACACCCCCATTTAACATTTGCTGAGTGTTCAAACCTGGGAGTGAATAATCTTCTGCTTCTGCTTCTTTTTTAGGGAGAGAGAGAGGAGGTGGGAGGGCCAGAGGGAGAGGGAGAGAGAGAATCTCAAGCAGGCTCCACGCCCAGCGCAGAGCCCATCCCTAAAGGATATAATCAGTTAAATGATACAGTTGGTGAATCACTAAAGGGGGGGAAAAAGAAGCCTAAAAGAACATAGAAACCAAGGTATTCTAGTCTTAATGGAAAGAATGTGATTGTTCTGCAAGGACAGCCACGATCAAAAAGCAGGGCAGACTATTTCCAGAGAGAAGAAACTAACAGGGAAGGTGGCATTTGTGGAAAGTGGGTTTGGAAACCAGAGTCCAAGTATTTTGTGTGCTGCTCTAAGAATTTGAAGACTCTTCTGTGGGTCTGCTCTGCAAGGGAGCCAATTGGTGGTTGGATTTGGACCAGATGTCAGTTCAGTGGTCATGGTGAAAGACCATGTGGACCTTTTGTATTTTGCTTTTAGCCTCTGGTTACCAACCTGGCCACTCAGGAGTCTGGAGTCCCCTGAAAACAGATCCCTGAACCGAAGCTCACTGGGGGCAACCATTCTTCTGCATTAACCCTATAGGAATGTGCCTACTTCGTGTGTTATTACCTTGTACACATAACATACACATTGAAATCTTGAAATCTTTAATAATACTACTGCTGTTCACAAGGATGTAGTATGCCGGGTTATTTCAGTTTTTTTTTTTTTTTTTTTTTTTTTTTTTTTTTACCAATACACTGCAAAATAAACACAAAGCTTTGTTGGAAATAGTTTGGACCTGGTTGATACAATCAGGAAATGGCTTTGCTTTTTTCCCTATCGCCTTCAAACTCATTTGCCTCTTCCTTCCCCTGACGGCATATCAGGGACGGTCTATAACTTCTTGGTCACTCACAAGTATTAAAATGTCCAGTCCAATTTAAATCAAAAATTAATCTCATATCCAGTTTAGAGCTTCTTTCCCTCTGCCCAGCTGAGGAATGTCCTGATACTGAGATACCAGTAAAGGCAAGGGCCTTTGATCTGTTCTTCTTCAGCAATCCTTACTCCACTTCTTACCTGACTCACCTAATAGCTGATGGTTTTTCCAAGGTTAGGGTAGTGAGAAGGGTGAGAGACCTGGTGGCGGATGCTTTTCATGGTATTCTCTAAGCTGTTGAAGGCCCTACAAATGGTAGGATCCAAATGTTGGCTCATCCACATGGCATCTTTCATCAGGGACACTAGCTTGGCAATGCACTAGACTAACCTCTTGTGACTTCTCTCAGTGTCTGCACCTCTTGGTACCCCAGTCTGCTTGAGCAGATAAGTGAATCTGTCTGCCTTCCATGGCCCCAGTAAAATGCACACATACTTGCTTTGCCATTCTGGGCTGCTTTGATGAGCCCCATCCTCCTTCTCCAGGCTAGCGCTAGGCACTAGTCTCTTAGCAACTAATGCCAGCAGAATATATTTGAAGATCACCCGAGAATTCCACTATGCTCCAGGACTGTACAGCTTGGGACTAGTCCCCGCATCTCCACATCCCACAAGCACCCAGTCTGCCTTCTTGCAACAAATCCTCTCTCCAAGATTGATTATCCTAGATGTCCTCATTTTGCTATGGGTGAGTGGAAGCAACCCCATACCCAATACTACTAGGCTCTTTGGAAGAACTCCTTCTCTCTAAGGAAGCTTCTAGCCTTCCTGTAAGCAAGCTGTTGGGAATGTTGATTTGGATACAGACCAGACGTTCTCCTGGAAAGGGGTCTAGCTCCTCTCTTTAGAACACATGGCTACTTAGCTTTGTCCCCGTCGCTGGGATCTCAAATAGGACCTAAAACTTGGTCCTATTGAACATGGGCTATTATCCTTTGCCCACAAGGAACTGAACTGCAAAGAGATTTGTTGCCAAATGCCAGAGGTTACTCAACTTGTAAGAACAAAAGTCAGATTTGAACCCTGATCTGTCCTTCTCCCTTCTCAGTCTTCCCCATACTTCCCAGCCTTCTCCTTAACCAAAGTTGCCTAGGACCAGGAGGAAGGGATTACACTTCGTCCCACTTTACAGATGAGTAAACAAAGGCTCCAAAAGTTTAAGACTTGCCCAAGATTACCCCATGGACTAGTCAAGGTTCCAGCAGGAAACAGGTGGTTCACACTAAGGGGCTGCTTCAGAACAGTCTAATGAAGGATTATTTTAAAAGGTGTGGGCAGCATTAGGAAGCCACAGGGGCGGTGCAGTGTTCCAAGACTAGTTAGCAGCAGGGCTGTTACCCATAGGACTAAAAGGAGGAGGGAAGGAGAGAAGTATCTTGAGGGCCACTTTGAGAGCAGCAGGGACCTCTGGTTGTAGGACACAGCAAGTCCTAAGTCACAGCTCAGGGAAGAAGTTGTCCTGCCTGCCTGTCCTCTCTGCCTCTAAGCTCTTCTGGGGGCCAACCCAGTAGGAAGCCAGAGGGCACTGGGACCTGTTGAAGTTGTCCCTATACATGGGTCTCCCAGAGCTGAGAGCAAGGGGATTTAGGGTGGAGAGTAGATCTGGCCCACTCAACTAGTAATGGCAGAGCTGAGATTTGAAACCATGACTGCCTGCCCCAAATCCTTTGCCACATTTAGTAGCCTCTGCCTTTATAAGTCATGACTCGGCCATGACAAGATGACTGCATTGTAAATCCTCTTGGGGCAGGGACTTTGTCTTACTGTGTTTATAATTACTGCCATCCCGAGCACACATAGCTATTCAGTAAGAGTTTGTTGACTGCATCAGTGGGTGTAGGGGCAGGCTATAGATAAGCTTGAAACAGAGGAGGACAGTATGAGCAAAGGGAGAGAAATGTAGGCATTGTAGGAACTCTGCGTATGGGTATTTAAATGAGATAATGTCTACAAAACTATGGAGACATATGATTTCATATTCCATGTTTCATAGACATTGTCTCATTTGAACCTCGCATCAACTCGTGGATTATCACCCCTTGATGAATCACACAAGTTTATTTGTGTAATGACAGTAGCTGATAGGATATGAGCTCCTAACACCAGTGCTCTTTCAAATACCTCTCCATTGAGTATAATATGGTGAGATAATAGCATAACCATGGCTTGCTCTCAGTCTCTGTCTCTGTCTATCTCTCTTTCTTTTCCTTCTGCCATTGATTCATTGCAGAAATCAAGTCATCTGTCTTTTAGTATGTCCCACTTTCTGGAAGTGTTTGTTTCCTTATAGTTTCATTTAACCTCTTCTTCTTTCTCATGCCCTTCTCCTATAAGTGAGCCCTTGAGGATGTATTTGATTCAGATTCAGATTTTTTTTTTTTCTTTTTGGAATGAACACATCATGAGTGGTGCTTCATGTGTGTTTCATACTACAGCACATCAGGATAGACACAGAGCCTGACTACCCCTTTCCTACTACCTTTCCTGAGGCCAAGATGAATTGGTGGATTCAGGTGATTTACACAATTTTAATTATCATTATTAATAACTGGTATTATAAAGTATCAGCAATATAGCAGGCACCGTGCTTGACATCACATGTATGTTATCGTGTTGAATCCACACAAAGACTACATGAGAAAGGTATTCTCATGTTCATTTTTTTAATGGGAAAACTGAGGCTCAGAGGTGAAGTGGGTTACCTGGAAGTCATACAACTAGTGAGTGACAGAGGCAGGATGCAGATTCAGGTCTGATGGTCTCTGGAGTCTACATTCTGAGCCACGAGGTGACATTATTTGTGGTTTTATTTCTTTTCAGCACATTCTCACAGATGAACTCCTAGAGATTTTGATTCTTGTTCCTTTAATAGATGGTCTGTGTCAGAGTAATTTAGACTTCTAACTTTAGAGCCAGTGTTGGGAAAAGGGCCAAAGAGGGAGGCCCACTTCAGTGCCAACTAGACCACAGGAGAAGGGAGGAAAAGATAACGCGTTATGGAGCAAGGCGCTTAGAATGGGTGGCAGTAGGCAGCAAAGTTCAGTAAAGCAATCTATTGAGATCCCTTTAATTGTAC
Source organism: Eumetopias jubatus (assembly GCF_037043125.1). Taxonomy (NCBI): domain Eukaryota; kingdom Metazoa; phylum Chordata; class Mammalia; order Carnivora; family Otariidae; genus Eumetopias; species Eumetopias jubatus. Next base: position 122,302,222 of record NW_028274810.1, read on the forward strand.
TTTATAAAAATCGCAGTCCAAAGTAGTTTAAGGAAAAAGGATCGTTGATTTAATCAGATCACCAAACTATGGAAAGGCCAGCGGTAGACTGACCTCAGGAATCACTGGACCCAAGTACCAAAATTCCATTGATTGCTCTCTGCATGTCTCAGCTGTTTCTTCATGCATGCTGGTTTCCTGCTGTCAGGCTGGCTATTTCCACATGGCAGGAAGCAAGTCTACAAGCAGCTTATCCTTATAACTAACTGCATGACCAGAGAGGAAAGAGGACTTTCTTTTCTTAACCCCAGTGGGAACAATCCCAGGGAAAGACTCTGATTGGCTGGGCTTGGACCAATCAGTATGACCAGGAAAGGGGAGCCCTCCCATTGGCTGACTTGGGTCACATGTCCCTCTACCCCAGATCCATTACTCTAAGAAAAGAATGAGTCACAAAGATGATGACACTCCTGGGGGGATTGTGAGCTGGGGAGTTACCCCAGCCTACATTTTCTTTTTTTATTGAGGTATAATTGACATATTATATTAGTTTCAGGCATACATGATGATTTGATATTTGTATATATTGTGAAATGGTCACCACAGTAAGTCTCGTTGCCATCTGTCCCCATATAAAGTTATGCATTTTTTTTTCTTGTGATGAGTCCACCTCCCATATATTCTTATTACAAACAAGTGACAACAGATGATATTCAGAGGCAGGCTCTGGGTGGTTGGAAAGAATAAATGTAGGGGGGAGGAAATGGATGTTAATTAAATACCCACATGTTCTATGTAATATTCCGAGGGCTACATGGTAGCTCATTTATTCTTCACAATAATACCATGAACTCAGCTTTTATTCTTATATTTAGAAAGATTTATTTATTAGAGAGAGAGAGAGCATGTGGGTGAGGGGCAGAGGGAGAGAGAAGCTCAAGCAGACTGCATGGAGCTCATCGTGGGGCTCGATCTCAAGAACCTGAGATCATGACCTGAGCCAAAACCAAGTCTGACTCTCAACTAGAGAGTGCTACCCAGGTGCCCCATTCTCATTTTTTTTTTTTTAAAGAATAAACTGAGGTTCACAGAAGTTAAGTGATTTGCCCAAGATTAAAATTTGTAAATGCAAAGTCAAGACTTGAATCCAAATTTTTATGGCTCTAATGCCCATGCTCTTTCCTCGGGATCAGACATCCTTTAGTGCTGGAGGGACCGAGGACAGAGGGATAATACCCAGCTACGTAAGTTCCGCATGTAAAATAGATGCTGCGTCACCAAAATGAGGCAGGGCCCGATTTATGTTATAGGTCATATGGCCAGAGCAGAATCAAAATCCTGGCTGATGCATTATGGAATAAAAACTGTTTTTCATCATGTAAGCCCAAATTGAGGAACATTCTACAAAATATCTGATCCACATTCCTCAAAGTTGTCAAGGTCATCAGAAACAATGAAAGACTGTGATACTGTCACAGACCAGTGGAGACTAAAACAACATGGCAACTAAGTACAATCCCAGATTGGGTCTCGGAACAGAAAAAAAGGGCATTCATGGAAAAGTTGGTAAAATACAAATAAAGGCTGGAGTTTCATTAAAAATAATGGACCAGTGTTGGTTTCTTAGCTTTGATAATATATCATGATAATGTCATATGTTAATGATGGTGGACACTACGTGAGGGGCATATGGGTACTCTCTATACAATCTTTACAATTGTTCTAAAAACTTTAAATTATTCCAAAATTAAAAGTTTGTTAAAACAAAATTGTGTGTGTGTGTATTTTCCTTGTGTAAAACCATGATCAGTTGCAGAGCCTGGGGCAAACCTGTAGGTGGGAGAGCTCCTGACACAGGGTGTCATGGACTAAGTGTTTGAGTACCCCCAGATTCATATGTTAAAGACTTACTCCTCAATATGATGGTATTTGGAGGTGGTGCCTTTGGGAAGTAATTAGGTTTAGATGAAGTCATGAGGATGAGACCCTGTGGTGAGATTAGCATCCTTCTAACAAGAGGAGGAGAGCCAGAGGTCACTCACCCTCCAACATGTGAGGACACTGAGAGAAGAGTCATCTGCAAGCTAGGAAGAGAGCTCTCACCAAGAACCAAATCCACCAGCACCTTGATCTTGGACTTCACAGCCTCCAGAACTGTAAGAAATCAATGTCTGTTGTTTAAGCTACCTGGTCTGTGATATGTTGTTATAGCAGCCCAGGCAGACCAAGACACAGAGGATGACACCCTTTGTTAAGGGTGACAAGCTAAAGAAATAATGCCTTAAAATGAAACAATGAGATACCACCTCATGCCAGTCAGAATGGCTAAAATTAACAAGTCCAGAAAGAATAGATGTTGGCGAGGATGCAGAGAAAGGGGAACCCGCTTACACTGTTGATGGGAATGCAAGCTGGTGCAGCCACTCTGGAAAATGGTATGGAGGTTCCTCAAGACGTTAAAAATAGAGCTACCCTATGACCCAACAATTGTACTACTAGGTATTTACTCCAAAGATACAAATGTAGTGATCCGAAGGGGCACCTGCACCCCAAAGGTCATAGCAGCAATGTCCACAATAGCCAAACTGTGGAAGGAGCTGAGATGTCCATCGACAGATGAATAGATAAAGAATATGTGGTATATACAATGCACTATTACTCAGCCATCAAAAAGGATGAATACTTACCATTTATATTGATGTGGATGGAACTGGAGGGTATTATGCTGAATGAAATAAATCAATCAGAGAAAGACAATTGTCATTTGGTTTCATTCATATGTGGAATGTAAGAAACAGTGCAGAGGATCATAGGGGAAGGGTGGGGAAACTGAATGGGAAGTCATCAGAGAGGGAGAAAAACCATGAGAGATTCTTAACTCTAGGAAACAAACTGAGGGTTGCTGGAGGGGTGGTGGGTGGGGGGATGGGGTAACTGGGTGATGGGCATTAAGGAGGGCATGTGATGTCATGAGCACTGGGGTGTTATATGCAACTGGTCATTTATTGAACACTACATCTGAAACTATTTAATAATGTACCATAAGTTGGCTAATATAATTTACATGAAAAAATGAAATTGCAGTAATGTGAGGGAATTGGTAATGGCTGATTATTACTCAAATCTCAAATCCCACCCAGGCAAACTTTTCTTCTCTGGATGCCCTGTGAATGTGCTATCCGTTCAGATGAAGATGTTGCCAAAGCCCCCTTACTTCCGTGCCACGTTTGAGTCACTACTCCAGGTTATACCCCAAACAGTGTTGCCACATGAGCAGCCCCTAAAGAAGTGCAAGCTCCCCCTGAGTGCTTGTCATCTCAGCTTCTGTCCATGGCTTCAGGAATTCTCTTGGTTTGCAGGAATTCTCTTGGCACAGGCCGGAGAGAGACTTGCTGATTTCTAATGGTGCCTCGTCTCAAATGTACTGCTTTGGTGACTTACTAAAAATGAAGAATGGCCTCCCCATTACAGTCTTTGCAGATGATAAAACTGAACAATCCACTGAGAATATTATGGCTCCTCACTCCTGCCAATGGTGTCTCATTTTTCACATGTTTTCCTTAACCAGCTAGAGGAGGTGAGTTAAAAAGAGAGTACGGTGTGGTTGACTTGGCTCCAATCAAGAGAAGAGTTGAGATTCTGAGGGTGTGCCCAGTTGACCCTCTTCTTTTTAGGGTAGGACAGAGGATCTTGTGTAAACTTTATAAACACACAGATTTCAGAGCTGAAAGTAGGGTGACAGACCTTCCTAGATTGTCCCATGACTGAGGAGTTTCCAGGCATGGGAGACTTTCAGAGCCATTACTGGGACAGTTCCAGGCAAACTGGGATGGTTGATCATCCAAATGGAAGGAATCATAAAGCAATCTTCTCAGACAGAAGGCTCCAAAATATATTCTCTCCGCTGGGGGTTCTGACTAGATAGATATTCAAAGGGGTTTGTACACGGTGAATGTGTTGTCAGGAAGCAATGGATGTAATTGACAGAGCTGGATTTGGGCTGGTCAGCAGGGAAAGATGAAGCTAATCTGGCAAACTCATAGTCAGAGCAAATACCAGCCCTCTTGCTTAAGAGCTGAGAAAACTTGGATAAATGATTTGTCGGTTCTACTCCAGTTTCTTCATCTGCAAAATGGGAATGGTACTTAGTACCTCTCTCATATGTTCACCTTGGGATTAAAATTCAATAACTCAGGTGAGGTTCTTAACATTCTTAACATAGAGGATGTGCTAACCCAATATCACCTTTCATTATTGCTGTCTATACTATTTGCAGTCTGGATTCTTATTCCTAACTCTGCTGGTAATCAGCCACATGGCTCTGGTAATTGCAGCTTCCTTATCTGTAATGGGGAAAATGATACCACCTTACCGAGGGGTCAGGTGGAGTTAGCAAGATAAAGCAAGTGCGCAATCCACATGTGGATTATGGAAGCTACTTTCTCATTTCCTGAGCAGTCCAGGCTCTCATTCTCTTCTCTTCTTTCTTCTTCCTTTTTCCTTCTGCCCCCACCCCCCCCCCCATCTGCCTTTTCTCTACCTTCCATCTTGCCAGGACTCTTCTCATTCTTGATACGCTCCATCTCTCAGCCCTTGCAGTAGAGACTGCCCTGTGTTCTTCAAAGGTGATTTTCTCTTGTACTTGGACCCATAGTTAGAGTACATTTCCCAGGGTCCTTTGCAATAAGGTGTCACCATGGGACTGATTTTTCCATTGGCTTATGGGTGGAAGTGGTGAATACCACTTCCTGATGACCTGGCCATAAAAACCAGCCACGGACAATCCTCTCTCTTCCCCGCCCCCCCCCCCCCCCCACTGCTGATTCACTGTTGAAGTCCAGGGACTGTTGATGGTGTTGAAGCCCCCATCAACCTGTCTATGTGTGGGGCTGAAGTAATTCTAACTCTAATCTATACCTCTACCCCTAGCCATCATGATAATCTCTTGGGAGCTTACATGAGTGAGAAACTTTATGTCCATGAAAATTAAACTTTTTGTGAGTAAGAAATAAACTTCCATTGTATTGAGTCAATGGCATTTTGAGATATTGGCCTTCTAGAAACTAATATAGCCAGAGCGGAGTGCTTTTCCACTGTTTCTGATCTTGTGCTCCTCCAAGTCTCTCTTTCTCTTTTTCCCCCCATTGGTTGATTTTATTAGGAAATGAATATCACAATAGTATTGAAGTTACACAGGAAAAAAAAAAAAACCACAAAGGGCAAAATCCAATCTCCTGGAGGTTGGGGGGACAAAAATGGAAGGGACAACACTATTGCTTTGCTTTGGTGACACTTTATGAGCTAACTGTAACCTCTCTGACAGCAGGGACCACAGCACTTTTGCTCTCTATTGCATCTTTACTGCCTGGTGCTCAATAAAACTGTGTTCAATGGATGTGTACGGATGGCCTGAGATCCTCTAGGGAACATCTGGAAGAACCCTTCCCTTCTTTCCTTCTTCTTTTTTTAAAATCATTTTATTTTATTTTTTCACCATGGTAAATGTCCTCTTTAATCCCCATTTCCCATTCCCTCATCCCCTCCCCCACCTCCTGTCTGGTAACTATCCGTTTGTTCTCTATAGTTAAGAGTCTCGTTCTTGGTTTGTCTCTCTCTCTCTCTCTTTTGTTTTCCTTTGTTTATTTGTTTTGTCTCTTAAATTCCACACATGAGTGAGATCATATGGTATTTGTCTTTCTCTGACTGACTTATTTTGCTCAGCATTATACTCTCTAGCTCTAGCCATATTGTTCCAAATGGAAAGATTTAATTCTTTTCTATGGCTGAATAATATTCCATTGTATATAAATACCACATCTTCTTTATTCATTCATCTATTGATAGACACATGGGCTGATCCCATACTTTGGCTATTGTAAATAATGCTGCTATAAACATAGGGGTGAATGTATCCCTTTGAATTAGTGTTTTCATATTTTTGAAGTGAATACCCAGTAGTGTGATTTCTGAATTGTAGGGTAGTTCTATTTTTAATTTTTTTGAGGAACCCCCATTCTGTTTTCCACAGTGGCTGCACCAATTTGCATTCCTACCAACAGTGCAAGAGGGTTCCTTTTTCTCCACATCCTCACCAACACTTGTTGTTTCTTGTGTTTTTTATTTTAACCATTTTGACAGGTGTGAGGTGATAACTCATTGTAGTTTTGATTTGTGTTTCCCCGATGAAGAATGACGTTGAGCATCTTTTCATGTGTCTGTTGGTCATCTGTATGTGTTCTGTTCCTATCTTCTGCCTATGTTATAATTGGATTATTTGGGGGGGTTTTTGGGTATTGAGTTGTATCAGTTCTTTATATATTTTGGATACTAACCCTTTATCTGATATATCATTTGCAAATATCTTCTCCCATTCAGTAGGGTTACCTTTTAATTTTGCTGACTATTTCCTTCACTATGGAGAAACTTTTTAGTCTGATGTAATTAGTCCCAGTAGTCTATTTTTGCTTTTATTTCCCTTGCCTTAGGAGACATATCTAGAAAAATGTTGCTACGGCTGATGTCAGAGAGATCACTGCCTGTGCTCTCTTTAAGGATTTTTATGGTTTCAGGTCTCATATTTAGGTCTTTAATCCATTTTGAGTTTATTTTTGTATATGGTGGAAAAAAAGTGGTTCAGTTTCATTCTTTTGCATGTGGCTGTTCAGTTTTTCTAACACCATTTGTTGAAGAGACTGTCTTTTTCCTGTTGTATATGCATCCGTCCTTTGTCAAAGATTAATTGACCATATGCTTGTGGGTTTACTTCTGGGTTTTCTATTCTACTTCATTGATCTATGTGTCTATTTTTATGCCACTACCATACTGTTTTAATTACTACTTCATTGTAATATAACTTGAGATCTGGAATTGTGATACCTCCAGTTTTGCTTTTCTTTTTCAAGATTGCTTTGGCTCTTTGAGGTCTTTTGTGGTTCAATACAATTTTTAGGATTGTTTGTCTTAGTTCTGTGAAAAATGCTGTTTATATTTTGAAAGGAATTGCATTAAATCTGTAGATTGCTTTGGGTAGTATGGATATTTTAACAATATTTGTTCTTCTCCAGGTCTCTCTTTTCTTGACTATGATGAACAACATAGATTTCAGGTTGCTGTTTCTTTGTTAGCACACTCACAAGAAATGCAGTGCTCAGCAAAGAAACCTTCAATTACAAAGAACCTTAAAAGGAGGGGTACTTTAAATAATATTTATTTTCTGTGACATACTGTCTTTCATTCAACATATAATCACAAAACACTATGTTGTCTTTCTCTAGAAACTAGAGATAGGACAAGGAAAGTCAACAGCTGCCTTCAGTACCTCTTGGTCTAGTGCTAAAATGGATAATACAATATAGTTGGGAAGTCATAGAATTTCGTGGAAGTCAAAGCAGGGATATTGGATTCAAAGTTTTCCTAAGGAAGGACCTGACTTGAATCTTAAAGAATGAGTAAGAACCAAGCAAAGGGTGGAGGAAAGGTGTGCTCACATGAGAATTGTGAATAAGGCAATAAATTGGCATGACTTTCCCAGAAACTTCATTTTAGGTCAGGTTGGAATGAAAGGTATATATGACTGGGATATGGGTGATAAACCTGCAGATTCCAGCTGGGACTGGATCCTGAAGGACATCACCTTGAAGGTTAATGTGCATCTGACACCATCTGTTCTTGTCTCCTCATTAATATACCATGTCATGCTTTCCCAGTCATCACAGCAAAAGTAATCCCTGTTTCCCATACATGGCTGTCCCTGCATGCCGAGGACAGTCCCTGAGGTAGGAGGAGACTTCAGTGCCATGACCGAGCTTTTCTGCAGTCACTCTGAAATGTTACTGTCCTGGGTGTTCTTAGGGTCAGCCTCACTCATATGTGTGAATTTGTTGCTTTCGTGAAGAAAAAAACATAAGGCTTGGGAGACCTTGACAGTACATGAAAACTCTCCTTCTTTGTGTGTGGGCCATGGGCCTTTTCATCTCCAAACACAGTATCATCACCATTGTTGCATTTTGTCCTTCTTACTTATACAGCCCTTAACTGTTCAAAATGGCTTTTTTTTTTTTAAGATTTTATTTATTTATTTGAGAGAGAGAGAACAGAAGGAGGGGCGGGGGGGGGGGGGGGAAGAATCTCCAGCAGACTCTGTGCTGGGTGTGGAGCCCAACATAAGGACAGAAGGCTCAATCCCAGGACCCTGTGACCTGAGCAGAAACCAAGAGTCACTTAACCAACTGAGCCACCCAGGCGCCTCTGTTCATAATACCTTTAACTTAAATTTGATCTTCCTTACTCTCCTCTACAATTTGCAAAGTGGATTCCATGATCCCATCATGGAGGCCTGACGGAAGTCTGCAGAACTGAGATAATTTGCCCGTCATCATTTGTAAGTGGTCGGAGCCAGGACCAGAATTACAATTCAGCAGATATTTTCTAGGCCTTGATCTCCTTGAGACCAAGCATCACATCTCCTAAAATATTGTCACCTTACCAGTGCCTTAAATGGCCACTTAACCTGTATTTGAGGATTTAACTTAAAAAAAATGATTCAGTACACAGGCTTTGAAATCACAGAAAACCTGGATTCAGAACGTGGATACTAGAGTGAGTCATCTAATCTGTCAGAGCAGCAGGTTTTTGGGTGTCAGGGGGGCTGTGAATGTTTTCTTCGCAGGACTGCTGTGAGAGTCAAATGAGACGTTTTGCCTAGCGGCTGGCACACAGAATGACTCAGTTTATGCTATGGTCTCTTGGTCCCCTAGTCTCTATTTTCAGTCATTATTATACAAAAATATTAAATGTATTCGCATGTAGGCAGAATTGCCCAGTCAACAATGCTCAGCTTTGGCCCACTTTATCTCGATCTCCCTCTTCTTTTTCTCTGCCATTATTTTGGAGGAGATGTCAAACATCCTATCCTTTCATCTGTCAGTTAGGCAACATGTTATCCCTGAAAGATAAGGGTTAAAAAAATAATAACCACAATACAATGATCACTTCCCCCTGCAGAAAAACAAACCCAGAGCAAACTGAGACTTGTGGCAGGCAGAATAATAGCTCCCCAGAGATGTCCATGTTCTGATTCCTGAACCTGCAAATAGGTGACATGGCAGAGGAGAATTAAGGTTGCATATGGATTTATGGTTGCTAAGTGGCTGACCTTAAAATAGGGCGATTATCCTGGATTATCCAGGTGGACCCAGTGAAATCACAAGAGTCCTTAAAGTTCTTAAAGGGAAGAGGGGAGCAGGGAGGGGCAACCATAGAGACAGCTACACAAGAAGCACACAGCTAGTGCCACTGACCTTGGGCATGGAGGCAGGGGGCCATGAGCCAAGGAACAGGGGTGACCTATAGAAGCTGGAGAAGGTAAGGAAACAGTTTCTCCCCTAGAGCCTCTAGAAAGAACAAAGCCCTGCCGGTATCTTTCATTAGCCCAGTGAGACCCATTTCAGATTCCAGAACTATAAGATGATACCTCTGTGATGTGGTAAGCCCCTAAGTTTGTAGTAATTTGTTACAGCAGTGCTAGGAAATGAATACAACAATAATTACTTAATATCATCAAATATTCGCTCAGTTTAACTCCATATTTGAACTCATAGCTTAGAATTCTAGTCATTGTACTTCTCTGTTTGGACTAAATGTCTAAAATATTGCTCTCAGGGCTCCTGGGTGGCTCAGTCAGTGAAGTGTCTGCCTTTGGCTCAGGTCAAGATCCCAGGGTCCTGGGATCAAGTCCCACATCAGGGTCCTTGCTCAGCGGGGAGCCTGCTTCTCCCTCTGCCTGCCCCTCCCTCTGCTTGTGCTCTTTCTCTCTCTCTGACAAATAAATAAATAAATAAAATCTTAAAAAAAAAAAAACATTGCTCTCATAAAAATATTTCAGAAGGCTCTAAGTTTAATTTTTTTTCTAAGTCTATTTTTGACCAGCAAATTCAAATAAAGTATGTGGCTTCTAAAATGAAAAGATAATTCTTGATGAAGAACCTTTTACTTTTATTCATTTTTTTCATCTTTTTATTTTTTTATGTGCTCTTTCTGTAGACAGCACAGAGAAGCAGGGATGCTATGAGTTATCTATTTGGCTAGCCCTTGGGTGGGTAGATACACTAAGATCCACTCTTTCTCCTTCAAGGCAGTGGCAGCCAGGATAGCACAGAGATTAAGACCATGACTTCTGGGACCATCCTTTCTGGTTAATCTCAGTTCTGCCACCTGCCAGCCACATGATCTAAAGCAAGTTAACTAACTTCTCCGACCCTCAGTTTCTTCATATGTAAAGTGGAGTTAATGGTGGCACCTACCTCATGAATGAGATTAAGTGAGTTAATTCATATATGTAGAGCCCACAGAACACTGCCTGAAACCTATTAAGCGTTCCATGACTTTTTCTGGTCTATTACTATGTACCAAGAATGGATGCTCTTGAGTCAGACAGATCTTGCTCAAGTTCTGAATCCTTACTTCAATTCTACAAAATGGGATTCGTGATCAAAACCTGGATTTAACAAAATAACTGAAATATTTAGTAAGGTTCATGGAACACAGGAAATGTATGTGGTGATCATTTTTAGTGTTCATGTAGTTGCTCACTTTACTTAAGAAATTTCCGGCTCAGTGGTGGTGTATAAAATATTTATTGAACTCAGAGGAGAAAAGCCAGGCAGTGCTCTGATCTCTTCTCTACTCCACCAGTTTAGGCATCCACTTTTGCTCCTCTGTATGGAGGGAGGAAGCAGAAGAACAGGGCCAGGAAGGGGTTCAAAATTATGCTAAGCATCATAGTGTGGTATAGACACACCCTGAGCTAACTCTCAATGAGGTACCCCTTGTATAATCTCCTCCTCTGCAGTGCAGGCAGAGCCAGTGGCTAGCTTTGAACTACAGAATATGGCAAAGGAGGTCAGCTCCTTGATTAGGTTATGTTATATGGCAGAGCATCCCTCCTCTAAGGCCTAAGAACAGAAGCATTTTCTAGGAAAATTCTAAGTGAGCAGGGAAGTAGTTATTTGCTCTTACTATGTCATAATAATTTTCTGGCATTACCTGACTCTTCAGTGAACTTCCAGCATTTTTGCAGTCTGCTGGATTTGACTGATGGGGCTGATCAAGAAGGGGGCCAGAAGAGACCAATTTCTCTACCCAATTTCATTCCAAGTTTTGGCAAAGAATTTCTCTAGGGTGAGGATATCAGTCACAGCAGAGAGATTCCCAGCCTGTGGGGCTGTAGAGAAGATCCAAGTACTAAGTAAAGTGATGCCAACTCATACTCTCACCAACAGTAGAAATTAAGAAGCAGCCCCTCACATGGAGAATAGGAAGTGTTACTGAAGCACCTGCTTTTCAAAGCTTAATTACCACCCTAAAAAGACAAAGAACCTGCTTGGGGATACCAAGGAAACTGAAGCACCTCCTATGTGATGTAGTTGCATGCGTGTGCGCGTGCACGCACACACACACACGCACACACACACACACACACACATGCCTCTACAATCATAGAAGCTTCAATAAATAATCCAAGATTTTGCAGTCAGAAAATCTTTTATTTTTAGCATACATATAAATTTTGTGTTTTATCATTTATAAAGAGGATATGGAACAGGCACTAAGAACTTTTGTTTGGGTTCCAAAACATCTATAGGGACCCTGCTCAGTGAACACACCTACCAACACTTGGAGATGCTCAACCTTCCATGGCTCCCCAAGACCTAGATATGCAGGGAATGCAAAGTCATGCTAATGTTTGAATATTAAAATTTAATATTGTAATTTTAGCCTAAAATAAAACCAAATTAAAAAGGTACATCTGCTGCAAAAAAATTAAATAATGCATTTCTGGCCCCAATATACACGATTCTGAATAATTTACCTTGTGGATTTATTCCTGGTCATAGGGCTGGCATAGGCCACATGGGTAGAAAGGCTTTGTGGGGCCTCTTTCTTACTGGGCATGTTCCCCCTCTTCCCTGTTCCATTTCTCAAAGCCTTCTGTGTCTCTATTCCATTCCTCAAAGCTATATAGGGGCCTCAAACTTCCCTGTGTTCTTGGGGGTACCCCTTCTCCCATCAAAACTGACATGTCTTGCGTTCACAGGGTGACCAGCTATATTGGTTTACTAGGGCTACTGTAACAAAGTTTCACAGACAGAGTGGCTTAAACAACAGAAATTTATTGCCTCATCTACTGGAGGCTGAAGTCCAAAGTCAAGGTCTTGGCAGGGTTGGTTCCTTCTGAGGGCTGTGAGGGAAGGCTCTGTTCCAGACCTCTCTCCTTGGCTTGGTCATCCTTCATGTTCACATGGCATTCTCCCTGTAGCTTCACCTGGTCACATGGTCTTCCCTCTGTACATGTCTGTGTTCAAATTTCCCCTTCTTAGAATAAGGACCACAGTCATATTGGATTAGAGCCCACCAGCATGACCTTGTCTTATCCTGATTACCTCTGTAAACACCCTATCTCCATATCAAGTTACATTCTGAGGTACTGAGAGAGGTTAGGATTTCAACATATGAATTTGGGGAGGCGACACAGTTCAACCCCCAACACCAGCCACATTGGTAGACCACATGCTGTGAGTTGGCTAGAAGTCAGGACTTGTTTCTCCTGGCTCTGGGTTCCTTTCTCCATCTCACCATGGTCTGCCTGAGAGAATATGGACAGGTCGCTGCAAATCTGAGCTTCTACTCCTGCATTTCAAAATTAGAGGAAATCATACTTGCTTCTCAGAGCTGAGGACAAACAGGATACCTTCTGGAAAAGTCCTAGGACGACACCTGATACATCAAAGCCTTTCAGTGACTGTTTATGTTCCTACTTTTGTCCACACCAAGAAAATACCCATAGAAAAGGACTTATTCCGATCATTACTGAAGGAAATTGAGCAGAACACATGGATCTGCCCTTGGGAGGTTTTGTTCAAAGAGAACGTCATGTATGAAAACAAACAAAACCAATACGCAAAATAAAGCATGGTCCTGGGAAGGAGGATGGGACCACCCAGAACCCTCTTCTTTGCCCCAGTATTTACATATTCCCCGAGTGAGAACACTTAGGCATCATTTCTTACCTTGTTTCTCGAATTGTGCAGGGCAATGGCCCGAGTCGTTTTTACTTTGCATTTTAAAATAGCAAAAGGAATCTATGTGCTGTTATAAAATGCAATACAAAAGTTGGAAACAGGGGCGCCTGGGTGGCTCAGTCGTTAAGTGTCTGCCTTCGGCTCAGGTCATGATCCCAGGGTCCTGGGATCGAGCCCCGCATCGGGCTCCCTGCTCGGCGGGGAGCCTGCCTCTCCCTCTCCCAATCCCCCTGCTTGTGTTCCCTCTCTCGCTGTGTCTCTCTCTGTCAAATAAATAAATGAAATATTTAAACAAACAAACAAACAAACAAAAAGTTGGAAACATCATTACATACTTTTTTCAGTAAAAATCTGCTCATTTGTTTTTGGTAAAAAATAGGATCATATATTAAGTGTCACTTGATATATCTTCACATTCCCCATATTAACAATCCACTTTGAACACCTATTTTTTTTAAAGATTTTATTTATTTATTTATTTGACAGAAAGAGAGCACAAGCAGGAGGAGTGGGAGAGGGAAAAGGCTCCCCAGTGAGCAGGGAGCCCGACATGGGACTCCCCGATGAGCAGGGAGTCCGACATGGGACTTGATCCCAGCACCCTGGGATCATGACCTGAGCTGAAGGCAGACGCCCAACCAGCTGAGCCACCCAGGCCCTGCAAACACCTTTCGATGTTAATACATGTGCTTCCCTGAATCATTTTCATGGTTAAATAGATTTTTGTTATATGAATGAATGATAATTTAATTATTCATTATGGATAGGCATATAGCTTATAGCCAACTTTTGAATTATTCTGATAATTAATATTATTAGAAATTATGTATATAATTAATATTATCCAATATTATTATTATTAGCAATCAATGCTTTGATGAGATCCTTAATCTTTCTACATCTCCCTGCTCTTTCCACTGATATGATCATTAATCTTTGGATATATAGACCCAAACCAAATAGCTGGGATTGTGGGAGAGGAAAAAGACATGCTATACACAGAGCTCTATTCACAATATTTTAAAAACCCCTATGCAGGGATTTGTAAATATATCTGGACAGACGTATTATGTTTGTGCCTCAAATGAATTACTAACCAAACTGCTGCTGAAAAAAGTCTAGTAGGACATTCAAAAATAATAGGGAGAGGGGATATCACATAATAATTAGAATCCAGAATAAGGTACCAACAAGTGATAGAGGAGAAAGGTTTTTGATTGGACAGAAAAATGGCTGAGGGAGCTTACAGAAAGTAGAATCTGAAAGGGAAGTAGACCCTCTCCATAATTTAGCATAAAGGGGGCTCCCATCCAGAAAGTGGTGCAAAAAATCAAAGATCTCACCTGAAGTCAGGAGCCCCTTTATGATTGTTGGAGCTTTTGTCTTTCTTGAGCTTTGTGAGAAAGGGCTGGGAGGATGTGGGTTCTGGAGTTTCAGCGGATTTTGTTGCGCAAACTTAAGCAAGTCAGTTACTGTCACGGGGCTGAGCTTTCTACATCTGTGAAATAAGGACACTGGGTTAGAAAATGAATAAGGTGCCTTTTAGATTCTATTTTTAAAAATCCTCGGTCTTTTAAGATTTCACAGATAGAAAACTAATAACTTGATGAATAAAAAGAGGGTAGGAGGTTAAAAGCACAGGAGTCTGGGCTTCACCAAATGTTATTAAGTATCAGATCCCACTTCTGCAATAGCCCCATCACTCCCCCTCCCCGCCCCCCGCTGGGTCCTGTCAATTTACTATTCAGATCAACTGACTAATTTTGTCTGAAAAGGGAATGGAAAATCTCCGTGTCATCGGATACACTTTCGCTTTGATGGATGAGGCTTAAGTTCCAAAGAGAGTGTTAGGCAGGAAAATCCGGCCCTTTCAAACTAATTACTGCATATCTGATTTATTTCTCTCCTTAATGCTGTTTATTTTGTTTTTATTCAAAATATAAAATTGTTCCCTGAGTTGGGAGATTAATGGCTTTTTTCTCCTTTAGCAACAGATCATTTGTGGACGCAGATTATAAATAGGAAGTTAGAATCCATGACTCATTGTTTTTCCTTTTTCATACAGGATGTCCCCCGAGATTAACTGTGGCTTCTTTTTTTTTTTTTTTTTCAAGTTAGAAACATTAACATCTAATTATCTGTGGGCTGCTACATTGAAGATTTTTGTTTTTAGGAAAATGTAATGCTTCTTTTTGTGCCATGCTCCTGGAAAATTTTATATTTTGATAAACTAGAATTCCAAACAGCATTGAGCCGTGGCTTTGATTGATCACATGGTTGCTTGATTGATTCATCCATTCATTTAACAAATGTGTATTTATTGTACACTGGCTCTGTGTAAGGAATGCGAATGTTCAGTGTCTTGGATGTGGCGCACTCTGATACCGAGACTGGAAGGGACACAAGAGGTAGCGGATGGCTTCTCAGGTCAGCTCGTGTGCTTAGAGTTCACTCATTTGTTTATGTGCTTCTTCACTGATCCATCAGACATCTGCTACAGTCACAGATCCTGCTGGGGTTTTACACAAGTCTGGTACATTTGGCATTCGTTCATTCATTTATTCAGCAACAGAAATAAGAACAGAACACAATCCCCTACCAGGTGTCATTCTCCAACTAGACTGTGAGGTGTGGGGGCAGACAGGAAAACAGTTAGGAAGGACTTTGAATGACATGTTTAAGGAACTCCGACTTCATGTAGTATCTGTTGTTTTTTTTTTTTTTCCCCACCTTTATCAGTGCTTTCTGGTATCCCCTAGCTGTTGAACTTGAGACAAGTTACTCGACCCCTCTGTGCCTCAGTTTCTCATGCGTTAAGTGGTGTATCCATCAACATGCAGTCAAGAAAACAGAGCACACTGCAGGTATTTCCAGCAGTGAGGGACGGAGTCAATGCAGATCATTAGTTAGAGTCTTTGGGAAGAGATGGAAGAATAAATGGGAGGAAAGAATGCAAAGAGGTGAGGAGGTGCTTACCGGACTTTGCAGGAGGAGCCCAGCCTGTGTGTGCTGCGCATCGGCGAGGTGGGCCATTGCTACCACCGCCATCGGGCAGGCCCTACAGCTGTGCAGACCAGAAGCTGCTCGCCCACCAGGACCACTACCATTGTGGGGAAGCACGAGTGGGGAGCAAACAAAACAAGGCACAGACAAGCTGCTCCTTTCCTCTAGCTTTCCAGTCTCTCCCCAATGCCTCCCACTGGCAGAGCCCGGCCAGAGGTCAGTGGACCAGGGAGCCTGGGAACTGTCATTTGCAGGCTTCCACACCCCCTGCAATATCAAGGAGAACCCGAAAGGACAGGAATGGAGCTGACACTGACCAGACAAATAACCAGCACAAATGGGGACAGGCTGGAAACTACTTTGCATGGTTGCTGGGAGTCACTGAGTTACAGTGTGCAAGGCCCTTTAGAACAATTATCACTATGACCCAGTGACTTCAGGGAGTCAAGGAGGGCAAATAAACAGAGTAGAAACAGAATCAAGATTTACATTTGAGGAAGCATGGGTGGGGGCCACGGAAAAGGAAGAGACTTACTGGGTCCTATGAAAGGCAAGGACCACTTACGAGATGGTTGGAATATCTGTACAATAATGGGGATGGAAAAAGGGGGGATTGATTATAGGGTTATTTAGGGAGTAGAATTATCTAGACAGAGTGATTCGTAGGAGGATATAGAAGGAGGACAGTTCCAAGATGCTTTGGGTGTGGGTGATTGTATGGAGAGGGGGTGATCTTATCCAGCAGCATGTCATCAGGACGGGGTGGGGGTGGGGGTGGGGGTGGAGTGTGTCCTATCGACCACTGACCCCCTGCAACTAGGATAGTGCATAGTCGTCTTTCTGTATGTGCTTGATTCTTATTTATTGAGTGAATGAACCAATGAATACATTATTTAATTCCTTCCCTTTATGAAAGAAGGAATTGCAATATGGAGACAGTAGTTCACTTTCCTGGAGTTCTGTAGCCAGTAACTAGCAAATTCACACATCTGAGTTTTCTTATGTCCGTTGCACTTTGCAGTGACTGCACAGGCAACAGAACCCCACCAGCGCATGAAATCATTGGTCCCTGTGCCAAATGTGGTGCAAGAATAACTAGAGACCACATTCCCATTTTCTTAAGAGAGAAATTAGGATAGGGAGTCACCTATGCAGGTTATATCCATTCAAATAACCATGATGGCTGCTAACATTTGGACACTTCTCAGAAAAGGAATGAAGATCAGTTCCATTTATTAAACAAGCATGTGAAATCCACCTGGGCAGTCTCTGCTCTAGGAACTGGGATGTACCTTCAAATAAGATGCATTCCTTCTCTCAAGGACCTTGCTACAAGGGATGGAATCTGGAAAGTTTTCTTTTAGGAGCTTTTCTGGATTTGAAAAGGGAGAACACTGGAAGGAGGTATGGAAGTTTCCCCTGCAGCACCATACCCATCTCACAGTGGATGCTGCCCCTTCTGGGATTTCTTGCAAATAGCACAGACCAGAGTCAGAGTACCCATGAGGCCAGCCTGGGCACCAAGACCTCTCTACCACACCTCCCAAGGAAGACCTGTGGACGAACCACATCTGTGTAAACTAGGGTGCTCGCTAGAAGTGTAGGTTCTTGGTCCCCAACCAGACCTACTGAATCAGAATCTTGTGGGGGTAGGAGCTTCTGGCAAAAGTTCATGCCTGAGAAATGCTTCCTCTGGCCTCAAGCCAGGACACTCCCCTGTTCATCTGTCGCCGATTTGACCCTTCCCCAAAAGGCAAAAGCAGTGTCAACTTCCTTCAATCCCTTCTTCTTCACCAGAGCCCCTCCTCATGTATTATGCATGCCTCTACATCTGTGTGTTTTCCCACGAGCCTGTCTTCACTCGGTGATGACAAAGTCACTGTCTAATTTCAATTCCCCCACCCCCACAGCGCATGGGACTACGTGCACATTCCCAAATGTGCTTTGCTTCCTCTTGACGCTAAGCACCGGCACAGCTAGTCCTCACTTGACCAACCTCTCCATTTCTTTGTTTTGTTGTCTCTTAAACAACCTCCCAAACAGCTCAAACATGCTCTCCTCCAGGACCCCACTCTGCTCCTCTCAGACTGCTCCAGGTTCTTGGTGCTCATTTATCGGAGTCATTCTTTTTATTGTAGCTTTCTCTCTGCTTACCTGCTACTTCTGTGTCTCATGCTTGACTGTGCACTTCCGTGAGGGGACGGAACCGGGTCATACTCTTGGTACCCACAGATTCTGGTCTGTAAAGTGAGTCCCCACTGAGTTAAAGGGCAGCAGAGTTGACTAGCTAACTACACATCCTGTCTTCTGGCGCATGAGCTCTACCCTGGGTTCTGGGGAAATAGAAGGATAAACTTTTACCTCCAGACCATGGTACCAGCTTAACAACACCTGCCACTTCTGGGCAGTGTCCTAGGGCAGGGCGAGCCTTGTATCTTTGTACCTTTGGGTGGTTATTCCTGTTTGAAGAAGGTCTTTGGGGTGGAGGGTAAGTCCCCACGAGGACTGAAAGCCCTCTGTGAATTCTGAATGACTTGACCCTAGGAAGTGGTGAAACAGTTTTTCCCTTCCCCCAGTCATTACAAAGGACAAAGCTTCTCCACCCTTCTATCTCAGAAACAGAAGCTTGTCTCCAACACACCCAGTCATTTGTTTTCCAGGATTTGGAGCAGAATTAATTAGCTTGGAAAAGCATGGGGAGAATGCTAAGTATTATTAATAACTCAATTAGCAGTTCCTTCCTGCAGGGGGTGGGTGGTTCCATGCTTCCTTGGATAGCTCTTGAAGACTGACCCTGTTCTCCCCGTTTCCACTCTAACAAGCTCTGCTCAGTGCCCTGGGACTCGGCTCCCAGGCACTCCCTGGCAGGGTTATGCCAGGGATTCACTTGTACCAGGATGGGGTTGGGTTTCAGGCTGCTGCTCGCTCTGTGGCATAGGAAGTGGATGGACCTTGGCATGTATTCTCAGCACGGGAGGGAAAACCTAAGGGCTGCAAAGGGAAAGCAGAAGTAATGTGAATCAGCACGTGCTGTGTGCCAGGAACTATGCTTGGTGCTTTATCCACTTAATATAATCTTCATCACAGCCCCTCAGGGTGACACAATGCTAGCTTCATCGTACAGACACAGAAAGGGAGGCTGACAAAGTATAAATTCATTGTCCAAGGACTTAATGCTCTGTTACAGGTCCTGTGCGTGCGGGTTTGTCTCGATCCCCTGTCCCAAGCCCCACCCCCTCTGGCATCCTCTCTGGGCTTTAGTACTTGGCTTCACCGTGGATCTAAGAGCCATGCCTACCCCACTGAGTTTCTTTTTCCTATTTGTCCATGGTGCTGCCTTCTTGTCTGAATTCCTATGGCAAATGAAAGATGATTCAAGTTACTGATTAAGAGGCCTACCTTGGAGTCAGTGTGCAATAAGATCAAATATCAGCTCTGTTAATTGATAACTTTGCACCTTGGGAAATGGATTTAACCATTCTGTGCCTTTGTTTCTTCATCTGTAAATTGGGAATAATGATATTTAATTCCATTATTGCTGACCCCTAGAATCCCCACTCTCTCCACGTCTTCAACTAGGTCAAGCAATAGCTCCTCCAGGGAGCTTTATATGACCCGTTACATTGAGTTAGGGGACCCTGCTCTGTGCTCTAATGATACCCTGTATGCTTGCTCGGATGATCACCCTCACCACGTTATTTTATAAGTGCCTAGTGCACTTGAATAATGCCATGCATTGTGTCAGGTAGTACCATCTGTTGTTCACCTTTGGATTCCCCAAGAAACCAGGATGGGTTCTAGCATATGGTGAATCTTCAACTAAAGTTTGTTGAAAAAGTGAATGAATTAATGAGTGAAGTGATCATGAAGTTGAGCTTTGAGAGATGAGTAGGGAGGCAAGCAGGCAGGGAGGCAAGGGGTAGAAGGAAGGGCAGTCCAAGCAGAAGGAGCTGTGTGAGCAGAGGCTTGGAGGCATTAAGTGTTTGGGGATCGTACAGGAACTGAGAGTAACTGAAAACAATGGGGATACAGGCTACAAGTTAGGGGGACAGAATGGCTTGAAGTCCAGGGCCCTCCTGCTTCTGGGATCAACACTTCAGAAGCCTGAAGTCTCAGGATCCATTGAGGCTTGAAGGGAACAAAATATTGGTTCAGCTTGAAGGATGTGTTTGTTGTTTTGGTTTGTTCCAGTTGAATCACCAGATAATGCATTGATTTGGTCACACTTTGAAACCATCCAGGAGGCATATTTGTAGAAAAAACAAACAAAAAAAATACTTTTGATTCAAGTCACAGTTCAAAAAAAAAAAAAAAAAAAAAAACCAAACCAAACCAAAACAAAACATGTTTCTTTAAGAAAAAGAAGCACTTGAACCATTTTGGTATTTCTGAGATTGTCATCCACCACTCAGGGCAGGCTCCGATGGTCTTTTCCTCCCCACGTTTCTGGGGCCCCTAGAACGTGCAGGAAGGTGATGAAGTATGAAGTATCAGGAAGGTGATGCATGCTTTTCCCTCCACCCCTGTCACGGAATCCTCCGTAAGGAAGGAAGAATCATTTATTTGATTGATGGGGTAGGAGTTTGACTTCCACTAGACCAGAACTTTTCAAACTGGAGTTGTGACTGATTAAAGGTTGAAATCAATAAAGGTTGAGATTTACATCACATAAATATGGAGAATGTTGTAAATATGTTTACTGAAAGATTTAGTTCAGTTTGGGATGTGTGTGCACATGTGCGATGGATCACAATATAAAACATATCTCTATGCATTTATTTATTAATTTATTGTATTGTAACTCCAGTTAGTTAAAATACAGGGTAATATTAGTTTCAGGTGGACAATTTAGTGATTCAGCAATTCCATACAGCAGCCGGTGTTCATGACAACAAGTGCCCTCCTTAATCCCCAGCACCTATTTCCCCATCCCCCCACCCACCTCCCATCTGGTGACCATCAGTCTGTTCTCTATAGTGAAGAGCCTGTTTCTTTGTCTGTCTCTCTATTTTGTTTTTGTTTTTGTTTTCCTTTGCTCATTTGTTTTGTTTCTTAAATTCCACATGAGTGAAATCATATGGTATTGGTCTCTCTCTGACTTATTCTCTTAGCATTATACTTTCTAGTTCTCTCCATATTGTTGCAAATGGCAAGGTTTCATTCTTTTTTATGGCTGAGTAATATTCCGTTATATATGTACACCGCATCTTCTTTATCCATTCGTCAGTTGATGGATGCTTGGGCTGCTTCCATAATTTGGCTATTGTAAATAATGCTGTAATAAACATAGGGGTGCATAGGATGTGAAGGGGATCTGGCTGCAACATCTGTCACCCCGTTGTCACTAGTGTCTCCTCTCCCTTCACTGCTCCTTGTGCATCCCTCCCGAAGCTGCACACTTAGTCAGTCGAAGAAGATGACCTCCCCCGGGAAGGAGGATTATTCTTCAGGCAAGGGTACAGGAGTAGCTGCGCTTCCCTGCTAGAACCTCCAAACAAGCTCTCAAGGTCCACCTGTAAGAGAACTTAGGGTAGTCAAGCTTCCAAGACTCCACACATATCCAAATAAGGTGCTGCAGGTGGCAGTCTGCCTTTCTTTAAAAAAAGGGGCGGTGCATATATCTCCTTGAATTAGTGTTTTCGTATTTGGATAAATAGCCAGTAGTAGAATTACTGGATCATACGGTAGTTCTGTTTTTAAGTTTTTGAGGAACCCCCATACTGTTTTCCACAGTGGTTTCACCAGTTTGCATTCCCACCAACTAAAACATATCTCTTACTGTGGGTCTCGGTCAAAACTTTTTAAACTTCTGCATGAGTTGATGTCCCTTGACTGTGATGGCCCATTATAGGGTCTGCGTGGTCTGCTTTGTCTTCACTTTCTCAGGCCCGCTTAAGGAGCACAATGTCTCCTTTGTTTGCTTCATCTCCAAGACTGTCAGGACACCTGGACCCAGGGTCTTTTCTGGAGGCAGGTTTAGAGCCCATGGTTTCCCTGGTGCTCTGTTAGGATCGGGAGGTTGGAGCCAGGCTGAGTTTCTCCAGTGTGCAGACTGAGGAGTGAGTGCTTACTTGGCAGAACAGCGAGGAATTGAGTGGTTAGTGTACTAATAAAAGCACGTGGCCATGAGGACCAGTGGGGGCTGAGATTGCAGCCCTCACTGTGTGTGCCAGGCCATGCACCCAGGGGGCTGCTCTCACCAAAGGGGTGCCTTTTTCTGTTGCAGCTAAATGTTCCCCTGCAGGTCTACTGCTTTGCAAACTCCACCCAAGATGGGATGGTGGTCTAGACTTGGAAAACATCCAACACCTCCTCTTGGCAGCAGATCCAAGCTGTAGTTCTCCAATCCAGTTTTATCCATGATGAAGTTGATATCTTATTTCCTAAATAACACTGGTATCTATTGTCAGTGGGCTCGGAACTCAGAAGAGGAAGGCTTGTTAATTATTGCCTCTGAGAAACCACAACATCTATGTGCACAGCTAATGAAGGGTTGGTTCCCCAGTTCCCCACCCCTTCCGGAGGTCTGTTATTAAATCAATGTGTGTCAGACAGCCAGAAATGTAAGGCATGGCATTGGGGTTTGGCTCGGTCCCACAACATTGCTGGGGGTTTTCCAGTTTGGACTGGCTTTTTCCAACTGTTCTCCACTGGGGCCTTAACTCACAGCCGGAGCCTCTGAGTTTGTGAGAGACTTTGTTCTATCCTGTTGCTTTTCCCTTCTTTCCTTTAAAACTATTCTTTTCTTCTTCCTCTCCTTTCCTTCCTCAGATCCCTCAGATCTGTCTCTTCCTTGCTCTAGTGTTTTCTGAGTATCAGCTTTGGTTAACCCTGCCATTGTTCCAGGGATACCTGGGGGGCTCAGTCAGTTCAGTGGCTGCCTTCCGCTCAGGTAATGATCTCAGGGTGCTGGGATCGAGTCCCACTTTAGGCTCCCTGCCCAGCGGGGAGTCTGCGTGTCCCTCTCCCTTTGCCCCTCCCCCATGCTCATGCGCTCGCTCGCTCTCTCTCTCTCTCAAATAAATAAATAAAATCTTAAAAAAAAAAAAAATCCCTGCCATTGTTCCACGCAGGTCACACCCTTCCTTGGATATGCACATGGAAACAACAAAAATTGTGGGGAACATTTAAGCGACCCTGATCTTTTGATTCTACTCCCTACCTCTTTCTATTTGGCATATTTTGCATAGGACATTTATTATGATTATAGAAAGGGGACCTATAGAACCAGATACACATGCATTAAAATTTATTTTCTACTGTTACACATTGGTTTACCTTTCTGAGCCTCAGTTCTTTAATCCTGAAGTTGGGAATAAATCGGAGAGACTCACTGGAGATTGATTTATTTTTTTTTCCTCTTCCAAATGAAGCTGCCCAAACCAGTCACCTGGTGCTCAGGCCAGGCAGAGGTAAAGTGTCACCTTTATGCTGATCTTTAGGCCATGTTAGGCATGCAGGGGCTGTCAGATGGCCCCACCCAGAGAAGGTGAATCCAAAATTATATTTCTACTTAATTCTATTCCCTGCAGGACTGCTGTCGGCTGCTTCTTGTGGTATGCAGAGCCCTGGGGACTGGTGGGTCACTTTGCCTAAGGGACCCAGATGATATTCTGTAAGAAAGGACTGATGCCTCCCCAGTCTGTTCTCCAAAGACTCCAAGTTAGAAACAGCTATATGCAGAAGAATGAAACTTGACCATTCTCTAACACCATACACAAAGATAAACTCAAAATGGAGGAAAGACCTCAACGTGAGACAGGAATCCATCAAAATCCCAGAGGAGAACATAGGCAGTTTTCTGTTTGACATCGGCCACAGCAACTTCTTCCAAGATACATCTCCAAAGGCAAGTGAAACAAAAGGGAAAATGAACTTTTGGGACTTCATCAAGATAAAAAGCTTCTGCACAGCAAAGGAAACAGTCAACAAAACAAAGAGGCAACCCACAGAATGGGAGAAGATATTTGCAAATGACACCACAGACAAAGTGCTGATTTCTAAGATCTATAAAGAATTTCTCAAACTCAACACCCAAAAAACGAATAATCCAGTCAAAAAATGGGCAGAAGACATGTACAGACACTTCTCCAAAGAAGACATACAAATGGCTAACAGACACATGAAAAAATGTTCATCATCATTAGCCATCAGGGAAATTCAAATCAAAACCACACTGAGATACCACCTTACACCAGTTAGAATGGCAAAAATGGACAAGGCAAGAAACAATAAATGTTGGAGAGGTTGTGGAGAAAGGGGAACCCTCTTATACTGTTGGTGGGAATGCAATTGGTACAGCCACTTTGGAAAACAGTGCGGAGGTTCCTCAAAAAATTAAAAATAGAGCTACCCTATGACCCAGCAATTGCACTACTCAGTATTTACCCCAAAGACACAGATGTAGTGAAAAGAAGGGCCATATGCACCCCAATGTTCATAGCAGCAGTGTCCACAATAGCCCAACTGTGGAAAGAGCCGAGATGCCCTTCAACAGACGAATGGATAAAGAAGATGTGGTCCATATATACAATGGAATACTACTCAGCCATCAGAAAGGATGAATACCCAACTTTTACATCCACATGGATGGGACTGGAGGAGATGATGCTAAGTGAAATAAGTCAAGCAGAGAAAGTCAATGATCCTATGGTTTCACTTATTTGTGGAACATAAGGAATAGCAGGGAGGACATTAGGAGAAGGAAGGGAAAAATGAAGGGGGGGGAATCGGAGGGAGAGATGAACCATGAGAGACGATGGACTCTGAGAAACAAACTGAAGGCTTTAGAGGGGAGAGGGGGTGGGGGGGTGGGTTAGCCCGGTGATGGGTATTAAGGAGGGCACGTGCTGCATGGAGCACTGGGTGTTATACGATAACAATGAATCATGGAACACTGCATCAAAAACTAATGATGTGCTGTATGGGGACTAACATAACATAATAAAATTAAATTAAATTAAAAAAAAAAAAGAAAGAGGTACTCAGAGGGCAAAGGGAACATGACCTGCTCAGAGGTAGGCAAAGGCAGTGGGGCCATGTTGTATTATCTTCCTATGGCCGCTGCCACCAATTTCCACAAACTTGGTGGCTTAAGACAACGGACATTTATTCTCTCACAGTTCTGGAGCAAGACATTGGAAATCAAGGTACCAGCAGGGCCATGCTTTCTCTCAATGCTCTAGAGAAAAATCCTCCCCTGCTTCTTCCTAGCTTCTGGTAGTTGCTGGCAATCCTCGGTGTTCCTTGGTTTGTGGAGACATCAACTCCAACTTCTGCCTCTGCCATCACACAGCATTCCCTCCATAACTGAGCTTCAATTTCCCTTTTCTTGTAGGGACGCAGTCACTGGATTAGGGCCCACCTTAATCCAGTATGACTTCATTTTAACTGATTACATCTGCAGAGACTCTATTTCTAAGTAAGGTCACATTCACAGGGACTAGGGGTGAGGACTCCAACATATCTTTTTGGAGAATACAATTCAACCCACATCCATTCTCAAGAGGGTGGTTGGCACTGGAACTAGTGGGCTGGCCCTGACAACTGAGTCAGAAGATGAGAAGGGGCACAATGTTTGCACATCTGTAGGGTCATGGATGCTGGAACCAGTTCCTCCTGAATCTGACTTATATTTGAGAATAACTTTTTTTCCTGGGCCTGAGCTGAACAAACTGGTAACGAAGCAATCAGGCCTGAGGTTTGAACCCACTAGGGTGCAGGGTCCTTGTCACAGAGTATAGGCCTGGGAAGTGGCTCAGCTCACCTTCAAAGAACCATTGTCCTTGGTGTGAGAACTGTGTCTTCTCTGGGAGCCAGGGACTCTGACCCAGCAGCTTTGCATTTTGGACTTGACCTGGCCCCAAACCAACACTTTCCTCCCTTTCTGCTCTTTGCCATCCCAGACATCACGCTCAGATAGACACTGAAGTGCTGATTCTGGGTTCTACTCCAACTTTGTCTGTTAGATACTATGAACAACTACAATATTAACAGCTCACATATTAAGAAAACTTACTACATGCCAAGCATTGTTCAAAATGCTTTCTGTGTATTAACTCATTTAATCCTCCTAAACCCCTTTGAGGTCGGGGCTGGGGACATCCCCACCTTCCAGTTAGAGATGAAATGATGTTGACCCAGATTTCCACAGACCCCTTCTGCTGTGCAGATAATAAAGGGAGGTACAGCCCTCTGAGCCTGAGTTTCTACCATCCCTGCTCAGGGCTTGCAAAGTGCCCACATGGGCCAGGAGGCCTGAAGTATGGCAGGAGAAGCACTGTGGTTCCACAGATGCTTAGCTTATTATTTACACTGACTATACCCAAGGCAGCAGAGGGCACCGTGGTCTGCAGCACCTGAGATTTTCCCCTTGGCCAAACTCTGTGCCCAACTCTGTTCTTTCTCTCCCAAACTTCTCCCCAGACCTTCCTCCAGGGGGCTCTTGCTAGGTCACATGTACAAGTTTTTTTTTTTTTTTTTCTCCTTATAACATCATGATCCCCAAAAAGGAGTTACCAAGGTAACCAGGAAAGATGCATACATGGTCTTTATGGAGACTTCATCTCTATTTAATCGGATTACGTGTTCTTGGCTTACTCCGTTCTTGTGATAACAAGAACACAGCATTTTCTTATGTAGTTAGTTTCCAGCTCCTTATTCTGCATTTTGCTCACCCTGTCTTATTGACCTTCAAACTTCTGCCAGAAATTACTAACAACTCAAGAATTTACGAGCCATGAAACTCCCTAACCTTCAGTGAAATAGATAACCCTTTCGAGCCAAACTTGCCCTCTACGTGAAGCACCTGGGGAGTCCTTCGGAGGAGAGGAACCAGATATTTAGACTCCATTCTATGCCACCGTACACTCTGAGAAGTGACCCAAGGACATTCTCTACAACTCAAGTAGCAAAGAGGGACCCTGCAGTCAAATAATAATAATAATAATAATCACTTTCTATCTTCCTGATGATTAGAAGAGACAATGTTTTATCGTCCCTGAGTTCGTCTGCCTTCTGTCATGTCACCCTTTCCTTGACGACCTAAATAGACCAACTCAAGTCCCCCCTGTAATGACTGAGAGAAGTCCAGCATGCTCTGAAGACATTTGAAGAGTCTCACGATTCTCCAAAGGACCCCCTAATAAAACCGTTCTTGTCTTTAATGACTTGGTTTTTGAAAATAATGTCAAGTGATTCCCATAAAGAACAAAAGGCACCCCTTAGAGGGAATATCTGATCTCACTCTCCCTGCGCTTCCTGGGTCAGCCCAAGCCATGGAATATTTCCAGCCTTGTTCTCCTTAGGTCTCAGCCTGGCGCCATCTTCTGGGCATTGGTCCCTCCCTTCAGCTCTGCCCTCCTGTCTCTTCCACCCTGCAGTGTCCTGGGATGTGGTTTGGGGACTTGGGGTGGGTTGAAAACTCCCTTTATTTTCCAGGGAGTTTTATCTCTCCTTGGTGTCAACTTCCTCCTTGTAGATTACAGCTGAGTCTTAATCTTTCCTAATTAAAAAGGACATTGGAGTGTTTTCCTAAGTTAGTGAGCTATTCATCATGTATCCTTACTTTTAGCAAAGCAGAAACTTTGAAAAAACTTAAAAAAAAATTCTCCCATTCCCTATTTTTATTTTTTAAAATATTTATTTATTTTAATTTTATTTTATTGTGTTATGTTAGTCACCATGCAGTACCTCACCAGCTTTCGATGCAGTGATCCACGATCCATTGTTTTCGTACAACACCCGGTGCTCCATGCAGTACGTGCCCTCCTTAATACCCATCACCGGGCCAACCCATCCCGCCCCCCTCCCCTCTAAAACCCTCTGTTTGTTTCTCAGAGTCCGTAGTCTCTCATGGTTCGTCTCTCCTTCCGATTTTTAAAGAGAGTCCAAGATGCTCTCTCCCTTTTAGCAGCATCTGCTGGTAGAAGGTGAGAGAGGCCAGGAAAGAATTTTTTTCTCTGCTGTCCAGAGCAACCCCTAGTGGCTGTGGGCTTTTAGCTTTTTCTTTCTTGCTGCTTTAGGAAAAGCACATAGCAGATGATTGCAGTGAGTCAATAAATGTTGGTCCTCCTTATGTTCCTTACTCTCGCTGCAAACAAGGGGAAGGCAGAATCAGGTCACCCTGGTGCTAAGGCTCTGTCCAATCATGACATTTACTATACCTAGTGCACCTCTAAGGATGGAGCCCAGTTGTCCTGCCAGGAAATTTCAGGGGAAACTTGGGACATTTTTACAACTGTCTGTGGTGTCTGGCATCACGCTGACACTCACTGTAAAAATCTCACCCACAACCTTTAGTGTCAGCATTTCTGTGGTGATGATGGTGGGGAAATTTATGCTTCTTCCTGGCTACCCTGCCTTCTCAATCCCCAGCACATCTTCTCTGGTTTTTTTGAGACCATACTTTCATTGCAAGGGCGTGAGTCATCTATCACCATCTTCCAGATTCAGCAGGTTTTCAGGAGACCGGGAGCCCAGTACACAGCCAAGGAAAGAAAGGATGTGGGAAGCCAACCCTAATTCACCTTAACATGGGTGGTCACAGAGAGGGAAGGCTGGCTGGCTGTGTTCTGCCAAAGAATAAACCTCCAGGCTTTCTTGCTGCAGTAAAGCAACAGACTCTTGGCTGTGATTCATAGAGAAATCAATGTGGGGTTTAACCGCTTCTTAAACTTATTTAAAGAGAACCCTTTTGTTGTGAGCCCCCAGTGTCCCTATATGCAGAGGTGCACAGTCCCACCAGTTTCTGATTCTCTGGGGACACGTGTGGCATAAACCAGCCTATACCACTGGCTTTCCCACTGCAAGCTTTGGACCAGCCTTTTGCATTCACTGTCATATCAATCATCCATCTGCTTTGTGGCTTCTCAGATTTTGCTGCTAGTATGTCCTATTTGTCCTTGAGGGTTTGCACTTAGAATAATCCCTTTACTCTCTTTGGACTGCGTTTGGGTCATTGAAGAGGTGAGTGAGTGCCTCCGTCTTTAACTCGATTTTGTTTTTAAAGAAAAACAGTATGTAATTGTTCTCCCCAACTGATTGCAGAAATTCCCCAGCACAAATCAGAGAAGCAGGGTGGAATTGTCAAAGGAGCAAGGGTTGATCATGGCAGTGGCACTTTCACCTGCTAAACACTACCTTTACCCATCTGAGTCACAGTTAACTGGCAAATGGGGACCAGAGTAGCTTCCTCAAAGTTCTATGAGATCGAGTATGGCAATTACCTGGCTGGCAGGAAATATATACTAAGTTTAGTTCTTTGGTCCCTTTGGACCCACAAATGAATGTGGTTTATAATTAAACATGGAGAGGTCGAATAAAACACTTGAAGGAAGATGGCGGGCAGCATGCATAGTCTCTTCTTTCTGTGGACGGCGGCTGAGAGGAGATCAGCCTGCCAGAATGATCCTGGAGCCCCAGGTCCCCACCTTGGTTACCAGTGGAGCCCTGGTTTCTTGGCATTTCCTGTGTCCTTTTGTCTCACAGCTCATTTGTTTTCCTTCCTATTCTTGGCCTAGATTTCAGGCTAATAAGAGACACACTGTATACATAAATCCACTACTGTCAGAAAGCCTGCTAGCCTTGCTTCTGTGATTTAACATGACTGTAGGGAGGGAAGAATAAATTACAGTCGGGTGGCTAAGTGGTATGCATTACTTGTTTATGACCTCATATTTAAGTTGGAGAGTGTGACATTCCTTGCTCTGTGCTTAACGAACTTTCTTGGGAAGCCGTGCATATTAGGCCCCACTGACTTTCCTGTCTCGTTTTCATTACTGTTGTTCTGCAACACTACATTTCACCCCAAATTCCTCTGCATTAGAGATACATGCACACACATTCACATACACACACACAGGCATTTGCCACACAGTTACATACAAGCACACTCGTACACACACACACACACACACAGCCCTCCCAAACTCACACCAACACGTAACACACACACACATACACGCACATACTCACACATATACACACACTCACACATATACACACACATATAACCTACACCAGAATCTCTCACAGTTTGGTCCCCAGACCACTAGCATCAGAAATACCAGTTTGCGTATTCAAAAACAGAGACTTCTGGAACTTACTCTGTAAGAAGTAATGACACTTTTTGCACTACAAATGTCTTGGGCCTTGGACTCTCTTCCCACAACAATGTGTGCAATTAAATACAGGGGATCACAGGGAAAATAATTATAGTTTTATATCTCTAGAACTGTCTATCAATTTTCTGATGTAGTAAGATACGTTTATTTATTAACACGTTAAATAAGATTTAGCATCAGGTTTAGTAACTTCTGTTGTTTCAGCATAAACATGATTTTTGAGATATCTACGGACTTCAGAATATTTGGAGTTTCTGTTGGTGGCATCCCAGAGACTACTACTTCCCTAGTTTGTTGCTGACTTTCAAAATGCAAAACTTCACTTAAAGGTTAGTGAAAATAAAGATGTAAAATGTTTCCTGTCCAAGATCAGGGACATCTTGAATTTGAATTATATACACTAAGTTTAAAAACAAAACAAGACAAAACAAAAAAACCTCTACACCTATTAGAGTCTCAGAGAGAAGGTCTAGAATTCAGCAAGTTTCCAGAACAGGAGACCCTGAGCATTAGCCTCAGCATTGCCATGGTTTCCCTGATAATTTTCTTTATCTTACACCCTAGCCTTGGGCAGATCTAGTTTCTCTTTTATCTGGGCTCCGTAGCACTTCTGGAATGTACTCATTGTTCTGCTCCCTGCTCCACCCCATCATGGAAGAGAAGGGTGGAACAGCGTGTTACAAAATGTTAATATCAGCAGGGAAAACAAAAAGCACAGGAAGTCCTGGATAATATATTTCATTTTCCTATTGACTGAGAATCCATAAAATGATGGGCATTTTGGAATAGCTTTTGTAGATCATTTGCCTTGGCCCTGAGCTCTGTGTCGGGATTTTGTGGTTTTGTTCTAGGATTTCCAAGCACGTTCATGGGACAGTTTCATCATCTGCAGAGTATGATGCTTCAGGCCTTTCCCGCTTATCTTCTTTCCTCCTAAATCAACACCGTGAGCCCTTTAACCCTGTCACCCACCCTGTCCTATCTTCAAAGTCCACTCTTGAAGGTTAGGTATTCTCCTATGTTTATTTCTGCAACCGCTAGAAGCTTAGCAGGGATTTCAGCTTTGGGGATAGAAGTGGACAAGAGAAGCAGTGGTTTTCACAGCGCACTGGTCGGCAAGTGGCTTCTATTAAGAAAAAAAACCACAAAACCTTATTCCCCGAAGACCAGCTCCTATAGACACATCTTCTGTACCATTTTTTTAGTCTATTTCTTATTAGGCTGAAGAGTCTGTCTCCTTCCCCAATTTGAGTTACTTTACCGAAGTCAGCAACTCCAGGAGAGTTAGAGGCTGGGAGGAGTGTTGGGGGTCAAAACCCCAGCATACCACGTAGAGTTGGCTCTGTAGGTGCTTGTCTGAGCCCTGTTGTTAGACTGAATTCTCCCACAGCAGGGCCCGCTATTTAAAAATTAGTGATTTTTTTTTTTCTATTGAGCAAGTTAACCTGTTTAAGTTGAAATTCTCTTAATTATAATAATACATTACAGGATTATGTGATATAATAAAGCATTTCACTCAGTATCACGTATATAGTAAGTGTTTGATAAAGGAGCTTTATTACTATTTGTCTTTTATTTCCAATACCCAGCAGAGTGCTGGCACATAAAAAGTACTCAGCACACTCATAAGCACTTGAAGGGCAAAAAAGAGATAAAAGAGCTGAGAATCAGGAAACCTAGGTCCAAGTCCTACCTCTGCCACTAACTTCCTTTTGACCTTGGGCAAGTGTCTCATTCTTTCTGGTCAGTGACCTAATCCATCAACTGGAAGGATTGGATCATCTGATTTCAAAAGCAGGGGTTCCAATGTTTCAGAATCGACTGGATTCTACTACTACAAAGCAACAGTATTGCAGATCTCCATCCTAGAGTTTCACAAGGAAATTGATATTTTAACTTCTGAGTGTGATTTTGATCATCAGTCAGGTTGAGAGGTACCATTCTAAGGTTCTTTTATCTTGATCTCTCAAAGATTATATTTTAGGACAGTATAAGGAATTAAGCAAACAGCCTTAGCAGGAAAAGAGAACATGGAATCTTTCCAACACGCAGAACTTTTTTTTTTTTTATGATGAGAGTATTTTTTATTCCTATGGGCCCTACCCCCTCATTTATTCAATAAATAACTGAGCCATTATGAGCAAGGAGCTCTGGAAGGACTTGGAATCCCAGAGGGAACAGCACACAGTCCTTTCTTTGGAGGAGCTCAGAAGCTGGGGGGAGAAAACCAGTGATCTCAATACAACCGTGTCCCTGTCAGGGTACAGAGGGAGATGAGATGCAATGGCCCCAGGAGGAGCTCAGGACTCAGTCTTGGGTGTTTAGAGGTGACCTTCTGAAGGAAGTCACACTCAGCCAGCTTCTCTCTCCCTTTTCCAAACACAGAGGGAAGCCTTCCTTGATGCATCAAGGCTTCTTCACAGCAAATACACCAAGCTGAAGCACAACCTGCAGATTGATTAAATATCCAAAACTCTCCTCCGTGAAATGGCAAAACATAATTAAAACTTCCATGCTAATTAGAGGGGGGGGAAAAAAGATGGCTGCTTCTTTCTCTTTCCTTCCTTCCTTCCTTCTTTCCTTCCTTCCTTCCTTCCTTCCTTCTTTCCTTTCTATTTTTTTTTCTAAATAGTAGCTGAATTGAATT
This sequence comes from Eumetopias jubatus, assembly GCF_037043125.1. NCBI lineage: Eukaryota > Metazoa > Chordata > Mammalia > Carnivora > Otariidae > Eumetopias > Eumetopias jubatus. The sequence continues at coordinate 122,335,053 of NW_028274810.1, forward strand.
CTTAAGCATCCACGAAGTGCTCATTATATATCAAGCCAAACTGTGTTTTGGCTTCCAGAAGAGTGGGAGTTTGCTCTGGAGTTGCTAGTTCTATAATCGGGCATCTTGCGATGAAGTGGAGGTCATTTTCTTAATCGTGTCATTAAAATTTCCCTAGCGTGGACAGAAAAGTTATTAATTTGCCAATGAAAAATACTTAAATGTCATTAAAATTTTCTACTCTTTCATAATTCTCCGTAATGGTGCAAAAATCAGCTCCAGACTCCAGTTCTGAGATTGCATTTTCAAAGAACACTGTGCTGAAGTCTCAAATTACATAAGTACCATATTTATTGCCAGATTCTGTTTTCTAATCCCTGATGATTTTGTCAGATATATTTATGTACCGATCCCTTTCTTCTTTGGCCATGGGTATGGAGTTGGGCTTGCTGCAGTCTGAATGGGAAAGGCTTTTGGTTATGGACAATAGAAGAAAGCCTGGGCAGGAATGGCTCTTAAAGGCACACCCCGCCAGAGCCAGACAGAGGGAAACCATGGCTGGCTTCCAAGTGATCATTACTGGCATCAGACTCACCATATTGTAATTGTAATGGATATAAATTAAGCTACACAAATAATCTGGCTTCTCTCCCATTTAGAAGACCCAAGCCAGGAGCCCCCTTGAATTCTGCTTGGATCCAGAGAGGATCCAGGTTTCTCTTAATTCTTCCCTAATTGGAACTTAGCCACAAAAAAGTTTGTAATCCCCAAGAAGGAGAAAACAAATTAAATGGTAATTATATTTAGGTGTCCCCGTGGTTCTATCCAAGCGAGAGAATGGCTATGACTCTGAAGGTCTTAAAAGAACCGTGGCTTGGTTTATGGAAGCCAAATTTCAGTTTTATACAGCTCAGTGGGCAGAGTGGTTTTGGTTTTGGTTTTGGTTATAAGGAGGTTGGGCATGAGTAAGAAAAACAAAATCCCATTTTAGTTTATTTCGAACATTCGCTAGGTCCCCCCATTCTCTGGGGAAAAAAAAAAAGCTCTGATGGGCTAAAATGAACATAACTTGACTTAGCAATTCTTAGTTTATTTCCATTTGCTTCTTCTCATTAAGATAAAAGGAAGCACATATACACACACAGCTAAACAGAATAAAATAGAAAATCAGACTTGAAAATGCTTTCTCTTTTAGTGATCAAATATAGTATCTGGAAAGTCTTTGTGTTTACACACTGGTTATGGCTGGGTAGTTTTAGTATCTGCTTTTAAATTAAGATATTTCTAGCAATTTTTTTTTCTGTAAACTATTGCAATATTTTCAGATCTCCCCTTTTCCCCCTTTTAGGTTAAAACATTTTCTTCTTTTAATGGCTGGGTGGTTTTCATATATCATTTAAAATTAAGATGTTCTTTGTCACTTTCTCCCTAAATTCTTAAAATATGCTGATATTCCCCCCTCTAGGTTAAAGACTATCTTCTATATACACCGTTATTTTTTCAAGGACCCCAGTTGTAATCCCAAATAGATGCTGCACTTAGCACTTAACCATCCTTGGCAAGGAAGCCCTTTGCTTGTAACATGAGAATAGAGATTTGCTCCCTGGAATACATTGCAATCCTGTGATAAAATAACCACGTAATAGCTAAAAGCACAGACAAAAACTGAGCTGAGGACTTCTTAAAAGTGTCCACTTACTACAGTAAACCAACATACAAATGATAATGATGTCATAAACCATAGAAGCAAAATTGGAGCTTTTTTGTATTTAGAAAATGAATGGAGGAAACTTAGCATTTACTGAGCATGGACATAGACTAGGAACTGTGTTCCATGTTTCCTCTAGTTTCCTTTCTTATTGACAAGAATCCTGAAAGGTAGACCTTATAATCCTGATTAGCTACTTATTCATTTATTTGTTCATGCCTATTTATACACACAGACACACACAAAGTCACTCCCTTGTTCACTGGCTGCCCGCTGTGGGCCAGACACTCTGCTAAGCTTCTGCTGCACCAGCTGAGTCAACCACTTTGAGGTGCATCCAGTTTAATAGGGTGGGTGGAGGTGAGGGGGGCAGGTAGCAAAAAGATAAATCCTAAAATGTTGAGTGCCACTACAGAGATATGAATAAAATGTTGATGAAGTTAAGAGCAAAACCTGGAGTCATTGAGAGATCAAGAGCTTTCTCTTGCCTTCTTTCCCTAGATAGAAACTACAGAGAGCAAGGGCCTTTGGCTAAGAATTTAATTGAAGCTTTGCTAGGGCAGCAATTGCACTGATTTTCTTCTAGTAATGAAGGAAGCAGCTCTTGCCATGGGGTCTGTTCTTTTTCCCTGCAAGCTCCAAGAGGCCCAATTTGGAAGGGGTGGGTAGTTAAATAAAAAGGACTAAACTCTACTCTGCAGGATAATGTGATTTACAGACTATGGGTAGAGATGAACTTTTCAAATTATGAAGCACTTCCAAAATTAGTGTCTTCATTCTTATGGTGGAGACGATTCTTTCCCCAGACTTGTCCTGGGGAGGTTGTATGTTGGGAGTGTTTTGCCTAATAAGTGTGTCTCCACACCCACCAGTGAGAGGTTGGGAAGGTATGGGAACTGGAGAGCCTGGGAATGGTCGGACCATGCTAGGGAAATCTCTTCCCCTGTTCTATAAACTGTCACTGGCAGTCAATGAAGGGCATTGTGTGGTATCTTCTGACCCCACTTTTGACATCAAATGTGGGTCATTTTTCCATGCCAGTTCTCCAATTCTCCAACACCACCTGGGGATCCAGCAAGTCAATGCAATTCTGACACAAACCCACCTGGAGTTAGCACAGACCCCACAAGACTGCCCTACTTCATTTGCCAGCTGTGGATGGAATGCCCAGGCTACCCACACTCCAGGCCAACCAACTACAGATTTGGAGGTTCCTGTGACTCCCTTCCTCAGGTTCTATAATTTAATAAATGACACACAGAACTCAGAAAAACGCCTATTTACATTTACCAGTTTAATATAAAGGATAGAATTCAGAAACAGACAGATGGAAGAGACGTGCAAGGCGAGGTATACGGGGCATAAGGTGGGGGGGGATGTGTGCCACCCTGCCAGCACATCAATATGTTTTCCAACCTAGAAGCTCTCCAAATTTCATTGTTTAAGAGTTTTTATAACTCCGTCTCTAGCCCCCCTTCCCTCCCTCAATGCTAGGGTGGGGTGGATGCATGGAGAGGCTGAAAGTTCTTACCTACTGATCACAGGTTTGGTTTTCCCATCCTGAAGCTAACTGGGACCCCACCCTTTGACACCTCATTAGCATAAACTCAAATGTAGTCAAAAGGGGCTTGTTATGAATACTAAAAGACACTCCCATCACTCAGGAAGCCCCAAGGGTTTTGGGAGCTCTGTGCCAGGAACTGGGGACAAAGACCAAATAAATGTTTTATTGTACCTTTGCAGTACAACAGTTAGTAGACGAGGGGGATCTTAACCTAGGTATCTGATTCCTGAGTCCTGCTTGTTGTTTTATTTTATTGTTATTGTTTGTTATTTTATAATTATTTCCCCTACCTATCCTTGGCATTCCTACAGCTATCATACCTTTAAGAAGATTTGAAACTCAGATAGTAGTATAAAAACATAGGTGAAGTGACAGCCACAAGGGCTGGCCCACAACTGGTAGCTTGTGATTCACAGTCCAAGACTCCAGGCCAGAGAAATGAATAGATAGGGATTTGGCCACGGCTGCCATGCACAGTGCTTTGAATTGTTCACTCTACAAGGCCATCCAACCAAGGGCAAGTGGAGACCAGTAAAGACTGAAATCTTCATTGCTTGTCCAACAGTGTACTTGATGTGGGTCTGTCTTGGCTTGGAGAAAGAACAGTCTTTCTCTAATTCCCTCAAAGTTGCCATTTGGGTTAGCTGTTTCCTGCATACAACTAACCAGTGGTTATGAAGACTATCCAATAACAGAAAAATGTTTTCACCAACTAGGTGAAAACTGCAGTATGTGAATTCATTGAATGTTGTGAATATAACTATGTAATGATTACAACTCTGAGCAGGCATATGCTCAGGAAAAGTGAGATCTGAGATGAGATACTGGCTTTTTTCTCCTTTATTTCCTTGTTTGTCAAATTTTTAATACTATGGTTTTTTTGTTGTTGTGTGTTTTGTTTTTTACAGAGATAGAGGGAGGAGCAGAGAGAGAGGGAAAGAGAAAATCTTAGGCAGGCGTCATGCCCAGCACAGAGCCCATTTTGGGCCTCGATCTCACGACCTTGAGATCATGACCTGAGTGGAAATCATGAGTTGGACCTTTAGCCAACTGAGCCACCCAGGCGCTGGTAATATTTCATTTATAATGAAAATGAATATTTAAAAACAAAATAATACAATGCTGTTTTTATATATCTGGCTTTCTTGAAGACAAATTAAAATGTGTGTAGGCACTGTAAATGTGTATTGGGCTGGAGGAAGCAGAGGCAGGGTTATTGAACAAGACCAAATGGGAGTAGCGAGAAGTATGCAAGCTGGTAATAACAGGGACTAAGGGAAAACTCATTCCTGTGCACAAAGATTAGATTGGTATTCTTTTTCTACCATCACTGACAGATTTCCCTTCTCCATCATCTACTCGTTTCACCAACTAGAGATTTATTTGGTGAAATAAGTAACTCTGTTAATACAAAAAAATGCCTCCTCTGTGAGGGTTAAGTGTTATAGATGCTCTAATGTGCAAAACTTAATTAGATCCACATCTTACCAAGAGCCCAATATACAGCTTCCCTGTTATCAGAACTTGAGACTGAGGAGCCTGAAAGGGACTTTTAACATGCTTTCTTGTTATCAACTTCTCCCGGTAATCACCGTTTCAGTAGAGGACCCACTTTAGAGAGATTTGGAGTTTCAGAACTGAGCTTCAGAAAAACTACTCTAATAATAAATGACAAAGATAACAAGGATGATGCTGTAGACACTGAACATTTATTATGTGCCAGGCACATGCTTAAGTGCCTTCTGTGCCTCCTCCCATTTAATCATCATGATATTCTAGCAGACCAAGTGCCATTTTCCCCCATTTAATAGATGAACAAACTTGCAAGGGATATGTAACTTGCCCAAAGTCACACAGCTTTGAAACCCCACAGCTGGCAATTCCAGCCAAGTCAGCTTGATTCTAAGACCTGAGCTTTTAACATGATAGTTTTTCTCCATAACAGGGGGAGGCAAACTTTTTATGTAAAGAGCTAGATAGTAAATATTTTAGGCTTTGTGGGCCAAGAGGCAACATGGGGGCTACTCCATAGGTACTTGTATGAAAAGAGAGAAAACTAATTTTTTACAAATTTTTAATTGGAAAACTCAAAAATTTATGGATGTTGAAATTTGAATTTCATGTGCTTTTCATATGTCAAGAAATATTATTATTCTCTTGATTTATTTTCAACCATTCAAGAATGCAAAAAAGCATTCTTAGCTTGGAGTCCATACCAAAAAAAAAAAAAAGGTGAGTAGGGGAGCACATTGGTTTGATGAATGCTGTTGTAGCTGGGATGTCCTTGGGTTGGCAGCTGTGGATGAGAGCAGATAGGATGTTTAACCAAAGATTAAGGGGCATCAGTGATCTGAGACTTTGTGTGAGAAAACAAAAACGATGCAGAATGCCAGGAAGGAAAACTCTACCCACGTTGCCAATCAGCTGGAGATTCTCTGGCACAGCCCGCAAAGACTGCCCACCTTTGCCGGGAGTGCTGAGGTTCCCAGTTTGAATTTAGCATTGTGAGAAATTCTTCAGGGAGAGTGAGCAGAATCACTGAAATTGGATCTTGTCTAGAAAATCTAGCATATGTTTGTTTAGCTGTAGGTTAAGTTTAGATGTTATAATTGGTTTGGCACTCTGCCCACTTTCCTCTCTCTTACTGTAACCCATTTGTCAAGCAGAGGGAGGGGGAGGGAAGAGGAAAGAGCAAAGGAGGACAAAGAAGAGATGGGAGAAATACTGTACATATGGCCCAGGTTTTCTTCATTCTGTCTTCAGGAACTCTGAGATTTTTACCATATTCCCTAGAGAATGTATGGCCTACATAGTATTCTGGAAGTCAGCCAACTCTAGCAGGGCCGAGTGATGCAGAGGAAGGGCAGGTAATTCACTTCTCTGGATCTCCATATTGCCCTCTACAAAGCAAAGGATGAGCTCAGAATTTGGTGATCTTTATGAATTGGGACCCTTGATTGTATCGCAGTTAGGACTAACAATTGCTTACCTAGAAAAATTATGACAAACCAAGAGTGCAAATAATGTACATGATCGCCTTTGGGCTTCCAACATCAGGCACACCCTTAAAATCACTTTCAAAGAGACAAGGCTTGAAGTCCCTTGGAGACCCTGCATCCAATTTGAGGAGAGAACTTGAAGCTCACACAATGAAGGTTCAATATCAAGTACACATCAAATTAGAACACTTTAGTCAAGACCCAAATGGTAACAGCTGAACCTAGAAAAAGAGACAAAAGAGCACAATAACAACCTGTAGCCACTTAAGGAATTTGTACACATCACCAGCTAACTGACAGATTCTTAAGATATTAGCACTGAAGTTAACATGGACATAGTCCTTACTAGCTGTGTGAACTTCAAGAAGTTATCTAGTATCCCCGAGCCTTGGTTTCACCATTTTAAAAATGAAACTGATTTCTACTGGACAAGGTTGAAAGGCTCAGGTTCATTCATTCACTCACCTATTCAATGAGCATTTCTCAACTTCCTTCTGTGCACTATACCCTAAGGATGAGAATCGATAATACATGGTCATGTTCTTCAAGAAGCTCTCAGATGATAGGGAGATGGGACAACAGTAAGCACATATAAATCAGCATGCCAAGTGTGAACTGGGCACCGGGGGAGCAAACAGTAGAGGTATCTTGCCCTGCCCAAACAGGCAATGAGGGTCCCAGAAGAAGTAACATAAGTCCAGGCAGGACTGAATATGGATGGATGAGTAGGGATTAGCCAAGGCAGAAGGCTAGTGAGTTCGAGGCAGAGGCAGCAGCATGAACAAAGGACTAGCGGGAAGAAGAATGTGGTATGTTTTGCAAACCGTGTGGGCTTCTGTGCTCCTGGAAAGTGTAGGGAGAGGAGAATTGGCAACTGAAGTGATTTCTGACACATGGTTAAAAAGTTTTGCCATTTTTATTTAGTCCATGTCTTAACCACGTGATCAAGGTTATCATCAGTGTTAAGTCATGTTGATCGAATGTACCTTTGATTGATATGATGGGGGGTGGCGCCTGGGTGGCTCAGTTGGTTGAGAGTCAGACTCTTGATTTCAGCTCAGGTCATGATCTTAGGGTCCTGAGATCAAGCCCCACCTCGTGCTCTGCACTCAGTGCAGAGTCTGCTTGTCCCTCTCCCTCTCCCTGCTTGTGCTCTCTCTCCCTCTCTCTCAAATTAATAATAATCTTAAAAAATGAAATGATATGATGGGAATGACATTTTGGCTCTGTAGTCTTCCTCTCTAAAACCCGTGACCCTGGTCTCACTGTGAAAAACATATAAGACAAGTGCAAAGTGAAGGACAAGGTATGGAATCTCTGACCAGGAGTCCTCACAACTGTCAAGATCATCAAAAACAAAGGAAGTCTAAAGGAATTGTTAGAGATCAAAGAAGTCTAAGGCGACCTGGTGACTAAATGTAATATGGGTTCCTACATGGGACCCTGGAACAGAAAAAAGACATTAGGAAAAATTCATGAAATCCAAATGAAGTGTAGATTTCAGTTGATAATGATGACCAACAGCAGTTCCTTAGTTGTGACAAATATCCAAAGGTAATGTAAGGTGTTAGTGATAGAGGAAACTCGGTGAGGGATATATGGGAACATTCTGCATTATCTTTGCAACAGATATGAAACCAAAAAATATTCTAAAATAAATACTTAAAAATATACTACATTCCATTTCTTTGACTACTGGTTAAGAAATGTAAAAAGCAAAGAACATTCTAAGTCATATTGCTATCCCTGAGCACGCTTCACAACCTTATCATTATCTAGGAGGAATCTCTAAATCTCCTCCCAATATAGTCTGTGCTGAGAAAACATGGGTATTTCTGGGATCAGCTCCCATTAAGCTTTATTTGAAGCGTAGGAGGTCAAAGAGAAACAGAGTGAGATAGGAAGGGGCCCTTGGATTTCAGATTCTCTGGAGCTCTTTTCATCCGACACTTAATTTGATGTGACAAGGTTGCAATTTTCCTCTAATATCTTGGAATCTGGGAGAAGGCCAATAGAGTTTCGTGCTTTTCAGTTATCTTCACAAATCTCGATCCCATAATTGGGGGGAATGTTCTCTCAGAAAATTGAAGAAGAAAAATAATCTGCAATGGGTAAACTGAGGCAGCATGGTGGGAGGCAAGGACCCTGACATGAGAGGGAAGAGGCCAGGTTCTGGGCACAGCCCGGACAAGCAAGTGCCCTGCCTCCTTCTCTGTTTATCTTTTCCTTCTAGCTCTGATATTTTAGGATTCATTTTCTAGACAGTTGAAAATATTTTCAGGGGCATGGCATCTCTTTTTCACAAGACTGAATGTTTGCAGAGCCAAGAGGAATTTCTAAACACTGATTTAACACAACTATATCTTGAAAGGCAATTTACTTCCCAAACTAATGAGTTTGGATGGTTCAGCCTAATGGAGCACATTTTTCAAAGAATTAAGCTATCTACTCACCTCTTCTTTTGATTTTGCTTATATCAGCTGGGTTAGTTCTAGGGAAAGTTTGTTTCTCTCTCTCTCTTTTTTTTTTTTCCTTTCCAGAGTTTCACTTTCAAAGTGTACATTTTTTGGAATCCTCCTGCTGCCTGCACTAGGACCAGAGACAACCAGGTCTCCCCTGCTAACCCCTTCCCTTCAGGATGTAGCTACAGGATTAGTGGGGAGATCAGTCTCTAGACCTGGATTGTTCAAGAAACCAGGAATTTGGCCGTTACTCCCAGAAATTTCCAGGGAGACCCTTGGAAGTGACTTTTCTTCTGTGGTATCAATTTCCTTGTCTCTGTTGTCAAGGATGGACCATATCCTCCCCATCATTCCTCCTAGTTATAGAGACCTGCTTCACTCTGGAGGATCCTAAGAAAGGACAAGCTTCACTCATTTATTCAATTTATCAATCATTTCCTTAATTGCTTGTTAATTTCTTTCTTCACACACTCAAATATGTAGAGGGAACTAATTTGGTTAGTTCCCAGATGCCATCAAGAGCTCATTTAAGTAGAAAGAAAACAACCAAACAGAAAAACATCACTTGGTGTAATAAAAGTATACATCAAGTGCTAAGGAGTTTATAGGAGGAATAACTAACCTAGTCTGGTCAACGGGGACCACCAAGTCTGGTCCCGCTGCTGTCTTTGCACTTGCTGTTCCCTTGCTCAGAAACACTCTTCCCCCAGACGTCCTCATGGGCTGCTCTGCAGCCTAACTCCGTTTTCTGCTCACAATTATCCCTCACTGAAGGTTTCCTCTCCTACTTCCTCTCTCCCTCCTGTGCTTCATTTGGTGACATCATATTACATATTTAGTTGTTCATTTATCATCTGTCCATTCACTCTATGTAAACTCCAGGAGGGCAGGTGTTTCTGTCCAGTTGACCATAGTATCTATCTCCAGTACCTCGGTCTGTGTTTTGTTAATATTTGTTAAATACTAAATGAATTAATGAATGCTGAGTGATACCTAAAAGGTATCACTGGAGGGGGGAGGCGGCCCCTCTGTTGAAAAATTGAAAGCACTGACCAGGAGTTATCTAGGCAGAGGCACAGTGAGAACAGGGTATCTAAGTAGAAACAACATGTGAGCAGAAGCCTGCAGGGATGGGGGAGTTTGGATTGTTGCCCAAGCAGCAAATGCACTGGTGTTCCTGAAGCTGAGGGCCGGAGGGCGATGGGAGTTGTTAAAAGGTAAACTGAGGCACATGAAAACTTCCAAGAGTGTCTTCGAGCATAACTTGATTTGAGTTGGGCAGTGCCAAACCAAAGGCTGTTGGGAGCCCCCCACCAACAGGAGCTTGGGGTTAAGTTTTTATAAAGATGTGGAAGCAAAAACAAGGAAATTATTTGATTGGCTATAGCTGAGGCCATTGACTTACTTGGGAAAGCCTGGCTGGTTGTCTCTGATGATTGTTTTCAAGTTTCATTTTCTTGAATTTGAGTGCATTGAGCCTGGCTTAGGTTTTGGTTTGCTTGCAGGCCTCCAGGGCATTAGAGCCACCCTAGCCTCATGGCCTCCTTGTTTAACTACTTTAACAGAAGGGTCAGCCATGAGCCTGGAGATGTCGCAGGCTCGATCACACGTGAATGTGCATACCCAGCAAGGAAGGGGGTTCCTGGGGAATGAGGATGAGGAGACTTTGAAAGAACCCAGTCAGGGGAGAAGTAGAACTCACTCATCTTCTCAAACCTTCTTACAGCTTTTTCTTCAAATCCCTAACCACTGCAACCCCCTTCTGTTGGCATCGTCTACACTGCGGTCTTCCAAACATTTTTGACTATGACTCACAGTCAGAAGTAGATTAAACTTGAAGTCCCAGTTCACAGAAAAGGTGATACATGATAGATAGATAGATAGATAGATAGATAGATAGATAGATAGATACTTAATCCTTAGTACATGCAATGCACTTTCTATTCTATTCCATAATTATTTCATCCGATTTCATTCCCTTCTATTCTAATTCATTTTTAAAAGTGTTGGTTGTACTCATGAAACTGATTTCTCTACCCACTGTTTTCAAACACACTTGTTGCTGGATCATGATGTAAATATCTTTTTTACTGAAGATTGCATTTTAAAAAGTCTGAGCAATGCTGCTTTACAAGCCAAGGCCCAGGCTCAGACATTTCTGCATCAGAGAGCACACCCCAGGCAAATGGCCTTTGACTCTGAGATCACTCAGATCCCACGCTGGGGGAATTCTGTGATGAAGAGCTGGGAGGCTAGCTAATGGCCCTTGCCTTCAGCAGCAAGGGCTCCAGGAATAGGCTGCCTTCTGATAGTGTCGTTCTGAGCCAGTAGCAGTTGCCTTTCAAAGCACAGTTGTATTAAATGAGTTCTTAAAATGACCTGATTCCAGGCAGGAAGCCCCAGGGGATGTGTGTGATTTTTTTGGTATGAGGGTGAAGATCATCATTGTTGATATCCATCGTCCTAGCAAAAGGCATTTAGCAGACTTGCATTTGTCTGGCGTGCATTGCAAATGCAGATTTGCATTTGTCTTGCATTTGTCTGGTTTATGGGTTGTTGATTATAACTTGCAGGAAGGAAGACAGATTTTTGACATAAATCCTGGCCTAAAGCAACCTTCCAGGTCACCTTTAGCGAGGGAGAAGGCAGTGTACTTATGGGGAAGAGCATAGCATTATGAGTTTGAAGACCTGGAAGTAAGCGGAACACTGTATCCTTGTGTGGCCACGGGCAAGTCATCGAACCTCTTTAGACCCAATTTCCTTACAAATAAACAATACCCTCCCTTGACTTCACAGCGGCATGGTAAGGATAAACACAAGAGTGTATGTTGAAGTGTTTTACAGTGTCTCAAACTCTTATCACAACAATGACAGTTTCTATTGAATATGAATGATGATAATTAGTAAGTGCCTTCTAAACAATAATAAAACTACCATCTTAGAAGACAAGGGAACTGAGGCCCCTAGACAAATGAAACAGAACAATATATGATGAAACCAGAATTGAAACCCAAGTCATTCTGGTTTTCAAGTCCTTGCTGTGAAGCATTATGCTGTAGAGTAGGCATTTCAGAGAACACAGGAGCTCCAAGGCTGTGTGCTCCTTGACCAAGAGGCTGGTGCAGAGAACATGCTCAGTCTGTGTCCTCCTTCCCAAAGAATTTTGGGACTCTTAAATTATTGTTATGATTTTTTTTTTTTTGGATAGAAAATTACTCTGTCACCCCGAATGGCTCACTGTTGCATTTGGAGTAGCAAAAACACAAGCTGGGCTGGATTCAGGAATATAATTTGTTCAGGTTGAAAAATATGTAATTAACCAAATGCCTGTTTTGTTCATTTTCAAATATGGGCACCAACGAGGCACAAATGCCATCAGGAAGTCCTACAGAAAAGGCTCACACTATGATTGCTCCAAGGCTGCTAAAATGAACTTGAAGGCTGAGATCAGTGTCCAGCTTGGCTGAGTCACGTCTGACTCCATTCGGGACAAGCTCATTTGGAGTTTCTTGCCTTTTCTGTGATTTGGCCCCAGCGGAGCAGAGATCATAGCTTACAAATGCAGAGTTGGACCTGTATTTATTATGCATGGCCTGGAAAGTCACCATTTGAGTTTTCCAGGGCTTCCATAAGGAAGTACCACAGACTGAAGGGCAGAAATTTATTTTCTCATGACTTTAGACCAAGGTCAAGATGTCTGCAGGTTTTTATTTCTTTTTTTAATGCCTTTCTTCTTGACTTGTAGGTGGCCATTTTCTCTCTGTGTCTTCACATAGTTTCATCTCTGTGTGTGTCTGTGTCCAGATCTCCTCTTCTTACAAGGACATGGGCCCACACCAGTGACATTTAACCCTCGTCATTTCTTCAAAAACCCTATCTCCAAAAACAGTCACATTTGGAGGTACTAGGGGTTAAGCCTTCGACATATGAATTTGTAGGGGACACAGTTCAGCCCATAACAAAGCAGGAAAAAATAAAACAAAAATGATGACACTTGGGTCTACAAGGGACATTTCTGAACTTTAATAAAATCTTGGGTCCTAAAAGTGAAAGGAAGACAAACAAAATTCTTTAGTTTTGTGTATTTTTCACTTTGAGCTAAGAAATTTAATTCCTTTTCAGGCCTCTGTTGTTAAACTAAAACTGTCTGTTTCACATCTGAGAATAGCAGGTTATTTCCCGAGGAAAGTGGTTATAACCACTCAATAGACATATACGTGCACTTTCTCACAGGAGCCATGGAGAAGGAAGAGAAATATTTCTCCATCAAAGAGAAAGCTATTATGCTGAGTGAAATAAGTCAATCAGAGAAAGACAATTACATGGTTTCACTCATATGTGGAACATAAGAAACAGCACAGAGGATCATAGGGGAAGGGAGGGAAAACTGGGAAGAAATCAGAGAGGGAGACCAACCCTGAGAGACTCTTAACTCTAGAAAAGAAACTGAGGGTTGCTGGAGGGGAGGGGTGTGGGGGGATGGGGTAACTGGGTGATGGGCATTAAGGAGGGCATGTGACATAATGAGCTATGTTGGCTAATTGAATTTAAATTTAAAGAAAAAGGGAGGAAAACTAGCAGACGTTAGATTGATTCTGTGTTCTTTTAGAAGCTGCCAGGTGGAGAGTTGAAGGCAGGACTTTGTGGTGGTTTTAGATGGAAATTGTGCCTGTGGGTAGGGCCCCTACACAAACTGGTATGAAACCCAAAACCGTCTAGACCTTATTGCCTGAGAACCTCTGTGGACTTGTCATCTGAGCACTCTTAATGCTGGTTTTTGCTGTCTCAGACTGCCTGGATACTTGGCCCCCAGATGGTTTCCACTTCTCTTTTTTTCTCCATCTTTCTTTGTTCACCTGCATTAAGATATAATTCACAGATGGTAAAATTCAACCCATATTTTAGATGTATAGTTTGAAGAGTTTTGAAAGATGTATATATTATGGAACTTACACCACAGTGGAGATACAGATTATTTCTGCTCAACCCCAAAAAGATCTCTCCTACTCCTTTGCATTCTTTCTTAAATGTTTAATCTAGATTTCACAAGTGAAAGCATTGGGGTCAATTGGTAAGGATGTAACTTGGAATTCAATTTTTTTAATAGATATAAGACTATTCAAATGATCGAATTCTTCTTTAGTAAGCTTTGGTAGTCTGTGTCTTTCAAGGAATGTGTCCACTTATCATCACATTTATTGACACAGAGTTGTTTAAAATATTCCTTCCTATCCTTTTCATGTTTATTGATGCTGTAATGATATTCCCTCTTTCACTTCTTCTATTGGTCATTCATGTCTTCTCTTTTCTTAATCCATCTGGCTAGTGGCTTGCCAGTTTTGTTTGATAAAGTCTTCATTGAGCAAATAAGAGGATACATGCGTGAGCAGGTGGGTCAGTTTTTAGCAGTTTGCCTTGTAATCCCAGGATGCTCTTCAAATAAACTGTTACTGAAGTATGAAGGAACACTAGTAAGAAATTTGATTTCAAAGATGAACCGTCAGCCATGACAATGATGATGCTTATAAATATTATAAAATTAAATAAGACTTTGTGTTTAGTATATTCAGTCCTTGTGGTTAGGTGGCTTAACAGATTATATCATAACTACTTTAATTTGATGTTATAAATATAAAAATGAGACAGCAAGTGCCCCAAATTTAATATTAAGCACAAAAACCACCTAAATGCTATATAAGCCTTCACTCACGATTATTCCTTTGATAGGAGGGACACAAGTAGGGAGCATGTCTTGGGTGGGGTACATAACAGTGGCATTGCTATACCACCAGGTACCATGCTATTCAGGCATCAGGGTAAAAAGTAGCAAGTGAGTTGAAAACCAGGTGCTGGTCTACAGTCTGTCTTCTGAACCTGTGTGGTCACATGTGTTTTGAAAATCAGAATTTTCATAAGGCAAGAAGGAGTGTGTGTTCTCCTTTCTAACTCCTTCAGCAGAATCTGGGCAGCATCTCATAATCAAACACACTGGGAAACCAATGACCATAAATAACCTCAAGGAATTTGCTGCCAAATGCGTTCCTCCAAAAGGCTATTTTTTCAAAGACTTTTTGGATTTCGAGACTGTAGATAAAAAAGAACTATAACATACATGGTCAAATTTGGCCATAAAAAGTACCCTAAATCTCCCATAAAATATGGTATATCGGTTTTGTGTAGCGTTTCCCATTTTTTTTCCTGCTAAGTCTAATATAGCCAATTGTCCCTCCAGGGTCGAACAGATTGCTGCTGCTTAGTTGAGCACCAGATGAAGTAACTGGCTTGCATTTAGGGGCCTATGTTGAATGAAAATTATGCTTTTTCTCTTTATTTTTTTTGGCCAAGCATGTATAGTTGAATTTGGGCAGATTAAATCAACGTATGTTTGATACAACTCTACCATGGAATACTTGCTTGAACAGTTTTACATGAGCCGACAGGAATAGACAGGATTAAAAATAAACAGCAGTGCCAAACTATAGCCTTCCGAATCAGCGACACATTTATAAGAAGTTAAAATATATGCAAAGAGATGGCAGAAGATGATGTATTCTGAGGTCTGCGCAAAACAATTTAATGTGGCAACACAAATTAATGAATTGGTGGTAACCAATGTGTTAACACTTCTCAGTGTGAGGCTTTGTACTGCAGTTTTTAAAATAATTCAAATATATTTTAAAAATGAAGTCTGTATCAAGTCCTAGCACTCCACATAATACAGTTTGGTTGTCTCCATAGTTTATTCTAGATGTAGACAACAGTGCAGCAATGATAATAAAAATAATACATTCAGCATAAATAAAGTTTTTTGAGTCCTTACTGTGTGCCCAACACTGTTCTATGTACTTAAGATATTAACTCATTTCACTTTGGTTTATTCTTTCAGGAAGTGTGTATTGAGCATTTGCTTTGTATTAAGCATTGCTTTAGATCAGTGATACTGAACTGGAAGAGATTTTGCTTTCCAGGAGGGATATTTAGCAATATTTGGAGACATTTGGTTGCTGTCACTGGGGAAGGGCAGCTGATGGACAGAGGTCAGGAATGCCACTAAACAGTCTACAATACACAGGACAGCCCTCTGTGATAAAGGGTTATCCTGCCCAAAATGTCAGTGTGCTGAGCAGCCCCTATTCTGGGTGACAGAGATACAACAATAGACAACATAGACAAAATTTCTGGCTTCATGAAACTTATTTTAGTGAGGAGAAACAAACCATTTAAGAAGTAAATACTTGTCAATTATATTAGAAGGCAATGACGGTTTTATACTATGAAGGGGAAAAAAAAAACCTGGGGAAAAAGGGTAAGTGCATGTGTGTGCTTGCCTGGAGGGCTGGTGGTTGGAAATTTAAACAGAATGTTCAAGGAAGGGCTAGCTTAAGAGGTGACTTTGGAGGAAAGCCTTGAAGGAATGGGGGACATGCATGGGGATACCAAGGGGAAGAGTTGATTCCAGGCAGAGGGAAAAGCAACAGGAAAGGACCTAGGCAAGAGCATGAATGGCTTTTTCAGGGAAGAGCAAGCAGACCATTATGACCTGACAAGAGTGTGGGAGGGGACACAAAGTTAGAAGGAGATGGGGGAGGGGGTGCCTGGGTGGCTCAGATGGTTAAGCATCTGCCTTTGGCTCAGGTCATGATCCCGAGGTCCTGGGATCGAGTCCTGCATTGGGCTCCCTGCTCCTTGGGAGACTGCTTCTCCCTCTGCTTCTCTCTCTCTCTCTCTCTCTCTCCCCCCCCCCCGTCTCTCATGAATAAATAAATAAAATCTTAAAAAAAATAAAATAAAAAAGAAGGAGATGGGGAGGGACAATGTGGAGGGTTTGTAGACCAGTGTAAGGATTTGAGTTTATTCTATGTGAGACGGGGAAGAGCCATTGCAGGGTTCAGGGCTGAGGAGTATCATGAGCTGATTTATGTTTTTAAAGGATTCTGCCAGGCACTGCCTTAAGAATTAACCACTGAGGGCCAAGGATGGAAACAAGGAGACCATTAAGTAGTCGTGGCAACAATCCAGTGAAAGATTATAGTGACTTGAACAGGGTTCCAGCAGGTAAAGGTGAGGGGTGCCTGGATTCTGGACAGTTTTCAAGATTGAGGTGACAGAATTTTGTTGATGCATATGGGGTAGATGGGAAGATTCCAGAAAGTTTTTTGTTGTTGTTGTTGTTGGCTTGTTTTTAGATTAAGCCCCCCTGAAAAATGGAATTACCATTTATTGAAATGGAGAAGGCTGGGATAGAAGTAGTTGAGAGATGAAAATCAGAATCATCATGTTTAATTTGGGTATGTTTGGGTATGTTTAATTTGAGCTATCTAATTCAAATATCCAAGTAGTGCTGTTTCAACAGTTATAACCACTCTGTGAAATAGGACTCCTATTAGCCCCATTTTGCAGATGAGGAACCAGGAAAAAAGAGGTTATTTAAGTTGCCTAAAATCACCCGGCTGGATTCTGACAATAGAAAGTGACATCTTGCGAAAAGAACTCCTTAGCCCCTCCCCTGGGATGGCATCTCCTGATATGTTTCTTTGGATGACTTTGACCAGCTCTGGGAGAGAGAAATTCTTTGCACAGAAGTGATGTCTTGATAGATCACCTTATGCAGTTGGTACCTGAATATCAAGTTGCTATCTCTGCCAACTTTTTCTTTGATCATTGTGCTAAAGGCAGCCATAATGTAAAACCTAAAGAAAAGAAGAAGATTCTTCACTTGCAGGCAGCTTAGGAAATGATGACTTATTGAGCATCTCCATTAGAAAGACAACTGACCTTCAAAACACAGCCTCCATCACTCACTAGACGTGGCATCCTGGGACCAAAACTTAACTTTTCTAAGTGTGAGAGAAATGTGAGAGCATTATTTCTATATGTCCATGTGTCCCAGTGGCTTTTTCACCCCAAGGGTTAGGCTTGTACCCCATAAGCCCAGTGAAGAGGTCCCTCTCCACTGCCTTAGTGGCTGTAGAGTCTGTATGGTATTGCTACATTTTTGTTTATTGTCTATTCCCCACTTTAGAAAGTAAGTTTCCTGAGGGCAGGGGTTTGTCTGTTGTGGTTATTGTACAGGACAGTGCCTGGCATAGAGCAGATGCCCACTGAATATCTTTTGAATGAAGAAATGAATAATCCTCACATTAATTATCCTTAGGAGGTGTCTCTCTCTTTCTCTCTCTCTCAATCTCTTTCTCTCTCTCTCTCTAGTATATATTTAGTATACTAGCAGTAGCAGAGTCTAATAATTAAGTCTTGAGTTCAATGCCCAGTTCTGCTGTTTGATCTCTCTGCATCAGAGGTCCATCTGTAAGTGGGAGATGATAATAATACACCTACATCATAGAGTTTTTGTGCAGATGAAATGAATTAATACAATACAGTGCTTAGAATAGTGTAGCAAGTGCTATTATAAATATTACATAATATTAATCTATTTGGTTTTTTAACTTGTAACATGTATACACCTTACTGCCATCTTCCACCTCCCCTATAGTCTAAGTATTTTGCATTTTCCAAGTGTACCCAAACTTCAGCAAGGTATTTGTTTACAAATATATTTAGCTAATGTGTGTGTGTGTGTGTGTGTGTGTGTGTGTGTGTGTGTGAAATTACCCATTATGTAAATGGCTTTGGTTTAGTAAGCATAATATGTTGGGATATGGTTAATGGAAAATTGTTTTGTGCAACTTGGAAAACAGAAGAATCATAAAAGAATCCTCCAGAGAGACGGTCTGATGAAGGTGTAGCCAATACATTTGCAAGTCTTTATTTTTAAGTGATAACCAGCCACTAATGCAGTAATGGCTTGGAGCAGAACATTGATTTATCCACGGCAAGGTGGGTTGTGTTTCCCTGCTACACCGCCAGTTGTCGTTTTTGATATTAAACTGCGTTGCTTCAATCCAGTATCTGTCAATCCAGCTTTCAAAGAAGAAGCTTTGAACAGTGTGGAGGCTTTGTTATTTTCGTGGATGGGTAATGGAAGTATTCTCGTGCTTTGTCAGGTAGGAGCCATTTACTTTTTAGCTGAGCTGGAATCTAGCTTGTTATGATGCCCTGTGCAGTCAAATTCCTTAGCAAAATGGTTAAGGCTCTTAAATTCTTTCTGAGAAGGCTCTTGGAGCTGGCCATTGCTTCAGCGGCCTTTCGATGCCTCAGGCAGAACTTTACTTTGATCTATGCAAATCTCCCTCTTGTTTGGAAGTCCTGTCCTCCGTGTTGAGGGGGAAGAGCATTATTCAGTAAGTAGCTCATAGTGGAATAAATCCCTGAAGAAACTTTTTAAAAAAGTGTCTGGGGGTGGAGCGAGATGGGGGAGGAGTAGGAGACCTGGATTTCGTCTGGTCTCAGGAATTCAGCTGGATAGGGATCAAACCATTCTGAACACCTACGAACTCAACAGGAGATCGAAGAAAAGAATAGTAACAACTGTGAACAGAAAAGCGACCACTTTCTGGAAGGTAGGACGTGCGGAAAAGTGAATCCGAGGCGATATTCGGGAGGATAGACGGTGGGGGAGGGGGCCTCGGCCGGCCGCTTCTTTAAGTGCTAGAGCCGCGGAGCACAAAATCGGACCTTTTAGAAGTCGGCTCCCCTGAGGGACGTCGCTCCAGTGGCTAAGCGGGGGGTGGAACCCTCGCGGGACAGTGTGGTCTCAGGACCCTCGGGGTCACAGAAAGACCGGGGGTGCCTGAGTGCGGCAGAGCTCCCAGGGATCGGAGCGGGGAAGCCGGCTGCAGAGACGGAGCCGAGGCGCGGGCTCTCAGCTCGGGGTGGCCATGAACTGTGATCCGCGGCACAGTCAGCCACTGCTCCTCCAGCAGCGACCCAACAAGCGGCAGATCCGGGGAGACTCCCCTTCCTCCCCCGAAAGGAGCGGCGCGGGAGTACACCGCAGGGATCTGCTGGTTTGGAGACTACACACGGGGTCGGGTGCCAGAGATAGAAACGCTCGGTCACAGGCCGGGTGACCATGGAGTGCAGCAGAGACAGGGGAGACGGGAGTGACTGACTGCTTTTCTCTGGAGGCGCACTGAGGAGTGGGACCCCGAGTTCTCGGCTCCTCCGGCAGAAACTGGGAGGCTGCCATTTTCACTGTCTTCCTCCAAAGCTGTACGGAAAGCTTGCAGGGAACAAAAGCTCCCGAGAGCAAACCCAAGCCGATTCCTTAGCCCAGACCAACAAGGGCGGGGCAATTCCGCCTCCAGCAAAGACATTTGGGAACCACGGCAACAGGCCCCTCCCCCAGATCAGCAAGAACCACCAGCCAAGACCAAGTTTACCGATTGATGAAAACGGCCGAACTCCAGTGCTAAGGGAATACTGCACATAGAATTCATGGCTTTTTTACCATGATTCTTTAGTCTTTCAAAGTTAATTTTTTTAACTGTCTTTTTTTTTTTTGAAATTTTCTCTTTACCTTTTTCAACCAACATCTTACCAATCCCTTTTTTAAAAAACATTTTTATTTTTAATTTTTAGAGTCATATTCTATCCCTTCATAGTAGTTACTCTTATTTTTGGCATATATATATATATATATATATATATATATATATATATATATATATATAAGTTGTTCTCTCTTTAAAATTTTGAGATACAGTTTCTTCTAACAGATCAAAATATACCCTAAATCTCTAGTGTATGGCTTTGTTCTAGTCTCCTACCTGATCACATTTTCCCTTTTTTTTCTCTTTTTTTTAAATCCTCTTCTTTGTTTTTTCAAACAACTTCTTATCAATTCCTTTTATAATTTTTTTTATAATTTCCATCTTTACAGTCATATCCCATCCCTTCATCATATAAACCCTTATTTTTGTACATATGTAAGTTTTTCTTTCATTAAAATTTTGGGAGGCCCTTTCTTCTAACAGACCAAAATACACCCAAAATCTAGTGTGTAGCACTGATCTATGCACCAGTCTGATCATATTTGATCATATTCTGTTTTTTTGTTTTGTTCTGTTTTTGTTTGTTTTTTCTTTTTCTCTTTTCTTTCTTTCCCTTTCTTTTTCCCCGGTTTCAGGTCTTTTCTGATTTGTTTAGAGTATATTTTCTGGGGATGTTGTTACCCTGTTAGCATTTTGTTCTCTCATTCATCTAGTCTCCTCTGGACAAAATGACAAGATGGAAAAAATCACCTCAACAAAAAGAACAAGAGGCAGTACCGACTGCCAGGGACCTGCTCAATACAGACATTAGTACGATGTCAGAACTAGAGTTCAGAATGATGATTTTAAAGATACTAGCTGGGCTTGAAAAAAGCATGGAAGTTATTAGAGAAACCCTTTCTGGAGAAATAAAAGAACTAAAATCTAACCAAGTCAAAATCATAAAGGCTATTAATGAGGTGCAATAAAAAATGGGGGCACTAACAGCTAGGATAAATGAGGCAGAAGAGAGAATCAGTGATATAGAAAACCAAATGATGGAAAATAAAGAAGCTGAGAAAAAGAGAGATAAACAACTACTGGATCATGAGGACAGAATTCGAGAGAAAAGTGATACCATAAGATGAAACAACATTAGAATAATTGGGATCCCAGAAGAAGAAGAAAGAGAGAGAGGGGCAGAAGGTATATTGGAGCAAATTATAGCAGGGAACTTCCCTAATGTGGGGAAGGAAACACGCATGAAAATCCAGGAGGCACAGAGAACCCCTCTCAAAATCAATAAAAATAGGTCAACACCCCAACATCTAATAGTAAAACTTAGAAGTCTCAGAGACAAAGAGAAAATCCTGAAAGCAGCTCAGGAGAAAAGATCTCTAACCTACAATGGTAGAAACATTAGATTGGTAACAGACCTATCCACAGGACCTGGCAGGCCAGAAAGGACTGGCATGATAGATTCAGAGCAATAAATGAGAAAAATATGCAGCCAAGACTCCTATATCCAGCTAGGCTGTCATTGAAAATAGAAGGAGAGACAAAAAGCTTCCAGGACAAACAAAAAGGAATTTGCAAACATGAAACCAGCCCTCCAAGAAATATTGAAAGGGGTCCTCTAAGCAAAGAGAGAGCCTAAAAGCAACATAGACCAGAAAGGAACACAGACAATATACAGTAACAGTCCCCTTACAGGCAATACAATGGCACTAAATTCATATCTTTCCATAGTTACCCTGAATGTAAATGGGCTAAATGCCCCAATCAAAAGACACAGGCTATCAGATTGGATTAAAAAACAAGACCCATCAATATGCTGTCTGCAAGAGACTCATTTTAGACCCAAAGACACCCCCACATTGAAAGTGAGGGGGTGGAAAACCATTTACCATGCTAATGGACACCTAAAGAAAGCTGGGGTGGCAATCCTTCTATCACACAAATTAGATTTTAAACCAAAGACTGTAATAAGAGATGAGGAAGGACACTATATCCTACTTAAAGGGTCTATCCAACAAGAAGATCTAACAATTGTAAATATCTATGCCCCTAATGGGAGCAGCCAATTATATAAGGCAATTAATAACAAAAGCAAAGAAACACATTGACAACAATACAATAATACTAGGGTCTTTAACAACCCCCTCATTGAAATGGACAGATCATCTAAGCAAAAGATCAACAAGGAAATAAAGACTTTAAATGACACACTGGACCAAATGGACTTCACAGATATATTCAGAACATTCCATCCCAAAGCAACTCAATACACATTCTTCTCTAGTGCCCATGGAACATTCTCCAGAATAGATCACAAACTAGGTCACAAATCAGTTCTCAACCGGTACCAAAAGATTGGGATTATTCCCTGCATATTTTCAGACCACAGTGCTTTGAAACTAGAACTCAATCACAAGAGGAAAGTCAGAAAGAACTCAAATTCATGGAGGCTAAAGAGCATCCTACTAAAGAATGAATGGGTCAACCAGGAAATAAAAGAAGAATTTACAAAATTCATGGAAACAAATGAAAATGAAAAATCCCAAGTGGGATTTATCCCCGGCCTGCAAAATCCTTGGGATACAGCAAAGGCAGTCCTAAGAGGAAAGTATATAGCAATACTAGCCTTTCTCAAGAAACAAGAAAGGTCTCAAATACACAACCTAACCCTACACCTAAAGGAGCTGGAGAAAAAACACCAGATAAAGTCTAAGCCCAGCTGGAGAAGAGAAATCATAAAAATCAGAGCAGAAATCAATGAAATAGAAACCAAAAGAACAGTAGAAGAGATCAACGAAAAAAGGAGCTGGTTCTTTGAAAGAATTAACAAGATTGATAAACTCCTAGCCAGACTTATCAAAAAGAAAAGAGAAATGATGAAATCAACAAAATCATAAATGAAAGAGGAGAGGTCACAACCAACACCTAAGAAATACAATTATAAGAACATATCATGAGCAACTATATGGCAGCAAATTAGATAATCTGGAAGAAATGGATGCACTCCTAGAGATGTATCAACTACCAAAACTGAACCAGGAAGAAATAGAAAACCTGAACAGACCTATACCTATAACCACAAAGGAAATTGAAGCAGTCATCAAGAATCTCCCAACAAACAAAAGCCCAGGGCCAGATGGCTTCCCAGGGGAATTCTACCAAACAAAGAAGAATTAATACCTATTCTTCTGAAACTGTTCCAAAAAATAGAAATGGAAGGAAAACTTCCAAACTCGTTTTATGAGGCCACCATTACCTTGATCCCAAAGTCAGACAAAGACCCCATCAAAAAGGAGAATTACAGACCAATATCCTTGATGAACATGGATGCAAAAATTCTCATCAAAATACTAGCCAATAGGATCCAGCAGTACATTAAAAGGATTATTCACCATAACCAAGTGGGATTTATCCCCGGGCTGCAAGGTTGGTTCAACATCTGCAAATCAATCAACAAAATACAATACATTAACAAAAGAAAGAACAAGAATCATATGATCATCTCAACAGATGCAGAAAAAGCATTTGACAAAGTGTAGCATCCTTTCTTGATCAAAACTCTTCAGAGTATAGGGATAGAGGGCACATACCTCAATATCATAAAAGCCATCTATGAAAAACCCACAGCGAATATCATTCTCAATGGGGAAAAACTGAGAGCTTTCCCCCTAAGGTCAGGAACGCGGCAGGGATGTCCACTATCACCACTGTTATTCAACATAGTATTAGAAGTCCTAGCCACAGCAATCAGACAACAAAAAGATATAAAAGGCATCCAAAATGACAAAGAAGAAGTCAAACTCTTACTCTTTGCAGATGATATGATACTTTATGTGGAAAACCCAAAAGACTCCACCCCAAACCCAAAACTGCTAGAACTCACACAGGAATTTAGGAAAGTAATAGGATATAAAATCAATGCACAGAAATCAGTGGCATTTCTATATACCAACAACAAGACAGCAAAAAGAGAAATTAAGGAGTCAATCCCATTTACAACTGCACCCAAAACCATAAGATACCTAGGAATAAATCTAACCAAAGAGGCAGAAGATCTGTACTCAGAAAACTATAAAATACTCATGAAAGAAATTGAGGAAGATACAAAGAAATGGAAAAACGTTCCATGCATATGGATTGGAAGAACAAGCATTGTGAAGATGTCAATGCTACCTAGAGCAATCTACACATTCAGTGCAATCCCTATCAAAATACCATCCACTTTTTTCAAGGAAATGGAACAAATAATCCTAAAATTTGTATGGAACCAGAAAAGACCCTGAATAGCCAGAGGATTATTGAAAAAGAAAAGCAAAGCTGGCAGCATCACAATTCCGGACTTTAAGCTCTATTACAAAGCTTTCATGATCAAGACAGTATGGTACTGGCACAAAAACAGACACGTAGATCAATGGAACAGAATAGAGAGCCCAGAAATGGACCCTCAACTCTATGGTCAACTAACCTTTGACAAAACAGGAAAGAATGTCCAATGGAAAAAAGACAGTCTCTTCAACAAATGGTGTTGGGAAAATTGGACAGCCACATGCAGAAGAATGAAACTGGACCATTTCCTTACACCACACACAAAAATAGACTCCAAATGGTTGAAAGACCTAAATGTGAGATAGGAGTCCATCAAAATCCTAAAGGAGAACACAGGTAGCAACCTCTTCGGCCTCAGCCACGGCAACTTCTTCCTAGAAACTTTGCCAAAGGCAAGGGAAGCAAGGGCAAAAATGAACTATTGGGACTTCATCAAGATAAAAAGCTTTTGCACGGCAAAAGAAACAGTTAACAAAACTGAAAGACAACCAAGAGAATGGGAGAAGATATTTGCAAATGACATATCAGATAAAGGGCTATTATCCAATATCTATAAAGAACTTCTCAAACTCAACACCCAAAGAACAAATGATCCAATCAAGAAATGGGCAGGAGACATGAACAGACATTTTTCCAAAGAAGACATCCAAATGGCCAACAGACACATGAAAAAGTGCTCAACATTGCTCGGCATCAGGGAAATCCAAATCAAAACCTCAAGGAGATACCACCTCACACCAGTCAGAATGGCTAAAATTAACAAGTCAGGAAATGACAGATGTTGGTGGGGATGCGGAGAAAGGGGAACCCTCCTACACTGTTGGTGGGAATGCAAACTGGTGTAGCCACTCTGGAAAACAGTGTGGAGGTTCTTCAAAAACTTGAAAATGGAGCTACCATATGATCCAGCAACTGCACTACTGGATATTTACCCCAAAGATACAAATGTAGGGATCCGAAGGGGTGCGTGCACCCCATGTTTATAGCAACAATGTCCACAATAGCCAAACTATGGAAAGAGCCAAGATGTCCATCAACAGATGAATGGATAATGAAGAAGTGGTATATATATATATACGCACACACACACACACACACACACACACACACACACACACACACACAATGGAATATTATGCAGCCATCAAAAGGAATGAGATCTTGCCATTTGCAATGATGTGGATGGAAGTGGAGGGTGTTATGCTGAGCGAAATAAGTCAATCAGAGAAAGACATGTATCATATGACCTCACTGATATGAGGAATTCTTAATCTCAGGAAACAAACTGAGGGTTGCTGTTGTGGTTGGGGGTGGGAGGGATGGGTGGCTGGGTGATAGTCATTGGGGAGGGTATGTGCTATGGTGAGCGCTGTGAATTGTGCAAGACTGTTGAATCACAGATCTGTACCTCTGAAACAAATAATACATTATATGTTAAAAAAAAAAAAAGAAGAAAGCAGGAGGGGAAGAAGGAATGGGGGGAAATCGGAGGGAGAGACAAACCATGGGGGATGATGGACTCTGAAAAACAGACTGAGGGTTCTGGTAGGGGGGGTGGGAGGATGGGTTAGCCTGGTGATGGGTATTAAAGAGGGTACGTTCTGCATGGAGCACTGGGTGTTATAGGCAAACGATGAATCATGGAACACTACATCAAAAACAAATGATGTAATGTATGGTGATTAACATAACAATAAAAAATTAAAAAACAAAGTGTCTAAAAGGTAAAATGAAGAAGCAACTCTTCCTATTGAGCTCTCTCTAACATCTTCTCTTCCCAAAAAAGAAAAACAAAAACAAAAGAACTTAGCTGGATATACAGATATCAAAGAAGATTATTAGGTAAGCCTAAGTGGAAAATTCTTTAACTTATTCATTTACTTATTCATTCAACATGATTTATCGTGGGCCCCCTATATGTTGGGTGTTTTGCTAGGTGGCAGAGATGCAAGGTGAGTACAGTACAATTATTAGCAAGGTGAAAAACACTTTTTGTCCTTATTTTCCTTATGAAAGCTGAAATTTAAGGGAAAATTTCTCTAAAGAGGTCTCATGTCTCTATTTAACAAACCTACATTAAACACTTGATGTGTACAAGGAATGGTGTTAGGCACCGAGACTATATGAAGGGGACCCTCCAATCTTAATGAGGAGACACATAATATACAGTTTCAAAGCTCTCCTCCAAGGGTGTCCTAATCTGTGGTAGACAGAATTCTAAGATGCCCCCTTCCCCCGGATGTCCAGCCCTAATCCCCCGGAATGTGAATGTGATGTGATGTTGCACTCATGATTATGTTACATTTCATGGCCAAAGGGATTTTTCAGGTGTAGTTAAGGTTACTAATCAGTTGACATTAAACTCAAAATAATTGTCCTGGTGGACCTAATCTAATCACTCTAAAAGCAGCGTTTTCTTTCACTGATCTTAGAAGAGAAAGGCAGAGGGAGAGAGTATGATATAGGAAGATTGTTGAGATGGAGGGGGGCTAGGGAGCAAGGTCCTAGGAGCAGCCTCAAGATGCTAAGAGTGGTACCTTGCTGACTATCAGCAAGAAAATGGGGACCTCAGTCCTACAACCCAAAGAATTGAATTTGGGCAACAACATGAATGAGCTCTGGAGTCATTCTTCCTGAGAGTTACCATATGGGAACTTTGTCCAGGTGACACCTCTGACTTCAATTTTGTGAGTCCCCATGCAAAGAACCCAGGTGAATCTGCCTGGACTTCTGACCTCCAGTACTGTAACATTATAAATGGGTGTTGTTTTAAGTAGCTAAGTTTGTAGTCATTTATTACACAGCAATAAAAAAAAGAATATATCATTCTTGGTCATTCTGCACTCTTATTGATAGTTTGTAGTTATGATGCCTTAAAACTTAAGTGGATGTTGAGTGACCTGTGTAGTTCTTTATTACTGTTAATAAAATTGCCTCCTTATATTTGTACAAACCCTTTAACAAAGTGCTTTCACGTCTAGTTTTCTCATTTGATTTTCGCAGTTTGTGAAGAATCATTGTCCGCGTGTTAAAAATGAAGAAAGTGAGCATGAGACATAATGTGACTTGCCAACTAATCATCCTAAGTGGCAAGAGAGGGGCTTTGAATCCAGTAACTTACACTTACTCATCAGAAAACCCTAGGTTACCCCCCGTAGGTTATTTGTCTATCTTGTTTTTCTCTTCATTATTCCAAGGTCACCATCCTTGCTGTCATCATTCTCCTCCTCCTGCTGCTTGTTTACTAAATGCTCATTAACTAAATAATGGCAGTTAAAACATTTTTTGTTGTTGTTGTTCTTTTTTTTTTTGGCAGTTAAAACATTTTTTTAAAAGCCAAAACACTTACTGAGTATCTGTTCTATGGCACTTGCTGTCCAACATGGCAAACAAAATGACAAGTGTCCTTTTGTTTATATACATGGTATGGAGTCTGGGAAATAGAGCCACCAAGAGGACACGGTTCCAAAGCATGTGAAATATATAAAAAATAGAAATAGACTTCTTTTTCTGGAGTTAACTCACAAAATAAGACAACCCAGCAATCTTATCTGTTCCTCTGTAAGTTTTTGTCCAGTTTTATTGAACTATAATTGACATGAAATTGTATTGGTTAGTCAAAGGTATACAAAATAATAATTTGATATATGTATCTATTGGGAATGATTGCCACAATAAGTTTAGTTAACATCCATAACATCTACATAGTGTAATAATTACAACATAGTTCAGATTTTTTCTTGTGATGAGAAGTTATAATTTTTATGATGAAAAATTGTAACATTTTTTGAGGGGCAGAGGGAGAGGGAGAGAGAAAATCTTAAGCAGGCTCCATGCCCAGTGCAGAGCCTGACATGGGGCTCAATCTCATGACCCTGAGATCATGACCTGAGCCGAAACTGGCTCAGAGTTGGACACCTAACCAACTGAACCACCCAGGTGCCCCAAAATTGTTAACTTTCTTCATGATGAGAATTATAACATAGCTAAATTTTTTCTCCTGTGATGAGAACTCTTAAGATCTACCCTTAGGAACTTTCAAATATATAATGCAGTGTTGTTATCTATAGTCACCATACTTTACATTAGACCCCAGAACTTATTTATCTTATAACTGGAAGTTTGTACCTTTTCATCACCTTCACCCGTTTCCCCCATTCCCACCCCACCCCCCATCTTGCCTCTGGCAATCACCAATCTGTTCTCCGTTTCTGTGAGTTCACATTTGTTTGTTTGTTTGTTTGTTTTAGATTCTACAGTTGAAAGATCCTACCATATTTGTCATTCTCTGTCAGATTTATTTCACTCAGCATAATGCTCTGAAGGTCCACTTATGTTGTCACAAATGGCAGGATTTCCTTTTCTGTGGCTGAAGAATATATATCACAATATGTATATCATGTTTTCTTCATCCTTTCACTCATCAGTGGATACTTAGGTTGTTTCTGTGTCTTGGCTCTTGTGAATAGTGCTGCAGTGAACATGGAGGTGCAGATGTCTCTTTAAGAGAGTGATTTCAGGTATTTTTTTTTTTGTAAAAAAAATATTTCTGTATGATCTTGTCCTTTTCTTTGCAAAAATGGCTTTTGGAGAGGTATTCCTATTTCCAGGTTTTTCTTTCAGAAAAATGGTTAGGGCAATTTAATTTGTGCGGGAGAGACTGGAACCTGGGTGACCACAAAATGAGAGACTCGGGCCGTAAGCCTCCCCAGCCCTCCTGCCACCCCAGCAAGCCCTTGAGAGCGGTGGGACAGGGAGCAGGACTGGAGAAGATCAGGGAAACCTGCACTCACACACGATGCCTTTGTCCTT
Source organism: Eumetopias jubatus (assembly GCF_037043125.1). NCBI lineage: Eukaryota > Metazoa > Chordata > Mammalia > Carnivora > Otariidae > Eumetopias > Eumetopias jubatus. The sequence continues at coordinate 122,364,295 of NW_028274810.1, forward strand.
TGCATCAATCCAGTGACCTGGCAAGCCTGTCCAATTGAAACTAAAGGCCAGACTACTCTCAGCATAGCGCAGAGCATCCACTACCCCAAGTGGTATAGTCCCTTGTCTGTTCTTCCCTCTCTCTTTTAATTTTTTTTTTCTTGAAGAATGTTTTTTGGTGGGAGGAAATTAAAGTCCAAGAGTAAATTAAATTTGAAATGGGGCTTCAGCAGCTATCCAGTTGTACCTGTTATCATCTAATCAAACAGTTTGGGGTTGATATGGTAGGGTGTAACCTGTCTCACAGTGTCTGCTGCATTCTGCCCCTATAACAGCTGTTACCAAGGGAATGGAATCATGTGGGGGTAGACACCCCCCCCACCAAAGAACATTTCGTGCCTAGAGCATGCTCAAAGGATCTCTGTTGGCAGTCCCAGGGAGGACTAAAGAGGACATTTTGTGACCAGGGTCTGCTCCAGAAGACCTGGTTAGGAGGGGCTTATGGGCTACAGTCTGCTGAGACTTGTCTTGAAGCCAATTTTTCATGGCATGCCCACTGTTCCACTTGGATTATAGCAATATCTGGGGTAGGTGAGGCCAGCTTCCCCGCATGACCCCTGTTCAGCCATCACTTTGTGGAGCATTGATGACAAGCCAGGATCTCACTGTCTGTAAGTCTGAGGACCCTCTTGGTACGCAGCTCCTACAACCACTCTGTTGAGCCAGATGGAAGGGACCTGGGGGGGCAGTAACCTTCCTCCTATCTGGTTGGTGAGAAAAGCAAGGCCCAGTCCACCAGAGACTCCCAGTTATGGAAGGGATCGATGACAAACAAGGAGAACCAAAGGACTCTCAGTGTTAGGTGTGCATGTGATAAAGAAAAAAAAAAAAAAAAGAAAACAACTCCAAATCAAGAAAAAAAATCCATTGTGCTGATTTCTCTTCTATCAAGAACAGATTAAAAAAAAAATCCAAGTCCCATCTGTTCTGTGTCAACATTAGAGATTGTACATTGTGTTTCATCAAAAGCGGTTTTGCCACGGCAGTGGGGGTTATATTTTTGGAACGTGCTTAGAAACCCGGAGTAACTAAACAGAACTTGGCCCTCCAGGCCCTCTCCTGCTGCCTGTGTTTGTGTTCTTCCTGCAGTTGGTGTTTTTAATTGATTTATCTGACCAGGAGGACCCTGGTAAAAGACGAGCTGGTGCAGGCAGCTGCCCGGGCTTCTGGAACAAACACACGTAAGGGCCAACGGCTCTCAGCACCACAGCGCGGTTTGCCTGAGCAGATTTGTACTCAATTCACAGTGGCAGCCTCACCAGCCCTGCAGCCTCGAGGGTTCACATTTGAGGACCACTGGCTCAATCTGGCCGTGAGTGATGCTGGGGTAGAAATTCCGTCCTGGAGGCTTTCTTCGGCTCTCTGCTGTCTCCTCCTTGAAGACCCCTTCTGCAGGTCCGCTGATCAACACAGGCAGGTGTGCTCCTCATTGCCTGGCTTCCAGGCTAGAGGAGAAAAAAGTGGACAAGGCCATCTATAATCACTCTGCTCTTGTGGCTTTCACTCCATGCGCCAACCACTTTGTCCAGTGTGGAGTCCATGCCACTTGGGTGACGCTGAGGATGGCACATGTCCCTGGGCTCTGATGAAAGGCAAACCATCCCACTCATGCCCTCCAGCATGTGTTGCTTTCCACATGCACATGCTGCCATCAGGGTGGAAATGATGAGGGAGATCCTGAAAAATACGCCGGTCTCTTCTCAAACTGAATGTAGTGACAAAAGCCCTGAAGATGTCTGTTCAAAGGAGAGGCTTTAATGATGCCTTCAGTTGCATCGTTAAAGAATGAGGCATCCAGCAGGAGTAGTGGTTGTTGAGAGGGCACACCCTTGATGAAGGTGTGTCCATCACTGAGACCCTGGGTATGCAACCCTGATCTCCGAGGAGGAAATGGAGGGCCAGTTTCCAGTAATCGCCCAAGGGCATAAAGAAGCCAGGAAAATATGAAGCTTGGAAGATGGGCCACAATGGAACAGGGTGGTCCAGCTGAAGCTCAATGAAGGGGATCAAAAAGATCTCCAAAAGAGGCTGCCTAGATAGGTGGCCCAGGCTCATGCAAATACTCCAGGTGGAGAGGGACAAGGCACAACTGGGTTTGGCAAAGTAGGCAGCTAAGCTGGACCCAGGCACACTGGTTAAGCTACGGGGCCACGTGGCTGAGCTTGTCCAACCTGGGGATTCTCTGTGCTCTGGTCAACGACTTAGACCATGCATCAGGTGTGCATTATACAGGGCCAGTCTGATAGTACAGTGCCGCAGTGAGAAGAAGTGATAGTTGACAGATCAGATATGTGTTCTCTTCCCTCTTCCTATTTAGAAACAGAATCAACATCCTCCCCTCCCTTCCCCTTTAGATGGAATGAATATGGGGATGGACTCCTACAGCGATTGCTAGGGACCCCTCAAGTTTTGGCCTTTCTACTCATAGGCCAAGTGAGTATTTACTTGGAAAAATGAAAGAACTATAACCGTATTTGGAAGTCACATTGTTGAAGCAGGCATGTTTTATAGTTTTATCTCGCACACTCTGAGCTTGATAGTGGAATTTATAGCTGAATTTTAAGAGTTATTTTGGGTATAAAACTCCATCTTTACCATTTTTGAATTGTAATCTCCCTTCAAAACATCGGGGAAAGTGTATTCTGAGGGAATTCTGACCCCCCTAGGGAGTAGGTGTGGACTGTCTGACTGCATCCTTCATAGACATCCCTGTGAGGATTGGCCCAAAACTCTATCTGATATGGATAGAATGTGCTGACTGAGGGCTGCTGCAGACCCTCCCCCAGAGAGCACAGTTCTCAGGGCAGGGTCAACACCCAGGTTACTGAGAAGAAATCTCTAAGGGGATTAAAGGGGTCCCAATTAAGTTTGCACTACTGAAAGCGATTGAGCTTGAAGTTATATTAAATCAGGCCACTACTGCTAATGTGACTGGAATGGAATGGCCCTATGTGCTTCATCATGGTCCGGGGGGAAAGGGGGTGAGGAGGAGGGGGGGAGGGGAGGGCACTGGAGACTTAAAGAGTCCTCACATCAGCTGGTGACTGCTAGACTCTTCATGCATTCATGTTGGAACAAAGGCTACAGGCTTGAAGCAGTTTGGAAAGTGTTTTCTCTGGACTGTAACCTGTTTTTCAGGAGAAGAACAATGTCTTTTTATTATCGTCATTATTATTTCCAATCTCTAACACTCAATATTAAGTGTTTATTGAATGAAGGAAAGAATGAATATTGATTATGCAGTCGGGAAGCCTGGGTTTTAATTCAGTCTCCACCATATTGATTTTTAGTCACCCTCTGTTATTGCTGTGATAGTGCACCTTATACTTTTTATCTTCCTAAATTTTAATCATCTAATTTACATGTCAGTTTCCTCAAAGTAGCCTGTGAGCTCTTTAAGGAGAAGGGTGCATCTGTGTCTCACCAGCTCACTGTCTAGCAGGGAGGCTGTGTTTGTTACAGCTTCCTGGTAAGAACATGAGCTCTGGAGCCAGACCCCTTGGGTTCACATCCTGACTCCTTCACTTCCTAGCTGTGTGAACTCAGGCAAATTGCTTAATGTTTCTGTGGCTTGGAATAAAACTGGGTAACAATATCAACAACCTCACAGAGCTGTGTGAAAATTAAATGACAAATACTCTTCAAATGCTTGGGACAGCGGCACCTGGGTGGCTCAGTCAGTTAAGCATCTGCCTTCGGCTCAGGTCATGATCTCAGGGTCTTGGAATCGAGCCCCACGTGGGGCTCCTTGCTCAGGGGGGGGTCTGCTTTTCCCTCTGCCCCTCCCCCCTGTTCATGCACTCTCTCTCTCAAATAAACAAATAAAATCTTAAAAAGATACTTGGGACAGTGATACATGGTCAGCAAATATGAGCAACTACTACTTTCCTTATTTTCATTGTTTATATATATATATATGTGTGTGTGTGTGTGTATATATATATATATATACACACACACACACACACACACACAACACCACTCCATCTCACTGAATCTGTCTTCTTATCTATAATATAGGAGCTGTAATATGATAGTAACAATAATAATCTGAAGGTTTTCAAGAGGGACAGATGAGACCATGGCTAAGAGCCAAAACATATTTTTGAAAACCATGAAGTATCTTGAAATTCTCTGGCACCATCATTTCTAGTATTAACTGCAGCACAGCTAGAAGAAATGATTTGCTCAAAATTCAGACAGAGCTGAAATATTTGGGGTGCTTCCCTGAGTTGCCAAAATACTGCTTAGCTGAGATGCATGCTGCCGAAGCCTCTGGGAGTACTGTGGCTTTTTCAGTATTTACCTTAAGATATAGCCCCAGGTCTTTCAGCAAAGCACTATGTTTTAATCAAAGCTGCCCCGGCTTTACTGTCCTCATGCTCAGTGCCCTTGTTCAAAGGTCTGGTAACTCTCAGAGCTGCCCTTGACTTCCGAGATGCTACATATCAACAGTTAACCCTTTAAGTGCAGGCTGGATGCGCTATGCATAGATTTTGCTAGGTGATGTGGAGCGTCCAGAGGAGAGAGAGAAAAGCCTTTACTAGGAGTTAGAACACATAAGATGGAGGTATAATATTTACCACTAATGAATTGTGGTGCCCCAGACAAGCCCCCTTGACTATTTGTGATTCAGTTTCCATATCTACAAAATAAAAGCCATCAGATTATTCCCCAGATCCTTGCAGAGTCAATGCCCTTGGAGTCACATGTCCTGTGCTCCACGGGTCATTCTGTCATTCTCTTGCACTATGACAGTGGTCAAGTCACCGTCTGTCTTTAATCTGCAGCAGCCTCACTTATCTAGGACTTTTTCTTGAAACATACAATTTTTGTGCTTCTAATATGTCAGTCACTGCACCAGGCATTGAAAACGCACATACACACACTCACACGGGTATATACACGCACTAATAAGTTCCAATGCTTATTGCGTTCAAAGAACTATAGTTTAGCACTTTACTGTAGCCTTTATAATAATTCTACGAGGAAGGTATTTTTGTCCTCATTCTAGAGATGGGTGCAGTGAATCTAAGAGTAACCAACTTGCCCAACGGCACACTGCTAGTAAGTGGTACAGGCTAAGGTTTGAACCCCATGAATCTGACTCTACCTAATCATGATGTTACATGGTCACCTATAAAAGATAAGGAAAACATCAGATCTACCCTAGACTCACCTCATTTATTTTTTATTAAGGTTATTCAACTAGTAGTGGACATATGGGTGGTGTTGATTCATAGGGTGACTAGGTTTGGGCCTGAGATAGAACACATGAGTTAGCTGGATTTGTTAGCGGGTTGAAAAGTACCCCTGTTCAGTGGGAATACTGCCTCTGAATCCAACAGAAGTCTGAAGGGTTCTGTCCTGTTCTTCATCAAGGTTTTAAGTAATGGCATGCTACGGCAAATTCATTGTGACGTGAATTTGGAAGGACTGGCAAATCAACCAAGTGACAGAATCATAACAAGAAACGATGTGCCTGCTAAGTAAGGACTTTATATGCATTATCACGTTTTAAACACAACCCCCAGTGGAGCTGTCCTTATCTCCATTTTATTGATGAGCAGACCCAAGTCTAGGGAAGTGACCATCCAAAGATGATACAGCCTGTAAGTTGAGTTTTTTCCCCAAACTTAACTTTCTAATTTGGAATAGTTATGTATTTATGGAAGGTGTGCAAATACAACACCCAGCATCCTGTTATATACCTTATTGTCAATACCTTATATTATGGTAGTGCATTTGTCAAATTAAGAAACCCATATCGGGCGCCTGGGTGGCTCAGTTGGTTAAGCGACTGCCTTTGGCTCAGGTCATGATCCTGGAGTCCCAGGATCGAGTCCCGCATCGGGCTCCCTGCTCAGCGGGGAGTCTGCTTCTCCCTCGGGCTCTCCTCCCTCTCATGTGCTCTCTCTCATTCTCTCTCTCTCAAATAAATAAATAAAATCTTTAAAGAAAAAGAAACCCATATCAATTTATTATTATTAAACTAAAATCCAGCCTTTGTCTTGATTTCACCATTATTTTTTTCCATTAGTGTTCTTACGTTAGGTTCCTAGGGCTGCCATAACAAAATACTATGAACTAGGTGGCTTAAGGCAATGGGAATTTATTCTCTCACAGTTCTGGAAGCCAGAAGTCTAAAAGCAAAGGGTCCAGAGGGTGATGCTCTCTCTAAAGACTCTAGAAAGGAGAGCTCCTTTGCCTCTTCTAGCTTCTGGGAGTTGCTGGCAATCCACAGGGTTCCTTGGTGCTGTGGTCTGAATGTTTATATTGCCTCTAAATTTGTATGTTGAAATCTTAATGCACAATGTGATGGTATTAGGAGGTGGGCCTTTGGAAATTAATGTCCTTATAAAAGAGTCCCATGAGAGGGCTCTCGTTCCTTCCATCATGTGAGACTATGGCAAGAAGTCTGTGACCTGGAAGGGGGCCCTCACCTGCCCATGCTGGAACCCCGACCTTGGACTTCCAGCCTCCAGAATTGTGAGAAATAAGTTTCTGTTGTTTCTAAGTCACCCAGTCTGTGGTGTTTCATTATAGTAGCCTGAATGGACTAAAACACTGGGCTTGTAGACAAATCACTTCAATCTCTGCCTCTGTTTTTACATGGCCTTCTCCGCTTCTGGTCTGTGTCTCTGTGTATAGCTCTCCCTCCTTTTATAAGGACACCATTCATACTGGTTTTATGGCCATCCTAATCAAATATGACTACATCTTGGGGCACCTGGGTAGCACAGTTGGTTAAGCATCCTACTGTTGGTTCTGGCTCACGTCATAATCTCAGGGTTGTGAGATCGAGACCCGCATTGGGCTCTGCGCTGGGCATGGAGACTGTTTGAGATTCTCTCTCTCTCCCTCTACTCCTGTGGGCACCCCCCCCCCACTAACTCTCTCTGTCTCTCAAATAAATAAATAAATATTTTTTAAAAAATGACTGCATCTTAACTTGATTACATCTGTAAAGAACCTATCCCCAAATAAGGTCAAATTCTCAGGTACTGGGTAAACATAGATTTTGGAGGGGATGGTTGGTGCACTCTTCAATCCAGTACAGTTCTCTTTCTATTTCAGCCTCTGATCAGGGGACCACATTTCATTTAGCTGTTATGTCCCCTCCTTCTCCTCTGATCTATTGCATTTTCTTAGTTTTTCCTTGTTTTTCATGACCTTGACAGTCTTCTTGAGGAGTACTGGCCAGGTATCCAATAGAATGTCTAGGTTTGTCTGATCTTTTTTTCATAATTAATATGCTAGTTTGGGGAAAGAATACTATGGAAGTGACATGCCCTTGTGAGTTGGCCTTTAAACTCAGACTCCAGAGCTCAAGTTTTAGTTATAAAACCTTTAACTATAAAGATAAAACATTCCTGAGACTCTGCTGTTGGCTTACTCATTTACCTCTCTTTTGGGGGGCTTGCATAGCCCTGGACATATCACTGGGGGCTCAGTAAGCACCCAATAAATTGACTGATGCAGGATCTGCTGACCCCCCCACCCCATCTCAATTATCTTTTTCCAAACATGGAACCACAGCCTTCCCACTCACATATACATGACAAACCTATCCACATTACTAATGTTAATTTATGTTTTTTGAGATCCACCAATATATCAAGTGTTGCTACAAACACAGAGTTGGACATGACCCCTGCCTGGTAGGCTTAATAATCCAAATGGCAGGAAAGCAGAGGTCACCTGCAGGAGTTGAGCTGTGTACAAAGATTCCTTAGCTTGTCATGGCCCAGATGAATTGATAGGAGGGAAAACAAGAGCTTGTTCTCTTGCAAAAGGTAGATTATGTGGATTCAAATCCTCTCTTGAATATTAATGATAACCAAACAAAGAAATCTCTCTTATTAAGCATACCTCAGCCTTCACTTCAATTTAGAAGTGAAGGGAGAGTTTGTATTTATTAGTGGCTTAAAATTCCAGAATTCTTGCCTTGTCATGTACTTGTTTGCTTGCTTATTTATTTATATATTTACTTGTGTATTCGTTTATTCATCCTGGAATTGGGCAGCCTGATGCACTATGGGGTAGCTAGAAGGAGTTCATCATTTAGAATTAACAGAACTCCTTATAAATCTCTGGTCTCTTAATTACTAGCTGTACCTAAAGCTAAGACTCAGTTTCCCCAGCTATAATATCACAATGTATTCCATCATGGTGCTGTTTTTGCCTACTCAGCATTTACTCCCCCTCCCCTGGTGACAGCCCCTTCATCTGTTCCCAAGGCACTACCCATCCACCCCTACTGGATGCAGCCTTGCTCCAAGGCATCCTGGACTCCTTAATCCAAGGGGTGGATACATGCTTCAAGCCAGCCTCATTGTATCCCATCTTGGGAACCTGAGTCTCAAAAGGAGTGCTTTAAAGGAAGTGACTAGAATGAATTCATTTGTGAAAGGGCATTTAGAGGAGGTTTTCCATGGGTTTCTGCTACCCAGACCCCTTAGGATGACTTCTGTTTTTTATTTTATTTTATTTTATTTTATTTTGTTTTGTTTTATTTTATTATTCTATTCTATTCTATTCTGTTCTATTCTATTCTATTCTATTCTATTCTATATTTTATGCTTTTCTCATGTAACCTTCTTCTTCCTTTTCTTGCAATCTGTGAATCTTCTATCCTTCCCACTTTATCTATCTATCTATCTATCTATCTATCTATCTATCTATTTATTTAATCTGCTTATGGAAGCCAGAGTTGGTCTCTTTTGCCCACGGCCAAGAACCCTGATGGACATTCCCTTAGGGTCTTCACCACCCTGCCCCATTCCCAGAGCTTGGGATAATTCCTTCCTTCTTTCAACTCCCACATTAATTTGTTTATCCATTCCTGAGAGCTTATACAGCTTCTTTCCTCACATTCCCATTATTTTTGTATTTATCTTGTCTAGCCATGAAAGAGACAGTCCAGCTACTGGATATTTATGGGCTGAATTGTATACTCCCAAATTCATATGTTGAAGTCCTAACACCCAATACCTCAGAAGGTGAAGATATTTAGAGATAAGGTCTCTAAAGACATGGTTAAGGTAAAATGAGGTCATTCTGATGGGCCTTAATCCAACATGACTGATGTTCTTGTAAGAAGAGGAGATTAGGACACACACACAACAGAGAAGGAAGACCACGTGAGGACACAGGGAGAAGGTGGTCATCTACGAGTCAAGAAGAGAGGTCTTAGAAGAAACCAACCCTGCCAACACCTTGATCTCTGACTTTCAGCTTCCAGAACTGTGAGGAAATGTATTTCTGTTCTTTAAGCCAACCAGCCTTTGGTGTTTTGTTATGGCAGCCCTAGCAAACCAATGTAGTGCTCAAGGATAGAGACCCTGGGATGAACCTATCTAGCTTCAAACTTGTGGGTAACCATGAACAGGCTACTTAACCGTGCAGTGGCAATGGTTTTTGCTGGTGATGCGGGGGGCGGGGAGCAAAGGTGGCCATGGAGGAGGACAGCAGGTGTGCTTTGAGACTAGGTCAAGTCTCAGGAGGAAAAGAAAGAAAAGGACTAGGTGTGCAGTTTCAACTTCCTTCCAAATTGCTAGTCACCTCAAGTCACTCCTCTGTGTCTAGAAGGAGTAGAGGCGTTGGTCATGTTTTGCTAGTGGAGTTCCAGCTACAGAAAGGAGATATCAGCAATGGGAAAGAGGTTCCCCTCCTGACAAGGTAATGATTAAGAGTAAAAGAAACGTTGTTGAGAACAAGAGAGAAATTCTATTTGTGTGGTTGGGCAAGTCACCTCAGTTCCCTAACCCGTCTCCTAATCTCCAGAATAGGGATAATGATACGTGCATCTTCTAGCATTGTTGGGTGCAGCACATGAGAGAAATGCATCCAGTCTATAGAAAGTTCTCTATCAGTCTAAAAATTCCTTGAGAGTAAGCACTTTGGTTATATTATTCACCCTTTTATTCCCACCTTACACTTTGGGGTGGATTTGTGGTAGGCATTTTGCTTCTATTTTTGGATGACTAAATGGCAGCTATTATTAAGAGGGAGAGGAGACAGATGGCCAACTACTCTGAGCTCGGGTTGCTGTCTGTGGGTTTTATGTGCTAGCCCCAGGCTACTGCAGGGGACGGCAGAGGATGATTTAAGGGTCAGGATGGAGCATACACCAAAAATGATGACAAAGAAAAAAGTAATCTGCTTTTCTAAATCTGCTTGGATATTCAACTCTGGAGTGGGTGAGAATTTGTAAACTCATTACAATGAATTCGTTGTGAATGGTAGAGTGTGTCTATGGGATTGGAGTTGGGGGAGCAGTGATGAAGTCACCTCCCTACCTGGTCTCCCCCCATGCCCCAAACACATGCACAAACAGCAGCCCATCTGCCACATCACAGTGGACATGAAGACAGAGCTCTATGTGTATAATTCCTACTCAGGGTCTCCCTGCTTCCTATGGGGCAAAAGTCAAGTCCTTATGCCCACATACAAAACTTGTGTCAGGCTCCCTGTCCATTTGTTTAGCTCGCCTCCTCCCCCTGCCTCCTGCCTCCAGAACCAGAGCACTATTTTGCTCAGCCTCCACCCTATTGGCATGGCTCATATTCTGCCTGGATTTCTCTTTTCCCATGTGTCCACCTGGCAAATGCCTGTTCAGCTCCAGCATCGCTTGCTTAGGTACAGAGGGGCCATGTCAGACCCCGTGAGCCCCCTCTGCCAAAGCCCCATTGCACCAGAGTACAATCAGTGCTTTCTACCCTGCCCTCCCACACTGAGCCTTGAGCTCCTCCGGAGCAGGCTCTGTGGTTTTCATCTTGATGTCCATGGGTTTCAGCAAATCTGATGAAAGAGTGAATGACTGTAACTCAGCTTCCATTAACTGAAGGCTTACCATGTGCCAGGCACCCTGCCTCCTGACAATTTCTACCCCCTGATATGAGGAAAGGCTAAGTAACTCCCCTAAAACCTTCCAGAGATGTAGCAGGAGTGGGGGACTAGGGCTCAGGACTCTGCCGCTGACTTGGTCGTGTGTCTACCGAGCATTCACCTAATGAGCACCTACTGTTTATTTTTGTTTTGTTTTGTTTTTTAATTTAATTTTATTTTATTATGCTATGTTAGTCGCCATACAATTCCCTCAACTCTATGGTCAAATAATCTTCGAAAAAGCAGGAAAAAATATGCAATGGAAAAAAGACAGTCTCTTCAATAAATGGTGCTGGGAAAATTGAACAGCTTTATGCAGAAGAATGAAACTTGACCATTCTCTAACACCACACACAAAGATAAACTCAAATGGATGAAAGACCTCAATGTGAGACAGGAATCCATCAAAATCCTAGAGTAGAGCATAGGCAGTAACCTTTTTGACATCGGCCACAGCAACTTCTTTCAAGATACATCTCCAAAGGCAAGTGAAACAAAAACAAAAATGAACTATTGGGACTTCATCAGGATAAAAAGCTTTTGCAGAGCAAAGGAAACAGTCAACAAAACAGAGAGGCAACCCACAGAATGGGAGAAGCTATTTGCAAATGACACTATAGACAAAGCACTGATTTCCAAGATCTATAAAGAACTTCTCAAACTCAACACCCGAAAAACAAATAATCCAGTCAAAAAATGGGCAGAAGACATGAACAGACACTTCTCCAAAGAAGACATACAAATGGCTAACAGACACATGAAAAAATGTTCATCATCATTAGCCATCAGGGAAATTCAAATGAAAACCATATTGAGATGCCACCTTACACCAGTTAGAGCGGCAAAAATTGACAAGGCAAGAAACAACAAATTTTGAAGAGGTTGTGGAGAAAGGGGAACCCTCTTATACTGTTGATGGGAATGCAAGTTGGTATTTTATTTTTAAGATTTTATTTATTTATTTGACAGTGAGAGAGACAGCGAGAACAGGAACACAAACAGGGGGAGTGGGAGAGGGAGAAGCAGGGCCCGATCCCAGGACTCTGGGACCATAACCTGAGCCGAAGGCAAATGCTTAATGACTGAGCCACCCAGGCGCCCCAGAGCACCTACTGTTTAATAAACATCTACTGTTGTCAGGATCAGTCACTGTAAAGTTTGCTGCTTCTAGCACAAAAAATTTTTTAAAACAGCAAGACCCATGGAGGAGGGGTGATATCTTTTATTCAGAAAAGTCAGAAGCCCCAGTCAAAGGCAGCAAAGAGGAAGGAGAGACAGACTCTCCTGATAGGTACTCCTGATAAGAAGGTTTCTCTTCATTCATTCCTGTAGACGGGAAAGGAGTGGGCCTGACATTCCCAGGAAGGCTCTGAGTACTAAAAAAAAGAAGCACTTCGACTCTGGAAGTCTGGAATATGTCCATGAGGTGAGCTGCTGGGTGTTTCTGAAGCGAATTACTCACTTGTCCATGTCCCAGAACCCAAATTTTATAAGTCAGTGGGAAATTTTGTTCTAAACACCCTTCCCACCTACAAATATATTTTTGACCATAGCAACCAATGCATAGTGGCAGCATTACCCCGAAATCACTCCTACCCTACTCTTTACACAGAGCACTGCCTTTGTCTGCGGCCCCTCCCCCACCCCCTAGCCAACTGCTCCCATCTCTGAATGGTGTCTGTTTTATAACTGATGCAGTTTCACTGTTGATGAAGCATCTTTGGCCTGCATCTTTGCATCCTTGGCATTTAGGGCATCGTTTGGTAGCACCTTCTTTTTTTGGTGGTAATAACTAATGATGTGTCTTACAGTCCAAGGACTCTTAGTTTGTCCAGTTCCGTGTGTGCTCAGCCCAGTGCATATCCAGGTCCTGTAGGGGAAGTGAAGGAAGCATAGGGAATTCACACTTCTCTGGAAGTCACATTTCTGAATCTAACATAGCTGTGGGAATGGAAGTTGGTATAACAAGCTGGGAAAGAGCAAAGCGCCATACCACCACCTGGTCATTTCATTTACTAGAGGTGAGATGTTCCTCTCAGACCCTTCCATGGACTGTTCTGTGTCGAGTTAGGAATGGCTCGGAGGTACCAGGGGAAAAGATCACCAACAGCAAAAGGCTGATCTTGAGGTATCAAGAAAAGGTTATGTTACATCTTGTATTCTCGGTTTAAAATCCAAAGGAAGATTTTTTTTTTTTTTTTGCTGTTTTAGAAAAATATCCTTAAAATGAGCATTTTCAGCAAATAGGTTTGCCCATAAACTTGGCATGTTTTCATTTACTTATGGACATTACCCCATACTCCAAAAACTGCTGAGTAGGAGTTGAATCGTGCTGGGTGCACTGGTTTCTTCTTTAAAGGAATTGGTTAAATCTTTTGAGGAAAACATACAGGACAGTTGCCCACTCTCTGAAACCTCTCATTCCTAACAGACCCTGAAGAACTGACCACTTTTGCCTCCGGGAGCAGAGAAAGGTGTGTGTGTGTGTGTGTGTGTGTGTGTGTGTGTGTGTGAGAGAGAGAGAGAGAGAGAGAGAGAGAGAGAGAGAGAGAGAGAGACTTGTTTGGGGCTATGTATCAATGTGTAAATGCATACATATATAAGCTCATTTCATCCTCACACAACCCATTCTGTGTTATCGTGCCCCAGATTTACATGAGGCCTTGGACATTCTGCTTCTCTGTCCTGTTGAATGTGCCCATTTCAGTACTTCTCTGTCCAAAGTGATGCTGCTGAGCAGCTGGTACAGGTGAGCTGTCTTGGTTAGGTGCGCCATCTTAGCTTTATACGCCTGTGGCTTCTACCCAACGGGTGGAGGAGAGGAAGTTCAGCAGGAGGCCCGGGCTTTAGGGCCAGTTCCTTCAGGGATTTATCATTGGTGCTGAGCAGATTTAAGGTTTACCCATCCAGTCCTTTAACATACAAACAAGGGACCATGCTAGACTTGGAGTCTCCCTTTTTACATCTGTGAAATCTGGAAGGTGCCGGGTGCCCTTTCCAGTTCAAGGCTACTGCCAGGAGTAAATGTAGAAACCCTTTGAAGAAGATGAAGAATGTCAGACGCAAGGCATTTTAATAATTAACAAAGCTTTAAACACACATAACAAGGCTGCATGACAACATCAAATACTAAACTATGCTGTACCACCAATTAATAATGCTGGGCCAATTCAGACATTTGATACAGTTATCTCCCCCTCTAATTTGTCCATTTTGCTGTCATTAGAATAATCTCCCTTTTAAGGCAAAAGCCTGTAATGGACACCACTTTGCCTATTTGAGTTGGTTCTAACAATGACAAAAACCACACCTGGTCTTTCATGAGAATCTACTGTGTACCTGGCACTGTGCTGGTTGCCTTGGCTCAGAACATAGTGACACCTCTTGGTATAATCTCATCCAAGTTACTTAACCTCCACAAGCCTCAGTTTTCTCACCTGTCCAATGGGGATGGCAGTTATTTCCACAGGCCGGCTACTCGCTGGGGTGCAAGTCGTACAGTGCACAGGGGCACCCGATCTAAGGAAACACCATTCACCTCATCAACATGAGAGACTGGTGTATTTATTCCCCAAGCTCCCCAGCAGATGCCAACAGAGTGTCTTGTTCTAACAGAATAGTTTATTATGACAATTTTCCAACAGATGGGAGTAAAATAAAGGGAGGTTTTTACTGCTTTATACATAAGCTCCAGAGGAGCAACCTCAGGTACCTAACTCGAGGGTCGTTATGAGCACTGATTGCATAAATATATAAAAAGCACAGAGAACAGTGTTAGAAAAAAACGTAAGAAGAATCTACAAGTGGCACTAATTATAAATTATCTGCATCCTCTGGAGTAATCACCTTTATTCCTCATCACAACCTCAAAAGGAAATACTATTTCAAACACTGTTTTACAAATAAAATTAGCGAAGGGTGGAGGGATCGAGTATCTTAAATTTCAGCAAGGTAGTGAGTGGCTGCGTCTGGAATCTGAACTAAAGCCTATCTTCTTGAGCCTGAGCCACTGACTACTGTATGGGCTTATTCCGTGTGTGCCAAGGTGAATCCTACCTCTGCCATCTGTCTGAGATGTGCCCCCCTCCCCCACCCACGGTGTCCTCATCTGTACGCAGCACGTGGAAGACAAGCGTAGCCAGGGTCATCCTGCACGGCCCCCTGGAGCCTCTGCCTAATTTGTCCTCCACCACAGTGACCTCACCTAGGTGTTAAGGATTATTATTAAACTGCCTTATTAACCCGTATTAAGGTTACTGCTCTGCTCAAAACCCTTCAGTGGGTTCCCATTTCACAGAATGAAATTCCAAGTTTGATCATAGCTTTCAAGTCCTTACAGGGTCTTGTCAGTGGAATCCCTTCTCTGTTTTCCTTTCCTTGCTGTTTTTCTCTTCTTCATGCTAATTAGGCTATGATACTTACATATTTGTTTGTCTCCTCCCACCAGCACGGAAGCTCCATGCGTGTGAAGACCTCATCTGTTTGCTTACTGCTGTATTGCTCATGCTTGGAGGAGTGTGCCTGCCTATATTAGCCTTCTAGGGCTTCCATAACAAAATACCACAGACTGGGTGTCTTAAACAATAAACATTTATTTTCTCACAGTGCTGGAGTCTAGAAATCCAAGATCAATGTGCTGTCAGGTCAGGGCTGATGTCTGGTAGAACCCCTCTACCTGATCTGTAGGCAGCCACTTTCTGCGTATGTCCTCACATGGCCTTTCTTCTGTATGTGTAGACAGAGGGAGAGATTGAGAGATCTCCGGTGTCTCCTTCTCTTCCTAGAAGGACAACAGCCTCTTTGGATGGAGACCCCACACTTACGATCTCATTTAACCTTTATTATCTCACTATAGGCCCTATTTCCAAATACAGTCACATTGAAGGTTAACTTTGTTATCTGAATTTGGGGGAAGAAACAATTCGGTCCTTAACACTGGCACGTAGTGGGTTCTCAATCTTTGTGGAGCTGGATTGCATTCTTTGTATCCTCTTCCATGTTATAGCTTCTGTACTGTTTTTAAATGCTTTGCTATCATTCAGAAATCTCTACAGATTGCTTTAAGGGTTTCTCCTACTCTATAATGTGATGGAATTATTGAAATACTGACGGGGCTTCATTCCAGGTATCCTTGCATCAACCACCCTAGGCTTCTGGGGCATTGGAGGAGCAAGATCATCTTTCTAAAGTATATACTGAGACATTAATACCCAACTTACTACCAGAAATGTCTACTGTCACCAGAAATGTTGACCATGAGGGAGATGAGAAGGCCATGCGATTTATCTACATCATACTTAGTGGAAGGGGTGATTGGGAGGTTTTGTGTTGAGCAAGAGAATGGGCATTTGGGAATAGGTGTGTATTTATGGGTATGGAGAATACATAGATTGAGAATACATGGAGGCAAAAAAAATCTAATATTAGAAATTTCATATGGTTTGATCTGATGTATATGGTTGGACGTACTTGTCGGTGGCATGAGTGTGGGTATGTGGATTTCTATGTAGAGTGTGTATGTGTTGGGGAGTGTAGGCTGTGTGGGTGGAATGTATAACTACATGTGTGCAGGGAAGAGGGCATGCATGTGGATGCAAGTTATAGGTATACGTGGTAGGGGGATCAAAGAAGCCTTCCTGGTGGAGCTGATGTTGAAGCTTCAGGTGAAAGAACAAATAGAGTTAGCCAGGTGGACTGGCAAAAAGGGTAGAGAGAGTGCTTCCACCAAGAGAACTAGGATCCCACCAAAGACCAGGGATAGATTGGGACTAGAAATCCCCATTATCATGACTAGATTGATCAGAATCTCTAGATTGATCAGAAGATCATGACATTATCATGACTAGATTATAAAGAGCTGGGGAGCTGGGAGAGTCAGGGGAGTGGCCTCAAAGGAGAAAAGTAGCAGAAGATGGAGGGTCCTGTGAGCCATAGCAAGGAACATGGGCTTTGCCCAAAAGGAGAGAAGACCAGGGATCATTCACAGATTTTGTAGGGAGTCAACTACTTAGCAGGTTGGGTTGTTGCAGGATAAAGACTGCAAAATGGGAGCAGGGAGAGGTTGTAAAATTGTACCAGGTTTCAAGAGAATGTTTGCCCTGGGCTAATAGTAGCCTTCGTCTTTCCTTGTTAGTGTTGCGACAGGCCTTCATCCAAAGCAGGCAGGGGTCCGAGTGGAGAGAAGCAGGAACCAGCACACTGCCGTTGAATCTGAAGACCCTGGGGAGAGGGGGTTCTTTTGAGCTGTGGAGACACAGGATCCCCCATCTGAGGGGTCTATAGAATCCCCACGGCGAGCTCTGTGGGTTTTGTACTCATGGCTCCTCTTCCCCTGCAACCCATGGTGTGAAGTACATGCCCTGTGCTTACAGAGGGAGTGGAATGAGAGCTTCCTGTTCTGTTTTTGATAATTGCCATTAATTTGTTCCTTGTGAATAACGGAAAAATGAATTTGAACAGAGTCCCAGCAGCTGGAGCACATCAGAGGCAGAGTGAGATGGGGAAAGGAGAAAGAGGTGAGTGGGGGCAGGAGGAGAAGGCCCGAAGGAAGAAGCAGGGAAAGTGAGGGAGGTAAATCGAGGGTCAGAGTTTGAGGGAGGGCGGAGGGAGAGGAGGGCTGCGTGCCAGAAATTATGTGCATCCATGCAGCCAGAGAACAGTGGAGATCTGGGAGGAAAGCAAGAGGGAGGATCTACCTGAGGGAACTCATATGGCTTGGGTTTGTCTACACAGACCTGTTAGGACAGTCTCTGAGAAACTTAGACTACAATCAGTTCAAAGGGAGTTGAATGTCTCTCCATCACCTGGCTAATTTTTCTTCCATTTTGTCTGAGCTAGAGCCCTAGGATACCACCTCCCCTCATCTGAACGCAGCCTGATTTCACCGCCCCAGAGCCTGCAATATGGTGGCTCTGGTATTTTTTTTCATGGGCTTTCCATCTGCTCCAACCATCACAAATCCAATTTCATATTCGGCATTAAGTAAATCAGTTTCAAGAAATATCTTGTCATCATCTAAATCAAAACGCCACATTTAAAATGCTCGATGCCAACTACAAATTGTCAGAAGGGGCTGAAGAAAGAGGAAAAGAGTTTTGCTCTAGACAGGAGGGCTGAAAAGCACATATTCCAATGTGACATAGTGGCTCTGCAGTGTCTAAATCATTCACATGAAGCTGGAATTTTTTTTTAAAAAAGCTTGGCCAATCTGTTCTGCTACTAACAGTTTTCCCCCAGCACCCACCCCCTCTGTTCTGGAAGCTTCTGACAGCAAGCCCATTTATTTTGAGTATCTGAAAAAGTGAACCCCATTTGGCCACAATTACTTGGGCTGTTCCAGAAGCTCTACTAGGGTCTAGGGAGACAGGATGTCCTCTCTACAACCTTGGACCTTTCAGTCATCAAATCTTTATGAAGTAACCCTGCAGCTTTCTGCAGAGGCAGCCTTACCACTAATAAAAGAAGGCCTAGGAGTGGGAACTGGTGGCCAGCACACAGTGTCTTCACACACTGGCTCCATTCCTTTATGATGGCCACTCCCATTGCCTTTGAATTCCTTCCTTCTTGATCACTTAGTGAACTTACTCAAGCTCTCGAATGTTCAAAGCTATATTCCCAGAAAGTCCAGGCTGTGGTTGGTGCTTGGAAGATGCTCGGTAAATGTCTGCCGAAAGAATAAATGTATGAAGCAAAACTTCCTTGTTTGTATTACTTTTACCGGCTCTCCACATCACCCCCTAGGTTAAGAATATCACTTTGCACTGATTCACTATTCTGTATCTTACAATTCCTTATTGTGATGAAACAATTCTTTGTCATGTGAGTTCCTTAAATGTAGCAATTCTGTATTATTTATTTATTTATTTATTTATTTATTTATTTATTTATTTATTTATTTATGTCTGAGCACTTAACACATCAGCATCTGGTATATGTTCAGTAGTGTTGGGTAAATTGTAAATGAATAAGTGAATAATGTTTGAGCAATTTGGTGGTAGCATGAGGATGCTGGATCTGAGTGATAAGGGATTAGATCAGTCAAAGACACTGGAAGACCTCCAAAATTAATATTCATCGTTAGTGTAGCCAAAGATCTGGAAAGGGGGTGCAGAGTCACCACCAAGTAAGCCTTGGCAGGACAAGTGAGTGCTATTAGGGGCCTCTTGACCTTACTTACCTAAGCTCTGAAGCCACCAGGCTCTAGGCATAGACAGCTGGAGGTTGCACACTGAGAATTAAGACAGATAGACTTCTTAGGTGATATGACACTGAGGGACACCAAACTTGTCTTCTGTCCAAAAATCCTTCCCCACTCATCACTTGCAGGAGGAAAATGTCCACAAAGCCTCTCTCCTGTGGGAGAAACAGATTCATATTTTGGTGCTTTTAGCAACTACCATAATGACCATTGGCGTTATTGATTAGGTTCTCAGCAGCCAGTAGGGTGGACATTTCCAATGAAGGGAGGGATCAAATCTGTAGAACTCAGAGTTCCTTCCATTGATTCATTAACTGACTCATTCAAAAAGCTCATTGCATGTCATCTGAGTGCCAGAAACTGTACTAAGTGCTTGGAATACAGTTGTCATCAAAACAGATGTGTTCCCTGTCCTCTAGGATTATAGACAAGAAACTTAGAGTAGAAATTTGTAAATTCTAATGAGTATAAATCACTTGGAAAGCTTGGTAAAATAAAGATACCAAAGTCTCATGCCTTTCCTCCCCCAATTTTTTTCTCATCACTTAAATCTGGGCATTTGCATTTCTTTTTTTTTTTTTTAAGATGCATTTATTTATTCTGGACAGAGAGAGTGGGTGTGTGCACACAAGAGTAGGGGCAGAGGGAGGGAGAGAATCTCAAGCAGACCCCCTGCTGAGCATCAGCGCCTGATGCAGGGCTCAATCTCACAAGCGTGAGATCATGACCTGAGCTGAAATCAAGAGTTGGAGGCTTAACCAACTGAGCCACCCAGGCGCCCCTGGACATCTGCATTTCTAACAAGCTTCCCAGCTGATTGTGATTGGATGGCCCAGGATCACATTCTTAAAAACACTGACCCAGAGGACTTATTGTGAAATGGAAGTGGGGGAAAGAGAAAACAAAGGAGGATGTAGCCCCAAGGTGGACATAGAAATGAAGTTTAGTCTGAGCATTTCTGCAGTTATGTATTCCAACCCCATCACTGTATAGAGGTGAGGTCTTAAGATGGGGTGTTATTTTCCCAAAGTCACAAAGATGATGGAGTGAGGAGCAGACCTCTAGGCTTCTGGCTCTTTCTGTAATACTTCTCTCCTCCCCTTCACTTATTTCTTGAGTGTGTCCACAACAACCACTAAGGGACGTTGTTGGAATGAGTGGTGTGATGTGTGCATATATGACACAAACTTCTATAGAGTTTAGGGAAGACAAGGGACTGGACATAAATGGTTTCACCAAAGGCTACTTTGGGAATAATAATAAAACAGTGTTACAATCTGTCAAAATTTCAGTCAACAAAACTTACTGTCTCACTTGATTCTTATAACCTCTACCCATGAAGAAGCACTTTAATGTTGCGGGGCATGATTCTTAAGGTCACATGGTGGGGAAGTGGTAGAGATGGATCTCAAGGCCTGGTCTTCTCATTCCAAGACCAGTGCTTGTCTCAGAAGTACAGAAGACTTCAGGATCTTAAAGAAGAGGGGTCATTGGCAGTCTACCTCCAGGCATCAGCCTTCCAGGCTACTGGCAAGTCATCACCAGGCCAAGTTGGGGAAATAGGGTTGTGTGGGGTCTCCACTGCACATTAGGGGATACAGAGAGAAATGAAAACACTTGTGAAGGATCCTTCTCAGGGTGTGGGATTTGTCTAGATCAAGCCCTTCTGTTTGACTTTCCTTTGAGCACTGAATAATGACATGTCAGGATTTGAAAATGGCAGAGACTCTCCTCCCAACATGCACTCTTGAGTGCCTGTTGAGTCTAGAGTGTGAAAACACAGCCATGCTCATGCATTCAAGTGTTGTCAAGGTCTCCTTTCATTCTATAACCCCAAAATGGAGTCAGTGTAACAGATACTGTATGGCTCTTGAATCCTTAAGTATTTACTGTCTGGTCATTTATAGAAAAGTTTTCCTAACTCCTGTGCTAGAGAGTTCCAGGTAGCATATCAATTTATCATTTTATTCTTAGATAATTTTTACTCAATAAAAAGTGTTTAATACCATTATCTTTTTAGTGCTGCTCGGTGATGATCATTTTAATCAAGAATGCAGTGAGAGGGAGACATGAATTTATCTTTCTAGTTCATGATAGATTGGAATATTACAAGCATTTGGTATAGTGCTGTTTATCTCTGCAGGAAGGATGGGAGGATGGCAAGACTTTTCTGTAAGCAGCGAGCTCCTTAGTGCCTTTTTTTTTTTTTACCAACTTTTGCTCTCTATTTCACTGTCGAACCTTAATTTAAACCCTTGCTCTCTCTCACTTAGATTATACAGTAGCTTCCCAATTCCTTTCTCTTATCAGCTTTGGTCTCTACATTTCGTTTCCATGCGGATGCCAGAATGATCTACCTAAAACACAAATCTGATTGTAGCAGCCTCTTGCTTGGACCCATTCAATAGTTGCTAATTGGCCTGAGAATCTGGGGACGGTTTTTTAGTGGGGCACGTAAGCTTTCCACCTTTGTCCCTTTTTCCTTCTGCAACCTCATCTCCTCCTTCTGTAGCAGTACCACACGTGCTTACCAGCTGCGGTACTGGAGCACCTTCATCTCCTCCCACTGTTCCTCCACCCCCACAACTTCCCTTCCTCTTCATTTATGTAGCACTGGATCATTCTCCGCCCCATCATAGTTATTTCGGCTATAGAAAGGGGAGAGGTTTTTTCCTGCCTTATCTGACATGATAATTCTTAGAGTTATACTTTATGTTTCTATGTCAAATTAGCAATAATTATAGTAGTAAAAATAATAATGGCATTTGTTGAATCTTTTTGATATGACAGTACACCTTGAAGAATACCTAGCATATTTAAGTTGTCAATATCTCAAAATAAAATTATCTTGGCAGATATTCTTCTCATTCTATAAGTGAGAAATGTGAGGTTCAGAGAAGTTGTATAATGTGCCCAGAGCCACAGAGCTGGTAAATGACAGGACCAGAAGGAGAACTTAAGTTTTCTCTGACTTTGGAATTCAAGCTTTTGCCATAAATCCCAAACCTGTCCACCAGTGAATACACCCTCCTTGCATTGGTGGGCTGGTGAATTCAACAATGGCTGTCACCTTTGCAGAGTGGACTGTGGGTGTGGGAGAGTGGGAGAAAGCCCTGACTTGTGGTGTTTTCCAATCCAGTTTTGGTGGAGTACATACTACAATGACAAATTTCAAACTACACATGTGACATCATTGAATGCAAAGCTGGGAAGAGATGCGCAATAATGCACCATTGTATAGAGTCTCCATCACACAGATGCAGTAGATGCAAATAAACTCAAGAACACACATAGTAATAAAGTATAGCAAAATAATTAGGAAATCATGTTTGGAATATTTATTAAGCTGTTGTTTTTTATTACAATTTATTAGGTTTTAAGCTGATGTAATTTAAAACAGCTGTATTTAACCGTTGGCTCACGAAATTCCTGAAGATTTAACAATCAGCTTTCCTGATCTGGTACAAGCCATCTCTAGCTTCTATGGGAGGTAAAATTGCAGACATACAAAATGACTTCTGCTATTACAATTACAAAATGAAATGTGAACATCCTGTGACAAGTCTGGAGATTAGGAAGAAAGAAAGACTGAATTATATTTTCAATAGCTTCTTCCCATACAAAATGAGTTTAGGGTCAGTTCAACAATGGGATTCTCTGGTATTTATAAGGGGGTTTAAAAAAATCTCTAAGTCTTTTTTTTTTTTTTTTTTTTAGATATAACTGACAGACAACACTGTATAGCTTTAAGGAGTACAGCATAATGATATGACTTACATATATTGCGAAATGATGACCATAGTGAGATAACATCCATCATCTCATATAGATACAGAAAAAGAAAAAGAGAAAAAAAATGCTTTTTTCTCTGTGATGGGAACTCTTAGGATCTGCTCTCTCAGCAACTTTCAAATATACCCCAACAGCAGTGTTCACCATAGCTATCATGTTGTACTTACATCCCTGGTACTTCTTTATCTTGTAATTGGAAGTTTGTACTTTTAGACCATTTACCCAATTCCCTCTCTCCCTCTAAATCTTAATGTAACTTTAATGAGTCACTAGACTTTCCCTTGCCTCCATTTCCTTTCTTGGGAAATCAGGAATTGTGATTCTGATCTAAACATGGGAGGAAAAGGAGAATTTCCAGCCCAAAAGGAGCTGGCCAGATTTGGGGGGGGGGAGCCTCAGTGAGTCCAAGTTATTAGGTAGCCATGAGTTACATGAATAAATAGTGCCATTGCATTTCTTGTGTTAACATTTTCAAAACTAAGAGAGAACCTAATCCTTTAAGGCTGGACCCTCTTTTTCTTTCCCCATTAGAATTCTACCTGGAGTTCTAAGAAATGGAAGTTTCCATATTTTCAAACCATGTTACCAAAACTCCTTATCTTTAAACTCTTCAAATCTACCCTACTATAACAATGCCTAATTGAAACCAGGTATTAAAATGAAATGAGAAGTCATTTACAAAAAGACACTGCAATAATTTTTCAGTCATAATCTTCTCTTAAATATTATTTCTTTATTTTTCTCCATTTAAATATGTAACACTCAAGTTTGGGTCTCAGTTTGGGGAGAATTGCCAAACTTTGTGATGCTACCTGAACAGCACTGATCATTGAGTTACTTACATGGTGAATTTTTTTTTTTTAATTCCAAGACGGTGGATAGCAGAAAACATTCTTTATGTTAAAAAATACACGTGCCCTTCATCAGGTGAAACAAAATTTATTACTTATTGTAAAAATGTCCTGTATCAGGTCAAATTACAATGAAAGAAGTTCAACCTACTAGTCTTCAAAAATGCAAACATCATTCCTCATCAGGGAAATACAAATCAAAACTACAATGAGATATCACCTCACACCTATCAGAATGGCTAAAATCAACAACACAAGAAACAACAGGTATTGGTGAAGATGTGGAGAAAGGGGAACCCACTTCCACTGTTGGTGTGAATGCAAACTGGGGCAGCCACTCTGGAAAACAGTATGGCGGTTCCTCAAAAAGTTAAAAATAGAACTACCTTATGATCCAGCAATTGCACTTGTAGGTATTTACCCAAAGAATACAAAAATACTAATTCAAAGGGATACATGTTTATAGCAGCATTATCTACAATGGCCAAATTATGGAAGCAGCCCAAGTGCTCAATGATTGATGAATGGATAAGGAAGATGAGGGAGATATATGTAATAGAATATTACTCAGCCATAAAAAAGAGTGAAATCTTACCATTTGCAATGGCATGGATGGAGCTAGGGAGTATTATGCCAAGCCAAATAAGTCAGAGAAAGATAAATACTATATGATTTCACTCATATGTGGAATTTAGGAAACAAAACAAATGAACAAAGGGAAAAAAGTGAGAGAGAGAGAGAGGCAAACCAAGAAACAGACTCTTAACCATAGAGAACAGATTGATGGTGACCAGAGGGGAGGTGGGTGGGGGAATAGGGGCAATAGATGATGGGGATTAAGGAGCGCACTTGTCATGATGAGCACTGGGTGATGTATGGAAGTGTTGAATCACTACATTGTATACCTGAAACTAATATTACACTGTCTGTTTACTGGAATTTAAATAAAAACTGAAAAATGCAAACAAATATGAGCTACCATTGTTATGATTAGATTTATAAACATTGAAACAATGGCAGCAATGCAAGGAAAGATGCTGTGCAAGAAAGTTTTATACCAGAGGAGAAAGAGCGAATTGGGAGACCTATTAGGAAACTGGTTTGTCCATTTGCATTAAGAATCTAAAACACACAAAGATATTGATCCCCGAGTTATTTATGTTAACAAGCAAGGAAAATAACCAATATGTACAGTAATAAGGTTGTACATAGATTATTTCATATATTTATATGTCTTACATTTTTTTTATATCAATAGAACATCATGCTGATTTTAGAATACTTTAACAGAACTTTTTAAAAATATAGGTAGGGGGCACCTGGGTGGCTCAGTCATTGAGGGTCCGACTCTGGATTTCAGCTCAGGTCATGATCTCAGGGTCGTGAGATTGAGATCCACATCAGGCTCTATGCTCAGTGCGGAGTCTGCGTGGTATTCTTTTCCTCTCCCTCCCCCTCTGCTCCTCCACCCCCCCACCCATTGCTTGTGCACTGTCTCTCTCTCTCTCTCTCTCTCAAATAAATAAATAAATAAAATCTTAAAATATATCTATATCTATATATATGTAAATGCGTTCCATGTAATGGAAATGAGGGTTCAAAATTGTATGGGCTATGTAATCTAAATTATATTGTTAAGTCTAAAAAGATTTGAAGGAAATAAGCCCAAATATTAATAAGACTTATCTCTGGATGATAGAATTATAAATGATTTTTCTTTTTCTTCTTTCACCTTTCTGTTTTTCCCCAAGAATTCCATTATCAACATGTGTTACTTTTATAATAAGAACATAAGTAGTGCAGCTTCTGTCCCTGGCCCTCTAGAATCCCTAAGGCAGTCAGTATACTGGAAATAGAACAAATATCCCACCAAGCCATACATTAACAAAGGAAACAGTAAAATAAATCATGTCACTATTCAAGTGAGCCCAGGTGCAAGGCTGGCTCAGAGACAGGGATTGAATGAAAAGAGGGGGAGAGTGGGATGAATAGGTTGGGGCTTGGGGATGTTGCCTGTTGGAGGAATTGAAACTTACCTAATTATTAGTTCAGGAAGGGAGGAAGAGAGGACTCCCAAGGGGGTGGGTGGGGAGGAAGTGAAGCCTAATGGGCAATGGAGCTAGGAGTCAAGAATCTTTTGGATGATGCAAAAGATAAGTTGTTTCTGATTCTCTGGGGACTTAGGTCTCTCACCTGTATTTCTCCACACACCTTCTCCATTCTCCTCCCTGCAGATGACTGCCTTTCTCTGCATATTTATGGTTTCTGTTTCCTTATAACTTCAGCAAGCTCTTGGCTATAGTTTGCTCTGGTCCTACGTGGTTTTTCAGCTCAGCTTCTCCAGATCAGATTCATTTTCTCTGTGTTTCAGGTTCCTGGGGGAGAAATCTGACTGATCCAGCTCAGTTTAGGAGTCTAATCATACAGTCCCTATGGCTAGGGGTGAGGGTGAGGTGGGACAAACGCGACTGCGCAGGGCCAACTCTTCAACAAAAACCAGTGGGTTGGGGGGGTCACGAGGAACTCCCCCAAACATTTCTGGGTTGAGGCAAAGGATACTTGGGGATATTGGTTCAAAATGATGGGTGTTGGGGGAATCCTGGGACTCTATGTCAACCACCCATCAGTGATGGCAGAGCAAAGCTGACAAACCACACCAAAGTCAACAACGAGCTCTCTGTAAATTGCAATTTTACACTTCCAAATGCATACAGATGACATTCACTAGCAGGAGATCTACCTTTGACTCACTGAGGTTGCTGGTAGTTTATGGTCTTGCAAGCATGACTCTCTTCCCCAGCCCCTCATCCCTACATCTCTCCCCCACCACACACTATCCTTTGTCTTACTTGGGTGACATTATTTTACTGAAATAACATTGAATCATCACTAATTCACTTTTTTCCCAAATATTAAATTTGAAGTTTTAAACCTATAGAAAAGTCGGAAGAATAATACAATGAACACCCATATTTATTTCATCTAGAGTCACAGATTAACATTTTGCCACATCTGATTTATCTTGCTCCTCTAATTTTGAACCATGTAAGAAGGAACATATATAAATGATTCTCAAACCCCAAATCCTTCAGCATGCATATCCTAAGGACAAGGACGTATTCTACACAGTTACAATACAATGGTCACACTCAATTAATTTAACACCGATACAATTCTGTTACTTAAGATACAGAAAGTCCCTATTCAGATATCCTGAACTGTGTCCATAACCACTCTTATAGGTAGGTATCTCCACCACTGTTCACCCCTTTCAGGATTCAGTCAAGGGTTACCCAGGGCATTGGGTTGGCATGTCTATTCAGTCTCCTGTAATCTATAACAGTTATCTGGGTTTGTCATTCTTCTGATTTGATCCAAGTTAAACATCTTTGGCAAGCATGTACTGCAGTGAGGTTGGGTCTATGTCAGTGTGTCATACCAGGAGGCAGAACATGTCCATTCACACCATTATTATTGATACTGTTTGATCACTGTGCTTAATTTACTTTTTAATTAATCTACATTTAATTAATTAGTAATAATTTAAATTTAATTGCTATTTAATTAGTAATAAATTGCCTTCTGCAGAACTGATAACTGATGCGGAGGTTGCACCTGGGTATAGTGAGGCTCTTGTTGAAAACTGAAATGCTTGCTAGCCTCCATGAAGCACAATGCTCCATCTGACTCTCCTGAATGTTCCCTTGTTTGGGCTGGAGAGGCAGCATAGTACACTAATCAACTCAAAGTGGAAGCCCTAATATCACACTGTCTGGGTTCAAATCCCAGAACCACCCCTTACCCGCTAAGTGACTTTGAAAATGTTCATTGATCTCTATTATCTTCAGTGCCTACTCTACAAAATGAGGATAATGACTGGCCACCTTTTGTTAGTTTTTTAAAAGATTTTATTTATTTATTTGAGAGAGAGAGAACGCACAAGCAGCGGGAAGGAGAGGGATTCTTCCTGAGCAGACTCTCCACTGAGCACTCTCCACTGAGCACTCCGGGCTTGATCTCACAACTCTGGGATCATGACCTGAGCCAAAATCAAGAATCGGTTGCTTAACCAACTAAGCCACCCAGTGCCCCTGACTGGCCACCTTTTAGAGCTATTATAGGAATTAAATAAAAGAATAAATGCAAAGTGCTTAATACTGTGCCTGGGATAGAGTTAGTGTTCAATACATGTTGTCATATCATCATATACTGTGCTCTTTGTGAAAGATTTTTTTTTAAATATTTTATTTATTTATTTATTTATTTATTTATTTATTTATTTATTTATCTGAAAGAGAGAGAGAACAAAGTAGGGAGGGGCAGAGGGAGAGGGAGAAGCAGACTCCCCATGAGCAGGGCACCTGACATGGGGCTCGATCCCAGGACCCCAGGATCATGACCCAAGCCGAAGGCAGACACTTAACCAACCGAGTCACCCAGGCGCCCCAAGATTTTAAGATCTTTATAAATCACAACACTCCAGAAGCCTAGATTTGTGGGTACCCATGGTTTTATGAACAATCCATATTATTCTTTGGTGTCTTAAATCAATAACGCCCCAAACTTTTAATGCAAATAAGAATCACTCCTGGAGTTGGGAGACAGATTCTGATCCAGTAGCCCGAGGACTAAGCTCGAAATTCTTATAAGAATTCTTATAAGCTCTCAGGTGAATGTCAATGCCACTGGTCCATGGACCATATTTTGAGCAGCAAGACCCTAACTAACTCCTGAAAGGAAATGACCTGCCAAACGTCACACCTCATACTTTGAGGTATAGTCTTGTCCTGTTATATTGAATGATCACAGGAAATTGCCACCCATTTTCTTTTCTTTGGGGGGTATTTCTAGCAACAATTAACCAAACTATACTGATTAAACCACTATGACTAGGATTGTTTATCACTTTATGTTTCTGCAGATATGCCTATATACAATACATGCCGTTGAAAGACGAAACGTTGGGAGATACTTTAGCATCAGAGCGATCAGAGTTTAAGGGTGGACTCTTCCATCTTTTAGCTGGTTATCAGGGTCAAGTTCTGTAATCTCCTTGAACTTCAATCTCTTCATCTTAAAATGGCTATAGTAATGCTAACCCTAGGGTTCTTGGTGTGAAATTATATCTGTATCTATCTAGGGAGAACAGAGAGAGAAAGAGAGCTCTGTTTAGTATTTCTTGGCATATGGTAGGTGCTTAATAACAAGTAGCTTGGGGACTTCCATTACTCGTATTTGTGAACATAACATATTGAGGTGTATTTCTATTTTCATCAGGTAATTTTTAAGGATCAGGGGGTCACAGACCCATACGGTCACACTGTTTTAAAGCTGGAAGCAAGCTCTCAGCATTTCTTGAGGACCTATCCTGCCAGGAAGATGAATGAATTATCCTTCTCTCTCTTGAGTATTTGGCTAGAAGGATACGGGTCCCAAGAAGCTCACAGGCACTCATTTGCCTGCATGCAGTCTTCAAATTAGATTAGCCACCTTCATTCCTTGTGGTCAAGATTCCAATTTGCTTCAAGCTCAGTAAGCACAGATTTCTGCTTAAAATTCATTTCCACACACACTCCAAATGAGGAAAAGTCCCTAAAGTCTCTGAAAAGTAAAGTTCTTTTTGCTTTTATTTCCCCATTGGCTACTGAGAGCCTTTGGTGAGCAATTCGGGTCTGTATAATAGGGCAGGTGAGCCACCCTGTTGTAGGGGGACCATGCCATTCTGAGATGCACATGTCATCCTTTGGTTAAAACTGGATTTCTCTCCAGGGTGGTTTTTTTTTTTTTTTCCTTAGGGAAGACCTATGTGCTAGCCACATTTTGCTGAGAAGACAGAGTGCCAAATTGTGTAATAGAATAAAATTGATTCCTTGAGTGTTTGGGGCTAATTGCTAGGTTTGGTGTAGGGAGATTTCCCTCTGTTCTAGGAGGACTGAAGGTGGGCAGGCTTTCCCTGTTCACTCAGGTACATCCCGAGAACCTTGGACCCAGGTTCCCAAAGCCTCAGAATTACTACCAAATTACTACCAAATTCAACAACTTGACCTTCTAGATGAGGATTCTCCAGCAAAGTCAACAACTGATTTTCTAGATGACTGTCAAATCAGCAAAACCTAGTTTAGGATCCACAGCATCACATGGAGGGCAGAGCTGGGTCTAGGAACTGGACTCCTAATTCCTAGTAAGGCACTTTGGGACAGAATTCTGCCTTTCCGACAAACCTAACATTGCATTTCTTGTTTGCTGCAAGGATGAGCGGTTTGTAAATCCATGTGTCACCATTGTTTCCCATGGCACACCAGGGTCACAATAAACGAGCAACAGTTTCTAACTTCATCCTTTTTTTTTTAAAAGATTTTATTTATTTATTTATTTGAGAGAGAGAGAATGAGAGGGATAGAGAGCATGAGAGGGAAGAGGGTCAGAGGGAGAAGCAGACTCCCCGCTGAGCAGGGAGCCCGATGTGGGACTCGATCCTGGGACTCCAGGATCATGACCTGAGCCGAAGGCAGTCGCTTAACCAACTAAGCCACCCAGGCGCCCCTCTAACTTCATCCCAAACAACACAATTTATGAGACTCGGCTCCTTCCTAATCTTCCCTTTCTGGCCCACAGATCTCTTAGATCATCTTTTGTGAACCCACAGATGGCTTTGACTCTCCTCCTGAGGAAGCATTTCTGATGCTCCTGACATTTTGCCTTGTGGCTTTCTGATCCTTTGTGTCTGGGAGCAGCTGCATCTTAGATCACCGATGTAAGAGTCCCCCCTCTACCCTCCCTCCAGCCTTACACAGTGTGGCCACTACCTTGGGTGGAGGAGAAGGAAAGTCTCCTCTCTCATTGGTATTCAGCTCTGACTTAGGGAAAAACAGTTGCCTTGGCCTCAGCATCTTATCTTACGGCCCTTAGTTTTCAGAGCGTTTTTATTTGATGTGCTTCTTTCACTGAACACAATCTTCCTCTCTAGTTTGTCTCACATCCTAGAGGAACCTGCACCAAAAAATAATCCTCTGTGAAGTAACAATTATTCTACCCATCTTTTCAGAATAAGACATTGAAGCTTAGAGAGAGTATGGGTCCCATAACTATTACATGGAAGAATTGGTATTTGAGTCCATGTGCACTTGCCTTCTTTGTCCATGGCCTACCCATTAATCCACAGTTTTACTAACCTACCCTGGCATGCAAGTTGGAGTGGAGAGGATGTTTGTTGACATGTGGGTCTTCAATTTCTGTGAAATCATAGGCCATGCTCTTCAAGGGAAAAAAAGGCAGGGAAGCATACATCCAATTTGCATAACCACCCCTCTGTAGCCATCTGGACCTTTGAACTAAGTCTTTGTGAATGTTCCTATTATCCACTCGGCTATGGAAAGTCTACAGTGACCAGATGTCTGGGGAATTTTACACTTTTATCTAGAAATAAGAGACTGAGAAAAGTTCTCTCCCCCTGCCCATGGAAAGAATAACCTAGAGTCCTCATTGCCAAAAAGAAGAATATAGCACTTAATCCACCAAACCATTCATCTCTCTGTGAAATGATGGTGACAGTCATGATGATGATGGTGATGACAGTGATGATGACAATGAGGAAGAAGAGAATGATGATGATGATGATGATGGGGAGCACCTCCCATGGACCCAACATTATGCCAGGCACTTGCCGTAGTAGATTGCTAAAACTTTTGATGGCTTTATGAAGGCAATAGGATTGCCCTTATTTTAAATACAAGGGAATTGGAGTCTCAGAGGCGTTCACGCTACAGAGCAAGTAAGAGGCAGGACTGGGACTATTTCAGAGGCGGGCTCATTCTCTTCTCCCTACCACACTCCTCCCAAACTTATCTGGCACACTAATGCCCAATTGCTCTGGACTCAGGACTGCCTTGTGACAATAGAAGCTCATGTCATCTTTCACATGTGGATTTCAGCAGCTGCAGAAATGCTGGCTGCTTCAGAAGATTCACTTATTAATGACTCAAACAGGCACAAGGATTCTGAATCATGCCCCTCACCCCAATCATCTCTTTTGTGCCCCTTCTTCCAGGGCATGTGAGAATTGTGACTGCAGTAATTCTCCCACAATTATTCAATAACCTTAACACAAGAGGAAAATGTCAGTCAAACTTGTTCTCTTCACATTACACGCCGGTCCGAGTTATCTCAACCTAGCCTATCCACCCTCCATTCTCCAGGGCATTAGGGGGACAGCCATCTAGGGGAGAGGGCTGCCTAGCTGATTGACATGGGGCTTGTGTGCAGAAAGCGAGGGAGGCTTTTGAGTTGAATTATTGGAGTCGGCTTGATTCACTGATGAAGAATCTGAATGAAAATTGCCTTTAAAGGATTCTAAAAAGGAAGGGATAACAATAGATCAAAGCCAGCCCCCAAAAGAGAGAACACTT
Organism: Eumetopias jubatus; assembly: GCF_037043125.1. Classification (NCBI taxonomy): domain Eukaryota; kingdom Metazoa; phylum Chordata; class Mammalia; order Carnivora; family Otariidae; genus Eumetopias; species Eumetopias jubatus. The sequence continues at coordinate 122,396,469 of NW_028274810.1, forward strand.
TATTTATAGCTTCCACATTAATTCAAAACAATCTGATGAGCAGAGATTTGCCCATGCACGCACTTTCCACAAAAACAAATGCCTCTCAGGTTGCTTTTATTCTAATACAATATCAGTGCCCAAGGCGAAAAACATTCTGTACTTCACTCAGCAGAGCCTGTCCAAATTTACAATTAAATAGAACTGACACAGCTGATCATACTGAAGCTTGTTCCCTTTTCAGCTGGGGCCTTTCTTTTGGAAGCTTGGATATTATGCTGGCTATGTCCCAGACTGATGGAGCTTACTGTACCGATTTCCTCGAAGGCGCCAGGACACTGTGTGCACTTAGAGCAGTGGGTCTCCACTCCTCAGGGGACACTTGGAAATATCTGGAGACATTTTTGATTGTCACTATTGTGGGAGGGGGTTGCTGCTGGCACCGAGTGGGTAGGAGTCAGAGATATTGCTAACCATCCTACAAGGCATAGGGTAGCTCCCCACAAAAGAATTATCTGGCCCCAAATGTCAATAATGCCGAGGCTGAGAAACCCTGAGTTAGGAGACGGCTGGTTGGGACGGCCTCCAGGGTTGGGGGGATTGGAGAGGCTCTCGTCCCTGAAGCTGTAGGGTATGCTTTCATGAGAGGAGCTTCTGCTCAGAACTGCATGTGGGAAGACAGTGCAGTAAGCCCAAGAGGGAAACCGGAATGGTGCACAGAAACCAAAGAACAGGAAGCAGATATCCGATTGAAGATTAAGGAACCAAATCTGTAGAACCATGGAGATGCATGAAGAAAGGGAGGTTGGGTAGGGCTGGAGCAGCATTTGGCAGTAGGTCCTGTTGTCTCTCTCTCAGTGTCATTGTCTACTGCAGTGTGGAAGGTAGAAGACGTGGTGTCTTTTGGGAGGTCTAGTAATGAGGCAGCAGCTTTTATGATATTTTATTACTTATTTTTCTAATGTATCAGAATGTCTTGAATAGGGGTCTCAAACAGGTGACCCACAGGTGAAGTAAGCACACAGGTTAATCTCTCATCCTGCCAAGGTGATATTTAAGAAACAAAGTAAGGAAGGGAAGAAAATAGAAGAGAAGTGGGGGGAGAGAAGGGAAGGGAAGGGAGGAGAAAAAGAAGGAAGGAAGGGAGAGAGGGCAGGAGAGAAGGAGCTTGTTTGAGTGCCTGTAGGCAGGGCACATGTGTTTAGCTCCACAAACCCCACCCCTCCCTATTGTTATACCTGCCCTCAGTCAAACATTTATACTCCTCGCCGGGCCCCATAAGAATTTAACATTGTCAGTCCTCTGGTCTAAGATTTCATCATTACCTCCCAGATGTGTAGCACTAGAAAAGTTTCTAAAACCACGAGTTGGTCTGTCTGCAGGCTGCCCTGGATTCCATCAACTACACAAAGAGAAAGATTGGCATTCAGATGGCTTTTCATGAGAGGTGTGGGAAGCCATCCCACTGCTTTATGGCCACACTTTATTCAAGGGATCATCAAAGGAATATTAGAGGTGACCATAACAAGCATCATGTAGCCCAGTGGGAGCTTCCAATCAGAATTACGTGGGGGTGTGTCTGGAGAACACCCATACCCCGGCCGCACCTCTGGACATTCTGATTTAATTGGTGAGGAGAGGGCCCGGGCATTTGTATTTTTTTAAAAAACTCCCAGATGATCCCGGTTGCAGCAAGGTTGAGAATCACTGATCTAGTCTATCTGCCTTATTCTCAGAAAAGGAAAAAGAAGGTCAGAGAGGCCTAAAGTTTGCTTAAAAAATGTGCATGTTTCTACCGCTTTTGCCGTCTCTCTCCCATCAAGACTAAATATGCAGTGGAAAAGATAAGTGGGAAACCCAAGAACTGTGCGCTAGGAGTGTTTTAAGCTCTTGTTGGCAGAAGGACCAGCTGGCAGTTTCTAGAGGAAGCAGGCTCTCTTGAGTTCACAGCTGAATAGATGGCCTGTGGGTCCTTTGGTTCCCGGAAACATCCTTCAGTTGTGGTGGGTGGCTTGCAATGCTACCTTCACTTGAGGAAGAACTTTGTCTACTTGCTTTATTTAAATCCAGTATGTTGCATGCTTTGAAGGTCAGACATATCTGCACTGTCCAGGGCACAGATGAGGATATACTTTGGAAGGATGTGGAGATGTCTATTCTTATGGAAAAAATAAAATTCAATCCATCATCAGAGTGATGTCAGTAGGGAAGGAAACACAGCCAAAGCCCCTTTGAACAACACGATAGCCCGGTGATATGTGACGGGAGAGACAATGAGCGACGTTCATAGTTGGGAGTGGAGACAGCATCCCAGGGCTGGTGCTGGACTCACTGGTGAGAGGCAGTAGAGGAATCAGGCCTTCTGGGTCCGAAACCCAGCTTCACCAACTACACATTTGGCAAACTTGGGCAAATGCTCACTCTTGCAAACAAAATAAAGATCGGAAAAACCTACAACCCCACAAAGTCACTCGTCTTTCAAATATTTCACAATACTCCAAAGAAGGTGGAAGAAGGCAGGTGGCCAGTAAGAGTAAGGTCCTATTGCTGAGTCTGCCGAAGCTACCAGGCACTTGATATGTCTTCTCTCATTTCTTCCCCTAGTGACCCATGTGTAAGGTTGACGTCCAAGTCCACATTTTATGAAAACAGAAATCGAGGATCAGAGAGATTAAGAAACTTCCCCCAAAAACACATGGCTAGAAAGAGCAGAGCTAGAATTCAAAGCCAACGTTCTTTTAACTGTTGATGAACAAACTTACCCGAATGCCTTGTATGGTTTTATGGGACACTTGCTTGTGTTTAGAAAGTGGGTTTTGGTACCATTGAATGGTCTGGACTTGGTAGAATCCAATCCAGAAATAGAGTGATTCTGCTCCCATATTGTCCTCAGACACACTCTGGATCTTCGTTCCCATCCTTGGCAACATTTTAGACAGATCACATGGCTCTTCCAAACTCTTCCTAGTTACTTGTGGTTACGTTTGATATTAAAAATATCATAACTTAATCTCTAGTTCAGTTCAGTACTTTTTCCTACTCCATCCATTCCAAGCCCCCATCCCGCTGTCAACTCTCCCCCCCCCACCCCTCCCCTCAGGTCAGACTCCGCAAAGTGGGAGAGGGTGTGCACTTTTCATCCTACTTGCTCATTTGCTTCTCTTTTTGTCATTTGCCCTTTCTCCCCTCCTCCCACACAGCCCTCACTGCTTCTGCTCTCCCCAAGATGTGCTCAAGGAGAAAACTGAGAAATTAAAATCTAAAAATGGTTTTACATGATCCGAGTTATCATATCTGACACCTGCGCCCTCTTGTCTGGCAGACACTCAAATGCTGGCATCACTTCTCTTGGGGGTGATGGTGGGTTCTTTGGCAGCATGGCTAGGTCAGGGGAATCACTAGGAAGACTCGAGAGACTCAACATATAGTAGTACTCACAGCAATAATTTATTACAGCGAAAGTATACAGAGCGAGATCGGCAATGGGAAAAGATACATGGAGCTAAGTCAGGGAAACCAGGGGTGAGCTTCCAAAGATCCTTGCCAGTGGTCACACAGGACATGCGTAATTCTCCAGCAAGGAGTTGTGACAACCAGCTCACTGGACACCACGCACCCAGAGTTTGGACTGGGGGCTAGTCCGTAGATCCCTCTTCCCAGCACATACCAAAATCCCAGACTCCCAGAAGGAAAGCAGGTGTTTGGCATAAACCGTGCTGTTGGCAGTCAGTTTAGGCCTCGACAGCCAGACTGTCATCACTCCTGGGAATGGGGGGGATGCTCTGAGTTCCCAGACACCAGCCAATGCCAGGCAGGGGCCAACGTCGGGCCCAGAGCTCTCACACTGTGCCTCTTGGTAGCCCCTCTCTCGCCACCTCTCAGGATAGGCTGCAGCTGCCTGCCTGCCACACAAGCCCGGCCCTTTCCTGCTGGGAAGCAGTGGCCCAGGCAGGGGCTCTCTTAACCGTGGACACACATAGGACGCTGTTGCCTGTGAACTCAGAAGTTCCAGGCCTTTTCTGCTGCAGCGTTCTGGCTCTGCGGGTGGCTGCCACCAGCATCCCCCCACCCGAGCAAAAGTCAGGCACCTTATTCTGTCCCACCCAACTCTTGGGAGGACTGTCATGTCCTCCCAAGAATTTCTTCGCTACTCTGGTCCCCTGTTGATCCTAGAGGCTGCTGAGTTCCCTCTCTTGGCTTGAGAGGCGAGAGCACTCCTCCCCTACATTGCCAACAGGGTTCTGCAAAGAAATCTCTCCTGGAGAAATCTCCAGGCTGCTCTTATCCAGAGAGTGGAGTTGGGGATGGACTAAAGGGATCTGGCCCCTTCCTAGCTTCTTTGTTGATGTGTCCAGCACCAATTTCAGAATTTGTAGTACTTGGTCTTTATTGTTCAGAGCTTTGGGCTTCTGCCAACGTTCTGAGAAATGGAAGTCCCAATTATCATCATGTCACTTGACTCCTATTTCTGTATCTTTCATTCCATTCCCACTTCCATGGCTCTGGTTCTGGCTTGATCACCTCCCAGGTTACCCGGACATGCCTAGACCTTCCGTCCGTTTCTCCCACTTACATTCGGTCCTCTGTGCGGTTTCCAGAGTTATCTTTCTAATAATTCTAATTTCTAATAATGATCTCATCATTCACCGGCTTACTCTCTGCTGGGTGTCCAGAGGCCACGGCATGTCCACACTGCTCAGCATGGCGCCTAAAACCCCTTCCTAGCCTGGCCTCACCTGCCATTCTAGGTCCACTTCCAGCCATTCCAAAACTCTTGCTTCCTGTGTGTTGAGCCCTTTTGGACCTTTGTTCATGCTCTTCCCTTTGCATGTCTACATGGGGAACTTTCACTCACTCCTCAGTGGCCCCAGATAAAATGATCTGCTTCCTTTGTGGTGCCTTCCAAGCAATCTGTGCACCTCAGGTCCACCATTTACTAGTTGTATGACCTTGGACAAAATTACTTAACCTCTCTGTGCCTCAGCTTTCTCACTGATACAATGAGAATGATGATATTACTTACCTCACTGGGGAGTTTGGAGGACTACATTTAAATAAATTAATATCATAAAGCATTGAGAACCATGCCTGACATTGGCCATATTCTACATTTGTTATACAAATAAATGCCTCAACTTTGCATGCTTCAGAAGACCCACGTCCCCCTTCGAGCTCTGTGAGGGCAAGGAGTCTTCCCTATCTGTTCTTCCCTGGCCAGGCTAAGCATGCCTAGAAGGTGCTCAGTATACAGCTGGGGTGAAATATTATGGATTACATGATATGATGTCTGAGGTTTTCCTTAAAAATAATATAGGAGGCAAGGAAGTGAGTGGAAGAAGAGCTAGAACAAGACTGGATAATTGTTGGAAGTGGTTGATAAATTCACTGGGCTATTCTATTTTTATACATGTTAGAATTTTCCATGTTACAAAGTTAATTAGCAAAAAGGAGGAAAACAATCTGTTGAAGGAATCAGTGAATTAAAGATAATATTCTCCATTTCCTTGATTCCTCTATTTCTGTTCTTCCTTTTTAACATCTAGCTTCAGGCTCTGGTTTTGGAAGGAAGGAGGAAAGTGGGAGGACAGAGTAGTCAGGAATCTTTGGTTTCCTGTCTAGGGAATGCTCTTTTCTTCCCTCCATCTTAGAGCCAAAAATTGCACTGCCACATATGTTTGGAAATTTTCTTCCTTTATGCAACAGGTTCCCTTCTTACTTGGAACGAGATAGCTGTCATTCTTGAGTCACTTATGGAAATTCTGGTGGGAATTTGTGGGTTTTTTTTCCTTTTTTCATATTTGCTCAAGAGTTACCAGCTGTCTGGGAGCATCCTAGTCTGACAATTGATAAAGTCATTTCAAGAGCCACCTATTTCCTGATTTGCATTTTTTTTTCTTTTATTTTCCTTTTTTCGCTGTCTGCTAAAGATGTGGCCTCTGGAAGGGGCAGTTCGATCAGGCTGCAATCTGTCCCCGATGTTGGCAGCGGGCTGACAGGTCTGGCTGCAGGAGACCCCGGGTACTTACTGCTGTCTGTCAAGCATGGGAAAGGACCACTTCACATGTCCAAATGGGGCTGGATGTTGTCAAATTCCTCTGTGGCTGTGTAAGTAAGGGGCTTTCTTTGTTCACTTGGAAAATAATAATGAACTGCCGAGCACCCAGAGAGGGAGTGTTTAGCATGGAGGGAGGTGAATTCCTCGAGCCCCTATGTGTCTGGAACTGTTCTAAATGCCCTGCATACTTTCTCTCATTTCATGCTGTCAGGTGGGCAGATTTCATCCCTAAATTGCAGCTGAGGACTGCAACTCAGGGAAGTGCAGTAACTTTCCTTTCTAATAAATCAGGAATCTGGGGTTAGAACCCAGGTCTGATTTCCATGCTTGAGTCCTTCCTACGGTGATGCTCACTGCTTTCCACAGATCTCTCATATCCAAAGGGAGCACAAGGGCTCTCCCCAGCACCGTGGGACCAGGGAGGAAGGCAGAGCAGATGGGGCTGTGTGTCCCCCAACTTGATTCAACCACACCAGCTTTATTTTAATGACTTCTTTTTACATGGCAATAATCGCTAATATTTGGTGTGTAGCTCTAAGTGCCAGGCACTGTAATTAGCTGTTTATACACGCTGTGTCATTTAGAGCTTGTGACAGCCCTAGGGAATGGATGCTATCACAATCCCTTATTTTTCCACAAGGAAACTGAGGCACACAGAGGATGAGAAACTCGTCAAAGGCCATACAGCTAGTCTGGCCAGGAATTACCACTGTGCAGTCTGAATTGAGAGCCCAGGGCACCTGATCCCACAGACTTCATTTAAAGAAAGAGTCGTTTGTAGTATCCCCTGCTGCCTCTCTCAGCAGACTTTCTCTTCCCTCCCTCCCTCCGTCCTTCCTCCCATCCATTCTGTACCAAGTGGGCTCTGGGGGGGAAGAAACTGAGGTTGAGTAAAACATAGCTCTCACCTGAGGAGGATCTCAGGGTTTGGAAGAGAGAATCATATACGTACAGCAGAATGCAGAGGTAGAGACGTAGTACCCAGACCCAGAAGAGAGAGAATACTTCACGATCTCACAAACAAGGTGTTCAAGACTTTCTGAGACCACCCCTGAGCGGCAGGTCTGAGGTGTGCCCACGGAGCTTCTAACTCACAGTCACCTCTCTTTCCTGTCTCCCCAGAGGTGCGGTTGAGTGGCAGCTCCCTGAGTTCTCAGGGTGACCTTGACAGAGGAAACTGCAGGTGCTGTGGGCCACTCTTACTCGCCCCTTCCCGCTCTCATTCTGTTTTGGATTTCCGCCGGGTTTGTGCAGAAGCGGCTGCATTTTCTCCTTATCTTTTCAGGGACACAGTGCTCAGAATGCTCGGTGGGTACTTCTGTCACCCATTCATCTGCATAAATGCCACTACCTGTCACCACATATTATTCTGTTTAGGGCAGTTTTGCAGCTAATGGAGGCTTGTGTCCTTGTGTAAATAACTTGTTTTGTTTTGTTTTGAATCAGAGCTTCCAGATATTTCTTCTCTCTGCCCCCCTCTCTCTCATCTTCTCTGTCTTCAATGCCCATGTTTGCGCCCAGATATCTTTCCCAACAAGAGAAAAACTCTTAGCGATAAGGAAGGTAGCAAGGATCACTGAGCTCTCCCAATCCCAACCTGTAACTTGCTTGGGGAGCACTCCCCTGGTCTTGCCCTGTGGCCAGATCGGCCACTTACTTAAGCACCAGAGGGCAGCGGTCACACAGTTACCAGGGGGCAGATAGAGTCCCCTGGGAGGAGAAGGCCCCGGGGGATTCCCAATTTCTAGGCTGGGGTGCGAAAGCAGTCCCTCTGCACCACAACCCAGGACTCTGCTTGGCAACCTTGGCTTTGCTTTGCCGTATTAGCCACCTGCTCTGAGCACTACCCATGCCTTCAGGTCCTGTCATCTGAAGGTGTCATGGCTTCCCAAGCCAGTTCTCACTTGGCACCCTAGGAGGAGTCCCCTCTCTACAGCAAGAGGGGATCTGGAGGACTTTTGCTGACCTGAGCCTGAGGTCGGGGAGGAATGGGAGCCGTCGGCCTGGGGTTCTGTATCCACCTCGCTGTCAGGAATGGCTTCACCCTGACCTCTCTGCTTGCAGGCTTGGCCCCTGGCCTGACCACTGCCAACCCCTCCTCCATCGCAGCCCTCTAGGTATCCCCGGCCACCCTGCACACCGGAGGGATAGCCGCTCTGCTTTCCAGGACACCTCCTTTCTTGGAGAAGAAACTAATTTTGTCTTCCCAAATCTAGGTCTTCCTGAGAGAGGCATGGCTAAGTCAGGATGAACTCATGCACCCTCTCCCCTTCTGATAATGGAAAAACCGGACCTATGGGGGAGCTAGGCTTGTCACAATCATCCTTCAACCAGCTGCTGGTCCTGCTAACTTTCTGCGGTGGCTCCCAGTTCTGGGGTGGGGCAGAGCCTTCTCTGAAATGGGCAGTGAATGTAAGGAAGGCAGGGGCAGGGCATCTTTTAGATGGTGTTAAACTGTTGTTGGTTCTGTGTGGACTCCCACGGAAGGCCTGTCTTACTGAAAATAGCTCTGGCTTGTTTACTTTCCAACAGTCTCCTGTTTTCAGTCAGAGGACAGGTATCCCAGCAGAGCCCAGTTACCAAAGGCACTCACTGGCAACTTCCAGACAAGAGAACAAGGAGAGCAGAGAGCATCAAAGACTGAGGATTTGTTTATTGAGATAATAAGCTGCTCTCAGGCAGGGACTGAGTCATTTATTTACCTGACTTTCTCCTCTTTATCCAGAATAGTGCCTTCGCTTAGGAGATGCTCAGTAAATGTCTTTCGAATGGGCTAATGCATAAACGTCTGGTACTTCCAATGCTATTAGTTGTAACAAACACTATCAAGTGGCATCCTGTGAAGATGAACTAAAACAACTTGGAAGTGTTGTTAGGTAGTTATCTCAGTTCCCATCTTATTTATGAGGAATCTGTAAGAAGTTCAGTAACTCGCTCAAGGGCACAAAGCTTGTAAATGAAAGAGGCGGGATCTGAACTCAGGTCTGTTCAGATCCACGCCACGGAGAGTTTGGGGCACGTCACTGAAGACCACTATGTCACTGACCTCATACAAAGAGAAGTCGCTGCTTATTCTGCCTGATAGACAGAGAAAAGGCTTCACAGAGAAAATACCATGCGATCTGTGAGTTGAATACTGAGATGCGTTCTGCGATGTGGAGAACAATAGTGGAGCATTCAAGTCAGTGCTGCTCTTGTGTGTGGCTGCAAGCAGGGAGCAGGTTTCAAGTCAGGCAGGTGAGAGGATGGGGGATGATATGCTCAGGTAGGTTAGCTGGAGTCAGAGTATAGATGAGGCAGGATTCTGTCCAACTTGGACAGCTTCCAGAGAATTCCATAAGAAGCTGGCTGCATGACAATAACATGCATTTGTCTTTGTAGAATTTGGCAGTGGAGAAAAGCTTCTGGGGAATAGTTTTACTAGAAGATAGATCTGTCCTCTTTGCCACCAGGGCAGTAGATGTGTGACCTCTAGCAGTGTACATTCCAGGAGAAAGTACTAGTTAAATTCCCTTAAGGAACTTATGCAACCAATTGGACCGCTGAGGTCTTTAGGTTTCCTGCTTATAAAAGTTCTGCCTTTGATGCCCTCATTGTTTCTGGCAGTTGGGTGGTCTGTGTATGTTAATGTCCCTTTTCTCATCTCTGCAGATGGAGAACACCACAGAAGAACCCTTTGGAATGTGCAGTCAGAAACTTGACATTTCTAGCACCAGATTCGCATTTACGGCATGCTGGTTGATAGTGAGGAAATGGCCATGTTGCAGGGACTGTCCCCTGTGCCCAACCCTTGTCATCTGAATAGATCTGTGTCGCTCTTTGGGATTATCAGCCTCTGCTGCCCATTTTTAAACCAGCTGGCCAGAGTGAGAGATGGATGTCTTGCTATGAAATAGAGCTTTACTTTGCCAGAACATGTATCCATAATGTATTAAAGGTAGCTTAGAGATCCTCTAAGACTTGGGGTGCCTGGGGGCACCTGGGTGGCTCAGTGGGTTAAGCATCCGACTCTAGATTTTGGCTCAGGTCATGATCTCAGGGTCTTGAGATCTAGCCCCACTTCGGGTTCTGCCTGGATGTGGAGTCTGCTTCTCCCTCTCTTTCTGCTCCTCCCCCTGGCCCTGCTTGTGCGCTCTCTCTCTCTCTCTCTCTCTCTCTCAAATAAATAAATAAATAAATAAAATATTAAAATAAAAATCCTCTAAACCTAACCCTCACTTTATAGAGGAAAATAACTGAGGCTCAGAGAGGTAAAGTGACATGCTCAGGGTCACACAGTAGCCCTACCTTGTCTTATGCAGTAACCACTCAACTCATGTGCCCAGGAAGCACTTGAAATAGGGCCAGTCTGACTGGAGTGCACTGTTGGTGTAAATACACACAGAGGATTTCATTGATTGGTATGAACATAAATATCTGATTGATATCTCTTATGCTGATTGCATGTAGAAATGAAAATATTTTGGATACATTTGGTTAAATCAAATGTATTATCAAAAATAGTATCACTTGTTTCTGTTTTGCTTTGTTCGTGTGGCTATTAGAAAATATAAAATAACATATGTGGCTTGCATTGTGTTTCCACTGGACAGCACTCCTCTAAAGCTTGGAGGAGAACACAGGTCTCTTGACTTTGATGCTAGCCTGCAGCAGGGTGGGGAGTATTGGCTGGATCAGGGAGAAGCCGGAAGCAAGGATGCTGGTCAGGAGGCCCCGGCAGCAGGCATGTCCCCGTCAGGGCTGTGGGTGCTCACTACTAGTCATGGGAACAAGCTCTTATCACCGTGCTGGCTGTCCCTCACATGCCTCCCCTCCCGCTCCCTTTCTAATCTTTCCAGCCTGGAAGCTCACTCTGTCTTTCTGTACCACGCCAGCTGTCTGAGATGTAAGGCAGCCCAGGCTCCTTCATTGATCTGTTTCTTCTGCCTTCCAACCTGGTTTGGTCTGTGGCTTTTCCTTCACACCCTCTTGGCAGCTCTGCAACTACCTTAAACAACCATTCATTCTCGCACAGAGCTCTTACTTAGGAATTATCTCAAAACAGCGCTTGAAAAAAAAAATGTAGCATGACCACTTACCAAAGGAAAGAGAGCCTGCTTTTCACTCCCTTCCTCGCAATGTCTTAACCCCAGTTGCCCAAATCTGGGTTCTGCAAAAATGCGGAAGAGCTTGTGGAGTGAAAGATCAGGCTGGTCATGGAAAACAGTTTTGAGTAATGAATGTTGCATATTAGGCAATCTGTCCCATTGCTGGCTCCAGGTCCTTTCTGTCGCTCTTCTAGGTTAGCTTCTATAAATATGAAATAGGAATTCTTCATTCATTCTTTCGTTCATTCAGCAAGGGTTGAGCATCACAGCTTCCCAAGTACTGTGCTGGGCCCTGGAGTTACAGTGCTTATGGCAGACACGGTCTTATAGCAAATAGAGGAAAAAGATGAAAACCAATGGGGGTAGACTGGTGCCCATCAAGTCCCACAGACACCGTGGCCTCAGCATGGGCTGGTAGCTCAGCCCCCTGACCAGGATGGAGTTGCTGATAGAAACGGGACCCAGCAGAACCTGAGTCCTATGCCAGTTTGGACACTGAATAACTACTCCTGAGTTCCATTCAGAATTTTGAGGCCCATTGGCGTAGACTCAACTCCCTCTGTCCCGTCCTTTCTGAAATCCCAGACAAAAACCCATTCAGTCGTCCTGGACTAAGGTCACTTCCTCTGGATTCATCACTGTAAGGGCACATACTTCTCCACATTGCCGTATTTCACAGAATGTCCCCACCCGCTCTTCTGTGGGATGCTGCTTACTCTGTCACTCTGTGGCCCTCAGCGAGAGAGGCAGCCCCCCTCCTTCACCTCTGCACAGTACCTGAGGATTAGCTTGAGCCTAATCCGTGGGAGGCTGAGCCTTCCTCCTTCCCAGATGTTACTCATAGATCATTGTACTTTTTTCCTTTAAACCTCTTTTTAAAATTGAAAGGTATGTTGTATAGTTTAAAGGGTGCAGAAAATATATGTACAGTTTAAATAATTACTGTATAGTGAACACGTAGGAAATACCACTTTTATATACATTCCAAAAGAATATAGATTAATTGGGACTTACTTGAGCTCCACTTAAGTGAAATCATATTGTATGTACCATTTGACGTCTGGCTCACTACCCTGTTTGTAAGGGTCATTCCTGTTATTACCTGTTTCTGTTTTTTTTTTTAATTTTATTTATTTACTTTTATTTATTTTTCCATTTTTATTTTTCATTCATTGTTATTTATTTTTATTACTAGATAGAATGACCATCCCTTTCCTACTGTCTTGAAAACCAGCCCTCTTGCTTTGAGCCCAGCAATTTTGGGTTGCTTGTCTCTTAGTCTTCAAACACACCACAGGTGCTATCCTCATCCTGGATGACACTTTACAAACTTTATTTTATTTTTTAATTTTTTAAAGATTTTATTTATTCACTTGAAAGAGAGCGCACAAACTTGGGGGAAAGGCAGAGGGAGAGGGAGAAGCAAACTTCCTGCTGAGCAGAGAGCCTGACTCGGGGCTTGATCCCAGGACACTGAGATCATGACCTGAGCTGAAGACAGATGCTTAACCAACTGAGTCACCCAAGGGCCCCTACAAACTCTTTTTTTATGAAAATTTTCAAACATATGCAAATTTGGGAGACCAGCTTAATAAACCGCCTTATACCCAGCACCCAACTCCATTTACGACCAAACCTTTGTACCTGTATCCCCATGCAGTCCTTTCCCCAATTATTTTGGGACAAATCTCGATTATATTATTTTATTCACATTTTTTCAATATTTTCCTCTAAAGTAAAATGTTCTTTTTTAAAAACATAATCCTATATCATTATTATACATAGACTAAAACGAATGGAATTTTTTTAGTATAAAAAAACAAGCTGATGTTCAAATTTTATGCTTGTTTTTTATACTAAGAAAATTCCATTGGTTTTAGTCTCTATTTGAATCAGAATGAAAATAAGATTCATAAATTGCAATACAGTGGTTTATATTTCTCTTAAATTGCTTCAATCTATAGATCCCTCATTCTGCTTGGTCCCTTGTACACATGTCTCTCTCTCTCTTTCTCTCAATCTCTCTCTGTCTCATGATTCTGATCTCTCTTTATCCTTACAATTTATTTGATTTTTTTAAAGTTTATTTATTTTAGTAATCTCTACACTCAATGTCGGGCTCAAACCCCCTCCTTGCAATTTTATTTATTTCTTAAAAAAAAAGTCAGATTATTGGTCTCTAGAGTTCTTCACAGTTGGGACTTTTTTGTTGTTTAACATAGTTTTCTGTCCCCTTTTTTCTTTAAATTGATGGTTGGTCCTACAGCTTTGTTCCATATATAGTTTGATTTTTGGCCAGAAGTCCCCATAGGTGGTATTTTGTACTTCCATCAGCAGGTGGTCTGAGATGTCAGCATCCATCATTACAGCCTATCATCATGGGTTGGAGATAGCAACATTCTATTTCTACCAGTCCTTCATTTGACAGCTAAGATACTTCGAGAAAGAAACTTTGTGTTGTCAACTATTTGATTTCCCTGAGATAAGTTCTTCTTTTTAATTTTAATTTTTTTTGTTTGTTTGAGAGAGAGAGAGCACACAAGCAGGGTGAGGGGAGGGACAGAAGAGGAGGGAGAGAGAGAGAGAATCTTAAGTAGGCTCCACGCTCAGCACAGTGCCTGATGCAGGGCTCGATTTCACAACCCTGAGATCGTGATCTGAGCTGAAATCAAGAGTCAGATGCCTAACTGACTGAGCCACCCAGGCACCCCTCCCTGAGATAAGTTCTTACAGGAAAAAAGAACAAATGTTTGATCATTTTCTTTTATCATTTTTCAAAATAAATGAGATGATTTTGTAACAAACTCCAAGGAAGAATAAGAACTTTTTTCTTCTACTAACTTTATGATCATGTTTGAAATGTTTTAATCCGTTATGATTATTCTTACAATGCCCAAATTATCCTATTTTTGACCATTAAGAGTCTTTTAAATTGACTCCTCAGGTCTTAAAACCTTGCAATTCTACCTTTGTAGACATTACCGCTCCTTTGCTTTCTGGCATCCTATCATCATAGCATTTCATCCATAAATAAATATTTTGGAGACCCCTGAGTTCTTTTAAAAGTGGAAGACCATGATCTGGGTCCTAAGGGCCCTCCTTGTTACTAGGCTGGCTATTATTTCTAAGCCCTTTCAATGGACAGAACCAGGAGATAAAGATTAAATTGTCATGAGTTCATGTAGATAAATCAGATTAGGACTACATAGTTTTTACCTAATATCTTTAATTATACATCCCTTTTTCTTTTCTGTTATGCCAGGCATTGTATTTCTCAACACTGATGTAATTATTCATTTTCTTTCTCACATAGTTCACACACAACAGACTCAGAATAACAATTTAAATGCTACCATCAACAATACAATTATTAAAATCAATTTAAGATTTTTTCTAAGTTTTTTTTTGTCCTTAGGTTACATCCATGAAAAATGTTTAATAAATTACTGTTATAAAGTCATCTGAAATATTTTCTCATATGGTTATGACATATACTATTAAGTATACTATTAAGTCCTTTTCCTTCACTTTTTATTTATAGAGTTTACTTATGTATTTATATAATTATGAAAAATATTAATGTATTCCAAAGTTATATCATATAAGAGAGTATATTCATAGAAATTTAACTTCTGACCTGGTTCCCTTCTCCTGGTTCCTCCATTTGGACCATTTATTTGGGTTCTTTGAGGAACCATTTCTTTTCAAGTTTTTGTTTTACTTTTTCTTTTTTTCTTTTTTTCATTTAAATTCAATTCATTAACATATAATGTATTTTAGTTTCAGAGGTAGAGTTCAGTGATTCATCAATCTTATATAATACCCAGTGCTCGTTACATCACATGCCCTCCGTAATGTCCATCACTCAGTTACCCCATCCCCCCCACCCTCCCTCCCTTCCAGCAACCCTCAGTTTGTTTCCTATGATTAAGAGGCCCTTATGGTTTGTCTCTCTCTCTGATTTCATCTTGTTTTATTTTTCCCCTCTCTTCCCCTATGAACCTCTGTTTTGCAAAATAAGTCAATCAGAGAAAGACAATTATCATATGATTTCACTGATATGTGGAATTTAAGAAACAAAACTTTTCCTTTTTTCTTAAAAAAAATGAAAGAAATCTATATGTATGCATCCCCTCCTCCTTTCTTAGAGAAACGGTAATATACTACACATACTTTTCTCCATTTGCTTTTTTCACCTAATAATATATCACTTCAATAATACATACATGAGATTATACAGCATGCAACCTTATGGGATTGGTTTTTCTCACTTACCTACTTCTCTGGGGATTGATCCAGGTTGTTGAGTGTATCAAGAGTGGGTTCATTTTTATTGCAGAGTAAGATTCCACGGTATGGATGTCCCACAGCTTGTTCAACCATTCAGCTGTTCAAGGACGTCTAGGTCATTTCTAGATTTGGGCTATTACACATAAAGCTGCTATATGTGTGTGTACAGGTTTGCGTGTGAACAGCAGATCATATCTCTGGGATAAATGCCCCGAAATGTAATTGTTGGATTGTATGGTAGTCATGCGTTTAGTTTCTAAAGAAAGTTCCCGACTGTTTTCCAGAGGGATTGTACCATTTTTCGTTTCCACCAAGAATGTATTAATGATTCAGTTTGGCTGCATCCTGCCCAGGATTTATTTATCCTGCCTAACATTTTATTTTAGACATTCTGATTGGTGTGTGGTAACATTCCTCATGGTTTTAATTTGCATTTCCCTAATGGCTAATGATGTCCAAACATCTCCCATGTGCTTTTTTTTTGTCATCTATATGTCTTTGGTGAGATATCTGTCTTTTATTTTATTTATTTTATTTTATTATTTTTTGACTATTGAATTCTGAGAGCTCTTTACAGATTCTAGATACTAGTCCTTTGTCATATGTGTGGCTTGCAAAAAATTCCTGCCACTCTGTAGCTTGTCTTTCCATCCTCTTGACAGGGTCCTTCACAGAGAAAAAATTTCTAGTTTTGATCAAGTTTTATTTACCAATTTTCCTTTTCTTTATCTGGCTTTTGATCCTTAAGATTTCCTCTGTTTCCTTTTCTGTGAGTTTTGTAGTTTCTAGCCAACCCGCCTTCTTCCCCCCACCTTTCAGAGTATTCACATGTTTATTTTGCATCTACTGCAGGTGGCGCTCACTTGTGCCACTTCCTCTGGCCCCACAGTTTATGATGAGAATCCTGGCATCACTTGAATTGGTTTTTTTTCCCTAGAGATAAAATGACATTTCTCTCTCATTGCTTTCAAGATTTTTTCTGTGTCTTTAGATTTTGGAAGTTACACTGTAATGTGTCTTGTTGCTCATCTCCTTGAATCTGCAGGCTTCTGTCTTTGGGGGAAGTTTGGGAAGTTTTTCACTTCTGTGTGTGATGCTGATGACAGAAATATGAGGTCTTTTATGACGGTCCCACAGGTCCCTGAGGTTCTGTTCCTTTTTTTGTTTTGTTTTCTCTCTGTTCAGATTTGGTGATTTCTGTTTTTCCATCTTCAGATCCCCTGGGTTTTGTCTCCCCGCCTCCGCACTTTGCTACTGAACCCAGCCAGTGAGGTTTTTAAATTCCAGCTATTGTTCTTTCAGTTCTAAAATTCCCATTTGGTTCTTATTTTAGCTTCTACTTATTTCCTGAGACTTTCTGTTTCGTTGTTGAGACTCTTTCTCCATTTGTCTCAAGTTTGTTTGTGGTTCTCATTGCAACATCTCTATGAGGACTGCTTTAAAATCTTTGTCAGGTTATTTCAATATTTCTGTCATCTTGGTATTGGCATCTGCTAATCGTCTTTTTCATTCAGTTGGAGATTTTCCTTGTTCTTGAGATGATGTGGGATTTGCAGTTGAAACCTGGACATTTTTTATATTATGCTATGAGACTCTGGACCTTATTTCAACCATCTGTTTCATGTAGCTCCCTCTGATACCACTCTGGCAAAGGAAAGCAGGGCCACTGTCCTGTGACTGCCCGCTGGGGGTAGAAGTCCAAATTCTACACTCAACCTCCTTTGACACCCAAGGGGGAATGCAATGATTAATTTTATGGGTGGACATGAAGGAGCTATGGGGTGCCCAGATTAAACGTTATTTCTGGGTGTGGCTATGAGGGTGTTTCTGGATAACATTAGCATTTGAATCAGTGGATTCAGTAAGGTAGATGACACTCCCCAACGTGGGTGGTCATCATCCAATCTGTTGAGGGCCTGAATAGCAAAAGGCAGAGGAAGGAGGCATTTGCTTTTTCTCCCCCTGCCTCCCTGTATGAGTTGGGACACATCATCTCCTCTCATTTCATTTTCTTGTGCCCTCGGACTGAGATTTACACCATCAGCTCTCCTCTTTCTTAGGCCTTCAGACTCAGCTGAATTAGACTTCTGGCTTTCCTGGGTCTCCAGTCTGCAGATGACAGATTGTGGGACTTCTCAGCGTCCATAATGGCATAGCCAGTTCCTCATAACAAATTGATATAGATAGATACAGATAGAAATAGAGGTACAGATATAGAAACATACAAATATCTCCTGTTGGTTCTGTTTCCTGAGAACCCTAACACATGGGCTTCTTGTGACTTTTGGGTGGGTTGTAATCTAGGCTTACCCTTTCGCTGTAGCCAGAAAGAAACAGGAGCCTATATATACCTGGTTTTACTTCCTGTTAAGGACACATATAATTAGACATTTCAAGATGTCTAATGGTTTCTACCAGAAAAAAAAAATTACCAATGAGCCAAGGGTCTTGGTTCCTGTCATCTGTTGGGATTAGACGGCACATCTGTGATTAGAAACCTGGCAGAGGAACAACACATTCCTTCCAATTCTTCCCATTCTCCAAGAGAACTGTCTACTTGGTAATCTTGGTTAAATTAGTGGATTTGGTCAACTAAAGAAAAAGACTTTAGGCACTTTAATAGGTAAGGAATCACTGGCCATGCTGTTTTCCATCTCCAAATACCTTTGCCCCCTTGAAGACAGAGGCAGATTCTTCTGGCCCAAACCAGGCAGAGCCAAGTGAGCCCATGGGAATATTTACCTTGGCAACCTAGAGAGAATAGATGTAAAGTAACTCCACTTTTCTAGGATTCAAGAAATGACAGTTCCATCTGTCATTCTTCTCTCACTTATTTCCTTACTGCTATGTATACAATACATCCAAATTTGAGATTTTTTTATAGAAATAGTAGGATCCTCTGGCTAGTCCACACAAACCTGTGTTACTCCATATAGCTTTTTTTTTTAAAAAAGATTTTATTTATTTATTTGACAGAGAGAGAGAGATAGTGAGAGAGGGAACACAAGCAGGGGGGAGTGGGAGAGGGAGAAGCAGGCTTCCCGCCGAGCAGGAAGTCCGATGTGGGGCTCGATCCCAGGACTCTGGGATCATGACCTGAGCCGAAGGCAGATGCTTAACGACGGAGCCACCCAAGTGCCCCATTCCATAAAGCTTTTAATAACACTGTTTACAGAGGTGCCTGGGAGGCTCAGTCGGTTAAGCATCTGCTTTAGGCTCAGGTCATGATCTCAGGGTCCTGGGGTGGAGCCTTGTGCGGGGCTCTCTGCTCAGCAGGGAGTCTGCTTGTCCCTCTGCCCCTCACCCTGCTTGTGTTCCCCCTCTCTCAAATAAATAAATAAAATCTTAAAAAAAATACTCTTTAGGGGTGTAGTCACAATTATCCCTAATCACTACTGGTACCTTGTTTCTAAGAATAAAATTGACTTAGAAAGAAACTAGCCAAGCAATCTCAGGGTTGTGTTTCAAAGACTTAGGAAAAAAGCCTCAAGAGGTGTGACAGGTGGCTTCTTCTCCTCCACTTAGAGCACTAAACTCATCGTCTCACCTTTAAGGTTGAATAAAGCCTTCTTCTGCTACTCAGGTAACAATCACCCTTCCTATGTGGGTCTTCCTAAGATAGGGGCCTATTTTAACAGTTGGGATATGGAGGGTGCCTGGGCGGCTCAGTCGTTAAGCGTCCGCCTTCGGCTCCGGTCATGATCCCGGGGTCCTGGGATCGAGCCCCACATCGGACTTCCTGCTTGGTGGGAAGCCTGCTTCTCCCTCTCCCACTCTCCCCGCTTGTGTTCCCTCTCTCGCTGTGTCTCTCTCTGCCAAATAAATAAATAAAATCTTAAAAAATAAAAACAGTTGGAATATGGAGAAAATATTGTTATTGCCATTGCTGTTTTAACATTAAAAAACCCTCTCCTCCTGCCCCACCAAAATTTGATTTTGTTTTGTGACTTCTTTAATTAGAAATTTAGGGTAGAGAGAGAGAGAAACCCTAAGAAGCATGCTCACTAATAACAGGTTACTAAACCTCCTCCTAAGGGGGATAGGTTTGGTTAATCCCTGGAAATATGCACAGAACCACTGGGGTGCCTCGTCTGGGGGCAAGTCCATTTTAGCCCAGCTGCTTTCCTGCTGGATCAGGATCTATGTTCTTTAGAGGGGGTGCCTTGTCTACTTTGCACTAGTTCTAGAAGCTCAGAGTCAGGGCAAGAGTGCTGAGAACAATGGCATCCTTTCTGCAATGAAGAAGGGAAAGGAAAGAAGGGTGCTAAGACAGCTAGTCACCAGAGAGGGCCATTGTGGAGGAAGAACCAGATGTCATTTTCTGCTTTTAATTAGTACTAATTTTTCAGATGGTATATGATGTAAATGTTACCTATTAATATTTCTGGAGTTGGATGAGGGGAGGGGGGGTACATGGATGCAATGAAGAAGTATTGAGTCCTAGTGAAAAGTGCATTTGAGCCAAGACGAGGAGCTGCCCACGTGGCTGGAGTGGGTGGCAATAACATCTAGAGACACCATGATCAGATACTGGATATTTTTCAGGTCTGTTTCATTCAGCAGAATGAATATTCATTCAAGAACACAACTATAGGCAGCCCTTAGGTTGATCTAACTTCTAGTAACATTGTGAATCTCCCAATGTAAGGGATGTTGATTGTTAATAAAGGTTTATCAACCTCTTCATACACATGCAAAACACTTACTTGTGCCAATACAAGTGAGTTAATTATATGCAGTGACAAAGTAGGTCTCCTAGAGGCCACATTTTATATTAACACTGAATTTTAATAGTCACTGGAGTCTCTGGTTAAATTCCAGCTGTTCCTTATTCCTTAAGGTTCCACATTAGCTGATATTTGGCAAAATATAAAATTGCTATTGGAGTTGAAAGAAAAATTTGATTTTCTCTATTTGTTTCTGAAAGCGTGTTAGACATAAGTTACCTGTGTTATGCAAATTGGTGTCAAGCAAAAAGGTGGATTTAGTGACCATGAAAATCTCTTCTCTTTAAAATTCTGTTTTTGTTTCAAATAAGGCCAATGTGCTCTTGCAAATGGAAATATCCCCACCGACTTACAGATCATGTCAGGAACAGTTCTCTCCACAGAAGCAACATCTTATCTTAATTCTCCTGTTATGCTGGAGGGGGCCAAATCTTGAACAAACTTAATGCCCAGACTCTATGCAGCCACGAATGTTATTCTAGGTTTCATGACATTGCTATAATCAACTCCAGCGTTGAAACAGAAGATTAAAATTCTACTCATAATTATACATTATCTTTTCTTGTAACTTTTTGTAAGGGATAAGAGAATTGTGATACTAAATAGAAAAATTAAGGAGTAATTAAAAAACTACTATTTATTTTTTTAGAAAACATTCTGTAGCTGCTGTGTGGAAAAAGTATTGCTATGCAATCAGAAAGATATGGATTCAAATCTCCGCTGTGCTACATGCTGGCCAATACAGGTTCTGCATTTTAAGTTTATTTGTGCTTCAGCTTCATCACAGTATTTATTCGAAAACAAGGCTAAAAAAACTTTTTTAGGAACCTGTACAACTACGTCATGCTGCCCCCATGTGTCTAAGAAAAGAGCGGTGTGCTCGCCTCAGTTTGCACGTTAAAATAATCTGGAGAGATGAAAAATTAATAGGCTCTGTTAATTTCTTGCTTGCTTGCTTGCTTGCTTGCTTTCCTCCCCAGGTGATTCTCGTTGTGCAACCAGGTTAGAGAAACCCAGAAATAGATTATAAACTCCGTAAGGGCAGGAGTTTTGCTTGTGCAATTTGCGATTACATTGTTTGTGCTGAGAAAAGTATCCAGCTGACAGAAGTACTCAAGTAATATTTATTGAGCAGATAAATTAATAAATGAATGTGTACTTGACTTTATTAAAGAAGTAATATAATCAAACCTCAAGTCAGATCCTGCTGTAATAATTATAGTTACCATCAAGGGAGTCTTACAACGTTCCTGGAGTGGATCTTAAAACCTCCTAATGGAGTCCCATTGAGTTTAAAATAACATCTGAACTTGTCACAGCAGCATCTGAGGCATTGGACAGTCTGGCCCCTTCCTCCCTTCCCCGCCTCATCCTCTGGGCATGCTCCCCCTTCAGTCACCCAGGCTCTATTTTTACTCCTTGAACCCATCAGGTTAGTTTTCACCTCAGGACCTTTGCTCTTATTGTTCCTTCCACATGGATTACTCTTTTCCAGATCTTCATGTGTCTGATTCTTTCTCATTATCAGAATATCATCCCACACACATCATCTCCTCAGACCACCTTCCATGGGTACCCTGTCTAATGTACCTCCACGCTGCTGTCACTCTCTGTCCCATTACCTTATTTAGGTATCCTTAAAGTAGTTCTTACTATCAGAAACTACCTTTTTATTTATATATTAATACATGTTGATTTGATATTTTATGGTTCCTCAAACCCCACCAAAACTTAGGTACCATTAGGACAAAAATCTAATCCTTTAATTTTTTTTTTCGTCAATATATTCAGCCCTCAGAACAAAGCCCAACACCCACAAAAACTTACTAAATATTTGATGAATGTATAAATTAATTTTTAAAAGCCTAATCTGTTATTTATTTACTTGTCTACCTTTGGAAAGTCATATATGTCCTGTAATAACATGCATCACTTGCCTTTTACATTGTCTGGCACGTAGCAAGTGCTCAGATAATGTCGGCTTCCCTTGACTCTGCTGTTTCTCTCCTACCTTAAAGAGAAGCTCTTTGAAGCATCCTGTATAAAGTCATCTAAAAACAACAGTAGCTCATAGGTTTTCCTTTTTTTGTGTGTGTAAATACCTAGGGATGGAATTTCTCCATGGTTATACATGATTAGTTTCCAAGAAATTGCCAAACAATTTCTCTAAAGCGATGGTTTCATTTCACACCTCTGTTCCTCTCCACATTCTCACCAGCATTTAGTACTGTCAGTCTTTTTAATTTTAGCATTCACGTGGGTATAAAATGGTAATATCATTGTTATTGGATTTGTCTTTCCCTTGCAACTAATGATGTCAGCATTTTTTGTGTATTTACTGGCCATTCACCTGTCTTCTTTTGTCAAGTGTCTTCTCCAATCTTCCGTCAACTTTTTACTAGTGTGTCTTCTTATTGTTGACATGTAAGATTCTTTATTTATTCAGGATACAATTCCTCTTAAAAATGAATTACCAATGCATTTCAACGCCTCTAATACATTAACAATAACTTCTCAATTTGTAAACTGTGTGTTTTGATGAGCTTTTATTTTTGTGAGGTAAAGTTTATCAGCTTTTATTTTATGTTGAGTGCTTTTTAGGTTGTATCCAAGAAATCTTTGCCTGCTTCAAAGTCATGAAGATATTCTATATTTCTTTTTTTCCCCTAGAAGCCTTATGGTTTTAGCTGCTACATTTAATTTTATAATTGATCACACATTAATTTTTGCATGTGATTTGACGTGGGGGCCCAAGAATTTTTTTCCATATGTGAATTCCAGATTTTTATAAAAATGTCTCGTACAGCTTTATTCATAATAAGGAAAAAGGAAATAAGCCAAATATCCATCGATAAGAGAAATGGAAGAACATATTGCAATTGTTCTACCAATGACATACTGATCAGCAATACAGAAAGTAACTACAGATATATGCAACACCATGGATGAATCTTGAGAATGTTATGTTGAGTGAAAGAAGCCAGACATAAAGGGCTACATACTGTTGATTCTATTTATATGAAATTCAAGAACAGGCAAAGTTAATTTGTGGAATGAAAATCAGCACCATGGTTGCCTACAGAGAGAGTGGGGCTTAACTAAAAGTGGACACAAGGGGACTCAGCAGACAGAAAGGTCTTATGTCCTGACTGGGATGCTAACGTAGGTGTAACACTTACCAGAACTTAATTATGCACTTAAGGTCTGTGTATTTCACCGTGTGTAAATTTTATCTTTAAAATGTCAAATAGCTGGTAGTGACAAAGAGATTATAAGCATGGACAGACCGTTACATGCAAGGGCAAATGTCTCTAAATGCTTCAATAACCCAGGTTCATCCCACAGCCATCTCTTTTCAAGATAAAATTAAGAAATGGTTAACTTTTTCTTCAGAAGTTTCTTTTAATAATTCAGAGAATCTGCTTAGAAAGTTTTAAAATGTAAAACCTTTGATATTTAAGAAGTTTTGATATTTAAAGAGGCACACTTTACACAGGACAATTTATGAGTAAGAAACCTCTAGTAACTGACATTGTGTGATAGGCTTATATAAATACACAAATTCACAGAACAAATACATGTATGCATATGTATCCACTTTAGAGTCCTAGAACAAAGCCACAAAAGACTATGTAATTATACTATAAAGGATTGATGTGCTTCTTGGGTTTCATGGTCTTCTTTTCAAATTGAATTGAAATACTCAATTCTAAAACTCCAGCTAGATTTGCACATTAACAACAGAATACTTGCAACCATAAATTTATAACTGCTTCGGGATTTTCCAGAACAATCCCTTTGAGCCTCTCAGGCTCTGACAGAAAGAGTGTACAATCCACCAGCACCATTTCTACTTCAGACCAGTCTGCAGAATCCTAAGCAGCTTTATGTCATGCTCCCTGATTCTTTTTGTGCCTTGCTATTGAAGCTCAGACCTACTTATGTATTTATTAACAATGACTGTCTTTGCATTTCTATCAGCATTCGCTGGGGCCACCAGGAGGGGAAATACTGTGTAGGGGTGCATAGCTTCCAAGGAACCTGTCAAACAGAGCCTTCTCCTGGGCCATGAATAAGATTCAGAGGGTTAGCACACTTTGCATTGTTTTATGGGGAATGAGTTATCAGACTACAAACAGAATTTGGGAATCCTGCTTTCTCGGTGGGGAATACTTATATACCGCTTCCCCATTTCTGTGTGAGAAGTTTCCATTGGCGTAGCTCTCTTGGGCTTTCTCATCCCATCACTGCTCCCTCAGAAAGAGTGTCTTTTCTGATTGGTGATCACGGAGAACAAAATGAGCATGTTTCAGCTCCTTCTCATCATGCCTTAGCCATGCCACAGGCACAATGGAGCTGGTTCGGTCTTTGTGGGGTGGCCTGCAGTTTGGGGGACATTTTCAATGCTGGAAAGTATTAGCAAACCAGTTTGCCCAAGGACTATATATCTTTCAATTGTATTTATACTAAAGTGGGAAGGAGAAGGTTGACTTTTTCAGAGCTGAGCACTCCTGCCTAGGAGTTGAGAACTACCACTTTGAATCTTATCTCTCTTGTTTTATAAAAATGTGCATCTTCATGAATTTCAGCACATGAATATAACTGACTGCTCAATGTCTAGGAAAAGGGGGAAATTTCATAATCCTGGTGGCCCGAGATTTTAGTATTGTCATTGTGCCTGTATTCTGAAAGCCTTCCAATTTGCATGTAATTTGAGGGTTCACTCAACTAGCTTCTTATTGAAATCTTGTAATGATCCCCGCTATAATTTATTTGTTATTATGTAGCTGGATAGTCATTAATACCTCCTATTAAACAGAAGTAGTTTCACATTTCATCAATACCTTCAAATTGTTTTTCTTATTACTTTTCTAATGTTTGTGTCCATATTTTTTCCTTATTATTGACCATCTTCTATAGACCAGAGACTGTGGCTGATTAATAAGATCTGTGAGGAACTCATCAAATACTAGAGAGGACATATTCAAATGTCACTCTTTCCCTGATGGCAGAATATATGAAGTATCAAAAAAGAGGTATAAACAAATTCTTCAGGGGCACAGAGTCAGGAAATGTCACCTTTATGACCCCAAGACTGGTCCCCCATAAACTGAATATCAACTTTAGATGGTCATTTTTTTTAAGTCTTGATCTCAGATATGTGCCATACAATAGCAAAGAAATTTGTCTGAGAATAAACAAATAAGAGCACCTGTCAGTTTTGATGAAAATTCCATGTGTTCCAAGACATTCCCTATCAGGCTTGCTGTGGGACCATCCATTTGGTTAAGACATTGAAAGGCTATCACCCATTCCAAGAAAAGCGTCTGGCTGACAACGTAGTCCATATTACCTTGGATTATCCAGCCCTGTCCTGACAGAAAATAGGGCCTGAGGGAGTGCATAATGGACAGTCAGGCCCATAGAGAAGGCCTAGAACACTCTGAGTGAAGAGTCATCTTCCAAAAGGGCTGGATGATCACCTGCCAAAGATACTGGAGGAGATTCCTGTCCTTGGTAAAAAAAAGTTGGTTTTGATTTGAATTTCCCTGACGGCTAATGATGATGAACATTTTTTCATGTGTCTGTTAGCCATTCATATGTCTTCTTTGGGGAAGTGTCTGTTCATGTCATCTGCCTATTTTTTGACTTGCTTACTTGTTTTTTGAGGGTTGAGTTTGAGAAGTTCTTTATAGATCTTGGAAATCAGTGCTTTGTCTGTAGTGACATTTGCAAATATCTTCTCCCATTCTGTGGGTTGCCTCTTTGTTTTGTTGACTGTTTCCTTTGCTGTGCAGAAGCTTTTTATCTTAATGAAGTCCCAATAGTTCATTTTTGCTTTTGTTTCACTAGCCTTTGGAGATGTATCTTGAAAGAAGTTGCTGTGGCAGATGTCAAAGACATTACTGCTTATGTTCTCCTCTAGGATTTTGATGGAGTCCTGTCTCACATTGAGGTCTTTCATCCATTTTGAGTTTATCTTTGTGTCATCATTAGGCATCAGGTAAATTCAAATCAAAACCACATTGAGATACCACCTTACACCAGTTAGAATGGCAAAAATTGACAAGGCAAGAAATAACACATCTATATATGTGTGTGTATATATGTTATATATGTGTATATGTTATATATGTGCATATATGCTATATATAGTATATATAGACATCATACGTGAAGATAGCTGGAGATCAGTTTGCAAAATCAGTGCATCCAACAAGCATTTATTGAGGATCAGTTACATGCCAGGTGCTAGGGACCCAAAGTGTCACAGGGGCTTACTGAGCTGAGTATGTGATGGAGTACTCAAGGGGCTAATGGTCTCGGATGGACTTGATGGGGCACAGTGAAACTAACAAATATACTTATTGGGCATGACAAATAGGCTAAAAGGAGTAATCAGAACTGACTATTGAGATTGTTCAAGCTATAAAAGACCAGTGATAATACCTAACTGATCACATCAATTTCAAAAGGTATTCTATAGATATTTCCTTTATTACATTAGATATCAGGGACTCATTTGCATATGAATATCTGCACCATACAAGGAGTCTAAAATGAAGAAAATCCTCTATATTTAAGCATTAAGTAAAATTCACCCCAAATGATCCCCATTACTTTAGGTACCTAGTTGCACTCTGCATATATGCTTCTTGCTAAGGCTAGGAAGCATCAAGGTCTGCCTGGGCAGGTGCCACAGTCACCCCTCTGTCCCTCTGAGGGAGCCAGTACTGGTCCAGTCACTTGCTGTAATTGTTTCCTACAATTACCTCTTCCAAAAACTGTTCACTTTCTCCTCTGATGATTCTTCATCCACTATTGGGTGTTTGAAAGGAACTAAATGACATTAATTATGTTTCTCACAAAGAAATGCCTTTTCAAAGGACCATAAAATAGCAGGTGCAGCATCATTGGAGCAATTCCTTCAGATGGCTGTTTTGAGTTTGGATTAGTTTTGAGTTTGGGTTAGCAATGCAACCAGGCAAATTGTTTGCGACTCTACTCATGAAACTCATTTCTGTAAAATGACAATAACTGGGGAGATGTTTTCTTCTAGAGCTGTCAAAATTCAGGGCTATCAGTAAGGTATTTGTTACTGACATATGAGGTGTGGGGAGTGAGGGGAAGAGAGCCTTGCTGGTCCTCTGGGATCTCGCAGGGACCACTGTGGACACCCCAGTGCTGAGAGCTCTGTTACAAATGTGACCACAGCCACAGCTGTGAGACTGCTGGAAAAGCAGGCATGAAATCAGAATCCTAATTCTCGAAAAAGGTTCTATTGTTACTCCATCCACTGAAGCAGGCTATTACTAGCTAGCTAGCTAGCTCCTTCAGTGACCAGAGAGTTAAAACTTCTTCCCCTTACACCTTTAGCTGATGACCAAAAACACTAAAACTTTGAGGGGTATAAAGGACAAATAGTCAATTAAAATCCCATTGACTATTTGTAGAATTGTGAAAAGGGGCAAACTATCTTTAAAGTCAGAGAAACCTCATTTCGACATAGACTCTTCAACCACACTTGACTCCTGTGACCTGGAGAAACTGACCTGGGCTCAGACTTTGTTTACTTATTTATAAAATGGAGCTAACAACGTCTTCTTGTTTATTATGAACATTAAATAATAGGTCACAGGTAAAGTGCCCCATATTTGGCAAATTCTCAAATTACATCTGTATACTTATTTACATGTGAATATCTACATCAAAGGTGGAGTCTGAAAATGACCCCCTTTCCACCCAATCCCTGCCTCTCCTTCCTGTGTCTTATTACTTCCACACTGTTCTCAGTGTCTGGGCATTCCTTCCCTGCACCCATCTTTTTCTCCGTCATATGTACCTCATCATAAATGAAGTGGAATCAACTTTTTTCTCCCAGAGCTACATGATACGCCCGTTGTCAAAGAATAAAACAAAATCAGAGGGTTTTTTTTTTTTTTTAAGGAGCTCAATCAATATACTTGCCAGATAAAGGCTGGCATCAATGAAGAAGCTCCCCAAATCATTTGATGAAGAGTAGAGGTGATGGTAGTATTTGTGATGTGCTAGAAAAGCTGGAGTGGGGTTTAGGGGTGGTTCATGGTGCTTATGGTAATTCAACCCTGAAAATTTAAGCTCTAGATAGCACAATATGGTTCATAAGTCTGTCCATGTTGCCTAAAATGGGTCCCATAATTCCTAGGTCAGGAAATGTCTTCATTTGGGTCCAGGAAGGGTCTGGTTTCCTGGTCCTAACTCAAAATTCAAAATTAGTTTTAGCATCATTAGCTAGTTAGAACCCGCCACGGTGAACACAGCACAAGGCATGCTCTACATGGAACATATCAGGGCTGAGACTACAGTGATCAAGGTTGGTGCCTAAGGAGCAAAATTTAAGGAGGCCCTTACTCTTAGAGTTGTGCTGTGCAGTTTGGCACCCAGGGCCAAGTGCCTCCTTGTGCACTCTGTCCCCACTTGCCCCACCCAGGTCTTGGCCCTGCTCTACACAACTACAGAGACTTTAAACTTTACCAAGTAGGAAGAAGAGGCATTTCAGGAAATGAGGCATAGAATATTTTTGAGCTAAAAGAAACCTCAGATACCACTTCTATACTATTTTTCTCATTGGAAAAAGAAGATAACTGAGGTCCAGCACAGGCACGTAAATTATTCAAGTCACAAAGATGGCGAAAGTCTTCTTGGGCCAGCTGGGAGCTCCTCCTCTCCTCAGCATAGAGTCTGATTGTGGTCCTGGGGGGGATACTTCAACATCAGGGTTTTCATGAGTGCATTCATTTTTTCTGATTTTATCAATTATAGGAATACAGCCAGTGTGCAGAAATTTACCCTTGCTGGGGTGGGACACGCTTGGGGAAGGACGGTGGGCTATGCAGGGAGGTGAGTGGGAAAGGTTTTCATAGATTCCTGCAACGGGGGCAAACACTGCAGAGAGGCTTGAATAGCACATCTCATTTCATCTTCACAATATTCCTGTCAGGGGGAAATTTTATCTCCATTGAAAGTTGAGGAAACTGAACTTTAAAAACAGAGCTAGTTGGAGCACCTGGGTAGCTCAGTTGGTTAAGCAGTTGCCTTCACTCAGATCATGATCCTGGGATCCTGGGATCGAGCCTGGAGTCGGGGTCCTACTTAGCGGGGAGTCTGCTTCTCCTTCTCCCTCCTCCCCTCCCCTCCCCGCTGGTGCTCTCTGTCTCTCAAATGAATAAATAAAAATAAAAACAGAGCTAGCAAAAGGCAGAGCTGGGATTTAAAGCCAGGTTTCTCAGGTTCTGCATCAGTTAGAGATCTTTTGGGGGCAAGTGACAGAAAAATCCAACCAAATTGATCATAAACTATGTTCTCGTATGTTCCCACTAAGGCCAGAAAGATCCCTGGCTTCAGGCTCGGGCTACGTTAGTCATGCAGCCTCACTTCCCCTCCCTCTCTCAGTTCTGCTGTCCTCCTGTTACCTTTGTTGTCCCGCGGAGGTTCAACCATAACGTGGCCAGACAGCATATCCCCGCCAACATCCTCTCAGGGTCAAGTCCAGAAGAAGAAAGGGAAAAGGTTCTCAACAGTCTCAGCAAACATCGTACTTCATTCCAGGTTCTGAATGTGTCACATGCCCAGGTGGGACCAGTTACAGTGGCCAAAGGAAATGAACGTTCTGATTGGCCGGGCCTGAGTCACCTGCCTGCTATGTGGGTGTCTTAGACCACCGGAGGCCAGTGGTCTGAGAATCGAGGGCTTAGTTCTCCTTTCTGTGAACATGAGATTAGTGACCGACAAAGAGGCAAAACCTGCAGCTCGCACTGCAGGCTCCTAAACCTGATGCCATAAATAAGATCCAGAGAGAGCCTGTAAAAGCAGACTACCGGGGAAATGTACTCGAGGCTTAGGAATTGTAGCAAAACCTCCCTCATATTGCAGGATTGTACACAACTGGGGCAGAGAAGAGGCAATGTAATATAACCTCCTGAGTGTGGCATGGTGAGGTCATTGAATCAGGCTTAGAGACAAAAATAAATTGCTCTCACGTTTCATCAGCCGCCAGAGAGCCAGGATGTAATATAAATGTTGACCTACAGATAAAATATGTATTTGAGGTAAAGTCATCTCGGTTTCATTTCAGGATCATGTTAAAATAAATTCACCAGGCGGCCCATTGGATTTGAGTCATCAAGTAGAAATTCCATGAACATCCCGTGAGTACTTCGGTGTGCACTGTACCAGATAGCAGGTGGGGAGGGAAGCTTCAGCTGGAGGAGAACCCAAAACAGGGGACTGAATCTGCAAAGTCAGACACTAGGAAGATTGGGCTGAGGGTGGTCCTGAGAGCAGGCAAAGAGGAAGGAGGTCTGGCCCTGGGTCCTGTGAGACATGTGGCAGACACCTGCAGCTCTGTTCATAGCATCCCTACCTCACCAGCTCAGCATGCATCCCCCAGAGTTCCAACGGCCAGCTCCTGCATTTCTTTGCCTGAGGGCTTTCTTTTGCTGTAGGAGACTCACTTGCCATGCATGTCAGACCAGAAGAGCCAAAGGAGGATGCCTTTGCCTAGCACCCCTAGCCCTCACCAGTGACTGAGGGAAATGGATGTCTGAGCACCCCCAGATCCCTTGTCCTCTGTGGAGTAATGCAGAGACATATATTTCACACTGGCTCCCCGGTGGGGTGAAGTTCCAGGCACCCATAACAGTAGCTGGCTTGCTAATGCACCCTATATTGTTTGTCTCCCCTTCCCTTTCTTACTTCTCCACGCCTCTGCTGCTCTTCATAGCCCAGAGAAACTACTTGCACTCAAGCCCTTGCTTCAGGATCTGCTCCTGGAGAAACACAAAGATTAAAGATGGAAATTATTGCCCCTGAAGATGTGAGCATGCGAGTTGTAGGTTAGGCAGTGTTCAAGGACCAGGCAAGTAACCTCAGTGTTTCATCAGCTCGGGGCTTCTAGGTTTGTCTCAGGAGGCTAGATGTGATTGCCCAGACTTCCAAAGGAGACTCTGTCAAGTAAAGGGATTGAAGGAGCGTGTCCTGGCTTGGAGCCGTTGGGATGTTAGAGAATCTCAACAGTGGCAGTCAAAGCAACTTTAGCTTCCGCTCGGACACTTCCCCTTGCCCTTTCTAACACCTGCAGTGCCATCCCTTCCCTCCTTGCTGTGCTGGTGCTGGTGATTCTGTTTTTCCCTGTCTGAAGAATATTCATTCTCTTCTCAGCCGTGTCAAATCCTATCCGCCTTTAAAACTCAGTTCCTCAGTCCTTCCAGAGCAGTGCATACTTTCTCAGCAAGAGCACCTCCATATTTTGCTGACTGACCTTGTTACACCTCTACTCTCTCCAAATGCTCCCACTATCAGCCTTTGAAAGCCAGGAGGGCAGGAGCTGTGTTTATCCCAGAATTCTTGCCCTCAGCACAGGCATTTAGATGCCTCACTAAATATTCAAATGAAAGCAGAAGAGAAGAATGGTGAAGAGGAAGAAAAGTTACAGTGTCCCAGCAGCTTGCAAAAGTTCCCCGCAAGTACCACTAGGGGAGGAAGAAATTGCACACCTACGCTTGAAATGAGCTTGGCAGCATGGCAGAAGAGAAAAATATTTTTGCCCTTACCGCTGGAGGCATATGCGTTGGGGTCATGGGGGACTTTTAGGGGTGGGGGTCAGAAGAAGCAGAACGCAACATCTGTCTAGGAAAGAGCAAGTGGTTCGGCTTGGCTGGGCTGTGGGTGAAGTCCAGAGGAGAGGGGAATGATCCTGGGTGTGTTGGGTCTTGAGGCATGGCCCATGGACTGGCAGCAGGAGTTTGTAAGAAATGCAGAATTCAGACACACCAAAAGAGAATCTTCTTTTTAATAAGATTCCCAGGTGACTCCAATCCTCCAAATGCATTAACTTTTTAGAAGCACTAGGGAGTCACTGCAGATTTTGGAAGCAGGATGAGCTCAGACAGAGTAAACAAGGTCTTCTCCGTCATCTGGGCAAACAGCACATTTGAAATTACTGACAGGCCTAAGCTTCTGCTTTCCATTTCTCTTCCTAATAAAGCCAGAGATGAACTTTACTGCATACTGTCAACAACTTGCTTTGTCACCTCCTTCCCTTTACAGATGGCTTTTGTGTGAGAAGCTGTTTGACAGAAGGGAAGGGAGTCGCACAGCAGAGTATCTTTGAGTATAAGTAGAGGTGTGTCTCTTCTCATTATGTACCTCCATCTTCCGGTCCCCCCGCCATCTTTCTTCTCTTCTCATCAAATGCATGGAGATGCACTCCTTGAATTCCAGGGATCTACAGAGGCTAAGGCTCAGATGGAATTAATGAAAGTGTCTTAAAAGAAAAAAAATCTAGATTTACTTATCATTTTATTCCTCAAATGTTTAAATTTATGCTCTTGTTTCAGAGACTAACACAATAAAAGTTCTAACATTAGACTTTTAGAGTAACAATGATTTCAAAACATTGTTTTAAAATTTGCTTCACTATCGTCCAAAATCTAAACCTCTTTTTGGCTTCCCCTCATTCCTGGGAAATTATTACCTTTCCATAGCTGTCTCATGCATAGGCAAGGAAATGCCTCAGAACATTTATCAGAGGCAAAACATCAGACTATATTATGGCAATATCTTGACATATTTTTTTACACAGTCCTATTAATCAGAGAGCTCATGTAGCATCTCGATGTGACCAAATAGCAATTATAATTTGGTTGTTTTGGTGGCTACCTGCATAAAGTCAAGCATGTCTGCAAAGATATTTCTCTTAGCAGCATTAAAAAAAACTATTACTTCATTCTGTCTTTGTCAAAATAGCTTTGGGCTATATCTGTAGGAAGCCAGCTATAAGTCAATTATCCAGCTACCAGAAAAGAGATATACCCACTTGGATCTGAGTAATTGAATTCTTCAATTTGCATCCAGATGTTTCTGTATGGAAGCTGCCTATGGCCAGGAAATATACACAATGTAGATTAGTAACTTGACAGAATAGCATTATTTTAAATGCCTAGCTTCCTATGCACTGCACCCATAAGAAGTGAAATTCATTGTTTAATGTCTTGCACAGAGTAGGGCTCAGTGGCATTATGGGGATGTGGGCATAAATAGAGCAGGTTTGAAAATGGTACGTCTATCAGCCAGTCTTTATATCCATTCAGTGCTTTTCTTTGAATAGCCTGCATTGATTTGAGTTACATATAACCACTGTGTGACTTGATTTTAAGTACCTTTACACTTAAATAATGATGCTGTATGGGAATATGTAAATGAGATTCAGTTGAAGAGCATTAATGCTGATAATAGAAGAATTAATTAAGTCATGGGAACTATCTTTGCCACTAATTCAATGTGATAGACTTGGGCTGATTACCCTATTTGAACATATTGCGGGAATTTCTCTTTTAATGCAGGGAGAGTTCTCTATTCTGAAATAGAGGAACTCTTTCCAATTCAAACTAGACAAGGGTAGTTTGTAAAGGGGATTGGATTCATAAAGGAGAGCCTGAGTGAGTCCTCCCTAGAGGGGGAGCATTTCTGGATGGAAATCTGGACCGCTGAAGAGGTATCAGCGTCTGGCCAAGCAAAGAAGAGAAGAGTATTGAGTTCAGTAAAATGCAGTAGAAGGAAATGAAAATTCATCAGATCCCTTCTCTGGTGGGTTGGGGTTTGTTGATCTACAAAAGAAGCCCTTTTTCCTGGGTACATATACTGTTAATTAATCAAAACCCTTAATTAAGCTTTTATTCATGTCTAGGACGGAAAAAGAAGCACACGGGCTTTGAGTGAGACAGACCAGGGTTCTAATCACATCCCAGGCAACTAACATGATTTCTCTGAGCCTCTGTTTGCTTGTTTGTAAAGTGGGGTTGTTTTAAGGATCAAATGAGATAATGTACACAAACAACTGTCACAGCAAATGCCTGGCACATGGCAATAGCAATGCTGATATTTGTTCCCAAAAAGGAAACTTCTAGGATTTGTGCGATATTGTCATTTACAAGAAATATATATTTGGGGGTGCCTGGGTGGCTCAGTTGGTTAAGCGACTGCCTTCGGCTCAGGTCATGATCCTGGAGTCCCCGGATCGAGTCCCGCATCGGGCTCCCTGCTCAGCAGGGAGTCTGCTTCTCCCTCTGACCTTCTTCCCTCTCGTGTTCTCTCTCTCTACCATTCTCTCTCTCAAATAAATAAATAAAATCTTTAAAAAAAAAAGAAATATATATTTGGTCATTCAGATGACCAAACTATATTTCTCATGTGTTTGGTTTTCCTCCAGGGTTCCTGACTCCTAAAACCCTTAGAAATTCCTGTAATAAAAGCAATAAAGATGTCTTTTGTTATGTTAATGAAGGTGACTTTTGGACCCCACCCAAGGATGGGGGCCAGTTGCCTGGAGAACAAACCAGGTAATTAGAGGGTTGGAACTTTCAGTCTTACCCCCTACCCCATCCTCCTGGGAGGAGAAAGGGCTGCAGATTGAATCAACCAAGGGCCAATGACTTAGTCAATCATGACTATGTGATGAAGTCTCCATTAAAAACCCAAAAGGACTGGGTTCAGAGTGCTTAGGGTGGTGAACAAATGGACATGTAGGGAGAATGGCACATCTGCTCCACACTCTTTCCTCACGCTTTACACCATGTATCTCTTCATCTGGCTGTTGATTTGTCTCCTTTATCATATCCTTTAATAAACTGGTCAATGTAAATAAGTGTTTCCTTGAGTTCTGTGAGCCACTCTAGCAAATTAATTGAATTTAAAGAGGAGGTTGTGGGAACCTCCGTAGCCTGACAGAAGTACGGTAACAACATGCTGGGGCTTGGGACTGGCGTCTGAAGTTGTGGGTAGGGGACAGTCTTATAGGACTGAACCCTTAACTTGTGGAATCTGTTGCTTTCTTAAAGTAGATAGTGTCAGAATCGAGTTGAATTCTCAGCCTGCTGGTGTTTGAGAGAATTGCTTGGTGTAGTTTTTGGGGACTCTCCCATTGGAAATTGGGTCTGGAAACTCTAAAAGAATTTACACTAAGACTACATAAATCTTTAACACTTTCCTAGGAAAGATGTATGGTGTCCTTCTGTTTTTGTTTCCTTATCTATAAAATGTGGAAAATGGTAGCACCTATTTTATAGAGTTATTTTTAGAAACAGCTGAGAAAATACAAGTAAAACAATGAGGACAATGTCAGGAACATAGTAAGTGATTGATGATATTGGGTGTTTTAGTTATTTTTACATGTTTTTGACAACTTCAGCCATATGAAAATCGATGTGAATACCCAGAAATTGTAATAACAATAGTTGCTATTAATTTAGTGTCTGCCATGTTTGAGACACCACATTAAATGCTGTAAATATATCTCAATTTAATCTTCACAACCACACAATAAGAGAGGCATTATTCCCACTTTACATGAGAGGAAACTGGGGCTCAGAGTAGTTATGTAGTTTATCTGAAGCTACAGAACTGGTTAAGTTAAAGTGACAAAGTTGAGATTTCTAATTCCAGAGCCAGTGTTCTTTCTGCTATTCCATGGCAGACAGTGCTATTTCAAGACCTAAGTGTGACTCTGGATAAGGAAGCACCATGACTTAGGCATACTCTGCATTGTAAGTGAAGGGTAGCAGATAATTTCTGGAAAGAATATTTTAAATGGTACAGAGAAGGAAATTTGTCAGTCCTGGGCATGTAGAAGGTATATGTGTGAGGATGGGATTGGGGAGGCCAAGAACAAGGGACGACAAAGGAAGAGCTGAGAATTCTGAAAATGAACTTGGCTTGTACATAGTAATATTGGACTGAATATACCATGGTGTTTCTGTGCCTTTTGAATTATAGCATATCTTAGTGATTAAGAGGATGCTCTAGAATCCTGTGGGACCTCGTCTGTGTTCAAATTCTAGCTTTGTCTCTCACCAGTGGTGTATTCTTAAACATGTTATTTAACCTCAGCTTCCTTCTCAGTAAAATGGGAATAGAACCCTAACCATCATTAATATTACCTCAGTAAATATCACCAAATATTCATGTCTAAGAAATTCTTATTTAACTGGTCTGGCATGGAACTCAGGCATTGACATTTTTAAAAACTTCCAAGTGATTCAAATATGCAGTTAGGGTTGACATCATCAGGTGAGCATTAGAATATAAATTCTTTGCAGGTAAGACCATCTTTTTTTTCCTATTGTTATGGCCCCAGTGTAGTTCATTGCCCAGTACGGAAGAAGTACTCAATAAAAGTCTGATGAATGATCAATAGCTGAATGCATGATTGGGCTTAGATTCAAATCTGAGGTTTGATTCTGTATGTCCAGTGCTCACTTTACACTCTATAATGCCACTTCTTGGGTATTGTTAGGTGACTGCTCTTCTCCTTGAACAATATGACTCACCCTCAGTTCTTCAGATAACCCAAACCAAAAATATGAATTTGTTGACTCACTAAATTGAGGAATCCAAGGATGGCCTACCTTCAGGCATGGAAGGATTCCAGAGCACAGATAACTCCATCACAGCTCTGTTTCTCTCCTTTCCTCTCTTGGCTTCTTTTCTCCATTTAACTTCTTTCTCAAATGGGCTTTCCTTTGAGTGTCATGATGGCATCCCCTGTGTCTGCTTAGCTCAGGGCTCTGTGTCGCTGTTCCATCCGTGGAGTCAGAGGTAGGAGCTTAAAGTCCATGGGCTGATGCTACAAAGAGAATCAGAATTCTACTATCAAGGAAGAATGGTGGCTTCTTGACTATGAAATCCAGCAAAATAGATGGAAACGTCTAGAACTCGGCTACCTGTATGGTTTCTAGGAGAAACGTGATAACTGTAAGAGATGTCTACCTGTCTTCCTCTGAGGAGACCTACTTCCACGGGCAGTTGTGCTGCTCAATGACAAATGGTTGTTCTCTGTGGGAAATGACTTTCATTATGGTCCTTGGTATCCAGCCCCTTCTCTCATCCTAAAAACCATCATCTTTGATTATACGATATTGCCTATCACCTGGAGCAGTCGTTCTCAAAATAACCTGGGGTGATTTTGTCCCCCAGGAAATAATAGACAATGTCCAGAGACATTTTTGGTTGCCACACCTTAGGGGATAGGTGCTACTGGCATCTAGTAGGTAGAACCCAAGGATGCTACTAAACATCCTACGCTGCACTCAATAGCCACCCACAATGAAGATTTACCAGCCCCAAAAATGTTAATGGTGCCAAGGCTGAGAAATCATGAACTAGATAATCATAGTAGCTTCCTAAAAGTTCTCTGTACCTTTATTCTCTTTTCTTTCTCTGGTTTTTCCACTTCTGGTCCTCTAAAGTGATTTTTGTACAGTACAAATCTAATATTACTGTCCTACTTAAGAACCGTGTAGTTTCTCATGATGATAGAAACTACAAATTCTTCACTATGATTCAAGTCCTTTGAAAATCTAGCTCCATCTGACCTTTCAAACCTTCCTCTTCCTTTACCCCCCATATACAATATACACTTAACTGCCCCAGATGTTTTCTTTCTCTTATGGAGCAATGCATATCCATGTACCCTTGACCACACCAGGCTTTCCTTTCTTCTATGTCTTTATGATGTTTCTCCATATCTGGATTGCTGTTTCCACTTTTACTTCTCATTTTTCTGTTACTCGTGCATTTATGCATTGGATATTATTGAATGGCTGCCTTTTGCCAGGCACTCTACTAAACCATGCAGACGCTGTGGTGGGTAAGTCACCTTCAGTTCCTTTTCCTGTGAGCTTAGAGTTTAGCAAGGTGGACAAATAAGTGATGTGATGTGAATGGGGAAAGGGCACTAAGAGCATGTGACTTGGTTGGAGGATGCGGTCAGAGAAAACTTCCAGAAGGAGTGCTTTTTAAGCTAAACTGTAAAGGTAGTTAGAGTTAGCCAGGAGTTGGCCAGGTGAACAGGGCTGAAAGCGTCTTTACCAACCTACCCAAACTTCAAGGCCTTGTTCCTCTGTTAACTTTGACCTGGGACCTTCCTAGGTTTCCCCAGTGGAGATAAATTCCTTCTGTTTGGCTCTCATGACACCTTTGAGGTCTATTATAATGTTTATTACCATCTGCCTTGCATTATGTATTCATGGTAAATATGATAAGTGAACTCATGGTAAATATTTAAATTGAAAATTGCCAAACTTTGCAAAGGATTCACAAGCAATGTTCTCTTATTTCAGAAAGACCGTTTGAATGCTGTGAAGTACATTTTTCTCCTTCACCAGCAAGACTGCTCCACCAAATATCATAAATAGATTTTTATAAGGAAGTTATTCTGATGTGTGGTGCTGTTACTGGACACTGAGAGATATAGGAGACAGCATGCACACCAGAGTTCAGGCTTTGCTGTAATCAGGGTAAAGCCCAATCTACACACTTCAGTCATTCAGTGGATATTGAGCATCCTGCTATGGACCAATCGCCAGGATTTGGTATGGAGAATATACAGCTACATCAAACAGAAGCAGTTCTTACCCTGTGTCTAGTAGAAAACAGACATGAAGCAAAGAATTGTGCAAGTAGATGTACACTTACTAACTTTAATGGGTCCAGTTAAGGACCCATCCAATTGTAAACTATGAGGGGTCCAATGAAGGGTCCTACCAGGGAGTCTGACTAGGAGATTGACTTGGTGTATATGTGTGGGAAGGAGTGAAGGAGGGGGTGACATTGAAACTGAGGTCTGATCATTAACAAATTTGGCAAGTAAGGAGACAGGAAAGAAAGAGAATATCTGAGAAAGGAAATGACACGAGCTAAAGGAACGTTCAGAGGCACCTGAACCACAGTAACGGAGAAATCCTCACAACAGCTGGAAATTTGTCACTTAAAAGAGTCCATTAGAAAGAAGTAAAGAAGACCTCTTAGGGAGAGAAGGGAGAGGAATGTATTTCTCTGGACATTGAGTATTATAGCAGGAGACCGAAAGATTGCACTTGCCAAATGGTTTTGGCTGAATTCTTTGTCAGGAAACAAGGCTGGGGCCTAGAAAACAGGCAGAGTCCAGTAAAGGGTAATGGAAAGAGACCCCTACTCCTGGCCTGGGGAGCAGAAGGGATGAATTACCAGGCTCCATTTGTGGCCCAGCTGGGAACAGAGATGGGAATCGGCAGTCATCCTGCCCTGATCTCATGCACCATTTCAGTTCATTTACATTAATATCAAATGGAGAACTGCAGGATGTCCAAGGGAAACCAGAGTCACTTAAATATCGGTGGCTCTTTCTTGATACTTAGGTGAAAGTGAGCCTGCATATAAGATATTAGTGGGTAATAGGCTCCATCTCACAGGCATACAGTTAAATGTACAAAAGTTAGGCAATGATGAGCAGAATGTATGTATAAATATGCATTTGCACACATCAAAATATACACCTAGGGCGCCTGGGTGGCTCAGTTGGTTAAGCGACGGCCTTCGGCTCAGGTCATGATCCTGGAGTCCCGGGATCGAGTCCCACATCGGGCTCCCTGCTCAGCGGGGAGTCTGCTTCTCCCTCTGACCCTCTTCCCTCTCGTGCTCTCTATCTCTCATTCTCTCTCTCTCAAATAAATAAATAAAATCTTTAAATAAAAAAACAAAATATACACCTAGCTATATACTCTATCTATCCGTTATTTTTCATAGAGCACCTGCATGTGCACACTTGCACACATGTGAATATATACACATGCATGTGACAGTGGATGTGTAGAAGAGTACACATATTGGAACATAGAAAATTTTTACATGTACAGTTGGCCCATCGACAACACAGGTTGTGGGTCCAGTTACATGAGGAGTTTTTTTATATAAATACAGTACAGTACTATAAATGTATTTTCTCTTAATAATTTTCTTAATAACATTTTCTTTTCTCTAGCTTACCTTACTGTAAGAATACAGCAAAAAATATATAACATACAAAATATGTGTCCATTGACAACATTGTCAGAAAGGCTTCTAGTCAACAGTGGGCTATAAGTAGCCTTTCGGGGAGTCAAAATTACACTGGATTTTTAACTGTGCAGGGGGTCACTGCCCCTAATCCCCCGATTGTTCAGGGGTCAACTATATACATATACACATATAGATAGATGTATGGATAGATACACATGTTCAAATATGACAAGTCTATAAAATTCATGGTAGTTTGCTTTTTTAAGGCTGTAAGGAGAGTCTCTTATTTTTTCTATCTCTAATCTCTAGACCCTCCTTTAAGGGCTCACATGATTAGTAAAGGCCCACTCCTGATAACCTCCCTTTAGATTAATTTAAAATCAATTGATTAGAGGGCGCCTGGGTGGCTCAGTTGGTTAGGCGACTGCCTTCGGCTCAGGTCATGATCCTGGAGTCCCGGGATCGAGTCCTGCATCGGGCTCCCTGCTCAGCGGGGAGTCTGCTTCTCCCTCTCCCACTCCCCCTTCTTGTGCTCTCTCTCTCTCTCATTCTCTCTCTCAAATAAATAAATAAGATCTTAAAAAAAAATAAAATAAAATCAATTGATTAGGGACATTAATTACATCTGCAAAATCCCTTCATCTTTGCCATACAGCAAAACACCGTCATGGGAGTGAAATCCCATCACCTTTGCCACATTCTGTTGGGTAGAAGTAAGTCACAGTTTTCACCCACACTCAAGGAGAGGAGATTACACAAAGGTGTGTATCACCGGAGGTTATCTTAGAATTCTGCCTACTATGCAGGCGGATGAACAGGTTTGACTTTAATTACAGGGAAGTCTGAGCTCGTAGCAAATAAATGAACTCACCACTGAAGATCAGCAGTTGCATACAGAGCATTCTCCTTGAGATCTGAGCAAATTCTAATATTTTATTTTACTGCATATTGGTTATTCATGCCCACTACAATTTCCACAATACCTTCTGGTAGTTAAAATTATGATAATTAGCTTTATTTAATAATAGGGTAATTAGTCCTTGAAAGAACAAATATCACTAAAATCTGTCTAGCTGAATTGCTTGGTGAAAGACAGTTCTGCTTTGTGAGTTGGTTTCTGGAGATTTATTCCTATTGATGATCAGTGGTTTATCAAATATCTGATACATTAGAATTCATCCCATCTTGAGCTGCAAATTTCTCAGCTTTGCCTTGCATGCTTTGGAGATCAATGTTGCCATGCTTCAAATCCAGTATTGATTTTTGGAGGGGGAAAGGAGCCATGATGAAATGTGGTGGTCGAAATAAGCAGGTTGTGGTGGACACTTGGATGTGCCACACAAATCCTCCACCAGGAATGAAGGGCTTGTTAATTCAGCTGTTGGGAGTATTACTGGAAGATGACCCATATCTGTCAGCTCTCCTTGAGAATTGTCATGAGTTGAAGAAAATTGCCTTGTTCAATGCCACATCCCTTTCCAAGGATAGCCCACATCTAGTGACTGTTAGAGGAAGGGGCATGAAAGTCTGAGGGGGTCATCCCTGCTCCAGAGCTAACTGTGGGGTTACCTGATCCAATTACTAGGATTGAA
This sequence comes from Eumetopias jubatus, assembly GCF_037043125.1. Lineage (NCBI taxonomy): Eukaryota > Metazoa > Chordata > Mammalia > Carnivora > Otariidae > Eumetopias > Eumetopias jubatus. Next base: position 122,438,050 of record NW_028274810.1, read on the forward strand.
TGTAAATTCAACTTCTTTTCAATCCTGCTTCCTCTTCCTCTCTTCTAGAGCTATTAATCCCAACAGCACTCTCTAATGAGTGACCCCCCCAGCTAATGTCTCATTCAGTCTGGTTTCTAAGGAGCCTACCCTCCCATAGCCAACAGAGAGGATTAGGGAAGCATAGGGAAGAGAGGATGTGGGTCCTCTCCTCTGGCCAGCCGCTCCATACTCTCACTGTTCTCTAAGCATGTAGCTCTCCATTTCCTTGACTTTGCATAGGCTGCTTTCTCTGCCCCCACTTCTCCACTCTGTGATTGAACTTCCATTTATTCTTAGAGACTTATATGAAATGTGAACTTTGTGTATCCTTCCCTTATCTGCTGGGGGAAATTAACTACCTCTCCCTGATTCCGAGTTTTTGCTGTATGCCTGTGCTATATGTACAGTACACATTGCATTTTATACCACTTATTTGTTCATGTGTTACTCTTCCCTACTTGATTGTGTATTCCTTGGAGATCTAGGTTATGGAAGGCAAGTTGGTTAAGAGGTATCACAAAGCTTTCCAGAAAACATTGGCTCTCCGAAGGACCTTGCTGGGTTAGTAGAATTCAGAGAGGTAGAAGGATTCGCTGTTCCACCTTGTAGGTGGGGCTTGTCCAAAGTTTGGCAGCAAGAATGAGCATAGAGCAGGGGCAGTGGTGGTTACGCTAGCTTTAACAGAGTTGCAAGTAATGGGAGATGAGGAAGGACCAACAGGTTTGGATGAACTTGTGAAAATATTTTAATGTCATGTTAAGGTGTAGGCCAAGCATTGCACACTTCTATGGCTCAGGAGTCAAGTAGGTAATAGGAATGAATAAAGATGTTTTGATATATAACAATTTTTGACACTGGAAATTAGATTCAGGTATCATTTCACTTTTTCTTTGTCACTAGAAAAACAATAATGCAATTGTGATGATAAAGGACACCCACCACTCATTCTTAGTGTTGGGAAATAGAATCAGTAAGATTTATTAGGGTGACATTTTTATTCCTATTGTACACATGAAGAAACTGAGGCTCAGAGAGGTTTTATTCATTTTCTTTACTGTTTTCTGTTTTCTCTTGCTTTGACTTCCACTCTAATCTTAATTATTTCCTTTCTACTGCTTAGTTTGGGTACAATTTCTCTTCTTTGTCTAGTTTATTAAAGGCGAAACTGAGGTCTTTTGTCCTCTGGGTGATTTTTTTTCTTTCACTTGTTTTAAGAAATTTGGTCATAATGTGCCTCAATGTAGTTTTCTTCATGTTTCTTTTGTTTGGGTTTTGTTTTGGTTTTGGTTTCGGTTTTGATACTCCTGTATCTGTGAATCTATTGGTTTCTTTTTTCCACATCTGGAAAATTTTTTAGCCATTATCTTCAAATATTTCTATGTCCATTTTTTTTTTGAAGACCAATTATACACATATTAGGCTCCTTGAATTTGTCCCATAATTCACTGATGTTTCATTCTCTTCTTTTTTCAATCTCTTCCTGTCTGTATTTCATTTTATAGAGTTTCTTTGCTGTGTCTTAAACTTTCCTAATCTTTTCATCCTCATTGTCTAGTCTACTATTAATCCTATTTAGTGTATTATTCATCTCAGACATTGTAATTTTTATTTCTTGAAATTCAATGTTGTCATTTTTATATCTTCCATTTATTTCCTTAACATACTTAATCTTCTACTTTCTTGTACATTTTCCTGGTATGATAGCTGTTTTAATATCTTTGTCTTTTAATCCTGTCATCTTTGCCCATTTTAAGTCAGTTTTCATTAATTGATTTTCTTCTTCATTATGTGTAGTATTTTGCTGCTTCTTTGCATGTCTGGTAACTTTTTATTGAATGCCAGACAATTTAAATTTTACATCCTGGGTATTTTTGTGTTTCTATAAGTATTGTCTTGGAATGTGATTAAGCTACTTGGAAACAGTTTTATCCTTTTAAAGCACTGTTTGGTGGGATCAGAAAAGCATTTAGTCTAGGGCTAATTTTCCCTGCAGTTCCAAGACAAAACCTTTCTCTACTAATTCATTCATGTTGCCCTAAGAATTATGTGGTTTCTTCTCTATTGATAAATAGAGCCTGTGTGAGCTTTGCAAATGTTCCTTCTAATCTTTTTGGATGGCTCCTTCACTGGCCTTGAGGAGTCTCCTCACATGTATTAGCATTTAGCTCAATATTTGGGAGGGACCCTCTATAGATCTCCAAAGTTCTCTGTCTGTACAGATCTCTTATCTCCAACACTCTACCAAACTTTTGGTTGCCTCGATCTCTCAGGACTCTCAGCTCTGTCACCTCAGCTCAAGAAATTCAGCGGGCTCTGCTTAGGCTCCCAGTCCACATGCTACAACCTACAGACCTTCTGTAAGTAGTAATATGAGGCATTAGTGGGGATCATCTAATTTGTTTCCTGTCACTCAGGGATCACTTCATCAACTGAAGTCTAATAATTTGAGAATGATTGTTTCGTATATTTTGTCTGGGTTTTTAGCCGTCCCTGTTATTCCATATTGGCAGGAAGTGGAATTCTGCACCTGAGAATTTCTCCATTTTCAAAAAATTAATTTTTAAAAAGCAGAAGGGCTAACTGGCTGGGCCCATTTCATAGATTTTAATTACTTTTTTTTTATTACTTTTTGTTGTTATGGTTCTTCTTCTGCAGTGCCCACATTCCCTTTGTTGTTCAGCATCTGCAGGGCAATGGGGTCTATAATACTGAAACATCACCTCCCTTTGCTTCCCTAGCCCTGGGGCTGGTAGTGGCTTCCTCTTGTTGCTAATCTCTTGGTGTCCTCACTGTGGCCACTACAGAGGAGTGCTGCTTAGGTATTTCCTTTCACTACCAGGGGAACATGGTTGACTGACAGGCCCAGCTGCCCCACCACTCCGTGGATCTATCTGCTGTTAGGCAAGCTCATGTTTTCCCTAGGCTGCTCCCAGCCAATGACTGCACCATGACCGGGGAACTAGATCCAGTTCATCCTTGCCCAATGCAGGACTCCTCTAATGATCACCTGTTGCTTGGAGACCCCCATTCACCTGTTTGAGACTTTGTCAGAACTTTAACTGCATCCTGAGGCTCTTCTTACCCAGTCCTTCCTTCCCTTTCTCATTTCATGCATGACAGATCGGTCTGACTCTGAAGGCTCTACCTACCTGTCTGAGCTCCCTCCTGCTTTGTACTTCACATTTCTATAGAAATATATCCATGGATCCTTTCTTCTTCCCAAACCATACCTCCCAACCACAGTGTTTTTGACTTTGTTGTGCCATATATTTACTACCTGAGTCTCTATGTAAATGCCAAAGTAAGAATTATCATGATATCTGTCCATCTTCATTTCACAAGACTCTTACAAGGATCAGATTCAAAACAAACTTGCAGATGCAAATGCACTGTTAGTATAAGGTGTTGCCAAAGTTAACATAGCTTTAGACCTCAAATGATACAGTAGAAAAATAGATGAAGTGTGAGCAGTAGTGGAATCAGGCAGTCCTGTATGCAAATTCCAGCAGCATTCATTTATTAGTTGCGTGGCTTTGGGCAAGATCCCTAACTTCTCAGAAGCTCAGTCCTCAACACATCTCAGAATTCCTTTCCCCAACACATCTTTAGTACACCTAATCCCACCTTGGTGTTGCTATTTAGAGGACCTTCTCCTGTTTGGCTTTTCAATTACCCCCGTACTGTCATAGCTAAGTCCCCCATGTTAAATTCCCTCTGTTGAACCACCTGCCATGACATCTTTATTTACTGACTAGATCTTGATTAATATCAAGTCCTATCTGTTCCTAGAAGGCACTTTAGAAATAATACATGGGCATTTTATCACGCAGGGCTTGTACCCCTCACCTGTACTTCAACCAAATGAGGTCCACATTTCAGTGTTGCTACTGGGCTACAACAATCAAGTTCTGATTATAAGTGGGCAGCTTTCCTTCTCACACATTCATTATGCTCACTAGCCACTCACATCCCTCACTTGTAGCCAGGGTCTGCCATTTGTCCAGAATGCCCTAATGAAATCTTCATATCGCCATTAGAAGGCTTAAGGAGAATGCTCAGTGTATTTCTGGAAACCCCAAGTACAGGCTGGCTGCTTGAAGCTTGTCCTGCTTTACTTCAAATGGTGTACAAATGGTAGAGGGTTTATTTGGCATCCTGGGGTTTAGAACTATTTATAAACAGTGCATACTGAGTTTGAGTCAGGAATAATGTGTCCCACTGGCTGGACAAGGGTAGGGGGTTGACTTGATTGATTTTTTTATTCCCCTTTCTCTGTGGAAATCCAATCGATTGGGACTAATTTGCAAGCTGCCTATTTTAGACAGGTGCAGGCTCTCAGACACTGCTGCTAATGTAGTTCTTTATTCTACTCTGAACTCTTTTCTCCTTGGGAAATAAAAAGAGATTTACCAAGGAAAGCAAGTTCTATCAATGGTAGTGAGGCTGTTTACACATATGACCACAACTCTAGGTACCATCACCCTTGAGCTTCAAGAGAGCACCCTCCCAAAGTCACCCACCCTCCCAATGTGCGAGGGGCTTGCACATTTCATCAAACTTTGTGGAATGAGAATTATAGTAAAGCTTCTGGCCTTGCCCATATAGATACTTAATTTCTATAGAAATATATCCATGGATACCTTCTTCTTCCCAAACCATACCTCCCAACCACAGTGTTTTTGACTTTGTTGTGCCATATATTTACTATAATATATGAGCCTCTATGTAAATGCTAAAGTAAGAATTATCATGATATCTGTCCATCTTCATTTCACAAGACTCTTACAAGGATCAGATTCAAAACAAAGTTGCAAATGCAAATGCACTGTTAGTATAAAGTGTGCCAAAGTTAACATAGCTTTAGACCTCAAATGATACAGCAGAAAAATGATGAAGTGTGAGCAGTAGTAGAATCAGGCAGTCCTGTATGCAAATTCCAGTGGCATTCATTTATTTGTTGCGTGGCTTTGGGCAAGATCCTTAACTTCTCAGAAGCTCAGTCCCCATCTGAATATAAAGATAATTTAATCTGTTTTAAAAGATTAGCTGACAATAGTCTGTCATTCTGCCTTCTTGTATGATCTTTGTTAACTTACATAAATTGTTTTTTTCATCTATGCGACAGAAATAATAATATCTAATCTGCCAACTAACTGGAATTGCTATAAGATTAAATGAGGAAAAACATCTAAGATTTTAGCAAAGTGCAACTATAAGGTATTATTATGTTATGAAAAATAAATACTACCTTTATCAATTATAAGACAATGGTAGCAATAAACAATGAATGAAGTCTACAGTAAATGATGAAGGAGTTCTACTGGGATGGGATAAAAAGAACAATAGTCTTGATAAAAAGAGATTTTTAAAACAAAATTTTAACTAACTGCATAAACATTCAAATGAATCTATGTGTAAGGACCACATGTGTATCTACAATATATATAGAATTTATGATCAGTAATTTAATTCTTCAGGAAGTTTTTACCATTCCTAAAAAACTTCAGCTACTCATAAGACCTGAAATTTCTAACACCTAAAATTCATTCTTTTTCAGGAAAGGAAGTGGGAAAAGTAATATTAATGGAATGTCTCTTATGTGGTAGATATTTCTTAAGTGTTATGTAATTTAATCTGGAAAAGTGTTTTATGATACAAGTCTTATTATCACCAATTTAAAGATGAGGAAATGAAGACAGAGTGTGTGTTAAGTCATTTTCCCAAGGACAGTCACAGCCCATAAGTGATGGATTCTTGTACTTAAAGCCAGATATATCTAACTTGAAAGGGGATGCTTTTTTTTTTTTTTTTTTACAGCCCTCTGCTTTGAGGTTAAGATTGCAATACTAGGAGTCCTTTGTTAGAATGGAAATACAAGTATTTGTTGACTTACTAACATTCACTTTATAATCATAGCACATGGGAATTCCTAGAAGCCCACACATTTCTTACAGTCCTGAGGTCATTTCTTTCAGTTTGTGGATGATGATGTCACCTTAGGGACAGGGCAAAATTTTGGCAAAACCAATAGTTCTACTCTACCTCATTTTTCCTCCTTCTCTCAGGGCATTTTGGCTCCCTCCCTAGCTTGATTTTAATTGATTATAGTACAGTTTCCTTCCAATAAGCAATCTTTCGCACATTGAGAAATTTGAGACCGTTGTAACTGGGGAAGGTATTTTTGAAATGGATTGACAATGACAAGATGAAGACAAGCTTGAGCATTAGCCTAAGGAAGCCCTTTGAGGAAAGATGGATTTTGCCTGGATTCCTGCATCAACTTCCTGAAGTCTAAAGGCAAGAGTTTGATGTTAAAGCCATGGGTTATCCTTGCAGGAAAATGGTATAAGGGAGTATCTTAGTCCATTTGAGCTGCTATAACAAAATACCATAGACTGGGTGGCTTATAAACAACAGAAACTTATTTCTCCCAGTTGTGAAGGCTGGAAATCCAAGATCAAGGTGCTAGCATGGCCAAATTCTGGTGAAGGCCCTCCTTCTGGTTCGGAGCTGGCACCTTCTCACTGTGTCCTCCCATGATGGAAGGAGCTAGGGAGCTCTGTGGGGTCTCTTTTATAAACCACCTTCATGACTCATAATCTCCCAAAGGCAGCACGTCCTAATACCATCATCTTTGAGGGTTAAGATTTTAATGTAGGAATTTTGGGGAAGGAGACAAACATTCAGATCATAGCAGAAGGGACAGATAGTGTGACTAAAACTGAAGTTGTCAGATAAATGGCTAAGCTGTCAGTTGAGATAAAAGCAAAGAGGGCTTCTTTGCTGTAATGAACTATATTTATGATAATGTGTAAGCAAAAGAACATGTATTAGCTACTGATGGGAAGTTAGCCAATGACACAAATGGCACTTAGAAGATAGAAGTGAACATGATTACTATTGTTATCATCTGTGTCTAATCAGAATCTATGATGATTAGGTCATTACTCTTAGAGCACAAGAACAGGATGTGGTACTTCATGAAGATTGGGATTTTCTCATGAGACATAAGCAGATTTGCATCTGGCACGTCAAGAAGCACATGGACAAGAAGGCCGATTAGAGCTTTGGAACTCAAATTGTAGTTTATATACAGGCAGCATCAGCATCACCTGGGATCTTTGAAAATGCAGAATCTCTGGCCAAGCCCAGACTTACTGAACCAGAATCTTCATTTTAACAAGATCCTAGGGTGGTTTTTATGCTCATAAATGTGGAAACTGGTTTAGTGGAAATCATCTCTCTCTCTCTCTCTCTCTCTCTCTCTTTCTCTGGGCAGGTCTTCTTGGGGGAATATCTACCTGTGGGAGAATGACTACCTCCAGAATGACTCATCATGTACCTTACAGGAACTAAGTCCCCTAGGAAAGCTCTTCCCTACCAGGTCACAGATTGGGATTATGCTAACTCTGGGTTCCAGAAAAGGGAACTTCTCACACCAGATTATTCCTCTATTAGCCTGATTCTCACAAAAAAAAAAAAAAAAACCCAGCATTTTAACACCAGCCTTTTCCAACTCATTCTTTTTTTTTTTAAGATTTTATTTATTTATTTGAGAGAGAGAGAGAAACAGCATGAGAGGGGAGAGGGTCAGAGGAAGAAGCAGGCTCCCTGCTGAGCCAGGAGCTTGATGTGGGACTCGATCCCAGGACTCCGGGATCATGACCTGAGCCAAAGGCAGTCGCTTAACCAACTGAGCCACCCAGGCGCCCTTTCCAACTCATTCTTAAATTCCTCTCACATTCTGTCCTTCTTCCTCTTTTTCTTCTCTCTCTCCTCACTCTCTTCCCCAGTGGTGTCCTGGAGCTGGCTCGTCAGGCTCCTGTTGCATACAAGAGCCAAGTGGACACTCTTCTACGCAAGTCTACATTCAGGATGTTGTGCTGGGAGCTTGCAATTGGCTACATCAAGAATATTCACACTGTGGAGATTGCGAACCACATAAGTCATGCTTTCCCTCATCATCTCAGCCAGTTTACCAGGACACTAGAGCTGTTTCTTTCCTCTGCCCCAAAACCTTTTCTTGTCTTCCTTCTTTCTGTATTATTAACCTCTCTCCTTCTTCTTTCTCTCTCACTTTCTTTTTTTCCTCTTCACAGAAAATACCACCACCAACAACATGACAACAAAATAAAGAACAGCCAACATTCTCTTAACCCAAGCAGCATTTAAAGCCAGGGAAAGCAACTGAAGAAGAAGAAGAAGAAGAAGAAGAAGAAGAAGAAGAAGAAGAAAAAGAAAAAGAAAAAGGAGGAGGAGAGGGAGGGGGAGGCGGGGGAGAAGGAAGTTGTGCTAGGAATAATGTCCTGGTTAAGAAAAAGCAAAGCAGTGAATTTTTAAATGAAATAGACATAGTCAAGTGTCAGGCTTCTCCAACCACATGTCAAAGTGCTCAGAAATATTCTGTTATTCATCTAATTTATCATTCTGTTCTATTAAAGCCTCCTTTCTCCTGAAATACCTATGTGGAAATGATGGAGAAGTGATATTTTAGTCAACTGAATTATTTTCTTTAAATTCTAAGTGTTAGAAAGGGTATACTAGGTTGTCAGGACACTGTGCTGAGGGTCTCTTAAATCTGTGATCTTCTACTACTTTATTGCATGTAAATATATTCTCAATTATGTTGCAGGATGAAGAAGTTTGGGTAGATGGGACCTGGAGACTAAACTCCTTGCATCATATTGTTACTCTGGGAAACTATGTCTGAAGTTCTAATCAACCAGTTTGCAAATTAACTTTGAGACAAAAACATATTGGATATTGTGTTTATTCTTTTTCCTTGGTCATAACATAATTTTTTTTTGGTGTTGACTGCCAATTTTTATGCTGATGTTCATAGATACATGTTTTTGCATTTATTCATGTTCAGCTTCCCATATAGAGGGTTTATCACAATGCAGTAGTTGATCAAAATGTGTATACAGAGGATTAAGTATATGATTATGATGATGAGGTTGTGATTGTTCATTCATTCCATCCTTCAGCGATCTATTCACTCCATAAACATGGGATGAGGATTGACTATGCACCAGATTCTAACCAACTGATGCAAATGCAAAAATGAGTAAGACATGCCCTCTAGGAGCTTAACTGTTTATGTTTGACAAAAGAGGTGGACCCACATGCAGTAATGATAATGCCGTGTGATGAGTGTTATTCTAGTGGTTACTGACCAGGTGCTGACCAAGCACAGAGGAAGGAACATTTAGTTTGACCTTGGGCAGGGAGAAAGATATTCACAGAAGTAACTTTTTAAAATGAGTCTTAATAAAAGAGTAAAAAATTAATGTATGAAGAAGTGAAAACAGTTTCTATAGTATACAACACAAACAGAATAAATGGCAACAATGAGACAGAAAAGTGCAGGGTGTGCTCAGTGAATATATATCAACTCAGAAGATTGGAGGTGTGTGCACCTGCACAGTAGATAGATGATGCTATGGTCTGAATGTTTGTGTTCTCCCCAGATTTATATGTTGAAAGTCTAATGCCCAATGTAATGGTAGTAAGAGGTGGGGCTTCTGGGAGGTCATTGGGTCTTGAGGGTGGAGCCCTCGTGAATGGGATTAGTGTTCTTATAAAAGAGACCCCACAGATCCACCATGTAAGGAACACAGCAAGAAGGTACCATCTGTGAACCAGAAAGCAAGCCTTCACCAGAAGTGAACAATGCTGACAACATTGATCTTGGATGTCAAGCCTCCAGAACTGTGAGAAGTAAATTTCTGTTGTTTGTAAGCTACCCAGCCTGTGGTATTCTGTTAGAGCAGCCCAAATGTAGTAAGAAAGAGGATATTGGGTACTAAGGAGTTATTCATAGTTGTTGAGGCTTGTTGGAGTTTGTTGCCTACTTTACATTATCTTGAAGTTGTTAAACAACATTTTTTTAAACAGATGTAACCATGACATCCATACACGTGAACACATGTCAAAGATTTTATTGAACTCATTAACTGAGGGGACTAGAAAGATATTTATAGCTGGTTCAGAAGGAGAAGTCAAAGAGCCACATCTATGAGCAGTAAATGATGTCAAAATGAATTTACAAATATATGTAAGCCTAGACGGTGTCAGGGGTGAGATTGTAGTAACAGGAGATGGGAGGGTATGCGAATCGATCGTATTCATCCTCGACAAAATTCATCTTCACGTCTGCACAAGAATCATTCCCTTGCTAGCACTTACCTACAAATTACAGAGTTGTAAAATAGCTCAAAGACAAGAGAAAGCTCAGAGACACCATAGAGTAAAATAACCATAGGAAAATATGTTTAGCTATGTCTGGCTTTCCACCAAAGACCCCCAAAATCTTTTCCTTTATTTCAAAGCGTTTCACAAATGCTTTCCTACAACATGGACCTAACGCTGAGTACTGCGTCTATATTAAAGGAGAGTAGTAATATAAAATGAAGAATATTTTGTGGGAATGTGTACTTTCCACTCATTTAAGCTCCTTAAGAGGGAATCGGTCTTGGATCCTCAGAGCCTGGCACATAGTAAGCTCTCACTAAATGCTGAGTGAATGGGAGCAGAGAGGGTTGATCTGGAGGTTGGAGGGGACCCACTTAGAAGGTAACGATACTGCAAGTGGCCATTATGCTGATAATGGGATGCTGCAGGGGGAAAAATTTGGACAGATCAAAATACATGCACTATTTAATAATATTAATATCTACAAATACCATGTAAGAATAATAATATAAAATAAACTAGCACTAACTGAAAATTTATTCTAAAATGCAATAAAGCATGAAGAAGTACACTCCAATCTGACACATCCACAGGAATGGCCAGAAAAAGTAGCAGCAACTTAGTTTGGGCTAATATCAGGTACATCAAACTGTCAAACTTGTTTGACCTTTATTTTCCCTCTGGTATTAGCTTTTGTTCTTGCCCCTTGTCGTCTCTTGAGTAGAACTGATTGGCAGGTGGGGCAAATCCCACTGTGGCAGCTCTTTTTAAGGAGGATTGATGACCATGTAAGAACAGGCATTAACCTTAAAGATGGCTTATTAACCTGGATACCTGAGGCTATGTGCTGAGGTGCCAAAGTTTCCTTCTGGCGCAGTGACTTGGGCCCCTGGGCATTAGCATTTTCAGTACAGCCTTGGTTCTACTAAGAAAAAACTAAGTTTCTTTTCCCTGAAAATGAAATTGTTGTTACTGAGTTTGAAAAGAAAGGAGCGATTACAAATAATGCTCTTATCCAGACACAATGTTTGCAGCAAAAGTATTTGAGCAAGTGGCCAACATCTTTTCTTAAATAAAAGCTTTAAAACACGTGTGCAGAAACAATCAGAATGAGATATTTTAACGTGGTTTGGGATTGAGATTAAAGGGTTGGAATTTACAATCTAAGCACCTCACCTCTTTTTTTGAAATACCTAAATCCAGCTTGTCCCTGACAAGTAGTTTGCTCTCTTAAGAGGAGTTATCTAGCCTTCTAGTGTTTGGATGGGATTATCAAATGTCCTATTTAGAAGTCACAAGACATCTTCAAATGCCTCTTAAGAGATTTAGATGGCTCTGAAATATAATTTTCATACACCAGAGATTCTTCTAACGAGGAATATTTTATTTATTATAATATGTAATATCAGTATTATAGATTATATATAGTGATAATATATATTTATATAATATATAATGTATGCTTATACATTATATATAGTATAATATAAGTGTTTTATATTTAATTATAAATATTGAATATAATTGCAAAAATTGTGTTTGATACCTTACATAAATATTATGTCATAAGCAAGACAATAGTAAAATAGGGATAGGGGCTCAAAAAAGCCAGTCATTTGCTTCTTCTAATTGGCCCTGAGGAGAACAAAGAAAGCATCTGAATTCCCTATCTGAAAGAAGGTGATAGGAATTCTGCATTTACATAAAGAAATGATTCTCAAATAGCTTTAGGAGAGCCAGAGTAGGCAGAGCAAAAGGTGCCAGATGTATAATGCTGGTCCAGAGTGGTCCCAGGGGTCAGTTTTCTGGAGAAATTATAGGAATGTGCTTTTAAATTGGCCATACTGCTTAACATGATGGACAGATAAAGTCAAGGCTGGGAGATTATTCAGATGGGGAACATAACACTCTGACCTCTGACAAATCCATAGTGCAAATTCCAAGGGGAAAAATAACAAAATGAAGCAAACCCAACTCCATACTTATCATTTAGAATATTCTTCAAATTGATGATGATGGCTTCAGGCCTGACATGACTAAGGAGGAGGGCCAGGGTAATATTATTTCTCCAAATAAATTTTGGACAATTCCGCATACCATTAAAGACCATTGTTTCTCAGCTGTTACAGACAGTCCTATGCTGTAGGCATAAAGTCAAAATCTAATTTTTAAAAAGTTGAAATGATTCTACTATGCACTTGACTTATGGAGGGTCCCACTAAGGAAGATGGCAGCTTAAGTATCATTTGAACATGGTCAAGATGGCCAGTCAGCATGGCTTTCCCATCAAAGTCTAGAAGAACTATAGAAGCAATGGAGAAGCATGGGCTAGAAGAAAACAATGAAGGATAGTTGCCAGATATAAATTGCTGGGAGACTGAAGGCTTTCTGCGTGTCACAGCTGGGATGGCGGTGGCCTGACTAGAACGGGAAGTAGGGTTGGTGGAAAGCCTTCTCCCTGTTTCTGCCCCAGGTGTCTAGAGGTAATGGTTGATCCCTTCTTCTCCAGATAATGTGGGGAACATTCCAAGCCATTGAAGTCAGTGAAGGTGATGTTAGGGCCAAGCATGATCCTAAGGGGATAAAGAATTGATGAGAATAATTGGACTAAATACCTTTGGATTATTTCTCATTCACCTCCTCACTCTCCAAAGTCTTAGGACGAGTGGATCGAAATGTCAAGATTGCCTCATTCCAGCAATGCTTATTTCTAAGAATTTACATGTGCATCCAAAAAAGATGAGTTATAGAATGGCCACAAATGGAAGGGGTCAACTCTGCAAGACCTGGAGCTCACTTGGTCCCTCTTCCTACTTATTAAATTTAGATAGGGGGATGTAGACCAAAACCTACCTTTTTGGTCTTCCCCAATACAATTTCCAAGATGGAGTAGCTAACTGATGCCTTCAGGCCAAAGTGATCAGACCCTTGGTCAATATAACCACCACAGAACATACATACGTACCGAAAAACATTTACAACTGAAGAATTATTGGAACAGAAGGCTCAAGAATTTAAAAGAGGTAAAATCAATATAAAGAGGTAAAGGATAACATAAAGCCATAGCTAAAAGTTACAGAAAAAAACAATGTGAAATATTAAGTATGAAAATTGTAAATTTGATATAGAAAACACAATACATAGAATAAAGAGCCAAAGATTTGAAATAATGAGTTGGGAATCGGATTGAAGAAATTCCTCAGAAGGCAGCAGAAAAGAGCAGCATTATGCCCTGGTGAAAGGAACAGAAGAACAAGAAGGTATAAACATCCTGACAAATACATATTCAACAATATAAAAGCCCAAACTGACAGAACTGAGTGGGGGGAAAGAAGTCAATAACTACATTTGGAGATATTAAAACACTCTTCTCAGGAACTGATAGATTAACAAAAATAGAGAACAGGCAAGGAAACAAAACCAGAAAAACCATAGATCTAAATAAAGACACTTGAGTTTTATATATCTCTATATACAGACATATATTTACCTCTATATCAATATCTGTATCAACTCTTTACTCAGCAAGTAGAAAATATATTTTATTCCTGAGAAAATATGGAATTTGCTTTCAAAATATAGATTATATGCTAGGTCAGAAATGAAGTCTCACTTTTAAACACCAAAGGATCAATTTCATACAGACTATATTCTGTAAAGACAGTGTCATAAATTTAGGAATATACGGTATTAGCACAGGTTTGGAACTGAAATAAAAGGAAGTAATCCTTTTGCTTAAAAAAGAAATCATGGAGGGTGCCTGGGTGACTCAACTGGTTAAGCATCAGACTCTTGATTTTGGCTCGGGTCATGATCTCAGGGTCATGAGCTCAAGCTCTACCTCAGGCTCTGCACTGAGCACAGAACCTGCTTAAGATTCTCTCTCTCCCTGACCCCCTGCCCCTTCCCCCATCCCACTCTCTCTTGGAAAAAAAAAAGAAAGAATGAATGAAGGAAATTATTGAATACTTTAAATTGAGAGGCAATGAAACATGAGACATTGAGACATTGATATTTGTGGGGTGCTGTTAAGCAGCAGGGAGAAAAAAAGTATTTCAAACGCATCTATCAGGACACATACCAAGTTTAAAACAAGCCAAACATTCAACTCAGGAAGATAGAAAAACAACAAACTCAAGGAAACTAGAAGGAAGGAAATATAACGAGAAAAACAAGATTTAAAAAAAAATAGGGATTAATAAAACTAACACCTGATTGTAAAGATTAATAAAATAGACTGTAGCCAAAACTATCAAGGAAAAAAGTGTGATGCCAATAAATAAAATACTGACAAGAAAGGGAATAATGCAGAAACAAAACTAATTTTTAAGTAATATAAAAAACTTTAAATAAATATATGCTTATTAATTTGAAACACGAGATGAAAGGGATAAACTCCTAGGAATGTGCAAATGACAAATTTGGTACAAGAAAGAAGAGAAAATGTAAATGTTAAAGTCAGTAGAAAATGATTCAAGGCAGTCATCAAAGACCTTCTCTCCCAGTAAGTTCAAACTCCAGATGGTTCTTCTGAATGTTGGTACAGTTAATGCCTTTCTTAGGCAAACCATTGAGAGATAGAAAAAGTGAAAACTGCCCAGCTCATCTTATGAATCTAGTGTCATGTGGTTTCCAAACCAGAAAAGAAAGAAAGAGAGAGGGAGGGAGGGAGAGAGAGAGAGAAAGAAAATAGTGTCTATTTCATTATAATAGGCCAAGATCTGAAATAAAACTTTAGCTAATTGAAACCAAAAGTGTATTTCAAAATAATACAACATGATCAAGTATGGGTTCAACATTAGAAACTTCTATCAATGTGATTAGCTACAGAAATATACTGGAGAGGGGCACCTAGGGATTCCGTAGGTTAAGTGTCCAACTCTTGATTTCAGCTCAAGTTGTGATCTCAGGGTCATGGGATCAAGCCCTGCAGCGGGCTGTGCTCCAGTGTGCAGTCTGCTTGTCCTTCTCCCTCTGCCCTTCCCCAGCTCATTCTCTCTCTCTCTCTCTCAAATAAATAAATAAAATCTTTAAAAATATATTGGAGAAAAAGAAAAATGGTTGATTTTTTTCATTAGATGACAAACAATTTGGTAAAATCCAATATTGACATATGTTTTTTTAAAAAAAACTATATGTTTTAAGTTGATAAATGCTACAAACAACAACAGAAACCTACAACCAGCATTGTATTTAATAGAGACATTTTAGATGCATTTCTTTAAGATCAATAGCAAAACAATTTGCCACCACTTCTACAGTTTAACAGAATGGGAGGCCTTTTACAAAGCTCCAATAAAACAAAACCAAATAAGGCTATAAAGAATTGGAAGGGAAGAAATAAAGCCACCACTATCCTCAATGATTTGATTACTTATAGAAAACATCAGCAACAGACAAACCTATTAAACTAAATAGAGAGTTTCGCAAGTCTACTGGATAAAATGTCAATATGCTTGGCTTCACTCTTTGCACCTGAGGAACATGAATGAATGAATGAATGAATGAGCTAATGAATGCCTGTATTTATTTATTACATGTGCTATGTATTACATAAACTATACATACATAGTGTGAAGTTTATGTAATATATAATATAATATATGTAATATATAATATACATATAATATATATATAATATAATATATATGGCAATATATATAGCATTCTTGCTCCATCTCCTGCTGCTGCCTGCAAACCCCTAAGATGTATCCTTTCTCTCATTAACCTTCCTTCTTTGGTGGTCTGTCATATAGTTTATTCCATCAATGGTAAAAGATCTCAAAGTCAATAACCTTAGTCTTGAATTCTCTGAATTCTCAATTTCTTAATTACTTCATTTACTCATATGTTTACTGAGCACTCATTGTGTGCCTGGCGCCGTTCTATGCATGAAGGCTACAGTAGTGAATCCAACAGACACATCCCACTGTCTTGTAGAACTTACATTCTTTTTTTTTTTTTTTGTAAAGACTTTATTTATTTGAGAGGGGGTTGGGGAGTGAGCACAGAGAGAGAGTGAGAGGGAGAAGTAGACTCCCCGCTGAGCAGAGAGCCCCATGCAGGGCTCAATCCCAGGACCCCAAGATTACAACCCCAGCCAAAGAAGGGAGGCATTTAAACGACTGAGCCACCCAGGCACCCCTGGAACTTACACTCTAGTACAGGGAGGCAGACAATAATAAATAACAATATGTAAGAAAGTGATAATGACTATGGAGAAAAATAAACAAGCATCAAAACAGAAGGGGGTTAAAGAGTGGCTGGGTTGTCCAAGGACTGCATGAACTGTCAGGGAAGGTTTCTCTGAGAAAGTGGGCCAAGATCCAAAGGAAGAGAAGGAGACATCCACGCAGTTATCAGGGAAAGGAGCTTTCTAAGTAAAAGTCACAGCAAGTATGAAGGCTCTAAGACATGATTACAGCTGGCGTGTTCCAGGAAGAACAAGGGGGCCAGTGTGGTTGGAATCGAAGGTTGAAGGGCAGAGTAGCACAGAGTAAGGTTGGGTAGAGAGTGGAGTGGGGCAGATTATGTTCATACAGGCCAGTACAGGACTCTGCATCAAACTGTAGTAATTTGAGTGAAAAAAAAAATCGAGAGTATCTCTTAACTCCTGTGTTGAGACTATAGAAAAAGACAGAAGCAGTAAGACCAATTAAAAGGCTATTGTGTAAAAAAAAAAAAAAAAAAAAAAAAAAGGCTATTGTAACGATCCGGGTAAAAGATGATGGTGGTTAAGGCCACAGGTTAACATGGAGGTGGTGAAAAGCTGGTTGAATTCAAAACATGCACTGAAGATCGAGCTAAAAAGATTGGCTGGTGGATTGCAATGCACAGTGTGAGTGAAGTAGATAGGTCAAGGATGGCTGCCCAGTTTTTGGCCTGAGCAATTGGACAAAAGGCCCAAATGACCAACATAGTCAATATGTCCAAAACTTTGTTATCTCCTTCAAATCATTCCTTAGCTTTCTTAGTTTTACTTAATAGCACCAGCATTTCCTATAAATATGAAATTTCAAAGTCATCCTTAACTTTTTCCTCCTGACTTGCCTCCCTCTGGGTTTTTCTTCATGTTATCTCTACTCTGGGAATGCCATTCCTGATGCCATCTTTCTATATGGAAACATATCCATTCTTCATTTTCTCTGATGCTCCTGCCTTGATCTTGTCAACTGGATTTCACTTCTCTCCCTTTTTCTCATCATAGAATAGGAACAAAACTGTGTTTTGAATATTTATTTTCTGAAATAGGGCTTTGATAATAGATGGATAGCTGAATGGAGAATTCATCAATCTTTGCTATGTTCAAGAACTACACGGTCTTGGAGAAAAATATGGGACCTTCATCAAGCCCAGGTTTTCAGGCCAGTAGATTGTAGCTGGCACCTACATCCAACTGGCAGGTGTGTTTGAGGGTGGTGGCCAAGAGGCAGTTGAGTATAAGACTATGAAAAGAGGGAACTTGCTTTCTGGGCTCTCTCAGTGGAGGCCCTGGTAGTTGAGACATCATGGATGTTGGTAGCAGACAGATATATAATCAAATGTAGTGCTGCTATTTGTGTTTATGACCTTGAGAGTGTTAGGCTATCTCTCTATCCTCCATTTACTTATCTGTTAGCTGTGGGCATTAACATCTATTTCTAGATTGTAGTAAAAAATAAATAAGACAATGCACATAAGGGTGTATTTCACAGTGCTGGAACCATAGTAGGTGCTCAGTACATATAAATTCTACTCTCCTTCAGTGAGTCATAGGTCAACTCCTCCTAGTAGTAAATTAAGCTCTCAGAAAGATGAATGACTCATCCATGCCTCTGTGGGGTACTTTAGTGCTTGGCAACAATAATACATTTTTCTGATGGCTTGAAAGTGTTAGTTTTGCTTCCTGCAACACTACCCAGAAATGATTTGGACCCTGGAGAGAATCTGCCTCTTTGAGTTGCAATCTCCTTCTTGTTTCCTTCAATGAGATCATTGTACCGTGCTCTCTGATTGAAAGTAATCATCCTTGTGGAAATTGCATGGCTAAAGACTTTCTCCTTAAGAGAACTGAATTTTCCATGCAGTTGGTATTACCTTTGCTGCTACAGAATTTAGCAAGAACAATTTCCAGTTCTTTTGACATTCTAAGGGTGCAAGATCAGCAGTTACTTTCTTTAATCAAAAGCCTACACCTCATTGACCAGCTATAGGTCACCGACTTTTGAATGATGGAATGAAATATACATGCAATCTGATTGAGTCATGATGGATACTATCTGGGAAATATTCATAAATTAAACTATCCTGACACACCGGGAACCTGTAATATTATACCTCCTCCCTGGGAGACAAGAGATTGAGAATGATCTTTTTTCTTTACTTCTCTTTACAAAGTGTATTTTTCAGATAACACAGAGGCTGATGGCACTTACTGATGGATACGTTATATTCATCATGCATTTAATTTTCTTTTTTTTTAATTTTATTTATTTGTCAGAGAGAGAGAGAGAAAGCATAGCAGGGGAAGTAGCAGGCAGAGGGAGAAGCAGGCTCCCCGCTGAGCAAGGAGCCCGATGCGGGACTCGATCCCAGGACCCTGGGAACATGACCTGAGCCGAAGGCAGACGCTTAACCGACTGAGCAACCCAGGCGTCCCTTCTTGCATTTAATTTTCAAATAAGAGAACAGTGTATTGAAAACCATAAAATGACAATAACATAATGATATCTTTAAATGTTATGGTATATTTATCCATAGGAATTCAGAAGTTTTCATATAAATTCTCCCCTTTTTCACTTTTGTCAGTTTTGAAGTCTTGCTGGTATAAAACACAAATAAAAAAATGTAAAGCATTTTAGGGGGATTCTATGATATATTTATGACTTCCAAGCATGTAAAATTTGTCTAAGTCAAAATAGTGCAATTTTAGAGGTACATTTTAAAAGATTATTTGGTGAAGTAAGTCAGACAGAGAAAGACAAATACCATATGATTTCACTCATATATGGAATTTAAGAAACAAAAAAAAGTAAAAAAGGGACAAACACACACACACACACACACACACACACACACACAAACAGACTCTTAGAACAAATAGATGGTCGCCAAAGGGGAGAGGGGTGGGGAGATGGGTGAAATAGATAAAGGGAATTGAGAAGTACAAACTTCCAGTTACAAAATAAATGAGTCACAGAGATGAAAAGTACAACATAGGGAATATAGTCTATAAGACTGTAAAAACGTTGGTGACAGAGGAGGACTACATTTATTGTGAACACTGAGTAATGTAGAGAATTGTTAAACCATTATGTTGTACATCTGGAACTAATATAACACTATATGTTAATTACACTTCATTTTTAAAAAAGGTTATTTGGGCAAACGATTTTCCTTTCTTAGCTATAATGACAGTATTACTCACATACATATACACTTTAGTATTCGCAAAGACATTGTACAACTATAGTATTTCAGTTGATCATTAGAGTCAAGGCAGATATTTTTCTCAGTTTTATAGGTGAGAACTTGTGGAATCCTAAAACTCAGTAATTTGCTCAAGGTCATAGAAACAGGTCATCTCACTCCTAAATTCTAAGATTTTAATGAATCTTCTCCCCATTTCACAAATGGCATTACCAAGGTGCTGAAATAAAGTTAAATGCTCAAGATCACAGAGTTTTCAATCCTAAAGTTTAAAATAGAAAGAGGAAGGAGGAAGAAGAAACCAAAGTTGTACTTCTGTATAAATACATTCCAAGAATTACCCTTTCACCCCACAATATCATTATGTGGCTTCAAATCCTTTGGAAGTGTGGTAAGTTATCATAAATACATGGATAAATGAAAAAGAATGAAGAAAAATACAATTACCCCAGAAAGTTTGGTATTATTATCTTTTTTGTTGTTATTATTTCATCTCAAATGATGAGAACCGTGACTCAGGGAAGCCAGGCAATTTTTCCAGGGTCCAGCATCCAGAAAGGATAATCATTAAATCAAAATTTATTCCAGATCAGACTTAGTCCAGAACCCTGGGTTCTGTCCTTGGCAAATCCTACCTGTCTTAGGAACAAGCAAACCAAATTTTAATCTTCTTGTCCAAGAGGATGTTTGGTGATAGAATGAAAATAAGCCCTTCTGTATCACCATCTAAAGTTATTCTCATTTTGAATTCATTTTCTTTTGTCTACAGAATGGTAAAAAAAACCAATGTAAAACCCATAATCATTCTACGTTCTAAATAGTCTCTAAACAAAACAAATACAAAACCTCATCCACATGAAATTCCCTATTCACACATTTATGTAAATAGTCTTGTGCTTAATGACATAGAAATTCATTTCTAAGTGTTTCGTGAATTCATGGGTGCATTTGTCACTATGTATTTTTTTAATCAATACATATGAGAAAGTGACAAACACAATATTGGTAACTTTTTTTTCACATGAAAAAGTCATCTTTTACCTGAAAAGACTGGGACTCCTTGATACAGGGGAGGTCTGGGATGGAGGCCGAATGGAGGTTATTCTTGGAAACTGACAAATACTTGATGAGTTGCAACTCCTGCATTAAATCAGTCTGTCTATCTCTCTCTCTCATATATGTCTCTCAATATATCCTTATCATTGATTCATATGTTTTCATAGCTACATATTTAATGTTTTTTTAAACTCATTTTATAAGCATTGTTTTGTTCTAAGAGCAGTTTTTACCTTTACCCTTAACTTTTTTGTACTAAAAATTGCAAATCTGTTTCAAAAGTTGATAGTTCAATGAACATGAAACTATGAAAACACTTTAATAAACATTTATGTATTTTCACCTAGATTCACCAGTTAGTTAACCTTTTGACAAATGTGTTCTCTATATGTACATTATTATCTTTTTTTTCTTTTCTCAGAAACATTTGAAGTATGCAGGGCATGATTTCATGGCAACCCTAAATACTTCAGCATGTACAACCTAAGACTAAAGAATTTTACCTACATAACCCCAAAACCATTCTGAGCTAAGAAAATTAATACTGGTTCAATAATATCAACTAATATGAAGTCCATATATTAATTTTCCTGAGTACCATCCCAAATATATTCTGTATCTTTTGTAGAATCCAGAAGCCAGTTAAGATTTATCCACCGTATGTACTTATGCTTCTTACTCTGTTACAGTCAAAAACATTCTCCCCATCTTTTCATAGTGTTTCATGACATCAACTGTTTTAAGAGGGTTCAGGTTAGATATTATATAGAATGTGCTATATTCTAGTTTTGTCTGACTAAATTCAGATTAAATGTTTTTGGCAAAAATATCCCATTATTAATATTGTGTGTTTCTTATTAAAACTTCCGGCCTCAGTGGAAAACCATGCACTGTACGGAGGAATCCCTCTGGGTTATCCGACTGATTCTACCATCTAAAAACTGTAAATTATAGATAACATAACAATGTAACCTAGTTCTTGTCTATAGATAGGCAAATTATGACCAGATCCAATAGAGTTTCAATTGACTGTCCTTCTTTCCCCTCTCAATCTCCCAGCAGAAAAACCAGCATTGCCTCCATTTGCACATTAATTTCAATAATCCTGATCTATAAATGCGTCTGTTCCTTGAATTCTCCTTTTTTTTTAAGATTTTATTTATTTATTTGACAGAGAGAGACACAGCAAGAGAAGGAACACAAGCAGGGGGGAGTGGGAGAGGGAGAAGCAGGCTTCCCGCGGAGCAGGGAGCCTGATGCAGACTCCATCCCAGGACACTGGGATCGTGACCTGAGCTGAAGGCAGATGCTTAAGAACTGAACCACCCAGACGCCCCCCCCTTTTTTAAAGATTTTATTTATTTATGAATTCTCTTTTGAATCAATTATAACATCTGCCTGATTCTCTCCCAGATTAACAAGGCAACTAAATTTTTTTAATGAATTTATTTTATATCTCTGAGTCATACATAACCTGATCTTTTTCAAAAATTATCTTGTAACCAACACATCAAGAGGCACATGATAACAGCTTGGTTTTGTGTTTGTTTTCAATATTGGTGATGCTGTTTGATTGCTTGATTAAATTGTTCTTTCATTATAAAAAGACATTTCCCCTTGTAATTAGTAAGTAATCAGTAGCATGACACTTTGAATGTCATGTAAATATCCTGCTGTTTGACATCTTTTACCCAAAGATCACCATTATGATTGTTTCCCAAATCACTTGTTACATTGGGGTGGGGGGAGAAGTTGCAATTTCTTTTTTTAATATTACCAGTGTTCCTACTGTTATTTGGCATTCTTCTTCAAAATAACTTTCTTTTCTCCTTCCATCTTCCCTCTTCCCCAGGATTAAGGGCTATCACTGGTGTTAAATTAATTAAAAGGAACCCATGGACTGAGGTGACTCTAATGCTATGGTGGCCTACATATGTCAACCAAAATCTAAGCCTGCCTCAAAGCTGGGAAATTGAAACCTAAGGACAACAGATCACAAACAGCCAACTAGGCTACAGAGGATAGATAGCCAATCAATAATTTCCTTACTTTGCTTCTACCTTTTCTCTATAAGAGTCTGTCCCCAAGGACCCACCAATGGAGTGCTTCTAACCATTTCCAGTCTGATCCTGCCTGACTTGAAAGTATTTTTACTCAAACGCTTAAAATTTTTTACATGCCTCAGTTTATCTTTTAACACTAGGGACTTTTAAAGAAAAATAGTCAATGCGTTATAATCTTTTTTTTTAATGTTCAAATTGTCAAACATTTAGCCATTCAGTGTCCCTTGAAGCTGTCTCCCTGTCTTGACATGTCACTGTTAGTCTTTGAGAATGTCTTTGCTTTAGGCACAACAAGATGTTCTAAGCTAATGTTGTATTTTCCCTCCTTTACACTAGAAATAAATCATCTCTCTCAGAATCTGTGATTCCTGTTAGTGGGGAATGATAAAATTATGCATGTTTGTTGTGGAAAATTTGGTAGATTGTGTAAGTATAAACTGTTGTTTGAAATAAAAATCTCCTAAGAGTAATCAATGTCGGTTGTTTGGATGGAACATGGGTATATATAGTGGCTTCTGATGGCAATTGGAATAAAACCTGTACTCCTTACTGTGACCTGCCAGGCTCTACCAGATCTGGCCCCTGCCTATTTGCCACCTCATGTGGAACTTTTTGCTCACCATGCTGTAGCCACATGAATCTTATTTCTGATCTAGAAAACTGCTAGCTCGTCCAGTCTTAACTCTGTTTGCCCTTGCTATTTCCTCCACCTTGATGTCTTTTCCCCAGATTTTCTCACAGATGGCTCTTCCTCCCCATTCCTGTGTCAGCTCAAATGCAGCCTCCTCAGAGAAGCTTTCTAGAACAATGTTAGCAAAGCAGTTTCCCTTCTCTAATCTTGGTTCCTCTCTACCATACCTACCACCTTGTTTCTCTTTCAGGTCACTTTTGGAAATTACTCATTTTTTGTCTGGTCTTGCCTTTCCCCCAACCAAGATATAAAATCCATGAGCGTGAGGGTTATGGATCTTATCCCTCCTATTTACCCGCTGAATGCCCAGCACTTAGAATGCTGCATGGCACACAAGCAAGCGTGTTATAAATATGTGTTGAATGGATGGATGTCCTCCCTTAGGTGAGACTGGAGCAGGATTGGGAAGAGGAGGCAGGAATAGAGAGCACTCTTCAGCTTTGACTTAAAGGCATTGAGTGAATCAAAGTTAGCTTTCAAGGGACAGAGCGCAGGCTGGTATGAGGGAGTTCAAGAGCAATAAGCAGCATACCTATTGACATCTTTGGGGGAGTAAAATATAGTAATCTTAAAGAGAATAAAGAGTCTATATTTAGAGAACTTGACTGCATTCATGCTTATTATGATTTATTTACATCTTTTCATTATGCTGTCCCTACTATTGGGTAACATAATTTTAGTTACTTAATACTGCTCACCATTGTTAAGGGGAATCAAAAGAAGCGTTCCCCTATACCACCCCCAAATTAGGCCAGAATATTGAAGTTAAAGAAACTGCCTTTGGGACCAAAAAGATGGTAGAAATGATCACATCATAAGAAAAACAAAGGAAATTAATGAATCATGGAACACTACATCAAAAACTCATGATATAATGTATGGTGATTAACATAACATAATAAAAAATATTAAAAAAAAGAAAAACAAAGGAAATATGAAACTTGGTAGGAAAAAATGTCAGGCTACTGCTTTAAAGATTCTCCTTCTAGTTCCAGTAGTGGATGTTCTATCTTATTTATGGCAGTAATTTCATAGCATTGAACAAATAGGAAAATTTTGAAGTATGGTTCTATTTTTTTCTTTTGCTAAAACCAACTTGTTTAGATGACCAAATATTCTACACTAAGTAAGCTAATAGATACAATTAGTCTTATGTTTTTTTAAATTATATTCAAAATTTAAAATTTTTCATCATATGGTAGATGATGGGTTCAAGAGCAATATGTATGTTCTTACTGGAATTAAAATAAAAAGTTTTATTAAAATCAATGCATGGATTGCCTTGAAAATGGAAATGTAAGTAGTAACACCCCTCATGTGCTCCATTTTCTCCCTTGCAATGAATATAAGACATCAATTAATTTTATATAAACATATAAATGATAAGTGTGCATGACAGCTATTAATGGTTGATGGAACCCAGGAAATAGATAAGAATGAAAATTGTATGGTTTATATTTTTGCAGAAAAGTTAGGTTAGTAGAACAAAACTTTTTTTCTTTTGAAACCAAACATAAAATGACAAGACATTCACAGGTCCTAACAAACACCCATCTCCTCAGTTCTAATAAATTGTTTCAGTATCTCTGTATTTTCCCCCAAAGACAATTTTTCCAATTTTATCACCAGTATTATTCTAGTGTTTTAGCACATTAGAAAAATCCCCTGGTTTAAAAGGAAAATGACAAAAGACACAAAGCAATACTTCTTCCTCAGAGATTTCCAAACAATGGAACAAACACTGGAGTTTGGCCTCCCTCTCTTCACCCCCTACCCCTACCCACAAACTTGCTTTATATGAGAAGAAACAAAAGGATATTATTCTGGTTTTGCACTTCTCGCCAATTCCTAACAAGTTGGTACTTTGGTGTTTGATTCAGTCACTAAGGATTCTTTTCAGAAAGTACCCAATGGACAGATAAAGAGAAAGAGAAACATCCTACTGAATGCCAGAGCTTTTGATAATATTTGTTCAATAATGTTTTTAAAAGTCAATGGAATCACTTTCAGAAACTCCCTATTCCCCATATTTCCAAAGGCCTAAGGCCCACAGCCTGGTAACTCCCTTTGAATGCTAAATAATGATTAGAACATCTTCTTTAAAATGATAATAAAAAGTCCTAAAATGACTTCCCTAGAGAGAGTACTAGGAAAAGAGAGAGATTTTATATTCTCACAGTGTTCTCATTATTAGTAAGACAAAAGAAAGTTTGGGACAAGGGGCTGATTTTGTCTTTTAATTGTAGATGATGGGAGAATTAAGAAGCTTTAGACATCTAATTCCATCCACATTTCATAAATATAGATTTTTGAGGATGGGAAGGCAAATGAGATGGGAATAAGTATTCTGACTCAGTGGACCCCAGTCTTTCCATGTGTGTGTAGCAATTTCCAGCACTTGAAATCAGAAGGGCAGTGAGTGGATAGAGTTCCCCAGGACTGTGATTCAGTGGTGTATAGGCATTGAAGATGGCCACCCCAACAAGGTCATGGTTTCTGGTAGAGGTATAGGCTCTAATTCCTTCATTTTACCATAATTCAGCAAGAACTTTAAATATGAGACTTCAATTTATATTTAATTAATTAAGCAGAAGAAGCTGTAAAATCAGTACATGAACCCCTCAAATGCATTTAGGATAGCCAAGTGTGACAACATCTTTCCCAGTTTTGTTGACCTGTTCATATAATTCCTTCCCCACCCCCTCAACAGCATTGCTTCATTTGCATCTTAAGGTCTATAGGCTTATCCATTCTATGAAGAATATGAAGATATCTAGCTTATAAGGACAGTCGTAAGCAAGGGGCGCCTTGGTGGCTTAGTCACTCGAACATCTGACTCTTGATTTCAGCTCAGGTCATGATCTCAGGGTCCTGAGATGGAGCCCCACGTCAGGCTCCATGCTCAGCAGGGAGTCTGCTTGAGATTCTCTCTCTCCCTCTGCCCCTCCCTCTGCTCTCTCTCTCTCTCTCTAAAATAAATAAATAATCTTACAAAAATGACAATTGTAAGCAAGGGAGGTGAGGGGATTTTGGACTTTGGTTTGGCCACCATGTGATCAGCTATTTTGTTGTAGTTGTTAGAAATTGAACCTCTAATTCCAGACTGGTTTTGTTGTTGTTGTCATTGTTGGTTTGTTTTTGTTTTTTGTTTTGTTTTGTTTTTAACAAATGCATGTAATAACTCACCTTTGAGAACAAGTGACTATGTCTGCCTTAAACTCTTTTTCTTCACAGAATTCTGAGTCCTATTCTGTGCTTCTTTTTCTCTCACCCAATTTCCAAGTTTTCTTCTCTCTCAAGTTTTTCTCCTGCACCTACTAGAATCACTATCCCAGTGTGACTCAGCAAACTCCCACTTGATGTTCATTAAAATTCCTGAACTTAACTGACACCTGGCTGATCTCTGAGAATGCTGCCTTCCCTACCCTCTTTTCAAAGAAAGGCTTCTCATTCCCTCTCACACCATGTGGCAGGTAGCCCCTAAAATGGTCCCCAATGATGCTTGCCTCCTGGAATGCACAACCTTGTGTAATTTCCCCTTTTTGGGTGTAGGCTGGCCTCATGACTTGCTTCTAACTAATAGAATATGGCAAAGGTGATGGCATGTTACTTTCGTGATTAGGTTACAAGATTATGAGTTCCATTTTGCTAGCAGACTCTCCCTTTCTGGCTTTGTGAAGCAAACTGCCATGTAGGAGAAACACACATAGAAGAAATTTGGGGTATCCTCCAGGTATAGCCAGCTAAGAACTGAGGCCCTCAATCCAACAGACATTGAGGAATTAATATTCTATCAATAACCATATGAATTTGAAAGTAAATCCTTTCCAAGTTGAGCCTTCAGATGAGACCCCAGCCCAGGCTGACATGTTGATTGCATCCTTGTGAGAGTTCCTGAAGCTGAGGACCTAACTAAACCATGCCCAGATTCTTGACCATCAAAAACTGTGAGATAATAAATGTGTGCTAAGTGTGAGGTAATTTATGCTGCAGTCACACATTAACCTCACAAATCTCATAAGTCAGAACTGACATCTTTCTTGTCCAAAGATGAGGGTTCTTAGACAGTTACTCTTCCAGTCTTATGAGAAAATCCTGTGACTAACATAACATAATAAAAAACAAAA
Source organism: Eumetopias jubatus (assembly GCF_037043125.1). Classification (NCBI taxonomy): domain Eukaryota; kingdom Metazoa; phylum Chordata; class Mammalia; order Carnivora; family Otariidae; genus Eumetopias; species Eumetopias jubatus. The sequence continues at coordinate 122,465,610 of NW_028274810.1, forward strand.
CAAAACAAAACTTGTTATTTTCGGATTAAAAGAAGATCCTTTGCAAAATAAAAGACAAAAACTAAAACAAAAATCCTTAATTCATTAACTGTTGTCTCATTCAGCCCTCTATGCTCTATTCCTTCTCTTTACTCTTATCTACCTCGACTTCTCCTTTAATAAAGACTTTGGAAATAGACTAACCATACCCTCTACAACTCAATGGCAGCCATTATTCTGGTAACTTGAGCCTCAAAATGGATGACATAGCCAACACCCTTACTTTCCACTTCTTTTTTCTCCTCTACAAAAAATTTCATTATTCAACCCACATTTTTGTAAAGATTTTATTTATTTATTTGAGAGATAGTGAAAGAGATCACAGAGGGAGAGGAAGAGGGAGAAGCAAACTCACCACTGAGCAGAGAGCCTGATGTGGGTCTTGATCCCAGGACCCTGAGATCATGACCTGAGCACAAGGCAGATGCTTAACAGACTGAGCCACCCAGGCACTCCGATTCAACCCACTTTAATCACAGAACTGTTTTCTCTTTTTTATTTAAAATGGGACCACTTCTGAAATCCTAAATTCAAGCCTCCAATTTCTATTCAGAGCACCCTATTCAAGTGTGTGTGTGTGTGTGTGTGTGTGTGTGTGTGTGTGTGTGTAACTAATGTACTCCTACTAATCCTGTTGTTCAACCACACTGAGATCTCTTCTCCACAGACTCCTTCACTTTGTCCTGTCTACTCTCTCCTACCTTTATATAGTGAAGCAGTCAGTGTGTGAGGTTAATATCAAGACAGACTAGAGTTAGAATATCAGCCATTACTTGCTGTTGTGAGACTACAAGCAAGTTATTTAACCTTGCTGAGACTCAACTTCCTTATCTGTAAAATATGGCTAATAATATGGATATGGACATGGATAATATGGATCTGTAAAATATGGATAATAATAATTATTACATCCTAGAACAATTTTGAGAACATGACAATGTATGTAAAGCACTTAGCACAGTGCCTGGCACATCAGATATCTAATAAATATCACCAATTAATATGTTCTTTTATAGAGCTTAGACTTGATTAAATGGACCATTTAAAAAATTAAAGCTGTCAAAATCTGAGAATCTCTTGCCCTATTATACTCCTGTCATTCTTGCTTAGTGAAGCTTCAAATCTAAAGCAATTCAATTTCCTTAATTTTCTGTGCATGGACTTGAGCTGCATAGAAGTATTGCAGGAAATATCACATGACCCTGAAGGTTGGTGTCCTAGTAAATGTTTTGTCTCTAGGCTTCAATCAAGCCATAAAGCATGTCTAAAAATACTTCTATCTTTTCCTGGTAAAATCTTATTCTCATTTCCAATAGTGGTGATTTCAAGTTGTTATGGCAAGAAAAATCTTTTAAAAGATAGATTTTGGAGATTTTTTGCCTGTTTATTTTCATTTGTTTTATTTACATTTTATATAAATGTAAATGTGTTGTGTGATTTTCAGTGGAAATCTCCTATTATTTTCTTAGTATATTTGGGGGTGGTAATGGGAGTGGAAGCCCATGAGAAGCTGACATTGTAACCAAAAAGTTCTAAAGTTTTACATAGAATTTATGAATTATTTGTGTACAGCTTATCTATTATTTTACATTTATTTTCTGCCTTTGAGTGTTCATAATATCAAAGAGGAAAGTGATGGAGGCACAGATGAAAGCTCAGAGGTCATATGAACACGAACCCTGGCACTTCAGTATTATATTTCAGAAATATAGCATTTGAGTTTTAAACAATGCTATCAGAATCTCAAACAAAATGAGATGAGAGTTACTTTCCATTCAGTTGCTCAGACCAATCTGAAAGAACCTGGCTCAGTTTTCACTTGCTATTAGCCAAGCATAATATAAATGTTGGGCGAGCATAATATAAACAAATGCAAATTATTTAGGCCTTCTTACAGATAATGCAATTTAAAAGAACTTTGAAGAACCCACAGAAACATGTGATTTGTGTTCAAAGGAAAAGCTAAGAGGGTATTATATCGGTGAGGCTAGATCATGTAATCATGAAATGTGGCCAGAATGAAATACAAGAGGATTCTAGTACAGAGGATGAAAATTCCATACCTAGGAGTGGACATGTTCTTCTCTGGACTCACTCCCACAGGAACTTGAGGACATCTCAGTTAGCAAGCTTTGCAATCTGGCTGCTGGGGTATTGGAACACTGGACAGCAGCCTAGGCCTACCTTGTAATGCCAAGTGATATTTCAGTGTTTCAGATAAAGATATAAATTGCTATTGCCAGATGGAACCTTCACTGGGCCTTCCCATGCCTTGAGGAAATGTCTAGAGGCCCTCAAGTTAGCCTTTTTGTGCTTCCACTACACCTGGGATGAAATAAAGATGTCCTCTTGTGTAGACCAAGTAGGATCTTGGGTCAAGTTTTGGGCCAAGTAGTAATGCATGAAGGAAGTATCATACTTGGAGGAAGAGAAAGAGGGGGTACAGAGAGAGAAACCAGTAGACATTTAGAGAAAACTTCCTACAGAGGCCATTACAAGGTAACAAAGGTCAGAAAGTGTTTGTCCCCAAATCTTTGCGATTAGGAGAGGCTGGGACCTTATGTAAAAAATCTTTGTGTAGGTTTCTGTAAGGCTCTTATTTTTTTCTGTGCTCTGTAATGTAATGTAAAATAATACATTTTGTTGAAGTGTAATCTTGGCCCTTTGGAGAATGGACTGAAAAAGATGGGAATTATGTGTGAGTCCCAAGTAAACCTGTTAGAAAATGTAGCTGCCACTTTTCAATTCTTTCTTCTCCTGATTGTTCTGATTTTGTCAGTTCCTTTGAAATAGTGTGTTTGTTGGGTATTCTTACTATCCAAAAAACATCCTCCATAAATGATGGTTGTAAATAAGTAGATTCACTATGATTCATTGAGTCCCATGTACTTCAGTTTATAGTCTGTGTGAATTGGATAGAACCAAAAGCTTCTCTTAACAATACTAGCAGGAGGCCCTTCTTTGTAGAAAGGGGCAGAATTTAAAATGCATACATATTGAAAACTACCTTGAACTTGAATATATGAGTCAGTATGATATGGTTGATTATATACTTTGTTCCTAATACATTTTGGAAAATAAATGGTTTCCTTATTTTATTTTCTATTTATGTATTGAGCTTTTTGTCTCCATTTGGAAGGGAGAGGGGCCAGGCTTCTGAAACACAAGAACTTGTTTAGAGAAAAAAAAAAACAGTAATCACTGCTCTTTGTCTTTCTGGAAGCTCATATTTGGAATTCATTTTAATGACAATTTTGTCTCAATGAGTTCCCTTTTAAAAATCACTCTTTAAAGGTAGGGGCAGGAGACAGGAAAGGAAAAAAGAAAGTTCACCCTGGGGGGTGGGGGGATGGGTTAGCCTGGTGATGGGTATTAAAGAGGGCATGTACTGCATGCAGCACTGGGTGCTGTACACAAACAATGAATCATGGAACACTACATCAAAAACTAATGATGTAATGTATTGTGATTAACATAACATAATAATAATAAAAAAAAGAAAGTTCACCCTAAGTGCACAAGTTAAAAATATTTAACAAAAAAAGTTGAATAGATATATGTTATGTTATTCAAACAGAGCGATGTGTGTTAGGGACTACTACATAATCAATTTTGGTAATTATCCCATTTGCACTTAAAATAATAATGTACATTTTGTCATTGCTAAAGGATCCTAGACACATCAGTTTCATAGAATTTGTTAAACATGCTGTTCAAATAGTCAATGTTTTTATTGATTTTTTTTAAAAAAAAACAGCTTTATTGAAATATAACTGATATACAAAATCTGCACCTTTCTAATGTATACATCGTGAGTTTGGACATAAGCATACACCTGTGAAACCATCACCCCAATCAAAGTAATAAACATACTTCTCACTTGTGCTTTACCACATTGCAGAAAATATAAGTTCACAATAACACTTGGACTCCACTTAACCTCTGTCATGGGCTGAATGCTTGTGTCCTCCGAAGTTCGTATGTTGAAGTTTTAACCCACAATGTGATGATATTAGGAGGTGGGGCCTTCTGGAGGTAATTAGGTTTAAATGAGATCATGAGGGTAGAGCTCCCATGCATGGGGATAGGGCTCTTAGACAAGAGCCCAGAGAGCCTGTGTTCTCTCTTTTTCTCTCTTTCTGCCACACGAGGACACATTAAGAAGGGAGCCTTCTCCAAGCCAGGAAGCGATTTCTCACCAACAACGCAATCTTACTGACACCGTGATCTCAGACTTCCAGCCTCCAAAACTGTGAGAAATAAATGTCTATTGTTTATGCTGCCCCATCCAGGCTATTTTGTTATAGCGGCCCAAGCCAACTAAGACAAACCTTTGTCCATCTTTTTTGCTCTTGTTTCTTATGAAATTTAATTTTAAATATACACCTCACAAGACACTGCTGTGTTTTATAGAATAACTCTTCTTTTAGATTTATCCACATGTTTACTCTTTTAAGTGATCATATTTCTTCCTGAATTTCTGTTTCTCTCTGGACTAATTTTCCTTCTGCCTGAAGAAGACACTTTATGCTTCTTTTAACCCAAACTTGTGTTCTTATAGAATTTTTTAATCTGAAAACATTTTTATTTTCCCTTTATTTGAATTTGTCCCCTTCATTTTTAAAGGACATCTTCACTAGGCCTAGAATGCTTAATTTACAGTCCTTTAAAGACTCAAAGGATCTGATATCAGACTTTTATTCCTTTTGAAAGTAGAATATTTTTTTTCTTTTTTTTCTCTGAATGCATTAATGATGTTTTGTCTTTGATTTTTAGGAATTTTACTGTGAAGTGATCATACTTGGAGTTTCAAGACTCTACTGAGTCTGTGGCTTGAGGGAATTTGTGAGTTTTGGAATATTCTTGGCCTGTACCCTTTTGAGTACTATTGTTTCCATTCATTCTCTTTGTTATCTCTTTATGGGACTCCAATTATCCACATGTTAGATCTTTCAACTATGTCCCATATGTCCCTTATTCTCTTTTCTTTGCTATCCTTTTTAATTTCCGCCCTGCAATTCAGTCTAGATCAGGGTTTCTCAGTCTTGGCATTACAGAGATTTTGGACCAGACGATTTTATTCTGTGGGGACCTATCCTGTGCATTGTAGAATGTGAATCAACACCTCTGGCCTTTATCTAGATGGCAGTAGTATCCTCCTAGTCATGGCAAAAATGTCTCCAGACATTGCTCAGTACGTGGGAGTTCAGCTCACTCCAGAGAACCAAGTGGTAGGAACCATTTAGCTTTTCATAGGCAAATTTCAGAGTTAACACTTCATTTATAATTCCAGGTTAAACTGCCTTCTCCTGAGAGTCAGGAGGATGCAGATGATCTCCAGCCACCAGCTTCTCTGGGGGCTCTGTAGAGGGAATGCTCTTCTGGAGAGACCAGACTTCCTGGGAAGAAGATGCTGTTAAGTGGGAGACATCGGAGGATGAGCCCTCGATGTCAGGTCATGGAACTCAACTCCAGGCTCAGCTCAGCCAGCCAGTGATGAGATTTTGATGCAATAACTTGACCTCCCTGGGTGGGCCTGCCTCATCTGCTAGAGAACCAGGGTACTGGTCTAAATATTTTGTGCTAACTGACCTTGCCGTTCTGTAATTCTTTCTTCTTCTGTGTTTATTCTGCATTCTCATCTATTAAATTCTGAATGTTTAATTGTTTTCTTCAGTGCTCCAATTTCTATTTGATTCATTTCTCCGGTGAGGGTACCTACCTTGTATTCTGGTTTTTTTGAACATATCTGTCACATGATTTTAATCTCCTTGTTTGATAACTCCAATATTTGTATCACCTGAAGGTTTTCTGTCATTTATTTCTTCTTTCTATCATGTCTGGTGATTTTTTATTGTATTCTGGAGTTGTGTGTAAAAAATTGGAAAGATGTGAATGATATTCTTTTTCTCCAGAGGATGTTTATGTTTTGCTCTGACAGTGAAAGAGAAGGGACGGATTAACTAGATGTAAACATGTATTACGATAATTGAAGATGGAGTGATGGTTGGTCTATTTACGGCTTTTCCACAGTCCTAGGACAGCACCCACAGTGTCTCAGCTAAAAGTTACATGAATTGATTAGAGTATTTCTAAAAGTTAGTAACTTTTAGGTTTTCTACGCCTTTTCGTTCAGCACTGTCTACATCCCAATTTAAACAATGTTAAAATGTGGAAAGAACAAAAAGTACATCTTAAAAATGAAGGAATGCCATATGAAAAGCACTTATAACAATTCCTGGTGAAGCATAAATGTGAATTATTCTTATCTTGAGAATAGCAGTAACATGATCTAACATATATTTTATTTATTTATTATTTATTTGTTTATTTATTATCTAACATACATTTTAGAGGGCTCTGAAACCCACTAATAAGAAAATGAACAATCTGATTAAAAATGATTTGAACAGAAATCTCATTCAAGAAAATACACAGATGGCAAATAAGCATATGAAAAGATGCTCAACATCATATGCCATTAGAGAGTTGCAAATTAAAATAGTAAGATATCGCTTCACACTTATAAGAATGGCAAAAATCCAAAACATTAATAACATCCAATACTGAAGTTGTGGAGCAATAGGAATTCTCATTCACTGCTGGTGGAAATGAAAAATGGTACAGCCACTTTGGAAGACAACTTGTCACTTTTTACAAAACCAGACATACTCTTGACAATATGATCACCAATCACACTCCTCGGTATTTACCCAAATGAGTTGGAAAAAAAAAAAAAAAACCTGCACGCAGATGTTTATAGGAGCTTTATTCATAGTTGCCAGAACTTGGAAGCAACCAAGATGCTCTTCAGTAGGTGAATGGTTAAATAAACTGTGGTACATCCAGATGATGGAATATTACTCAGTGCTAAAAAGAAATTAGCTACCACCCCTTGAAAAGACATGCAGGAAACTTACATGCATATTGCTAAGAAAAAAGCCAGCCTAGAAAGGCTTCATACTATATGATTCCAAATCTATTACATTCTGGAAAAGGAAAACTATGGAGAGTATAAAAATATCAGTGGTTGCCAGGAATTCAAGGAAGGCAGGGATGAATATGCAGAATAGAGAGGATTTTTAGGGCAGTGAAATTATTCTTTATGATGTTATAATTGTGGTTACATATTGTTATACATTTGTCAAAACCCATGGAAAATACAGTACCAAGAATGAACCCTAGTGCGAACTATAAACTTGGGGTGATTATATGTCAGTGTCGGTTCATCAATGGTAGCAAATGCACCTTTCTAGTTGGGGAACATTGATAGTGGGAGAGGCTGTGCATGTATGGGGCATGGAATATATGGGAACTTCCTATACTTCTTGCTCCATTTTCCTATGCACCTAAAATTGCTCTACAAAATAAAGTTATTAAGAGATGTTAAACAAAAAATGAAAACAACAACAGTGAACAAACCTCTAGCTGTGACGTAGAGAATAGGTTTAAGGGGTAAGTTTAAGGAGATTAGTGAGGAGGCTTTACAATAATCCAAATAAGAAATCATTAAGTCCTGAACAAGTGATGGTTGTGGGGTGGTACAAAGCTATCCAATTCTTGATGTTTGAAGACACATTAAACAGGATTTCTGATAGACTGGATGAGTTACTAGAGAAAGTGGAATTATAGGTGAATCCAGGGTTTAGGTCTGAGCACTGAAGAATGGAATTGATATTTAATGAAATAAAGAAAGCAGGAGAAGAAGGCTCATTAGGGTGTTGGGTGGTTGGAAGAAGGAAGATCAAGATTTTGACTTAGGATATACTGTTTATTAAACATTAAATTGTAAACATGGAATAGACAATTACATACACGCGCCTAGAGTTCAGGGGACAAGTCTAAGGTAGAGATGTAAATTAAGAAATCATCGTGATCAGATGGTATTTCATGTTATGAGAATGGTTGAGTTTACCAGGAGTAAGTTTAGATAGAGGAGAGGTCGGAGGACATAGCCTTGGTGAACTTCAGTGCTAAAGATTTAGAAAATGGGGAGAAAGCAGAAAAGAAGACTGAGAAGGAATAACTCTTTAGTTTAGGAGGAGAATCAAGAGAAAATAGTGTCCTTTAAGCCAAAAGAAAAAAAGAAAGAAAAAGAGAAAGATGGAGAGATGGAGGGATCGGTGGTATTATATACTGTGGCTAAGTTACATTATGAAACACAGTCTTCTTAAATATTCTTTTTGAAATAATTATTGAATTTCATCACCTGGTGTGTAAGATTTTCATGTTATGGTCATTCATAAGTGGGGAGGAATCATTTTCTCTCTTTGCTCAGTCATTCTTTGAAGATTAACTTTGAGAGGCTCTTGAAGTCAGCCGGTCAAAATTATCTAGGTGAGTAGTGTAGGGGGTAAAGGTTAAAAAAGTTTTCCATGAGTTGAGAATTAGTAAAGCAAGGTTATGGATATAAGGTAATTTCACATACTATTCTTTATTTTTGTCCATGTTTGAAATATTCTATAACGAAAAGTTAGAAATAATACAGCTGTCTCCCACTCTGTTCCCTGACAGTGGGATTGGCATTTGCCTACCCCACACTGACAGTTTCCACCCACGTTAAATCATGAATCCTTTTTTGTCCCCCAATGTATTTTCACAATTTGTTTGTTTGTTTTGTGATTATGGGTGTAGGGTCCTCAGATCCACACTTCCCTCTAGTTTCATAAATCATCCAGTGTGATGTCTGGAGGAAGGACTCAGTGGCCAGGGCTAGTGAAATCTAAAAAAAAAAAAAAAAATTTTTTTTTTGGAGATAATTGAAATCTTTATGATGTTAAGGCAAACCCTTCATGGATGTAGTAATCTCTCCATTTTTTTCAGGTATATTTTATGACTTTTAATGGGATGTTAAAATTTTCTCTTGTCAGAGGTTCAAAATAGCCAAATTTAAAATCAGTGAATCACTGAAGTAGTAATTAATAAAAATTTATTGTGCACATAGCAAAAAGACAGTTTGCAAACCAGAGCACTCAAAGGGGAACATGGAATGAAGCTCTAGGGTGTATTGTTATAAAGCAGCTTATATAGTGAGAAAGCAGTGACTGTTTATTCTTCCCAGTGATTGGTTACAATATTACAATTTTCAGGGGTTACCTTGTGTCAACCTTGGGAAACGGTGCAAGTTTTGCTTATCATTTCCAAAAGCACAGGCAAGAAATGATACAGGTCAGGTTAACCTTGCAAAATAAGCTAACTGATGCTTTGGTTGTACTACTCAACTGGTTTTGTCTGATCAGGGAAGTTTTCAGGTTGATCTTTTGTTTCCGATTTCCACAATTCCTCCCTTTTGGTCATTCTTTCAGCAGGCTGAGAGTAAGACCAGCCATGATAGCCTTATTCTCCATTACCACCGATGATGTAGTCAGGCTGAAGAATCAACCATTTGCTGTTTCCATTAATTGAGTCATCAGGCTCAGGGGTCACCTAGTCACCAACTTCATCATTCGTGTGGTGAGTGTTGATTTCATCCGGTTGTCAGATCCTGATGGATACCATGTGGCATGTGAGCGGCTGCCGACAGGCATCTAAAACCTTCCAGGGTATAAATGCACTCGCGAGGTCAATATGAGGACTGTAAGAACAATAGACAAGGATTGAAAATTTGCCCTGGATTCCCAGGAGCCAGCATTTAACCGATCAAATCAATCAACTGAGTTATAATCAGATTCAGGTTTTACATTTCTCAGCCAATTGACGATTGTCAGCTATTGACATAGACACAACGTGTTGTATTAGCAAATGCATATCTTTGTGATCACTTCTGACTGGGTGAATCTGAGGATGTCGTATTTCGGGAGGCAGCCTTGTAGGGGGCTTTCGCCTCCGTTACGCCTCTATGTGTTGTGAGCCATCAGGTAAGTTACTAAGAGGCATTTCTATGGAAACAGAAGAAAAACAAAGATTAATAGTTTGAGCAAATTATAAATTGAGCTTTCTGAGTTTGGAGAGCAGCCAGTTGAGAAGATTTCTAGATGTTGGGTTCTGAGCATCTTCAGAGGGAGGAGGGTAAGCAGTGGCAACCAGACGATTTTCCTGGTTTGCAGTGTGAATGTCTCTGGTGATCTTTCTGAGTGGCCACATAGCAGTAGGAATGAAGACTGTCCACACATGAGCTGTTGTGGTGATTTCTCTGAAGTTTATATCAAATTGTCTAGCTTTAGCGGCGCCTGGGTGGCTCAGTCAGTTAGGCATCAGACTCTTGATTTCTGCTCAGGTCACAATCTCATGAGATCGAGCCCCACCACAGGCTCTGTGCTGAGTGTGGAGGCTGCTTAAGATTCTTTCCTAATCCTTCTGTCCCTCCCTGCTCAAGCTCTCTCTTTCTTTCTCTCTTTAAAAACAAAAACAAAAACAAAACAATTGTCTAGCTTTAGCTTGCATGGCTTCAGGAAAAGAGAAGTTTTAGTTTTATAGTGATTCCATCTCAGTAGAGTGAGAGAAAAATAGAAATGTCAGTTTGAAGAGTTGTAGCCAAATATTGGAGGAAGCTAGAAAAATTCAGGACTCTGTTCAGTTTATAGGTAGGAAAAAAAAAAACCTCAAAGGTAATCAACAGCAGTAGAATCTGAGATCCACAAGTATATTACTGAAACATAATTTTCTCTCCACAATCATTTCCATTTCCATGACAGGCAACCACAGCATGGCTAATTTGTTTGCAAATTAAGCCTAGTATAAATAAACTTGGCCTGATTATTTATAGAAGTGCAGTAAGAATAGTGGCTGACCATATAGGTTCTTTTGAATCTGCTTTGCTGGAACTTTTCATAAGGAACCTCAGATTGGACTTTGGAAGTCTTTAAAGACTTGTCCAACCCAAGCTAAGGACTTGTCTAATTGTATCTTGTTACAAGGAGAACAGATTCTTAGTGGATTTATGTAAACACATGTATTGTTAACCTTTGTTGTAAAGACACACTTTCCTAATTCACTGTTAAGTTATAGACAGCTTAAAAGAAAGAGGCGTCCCTTAAATCTAGCAAGCAAAATATTAAAGAACCAGCAATGTTTTAAAAATGAAGTCATAAAAATTATCATCTTCGTTAGTTCATTTAATCTCCTGCAATTAATTCTTGTTGATCTTGATTTTTTGTTACCAATTTTCTGAATTTGCCAATTTTCCATCAAAGTTTTAGAAATTCTTACCCAGTTCAGTGTGATGATATTAAAGTTATCAGAAATCTGCATTCCAGAGTGCTCTTTTCCATGAATCTCCTTGAAGGTGAGGCATTTTTTCAGGAACATTTTCGCACAAACATTAGACTAAAATAAGAACTCTATAAATGACAAAAGACTTAAAAATTAGCAATGGTTAAATATCAGATGAGAGTTCATTATAATGCAGTTGACAAGGAAATTTGGTTACTTCTATTATACACAATACTTTAAGACAACTGAAGGAATCATGACTGACATTGTATCAGGGCACATCGTATTCCCAGGAACTTCATATATTTCTGGAGCACTTATATTAATAACTTACATATAAATATTTCCTAAAGAAAGTTTAGCATCACTTCTTATTTAACAGTGCTTCCCATGAAATTTAACATATACAAAATGCTACATAGGTGTACAAAAAAGACACTTAGCTTTGGTAATAGAGAAGACTCAGTTTTCTTAAGTAATCAAAGACCTGATAAAGACAAAACAGAATCTTTGTTTTCTTGGCAGATTACATTAAAGGTAAAGAAAATCCTTTGTATTCCTATTAAATGCAGTCCAATAGTCTAAGAAAACCTTTTCCTTTTAACAGAGAGAAAACCAAATTCTAGTTTTGTACCAGTGTACTTTTGATATTAAAATTCTTCCTTTTTTTCTTTTTAACTTAAATAAATCCATTCTAATCTTAGCTTGATCACACATAAAATTCCTTCTCAAGATTTCTTTTCCATAAACCTTCTATAACTTTCCATATCCATTTTCATTTTGTACTATCTTTCCCCTTTCTTATTTAGAAACAATCCTTTTACTTTAGGACAAAATTACTTTCTGTTTTCTCCCTTACCAAAAATGCATCTTCATTTCTCATCCCTTCTTTTTCCAAAAACATACATCCTACTTTTTATTTATAGTAATTTTCTTTCATCTTTGTCATTTTTCATAGTTTGTTTAAAAAAAAGCCCTCTTTTTTTGGTTAACAATTTCAATTTTATTAGTTCAAATGCTATTTTCTCGATTTCAAAGCTTACAAAGCTTCTCTAGACAAGACATGATGTAAGGCACTTGTTACAGAATAATTACAGCTTTACTCTGAGAGGATAACATAATTGCCTATGCACTGCATTAAATGAATATAAACTCCTTCTACATAATATTGTTAAAATAAACCATGTGCCTTTTGGAAATTACATTTCGAGATTCACTGGTGTCTATAGATTTGTCCTGACATTGCTCTGCTAGCCTGGGAATGACGGAACAGTCAGGGGCCACAGGATCCCTACATTACTGCTAAAGTGGGTTGCTCTAAGTTGAGGAAAGAGTAAAGATTTGAAAGATGGGACACCTTCTGAATTGATGGTAAAGCTATAAATATCTGCCCACCATCAGAATTTCCCAGGCTTGCAAGTAGAAAGAAATAAGAAATAAGGCAATAAGAAGTGGAGTAAGGTCTTTTATTTTATTTTTTTTTCTTTTTAAAGATTTTATTTATTTATTTGAGAGAGGGAGCATGAGAGGGGGGAGGGTCAGAAGGAGAAGCAGACTCCCTGCCGAGCAGGGAGCCCAATGTGGGACTTGATCCCAGGACTCCAGGATCATGACCTGAGCCAAAGGCAGTCACTTAACCAACTGAGCCACCCAGGCACCTGAAGTGGAGGAAGGTCTTTTAAACAAAGATTGCTGGCTGGTTGCAAACCTGAAAAGCCGAGGTAACAAAGTGTGAGCCTATCAGAAAGTGATCACAGCCTGGATTTGAGGAGTTACAACAGCTGGTGAACAGGACAGCAAGGGTGGTTGTTCTTGAATTATCCTCTTCACCTGCCCCACAGACCCTGTTGTTGCTCACTTTACTGTGGTATAAGCACAGTGGCTTTCAAATATGTTGGATCATTCCACAGCAAGAAGTAGAGTGTATATTATGGCCAGAACATACTTATGCCTAGTAAACAATATAAGTAACTGAAATCAAAGTTGAATAAACGGACACATTTCCTATTTTCAGTATATGCTGTGTTTGCATTCTATTTTGTACTTTAGGAAATAATTATCTTTATTGGTATATAGATAATAAATCCACCTATAAATTATAGATAAAGTTGAAGATATATATTATCCATTTATCTACATACATAGATATAGATACTATGCATATTTTCTATTTAAATAAATGTTCATCAGAAGCCCCCACAGTTTGAAAAACAAGAAGTTACAGTAAATCCTTCCAGAGGAGGAGAAAGCTCTCATGGGAGCTCCTCTGCTTCTCACCTTTTAAAAGGACACCTGCTGCTTCAGTACCTGCATTCTCTGCCTGCATTCTCTGGGTACTGACTCACAGCTTCTGCTGAGTTAATTGACACTTACTACTCCAAGTGTTCTGACATTTTCTCTTTGCTTCATTTTGCATTCTCAGCTCTTCTTCCCACTTTTTAACCTATTTGTAATCTTTGCTTTCCAGCAAAAACTAGGAAACAGGCAATTGTGAGCTATCATATATTAGCACCCTGTAGTAGACTAGCAAACTTATAAATACATCTCAAAAGTTTTGGAAGTATATTCTTCCGCATTGTAATTTTGTTTCAGTATGGTAGAAAACACATTCGTTAAGAGGGGCCTAGATATTTTATGTCTCTCTGTAAAAATTAAAAAGCCAAAAGTAGATAAATTTATGTTTAGCATTTAATGTTTATCTTATTTGGAAATGCTTTAGATATTCAATGAATCTCCATTATTTAGTTTAGCTTAATACACATTTATCTTATTTTTATTTACTTAAATTACTTGTTTTTAACAATTATGCTTAGGTTGAACATTAAATAGTTGATCATCATTTAAAATCACTTTATTTGTTGACAAATTTTGAAGACATGCCTGCTTTTATTAAACTAACAAATTTAAATTAGTTTTTATTTGTCAGATTATCCCAGATTGTGAACTTGAAAAACATTTGGGTTAATGTGTATATTTCTGAGACTATAATTGACTTATATAAATACTTAATTTCTAAGCCAATAAATAGAGCTCTTTATAAATTAATTTTGGCAATCCCATCCAAAGCTAGAAAAATAGCACATTCCTATAACATACATACACAGACATACATAGCAGATAGACAAACACAAACAGAGATCTTACAGCTTTTGTTTTTAAAATGTTAGCCATGTCTCAGGTACAAAACTCAAAAGAACAGCTGGATCCAAATTGTATTTTTGGCACATGGACTAAGTTAATGTTACCCACTCAGATGAACAAAGTTTTTGCTAAAGACTTTTTATTTACATGCTGTAAAGATCCCTGTAGATCTGTTTTTGGAAGTCATTTTGTGTTTTAGAAGCTTCTGCATACCAAAGAATGGATCCCATTGTCTCTGAGAGGTTTTGGATCCTCTCTTTTAAGGGTGCCTCTTAAGGCTGGCTTATCTGAAATGGTTTCTGGAAAATGAGACCAAAGTGTGGGGTGGACCATGGTGGGGCTTGGTGTAAGCAAGTTAGGTAGTGAGTGTCCATGCTGTGCTGGTTCCCCCAGATGACCCTGTGTTTATGCTGGGGCAAGGGAGGGAAATGCTGCATGCCAAGTGTCTTTGTCTCCAGAAGTTTATACTGTCCCTTCTAGTAGATGCTGTTAGATTAGCAAATGAATCTCTTTCACACATAGACTAGGTGCTTTTCAAACTGATGTTTTCTCACTGGGTCTTAGGGTGAGTGAGACCAGCCCTTTGGGTCCCTTGAATGTTAGCCCTGTTGGTTTACTAAGTTAGACATTTTGGGGGCTTGTCTCTCCTCTGAAGATCCCAAGAGTTGGGGTGCCTGGTGTGGGCACCGACCCCTCACTTCTGCAAGAGAAGTGTGGATTGGTGAGATACCTCTTTGTCCTATGTTACTGAGCCCCAGGGGTGGGGGTTCTGGTGATAGGTGTGGTCTCTGCCTCTCCTACCTGTCTATGTGGGATCTTTTTATCCTTTGTTATGGAGAACAGGTCATCTAGTTTTTAGAGCTTTTTCAAAGGGAAATGATCCATATAATCCCTGAGCTGTAGATTTGGTGTGCCCTTAGTAGGAGGCGAATTCACGATCTTCCTACACCACCATCTTTTCAAAGTCCTCATCATATTATTCTTGGTGTAAACCTACATCATCATTGTGCAGTTGTTTAAATAATACCAGGTTTGTTTATCTAATATTTGCATTAAGATTTTGGCAATTATATTTATAAGTGAAGCAGATGTGGGGTTGTGTTTTGTTTTGTTTTACTTTTTTTTTTTGTTTTTGGAGAAGTCTTAAGTTTCAGAAAAAATTGAGCAGAAGATACAGAGTTCCTCTGTACCCCCACCCCCTTTTACCACCTTGAATTTGTGTGATACATTTATTTCAACTGAAATATTCCTTTAATAATAATAATAATGTATATATTTTAAAGTCTGTTTATAGTTTTTTAAAATCTTTTTTTACATTCTGTATTTACTTTTTTTTTTTTCTCACCTCATTTACCTAGCCTTTGTATAGGAGGGGTAGGGAGAGACTGAAAAGAGCAGACCACTTCAGATTGTTAGGTGCCAGATTTAATAAGCAAGGGAACTCCCATACAAGGCTTGTCTTGGGCAACCACAAGACAAGTAGATCTCCATACCTGCCAGAATTTAAGAGTTTAAGAATTTAGGTAGTAGCCTTACTTGGGTTCAGTCATGTACACTGTCCAAATGGTCTCAGCAACGGCTTACTCTCCCAAGACTACACCCTTGGAACAGCTCCTACTGTGGAGACGGTGGGCAGAACTCGCATTCCAGGGACAAAGGGAGCGTGTGAAGACCCTCTGATCACCTGGGTCCAGCGCACTTGGGTCAACCAGCAGTGACGTCCTCTTGGTGACCTCCTCCAACAATCGCGGCGGTTGCTAGTGATCACCAAAGCAATGCATGTGTTCTCCTACATTCTCAGCCTCATTATCTTTTGGGGTGAGGACATGTGACTAGTGGTTGGTCCAAACCCAAGAAAGATAAGCAGAGTGTGACTTCCAGATCAAGGAAGCTAAGAGCCAGTGTTTCTCATTCTTCTTCTTCCTCTGCCACAGCTTCCATGGGCCCCTGATCACTGCTTGAGAAGAGTTGCCCTGTGGATTTCACTGACCAACAATTGTGAGGTAAGCAAGAAATAAACATTTATTATGTTATGTCAATGAGATTTAGGATTTGTTTTGTCAGCTATCCCTAATTATCCTGAAAAAGCAATGCTTCTCTCTCTCTCCCTCCCTTTCTCTCTTACTCTCTCTCTCTCAATCTCTCTTTCTCTCCTTGATCGGTCTTCCTGGAGGTTTATCTACGTTAAGAGTCTTTTCAAAAGAAAAATCAGCTTTTGGGTTAGTATAGCACAGTTGATAAAAGCACAGATTATAAATCAGTCTCTGTTCCTTATTAGCTTTGTGATCTTGGGAAAGTTATATAATCTCTCTGTGCACTGCTTTACTCATCAGTAAAATGAGAATGAATAATTTTACCTTCTCTAAGTGTTGCTGTGAGGATTGAGTGAGTCAATATATGTAAAGCACTTAGAACAGCCCTTTGCATACAGTATGTGCTGTTATTGTTATCTGTAATTTCTTCTCTACTTTATTAATTTCTGTCCTTATGTTGATTACATCTTCCTTCTTTGAATTTATTCCCTTTATTCCCTAGTGTTCTGGGGAACACTTAGCTCATTTATTTATAACCTTTATTGCCTTCTGATAAATATTTTTTAGTATATATATATGCCTCCTATAGTACTGCTTTTGCTGGTTCCTAGAAATTTTGACAGGGCACGCGTTTATGCTCACTCAGCTGCAAATTTATTATTTTCACATATGAATTTCTCTTTAACTCGAGTGCAGTGTAGTTGTATGGTGTTTTGGTTTACAGATATTTGGGCGTTCCATAACCTTTACATTTGGTTTTGATATTTTATTTTACTTGAATAGTAGTTGGGAAATGCTGTAAGATATTGCTTCTTTGCAATTTACTGAGGCCTCTATTGGTACTCGCTACTTGATTGAATTGTATGAATGTTTCATGTGTGCTTGGAAAAGAAAAAGCGTGTTCACTGGGTGTAAAGTGCTTATGTATCTTTTGGTTCATAGTTATTAATTATCATGCATATGAATTTTTAATTTGTTTCCTTAATCTATCTGTTTCTGATATGCAGGCTTTAAAATCTCAAACTACAACTAGTGATTTAGCTATTTCTCCTCATTGTTCATAGGTCGCTGTCAGGGATTATGCATATATTTTTATGTGCTAATATCCTTATGATTATCATATGTTTTGGATCTTTTGTTCCTTTTATCAGCCCACATACAAGGTAAACTTTTATCTATAATTCTTTTTTTTTTTTGCTTTAAATCCTATTTAGTCTGAAATTAATGTTGCTACACCATGTTTCTTTTGGCCACATTTGCCTGGTATGTTATTTTTCACTTTTTCATTTTAAGTGTGTTCAGTGTGGCACACCAGGCTGCGAATTGATGAGAAGAGAACACATACTTACCTGCCGTAAATGTGTGATTTATAAATTTATAAACTATTTATTTATTTAATAAGAGCATCAGAGCTTAATGAAATGAAGGTGGTAAAGCAACCAAGGACAGAAACTTATCTTTGTGTGACTGCTTCATTGCTTTGTTTCTTTTTTTTGTTTGTTTTTTATTGTTATGTTAATCACCATACATTACATCATTAGTTTTTGATGTAGTGTTCCATGATTCATTGTTTGTGTATAATACCCAGATCCTTACCAATGCAGGGCTGAGGATAGTGTTGTTGAATAATATCTTTACTTACAGATTTCCAGGGTTTTGAAGGTTCCTGCCTTATTCAGCCTGTTTCTTGGAAGTAAGTGTGGCTAGAGCTCTTCCTCAGTATTAGTTAGGGTGAATCTATCCTCATATGTGGTTAGAAATAAAAACACAAAAGAATGCAACAGCGATTCGTTATTGTCACTCGCATGTAGGAAACATGGCTGTTCTGCATGCTTCTACTCCAAAAACGATTCAGGGGTCTGGCTGGGACAAGAGCTGTAACACATAGGCTCCTGGGTTGATCATCAGGGAAAGGAGAATTAGAGCATCATATTTTTAAGGACCAGGCTTGAGAGTGACTTATAGCCCTTCTGGCCCATCAACGGTCCAGAACTCAGTCATATGTCCCCAAATTAGCTGTCAGGCAGACTAGGATATGCCTTCTTTCTGTCTGCCCAAGAAGAGGAAATAGGGGGAACAGTTAGCATTGTCCCTATCAAATTATCCAGTTGAAATCTTTTTGTCTTTTGATGGATATATTTAACCTAGTTAAATTCGTTACACATTTTAGTTATTTCTGAATCTCATTTCGTGTTTTCTATTTATAACACTTTCTTACTGTTTTTATCTTCCCTTTTTACTAACTGCCATAGATAAATTTTTTTCTGGTTGTCTGAAGGTCTTACGCTCTACTTGAATTTTGTCAGTTATCCTGAACTTATTGAGGCTTATAGTTATTATTTTTCCCCAACCAACCTCTTAAGTTTGTCAGTTTTTGTCTTCTCTTAAAGTTTCCTCATACAATCTCTGGTCTTTCTTCTGGGTCCTTCTGCATCATCACATCTAGTTATCACTTAGAAACGCACTCTGGGGCGCCTGGGTGGCTCAGTCGTTGGGCGTCTGCCTTCAGCTGGGGTCGTGGTCCCAAGGGTCTTGGGATCGAGTCTCGCGTCGGGCTCCCTGCTCCGCGGGGAAGCCTGCTTCTCCCTCTCCCACTCTCCCCCTGCTTGTGTTCCCTCTCTCACTGTGGCTCTCTCTGTCAAATGGATGAATGGAATCTTTGAAAAAAAAAAAAGAAATGCACTCTGGATACACTCTGGGGGAGGGTATGTTATTGGTTATTGTTTATGTATACAGCAACATTTTTATTAAGTTATTTCTCACATGTTACTGCTCTCTGTCTTAGACTGCTGGAGTATTTACTCTAAGACTTCCTTCAGAGAGGCTCTAGCTCTCTGAAATTTAGTGGTAAAATTTCTGAGGCATTCATTATTAAGAATATTTCTATTCTTAATATGGGTGGCTCAGTCAGTTAAGCATCTGACTTTGGCTCAAGTCACGATCCCAGGGTCCTGGGATCCAGCCCCACATCGGGCTCCTTGCTCAACAGGGAGTCTGCTTCTCCCTCTCCCTCTGCTGCTCCCCCTGCTTGTGCTCCCTCCCTCTCTCTTTCTCTCTGTCAGATAAATGAATAAAATCTTTGAGAAAAAGAAGATCTCTATTTCAGTCTCCTATGTAAGTAATCATTTAGCTGGTTACAGTATCCTATACTTGCAATTCTTTTCCTTCTTTACTTTGTTGTTATTACTCCATTATTTTTCATCTCAGGTACACATGACCCTTGCCATTTCCTTTCAGGTGATCTTCCTTTTTCATGGAGATCTTTCCTTCTCATTTGGATATACTTTAATTTGTCAACTAGTTACAGCTTTTACTTTTCTAATCTCTACGAACCTATTTAATCTGATTCTTACATATTTCTTTAATTTTGTGATATTCCAAATTATTTATTTATATATTTCCTCCCCCTTTTTTTTTTCTCTGATTTTATAATACTTGTTATGGGACTATGAACACATCTTTTCCTATCCCTTATCTTGATTAACTTTTTAAATTATTCTTTTTCACTTAATGCTATATTTCTGCCTTCTGTGAAAGTCTTAGGCATGATATTTCAGCTCAGTTTTTCACTTTTAATGAGATCTAGTCTATTATTTAGCCTATCTATTCAGCTTTTTATTTCAACAATTCTATCTTTATACTACTTATTTCCAATTAATTCTTTTCTATAATTGCTTATTTCTCCTTGGCATTTCCAATACCCTGACTACTCTCTTTGAACATTTAGTGTGAATACGTAGTGAATACGTAAAGCTCTTGTTTCTCTCATGTGCGTTTATTCTACTTCAACTAGAAAAATTGCTCAGTATGTGGCTTTTAGGTTTCTTTTTTTTTTATGGTTGTGATTCACATCTCTGTTTCCCCCCTGTTGTTTCATATTTCATTGGTAATATCTGTTACTGTGGTTGGTGTGACCTGGGGGGGATGTGGTCAAATCACAGGCCCTACTTCCAGGTGTACTGAGGAAGTGGGAATGGTGGGGATAGTGTTTATGAGCAGAGAGCCTTTGGAGTTAGCATCTTGGCTCAGTTACTCTCCATTTTACCACACTAGTCCCAGCCCTTGCTCTGAAGAAAATTTCTTGTTTCTTTTTAATACTGTTTTATCCACTTCAAGAGTCGACTCTCTAGGCTGCCAAAGCAGGGGATGTTTTGCTGTGATGAAGGACAGGAAAAAAACAAAAAAAGAAAGAAAGATGCAGATATTGAGTCAAATTCAAAACATATTGACTGAAAACAAGTGATTTTTTTTTTTTTTTTAGTTCCTGAATCTGCAGGTCAGCAATCTAGTCTGGATAGCTCTTCTGGTCTAAACTGAAAGTGTTCGCTTGTCTGGGTTGGTCTTTCAGAAGGTAACTGTTGCATCTGTGGGTGCCTGGCAGCTGGCTGGAGAGACTCAACTTGGTTTCACCTAACTCCTGTCACCCTAGCAGGCTAGCCTAGGCATGTTCTCATGGGAAAGGAAGAGGTACAAGAGCTAAGGCCGTCCCTATATGCAAACACTCTTGAAACCTCTCTGTATGCCACATTCGTTAATATCCTTTTGCTGACGGCAAGTCACATGGTCATGTGTACCAAGAGAGAGTAAGGGCACTGCAGAGTTATGTAGCAAAAGATGTGGATATAAAGAAAGGTGAGAATATGGACTGTGTTTGTTTGCAGTAAAATTATTATAAACTGAGGTGAAAGCCTTTGATGAGAATAGATGGATATGATGGGCCTTGGGATATATACGCTAAGCATTTTCTTTTTTTTTTCCCTCTCTTTAAATTTTTTATTGTTATGTTAATCACCATACATTACATCATTAGTTCTTGATGTAGTGTTCCATGATTCATTGTTTGTGCACAACACCCAGTGCTCCACGCAGAACGTGCCCTCCTTAATACCCATCACCAGGCTAACCCATTCCCCATCCCCCTCCCCTCTAGAACCCTCAGTTTGTTTTTCAGAGACCATCCTCTCTCATGGTTCATCTCCCCCTCCGATTTCCCCCCCCTTCATTCTTCCCCTCCTGCTATCTTCTTTTTTTTTTCTTAACATATATTGCATTATTTGTTTCAGAGGTACAGATCTGTGATTCAACAGTCTTGCACAATTCACAGCACTCACCATAGCACATACCCTCCCCAATGTCTATCACCCAGCCACCCCATCCCTCCCACCCCCCACCACTCCAGCAACCCTCAGTTTGTTTCCTGAGATTAAGAATTCCTCATATCAGTGAGGTCATATGATACATGTCTTTCTCTGATTGACTTATTTCACTCAGCATAACACCCTCCAGTTCCATCCACGTTGTTGCAAATGGCAAGATCTCATTCCTTTTGATGGCTGCATAATATTCCATTGTGTATATGCTAAGCATTTTCTAGTATAAAAGTGCTATTATCCTTTACCTTTACCATACTTCCCAAACATTCTCACCTCTAGGAACTCCTGTATTTGTAAGCATTCAGGCATTGTTCAACCCTACTTGAATCACAAAAGTTTTTATGCACTTTAGAATTCTCTAGTTCTGGATTGGAAATACTCAGTATTTCTAAATTTTGTCTACAAGTCTGGGAATTTAAAATGCTTAACTGTATTTCAATGAAATTTTACTAACAAACACTATAATCTAATACTTGCTATGTTCCAAATTGAGAAATTCTTCAATGTTGCAGATTTTATGAAATATATTCATGTCTTTTTCTATTGAATAGTCCAAATTTAAGTTTTATAAAGGAAGTTTACTTAGCTTGGGTGTTGCCTTTTATAGTAGATAAGCTCTGATGCTGTGATAGATCCTGACTTGTGATCTTACTCAAGATGGAGAAAAACAAATGATGCACGGAGGAATTCCTTTGTCTAGAGGAAAGAGGAGTGTTACTGAGTTATGAAAAAGGAATTATTGTGCTCTCTTTATCTAATTAAGCCAGATTAATTTACTATCAGATTAGCATATACTGGATAGGCAATAATATTGATATTAAAAATGTTGAAGATAGTGAGTCCTCCATCACTGGTGATATTCAAGCAAAAACTTTAATTCTTGTCCAGGATCTTGGAGAAGGGATATAAGAATTAGGCTAGAGTAGAAGATTTTAATTTTTTCCCCCAATTCTGAGTCTACAGTTAATTAAAGTTAGTTTCTTCTCTTTGGATATGACATGATTATGTCCTATTAATGTCCCAGATGCCATACAGTTAAGCTCTGTAGTGGCTCACCTGTGTGTTCACGCAACACTGTAATCCCAGCAGAATTAAGGCACGTGTACTTGTTCGGAGCCAAAAACCAAATTCAAAGATCATGTGTTCTCACTTCAGTGACCTGCATATGGCTTTGAAAAATAAGCACTTTTGTCTCGGTAAATAAAACTTCTCAATAGAGTAGAAAATTTGCCTTCCATTCCACTAAGTTTAATGTGGCATATTGGCACTATTTCTAGAGTGCAATGAATATCATTTACATGGAAGGGGAGAATTGGGCAAGCTTCTTAAAAAATTAGCCTCATTCAGTTGCTTAGTTCAATAATTATTTACTGACAGCCTATCTGGCAGAGAGAGTGGTGGGAACAAGAAAAACAAAGATAAATAACGTCTGCTCCTTGTCCTTGAGGATCTTAAAAAACTTATAGGACAGGTAAGTAAAGGATCAGATACTACAATATTGAACAAAGCTGTGTTTAATTATACATGGTGTGCAATGAGAGCGCATAAGGGGACACTTACTTAGCCCAGTGGTCGGGAAGGTTTCTTGGAGGAAATGAACATCTGAGCTGACTGAGGAATCGTGAGCAGGATTACAGACTGTAAGCTGTAGAGAAAACCGAGCCCAATTACCAGTTACCTGTTCTGTAAAAATCTATTTGATGTTATGTGAGAATTGGTCGCATACTGGCCCATAGAGTCTCACCATTTTAAAGAATGAATATTCTGTAGATCACATAATGCAATTAGGTTAGGAGCAATACCAAAGGAGAACTAGAAAACTTTCATGTGTTTGGAAATGAAGAAACCCACTTGCAAATTCCTCATGGTTCAAAGGAGAAATCAAAAAGGGAATTTAAATTCGTTAGAATTGGACAATAGTGAAAATTCTATGTCAAAATCTGTGGATGCACCTCAAACAGTATTTTGAGGAAAACATTTAGCTTTCAATTCTAATATTAGAAATGGGAAAATGCTGAATATAATGATTTAGTATCCTACTAAAGAAGTGAAAAAGTGAGTGAGGAATCAAAATAATGTGAAAGGAGGCAATGATAAAAATTAAAATAGAAAGTATCAAGAGACTTGA
Organism: Eumetopias jubatus; assembly: GCF_037043125.1. Taxonomy (NCBI): domain Eukaryota; kingdom Metazoa; phylum Chordata; class Mammalia; order Carnivora; family Otariidae; genus Eumetopias; species Eumetopias jubatus. Next base: position 122,489,255 of record NW_028274810.1, read on the forward strand.
AAGGTACTTCTTTGATGCAGTAGGACGAAAAATGCCCATCCCCCACATATATGCTCATCCTAATTCCTGGAATCTGGGACTATTATGCTAAGGGGGAAAACAACAACAACAACAGCGAAACCATAAAACGTTTGCAGATGTGATTAAGAATCTCGAGGTCTTGAGAGCGGGAGACCATGCTGAATTACCCGGTTGTGCCCTAAACATAATCACAGGAGGGTCCTATAGGAAGACAAGAAAGTCAAAGGAAGAAGACAACGTGACAACAGCAGCAGACGGATGTGATGTAGCCACAAACCAAGGGTGATGGTCAATTTTATGTGTCAACTTGGCTTGGCCACAGAATGTGCATACATTGAGCCAAACGTTATTCTGGATGTACCTGTGATGTTGTTTCTGGATGAGATTAATGTTTGAATCTGTAGACTTAGTGAAGCCCATTTACCTACCTAATGTGGGTGGGCCACATCAAATCAGTTGAAGACCTGGCCAGAACAAAAAGGCTGAATAAGAGGGTATTTTTCTTGCCAACAACTTGAGCTGAGACATTGTCTTTTCTGGCCTTTGGACTTGAACTGAAACTGAAAGACGGTCAGCTTTCAGACTGGAACTTACACTCTTGTCTCTCCTGGTGCTTAGGTCTTCAAACTCAAACTCAGACTGAGACTCAGAATGGAACTATACCATGTATCTTCTGGTTGGCTCCTCAGCTTGCCAACCACAGATCTTGGAGTGCTATAGCTTCCATGACTGCATGATGACTACTAATGTATCAGGGATTGTCACAACATCCCTAGAAGCTAGAAGGGGCAAGGAGAAGATTTTCCTCTGGAGCCCCCAGAAGCAATGCAGCCTTGCTGACATCTTGATTTCAGCACAGTGAGAGGCATTTCATACTACTGATTTCCAGAACTGTAAAAGAATACATTTGTGTTCCTTGAAGCTACCAAATTTTGGTAATTTGTTACAGCAGCAATAGGAAACTAATACAACTAATAGAATAGACAAACTTCTGTCAAGATTGGTCAAAATCAAAAGGGAGAAGGAACAAATACACAACAATATGAATGACAAAATATAGGAAATAACTGAAATTCCAGAGACATTAAAATATAATAAGAGGACATTGTGAATGACTTTGTGAAAATAAATTTAAAATACTTGGTGGGGGTGCCTGGGTGGCTTAGTCGTTAAGCGTCTGCCTTCGCTCAGGTCATGATCTGGAATCAAGCCCCATGTCAGGCTCCTTGCTTCGTGGGAAGCCTGTTTTACCCTCTCCCACCCCACCCCCGCTTCTGTTCCCTCTCTCGCTGTGTCTCTCTTTGTCAAATAAATAAATAAAATCTTTAAAATAAAATAAAATACTTGATGAAATGAAAAAAAATCCCTGGAAAAATATTATTACTAAAACTGATTCATGGGGCACTTGGATGGTTCAGTCAGTTAAGCATCTGACTCTTGATTTTGGCTCAGGTCGTGATCTTGTGGTTTTGATATTGAGCCTTGCATTGGGCTCCACACTGAGCGTGGAGCCTGCTTGAGATTCTCTCCCTCCCTCTCCCTCTGCCCCTCCCCTTGCTCAAGCACACACACTCTCTCTCTCTAAAAAAAAAAAAGGCAACAAGAATAAAACCGATTCATAAAGAAATCAAACACTTAAATAGTGACATAACCATTAAAGTAATTGAACAAATAATGAAGATTTTCCAACAAAGATCTACTGGATGTTCAAGAAAAATATTTAATTTATACAAACTATTCCTGAGCATAGAAAAGAAAACAAGAGAAAAGAAAAGAAAAACAAAAAGAAATGAATAATAGTCAATGCATTTAGTGATATTATCATAACTTTGATACCAAAACCTTCCAAAGGCACTATGAAAAAGGAAAATTATAGGCCAGCTTAACTCTTGAACATAAATGCAAATTATAAATAAAATATTAGTAACTAAATCTAAAAATCCAATAAAAAGGAAATACATCATGATCAAAATGGGTTAGTTCCAAGGAATAAAAGTTGGATTAACATTAGAAAATCAACATAAAGCATACAGGAGGAAAATAATAAATCATAAAAGCAGTTCATTAGCTGTAGAAAAAGCATTAGATGTAATTCAATACTTATTCATTAAAGGCCTTTCGAGAAGTTGATATAGGGTATTCAAAAGAAACAAAGAAAATACCATATATAATGGTGAATAAAGAATTTCCTTTAAATTGGGAATAAGAAAGTTATAGCGATAATCACTCCTTCTATTCAACACTTTCCTGGAAACCCTGACCAATATAGGAAAACCAGAATTTATGAAGATTGAAAATGAAGAAATAAACCTTTCATTATTCTCTGATAAGATTGGCTCTATAGAATATGCAAAAGAATATAGAGAGGAATTACTACAATTATAAGAGAACTTAGCAAGCTTGCTAGATAGATTGATTATGATTCCATACAAAAGTACTACATAGAAAGTAAATTTTTAAAAAATAATGTTTACAATAGTATCAAAAAAATACAAATAGGAATAAGTTTAACAAAAGATATAAAACACATTTAAGGAGAAAATTATGAAACTTTGTTAACAATATTAAAGAAAACCTGAATAAATAAAGTGACATATTCCATCGATGGATTAGAAGACTCAATGTCATAAAGTTGAGAACTCTTTCCAAATCCTTCAATCAATTGAAAACAATTTTTCCCCTTCTTTTAATTTTTTAATTTTTATTTTTTAAAGATTTTATTTATTTGAGAGAGAGAAAGTGAGCAAATGAGAGAGAGAGAGCATGATCAGGGGGAGAGGGGGAAGCAGGCTCCCCAGTGAGCAGGGAGCCCGATGTGGGGCTTGATCCCAGGACCCTGGGATCATGACCTGAGTGGAAGGAAGACACTTAACCAACTGAGCCACCTAGGTGCCCCTCCCCCTTCTTTTTAAGTAGGCTCCATGCACAGTGCAGAGCCCAACAGGGGGCCTGAACTCACAAGCCTGAGTTCAAGACCTAAGCTGAGACCAGGAATCTGATGCTCAACCGACTGAGCCATGAAGGTGCCCTGGGAACAATTCTAATCATTAATGTGTGGGATTTTTTTTTTTTTTTAAAGTATTTGTAGTACTCAAAGGGTCTATCCAACAAGAAGATCTAACAATTTTAAATATCTATGCCCCTAACATGGGAGCAGTCAATTATATAAGCTAGTTAATAACAAAATCAAAGAAACACATGGACAATACAATAATAGTAGGGGACTTTAACATGTCCCTCACTCAAATGGACAGATCATCTAAGCAAAAGATCAACAAGGAAATAAAGGCTTTAAATGACACACTGGATCAGATGGACTTCACAGATATATTCAGAACATTCCATCCCAAAGCAACAGAATACACATTCTCCTCTAGTGCCCATGGAATATTCTCCAGAATAGATCACATCCTAGGTCACAAATCAGGTCTTAACCAGTACCAAAAGACTGGGATCATTCCCTGCATATTTTCAGACCACAATGCTTTGAAACTAGAACTCAATTACAAGAGGAAAGTTGGAAAGAACTCAAATACATGGAGGCTAAAAAGCATCCTACTAAAGAATGAATGAGTCAACCAGGAAATAAAAGAAGAATTAAAAAAAATCATGGAAACAAATGAAAATGAAAACACAACTGTTCAAAATCTTTGGGATGCAGCAAAGGCGGTCCTAAGAGGAAAGTATATAGCAAGAGAAGCCTTTTTCAAGAAACAAGAAAAGTCTCAAATACACAACCTAACCCTACACCTAAAGGAGCTGGAGAAAGAACAGCAAATAAGGCCTAAACCCAGAGGAGAAGAGAAATAATAAAGATCAGAGCAGAAATCAATAAAATAGAAACCAAAAGAACAGTAGAACAGATCAACGAAACTAGGAGCTGGTTCTTTGAAAGAATTAACAAGATTGATAACCCCCTGGCCAGACTTATCAAAAAGAAAAGAGAAAGGACCCAAATAAATAAAATCATGAATGAAAGAGGAGAGATCACAACCAACACCAAAGAAATACAAACAATTATAAGAACGTATTATGAGCAACTCTATGCCAGCAAATTAGATAATCTGGAAGAAATGGATGCATTCCTAGAGATGTATCAACTACCAAAACTGAACCAGGAAGAAATAGAAAACATGAACAGAGCCATAACCAATAAGGAAATTGAAGCAGTCATCAAAAATCTCCCAACAAACAAGAGCCCAGGGCCAGATGGTTTCCCAGGGGAATTCTGCCAAACATTTAAAGAAGAATTAATACCTATTCTCCTGAAGCTGTTTCAAAAAATAGAAATGGAAGGAAAACATCCAAACTCATTTTATGAGACCAACATTACCTTGATCCCAAAACCAGACAAAGACCCCATCAAAAAGGAGAACTACAGACCAATATCCCTGATGAACATGGATGCAAAAATTCTCACCAAAATACTAGCCAATAGGATCCAACAGTACATTAAAAGGATTATTCACCAAGACCAAGTGGGATTTATTCCTGGGCTATAAGGTTGGTTCAACATCCACAAATCAATCAATGTGATACATTACATTAATAAAAGAAAGAACAAGAACTGTATGATCCTCCCAATAGATGCAGAAAGAGCATTTGACAAAGTACAGCATCCTTTCTTGATTAAAACTCTTCACAGTGTATGGATAGAGGGTACATACCTCAGTATCATAAAAGCCAGCTATGAAAAACCCACAGTGAATATCATACTCAATGGGGAAAAACTGAGAGCTTTTCCCCCAAGGTCAGGAACACGGCAAGGAGGTCCACTATCACCACTGCCGTTCAACATAGTACTAGAACTCCTAGCCTCAGCAGTCAGACAACAAAAAATAAAAGCATTCGAATCAGCAGAGAAGAAGTCAAACTCTCACTCTTTGCAGATGATATGATACTTTATGTGGAAAACCCAAAAGACTCCACCCCAAAACTGCTAGAACTCATACAGGAATTCAGTCAAGTGGCAGGATATAAAATCAATGCACAGAAATCAGTGGCATTCCTATACACCAACAACAAGACAGAAGAGAGACAAATTAAGGAGTCGATCCCATTTACAATTGCACCCAAAACCATAAGATACCTAGGAATAAATTTAACCAAAGAGGCAAAGGATCTGTACTCAGAAAACTATAAAATACTCATGAAAGAAATTGAGGAAGACACAAAGAAATGGAAAAACGTTCGATGCTCATGGATTGGAAGAACAAACATTGTGAACATATCTATGCTACCTAGAGCGAATCTACATATTCAATGCAATTGCTATCAAAATACCATCAGCTTTTTTCAAAGAAATGGAACAAATAATCCTCAAATTTGTATGGAACCAGAAAAGACCCCGAATAGCCAGAGGAATGTTGAAAAAGAAAAACAAAGCCAGTGGCATCACAATTCCGGACTTCAAAGCTATAATCATCAAGACAGTATGGTACTGGCACAACAACAGACACATAGACCAATGGAACAAAATAGAGAGCCCAGAAATGGACCCTCAACTCTATGGTCAACTCATCTTTGACAAAGCAGGAAAGAATGTCCAATGGAAAAAAGACAGTCTCTTCAACAAATGGTGTTGGGAAAATTGGACAGCCACATGCAGAAGAATGAAACTGGACCATTTCCTTATACCACACACAAAAATAGACTCCAAATGGTTGAAAGACCTCAATGTGAGACAGGAATCCATCAGAATCCTAAAAGAGAACACAGGCAGCAACCTCTTCGACCTCAGCCACGGCAACTTCTTCCTAGAGACATTGCCAAAGGCAAGGGAAGCAAGGGCAAAAATGAACTATTGGGACTTCATCAAGAAAAAAGCTTTTGCACAGCAAAGGAAATAAGTCAATCAGGAAAAGACAAGTATCATATGGTCTCACTGATATGAGGAATTTGAGAAACAAGACAGAGGATCATAGGGGAAGGGAGGGAAAAATGAAACAAGATGAAACCAAAGAGGGAGACAAAGCATAAGAGACTCTTAATCTCAGGAAACAAACTGAGAGTTGCTGGAATGTAGGGGGGTGGGAGGGATGGGGTGGCTGGGTGATGGACATTGGAGAAGGTAGGTACACTGGTGAATGCTGTGAATTGTGTAAGACTGATGAATCACAGACCTGTACCCCTGAAACAGATAATACATTATATGTTAATAAAAATATTTTTTTAAGTATTTGTAGGGACACCTGGCTTTTTATTTACTACATTTGTCAATTTATTAAATAAATGAAGTCTTTAAAAAATAATAAATAAATAAATAAATAAATAAATAAATAAATAAATAGTGTGTATCTGAAACCCTGCCCCTTCCCCAAGAGTCAACTGCCTGATTAGCATGTTGAAGGGAATAAATGTAAGTTTTACACCCCGTGAGTGTGTGTGTGTGTGAGTGTGTATACATTTGTGCATGTGTGTGTGTCTAGTAATTTCTTTTGGTATCACCTATCCTTTGACATTCTAAAACTTGAGTTAATATTGAGAACAAGACAAATTTAAAAAAATTAAAACCCTAAATATGATTAGTTTATTCTAAAATTTGGGAAGCTCAAAGGGCAAAGAATAGTTAGAATACTCTTTTTTAAAGAATAAGAATTTGCCCTTTCAGACAAAAATAATTATAAAAGTATAAAATTGTAATAAAGGGCACCTGGGTGGCTCAGTTGGTTAAGCGACTGCCTTCGGCTCAGGTCATGATCCCGGAGTCCCGGGATCAAGTCCCACATCAGGCTCCCTGCTGAGCAGGAAGTCTGCTTCTCCCTCTGACCCTGCCCCCTCTTGGGCTCTCTCTCTCTCTCTCTCTCTCTCAAATAAATAAATAAAATCTTTTAAAAAAATAAAATAAAATAAAATTGTAATAAATAATGCAGTGCAGTGATAGACAATTTGGCAAATGAAACAGAATCAAGAAGCCAGAAAGTGAAACATGTAGTCGTCAACCTTATTTATAAAACAATCGGCCTTGTGGCTCCACATAGAAATGATGGACAAGGTAATTTATACATTGATAATGCTCTAATAACCAATTAACCATAGGGAAATGATGGAATATTAATTTTTACCTCACATGGAAATAAGATTATATCCCATAAGGTTAAAAATTTGAATAGGAAAGTCAAAATTTTATAACTTTTAGAAGGCAATAGAGGAGAATAGCTTTCTGACCTTACATTGGGAAGAATTTCTTAAAGAAGACATAAAAAGCAGGTCATAATTTGAAAGACAAATCAAATGAATGATATTTTAAAAGAGCATCTGTTTATCAAAATGCACCATAAAAATGATGAAAGACAAACCACAAAATGTAATAATTAGGGCTCAAAATACATAAAGAACGCCTCCTAATTAAAAAGATCGCCATTAGGAAAACGGGCGAAAGACTTGCCTATCACTTTCCAGAAGAAGCAACCTGAATGGTGAACAAACATAAAAGATGTTCCACTCATCAGGGTTTATGTCACTAATCAGATCCACTAGACTGGCAAAAATTAAAAAGTCTGGTGATATGAAGTGATGATAAGCATAGTAGAGCAGTAAGAACATTCATCCACTGCCAGAGGAAATGTGTATTGGCATAAACATGTTGGAAAACTCTAATGGTATCTAATAAACCCAAGCATCCCATATCAAGGGGACCATCAAATTCATTCATAGGTATATCCCCCAGAGAAACATTTTCACGTGGACACCATTGGACACAGACAATAATTTGTAGCAGGAATGTCATCAATAGCAGAAATTCTGGAAGTATTCCAAATCTATCAGTAATAGAGTAAATAAATAAACTGAAATGTATTTTTAAAAAACTGGTTGCTGTACAGTGGTGGAAAGGGATGTATTTTAGCTATCAGGAACAAAATGGATGACACTCTGGAGCATACTAGGGCATGACTCCATGCAACGTGCACAACTAAGTCACTTTGTTATTTAAGGATTTACAACTTTGGATAAGAGCACAGGAATTACAAACACAGCATTTAGGGTTTTGATTACTTTTGTGACAGAGTGAAAGGAATGGGACATGGAATCAGCACAAGGAAACTTCAAAGTTCCAGGTACTCTTCTCTGCCTAAGCCAATTGGTGGGTCATGGATGTTTTATTGCTGCTCTTTGTACTTTACACTTTAATAAACTTCTTTATAAACATTGCATAAGCATTGCCTTGAATATGGCCAAAAATTACTACATTTTTAAAAAGTGTAGATGTGTGCCGGGAGTTGCTTGGGCCTGTGGGCAGAGAGAACAGCATCTGCCAAGGCACAGAGTTGGCAAACAGCCCGATGCTTGGGGGAGGGATATAAGCCGTGAGGTATTAAAGGAGCATGTGTAATGAGTGAGGTGTGGATGGGTGCAGACAAATTCGAGGAGGTGGATGTGAGTCAGAGAGGGACTCACAGCAAGTACAGAGCTTCTACCCTCTGCTGCCCATGATCAAAAATGTGTGACAGGATTTTCAATGGAGAATGACAGTCACAGTGCATTGTACATAAATTACCATTGCAGTGGCGGGGTGCAAAGCCGTGGCTCCCAAGGGCTGGCTGCATAAGAAGATCACAAAGGGAGGCCTTTAAAAGGACAGGGCCTGAGCTCCACCTCCAGATATTCTGATATAATTAGTTGAAAATGGGTCTGGGCTCAAATGTGACCAGGTGAAGAAGAGGAAGAAGGCAGGCTTCCAGAGTGGCTTCCAACGATTTTTGCCACCAGTATTCAGGCTCATGTGAAAAACCCTCCCTTTGGATGTGGACTGGACCCAATGACTTGCTTCTAATGAATAAAATGTAGCAAAGGGGATGGAATGTCACTTCTGAGATTTTATTCCAAAAGACTGTGACTTCTGTCGTGTTAGCGTGCTCTCTTTCTCTCTCCCATTTTGATTGCTCACTCTGCTGAAGCCAGCCGCTGTTGCGAGCAGCCATCTATGGAGAGGTGCACATGGCTAGGTGCTAAGGGACGCTTCTGGCCAATGGCCCATGAGGAACTGGATTCTGCCAACCACCAGGTGAGTGAGCTTGGACTCGACCCTCCCCCAGGCAAGCCCTGTGATGACTACAGCCTCCGTGGATACCCTGGTTGCAACCTATGGGAGACCCTGAATCAGAGGTCCCGGTTAAGCCACATTCTAATTCCTGACCAGAGAGACTGTGAGACAAATGTTGTTACTTTGAGCCATTGCCTTTTGGGGTAATGTGTTATGCAGCCGTACATAATTGATAGAGTGAAGATGATTGAGGTAGGCAGGATAATGGGCCCCTAAGGATGCCCAAGTCTTCCTTTCTGGAACTTCTGAATATGCTATGTCACATGGCAAGGCAGCATCTAGTTTGCTAGTGATCTAACCTTGGGATGGGGATATTATCCCACTGGGCCCAGTGTAATCACGAGGCTCCTTAAAGGGGAAGGATGAGGGCAGGGGAGGCAATGTCGGAGTGATGCAGTGACGCATTGCCAGCTTTGAAAATGGAAGGGGACCACAAGCCAAGGAATGTGGGTGGCTTCTAGAAGATGGAGAAGGTAAGGAAACATAATCTCCCCTAGGGCTTTCAGAAGAAACCCAGTCCTGCTGACACCTTTATTTTAACCCAGTGAAACCCATTTGGTCTTCCGACTTCCAGAGCTATAAGATGGTACATTCGTGTTGTTTCAAGCTACCAAGTTTATGGTAATTTGTTACAGTAAGAAATTAATGTAGTGATGCTAATTCTAATGCTAATCATAAGAATGGTAACTTCAACACTTAGTCAATACTTATTAAGTGCCTGGAATTGGGTTATACAGCTTGACACGTGTTGGTATATAATGGAATGCCCAAATGACTCTGAGGTCGGCACTTTTTCATCCTTATTTTAGAGATGAGATCAGGGTTCAGAAAGATCAATTGGCTTGCCCAGGTTACATACTTAGTAGGTAAAATTCATGTTTAAAAAAAGCCAAAACGTCCCCCCCGCCCCTGCAACATTTTGCCATAGACTTTCGAATGGATTGGACCTGGGAGGGAAGAGGGATGGAATGCAGAAAACAAGTTTCTATCCAGTTTTTATCCATGCAGAAAGATATGGTAGTAATCACACCAGAACTGCTTTTTGTAAATGAGTCTCGCTGCTTTCATAATAGGCATGTGGGAGGTCACGCACTTAAGCTGATAATGCTGCCATTGCCAAAAGTACTTTTTTAAATGCCTCACTCAGTAATCATCATCAGCCCCTGCAGCACATCACTGGGAGTCTTTTCACGTGAGAAATCATTCATCCTGTAAAAGTCGTTTTAATTCTCAGAAATAGCCAAGATTCTTTCTGAGCTAAATCAAGGAAGGTGGTTATTTGTCATGAATGCCTGGGAAAGTAATAATAGCTAAACTGTGTTGATTGCTGATAGTGGTCAGGGCTTTACTTTTTTTTTTTTTGAGAGAGAGAGCACAGGGCTGGGGTGGGGGGCGGGGTTTGCAGAGGGAGAGGGAGAGAGAGAATCCCAAGCAGGGTCCATACTCAGCACGGAGCCTGACGTGGGGCTTGATCTCACGACCATGAGATGGTGGCCTGAGCTGAAATCAAGAGTCAGAGGCTCAACTGACGGAGCCACTCAGGCACCCCTACAGTTTTTTGGAGTAAGTCTACATGGAAGGTACATCCTTGTTATCCTGCAAAGATGAGGCGACTGACCCTTAAGGAGAATAAGCAACTTGCCCACAGTCCGAGCTAAGTGGTCAAACACACATGTAACATTGAGGCCAGTAGGCTCCAGGTCCTGCACTTACAACTGTTGTGTGTGCCGCCTTCCAGGGATTCCCTTCTGAGCTTCCCATGCTCAGTGCTGCTGTGATGTAGGTAGTGTGGTTCTATACTTATTTTATAGAAGATCGGCTATCATTAGCTTCAATGCAACTTTGATCAAACAGGCTAGATCAGCTTTCTCAAAGGCTCCCCAAAAACCCTAGCTCCATGGGATCACAAACAGGAAGCCTTGTGGGTATATGATGTTTTGCACTGATTCCACAACAAACTTTCTTTTCTTCCAAATTTTAACATGCTCTAAGATTAAAATGCACCTTACTATTACTGTCATCTAGGTGGCAGTTTTGATGTGCTTGTTTTTCTTACACAAATATATCAACACTTGCACAATAGGTGTCTGTGGCTGGATAAAAATCATGGAGAAAATAATGAAGCATGCTTAGAACAACAGCATATTCTTGGCAGCACAGATAACAATTTAGTGTGGAAACCATGCATATCAATTATTTTGAGATAAAAGGTGACTCACAAGAGTTGCGATCTGTTTTAGAAGTTTTTGAAGTTCCTTGAATGACTTATTTCATTACAGAGATATATCCAAGAATAATATATAATAAAATAAATGTCAAAATAATGCTAAAAGAGTTATTTCAATAAGTATAAAATAAAGATTCCTCTAAGTGTTAAGAAAGTATCCAGTCCCAGCTTAATTGGAAAATTGTTTTCTACATAACTTTTACATAAATTAATGGTGCATCTTAAAATAGATGGTGTCTTAGATTTGATGAAATTAACTTGGAGAAGCACTGGTCTACAGAGTTAAATAAGCTTATTACAGGGCTTTTCAGAGATTTGGATCTGCTAATGCTCATCAAATAAGGGGTGAACATAGGTAGATTTTTCTTAAATGTATTTGACCATGGAAGGATGTCTCATGGGGCATCTATACAGACAACTAAGCAAGGAAATACATTTTGGAAAGAACCGAGCTAGTTAGTATAATTTGATAGAAATGAAAAACAATCAAATTTTTTGTATAACTTGCAAATATTCTCTGAGGATAACTCCGAGAGGAAAATCTAAAATAGTTCAAGTGACTAGAACATAACTGAGACATGTATTCTTTTTTTCATAGTGATTATTTGAAGAACAATGTTCATTTGAACGGGTAAGTTTTATGATTCCAGTCCAAGTTAGTGACACTCCTTCCTTCCCCTTTCTGCCCCCTCCCCCACCCTGAGTTGAGCACCCATCATTTTACAGGAGCAAATATTTGTTGTGGGCATTTTCCCACTAGGCTGCAGCTCCTCTAAGAGGGGAATTGTCATCTTTCATCCTAAACACCAAGTGCATGATGAGATGCACCAAGCTGAATGAGCATGAGTCTGTATGAAAGCTTGCTTGAAGGAAGAAGGAAGAGGGAAATCCATGATATCATGATATAGATAATGTGTTTTAATTATTTTTCCTGTAACAATTACTGTAACATTAACTTGTTTGTGATATAATGATCTCTTCCTGTTTCTGAAAGATGGAATAGGGAATTGGGCATTAAATATTTCTCTTCATTTCTAACAGGAACTTAAATGCCTTCACACTATGAATTTCTCTTAATTGTCCCCAAACCTGAGGCTTATGTGTCAGGCTTATTAAGTGGCCTCAGACAGATCGTAACAAATTGAATTTCATACTAACTGACCCATGCAGTTAGCACACAGTATTTGGGAATCCCAGTGATGGGGGAGAGATGAGAAAGCTCCCGAAGCATCTGAGCCAGGGAAGGGCTAGAGTGGCTCAGTTCATGTTTTCTGGGGCATTTCCAGTTACACACATTATCCCCACTGAATTCTTTTAAATGTCATAAAACCTATTGCCCTTGCTGGAATAAGAAGGAACACATCAGTCTTATTAAATAGATATAGCTCCCAATTAAAACTCTGATATATTGATTCATTCACTCATTCATTCATTTACTGATCTATCATTTACTGATCTTCTGAGGTCCTCTGTCATGCTTGTTCACAGTCCTTGCAGAGAACTGACCACCTGTTCTCCAAGGTCAACACTCACCTATATATGCTCTCTGCACCTCTGTTTTGCTTACAACCTTAATATTATTTCGACTTCTTTATCATCCTCTCCTGGTTGCCTAGGTTAGAAACATGGGCACTTTTTAAAAAAAACTTCCCTCTTTTTCACACCATAATCCAGCACATTGAAGTGCATGAATATGCATCTACGCACCCACGTCCACAATCTGTCAGGAAATCCTGTTAAATCCTAAACTTCTCAAATATATCTTTATCTTTAGTCCCCGTGCCATGCTGTGTTTGGGGTTTGCTCATCTTTTGCCTAGATTACTCCAACAACCTCCTAACTTGCCTCTGGACTCCAACCCATTCTGTATCATGCAGGCAGAGTAATCCCCCCCCCACCCCCGCAAAATGGATCTGAACTTTTCACTCCCCAGCTTAAAAATCTTTAATGGCTATTTTTTTTTCTGTTTTTCAAAATAAAATAGAAAATTTCCAGGTTCCATTTAGAATGTGAAAAGTGAGAAAGAGCATAGATCTCACTGTTACAACGGAAAAAAAAATCTGAATAATTTGCAAAATCACAACTTTTGCACTGTACCAAAAAGATGAGGTTTCAGGACAACCAACTAGTACTTTGAAATCTTAGGAAAGATAAATCTCTCCAAGGAGAAATGTAATATAAGTACTTGCCACCGAAGCCATCTGCCATGCAAGCCAGAAATAATTCAGTTACAAATTTTAACAAATTGCTGAAGGCTGAGTGTGGACCACCATAAAGTATAGTGGCCCCAGGAGCCACTCAAACAAAGAGAATCTGTATCCCACTTGCAGGCTCTTCTCCATAGATCTCCATCAGGTCCTCACAAGGAAGTCTTAAGTTCCGGATGAGAGTGTAGATGAAGCAACCTTTGTGATACAGCCTTGGAAGAGGGGATCAGCAGCTGTCGAGGGAAAGGCACAGAGCCCTTCCTGGATTATTCTCCTCTCCTTCCTCTATGGAAAACCCTTCAAGCATTGAGGCAAGGAGACCAACGCCTGTTGCCCTGAGGACACAGGTCAAGACCCATTGCAATTAAGGAAAGGGGAGAGAAGAACACAAAACCAAACAAAACCAAAATAAAACTGCTTTGGAAGAGGCAGGAGTATACCTGAGGCTAGACCATTAAAGACCCCCTACCTCTCGGGAGGGGTAGATTCACTACCTATTCCTCCCCAAGTGATAGATAAGGTACAAAGAGACCCCTGAGACCCAGGATCAGAACGCCTGCCTAAGAATGAGGCTGAACCACAGTGAACCACACTTAAATCCATACCCTCCCCTCCAAACACACACATACACCACACACATACTGGGCTAGTATTAGAGACGGTCAAGAGCCCCAGGAGGGGTGTCTTAAGGTGTAGAAGGAAAGGAAAGGCATAAAGCTAAAGGTGAAGCAATCACTGAGAAAAAATCCTCTGATAAACCAGCCCCCATCCTAAGCACAAAGTATTATTAGAGGAATGTGAAGCTGATACTGGATATAACCAGAGCAAGACTAAAATCCAAATCCAGCTCACATTTTGGCTAGATTGACTCAATATTCCTACACTAAAACCTAGCAAACAGTTTACCTATTTCCAGGCATAAAATTATTTGCCTCACTTGCTACTGTACTACATAAAATGTTCTGTTTCCAACCACAAATTGCAACACACAAAGAAACAAAAGAAGAAATAAACATCTTTTTTAAAGAAACGAATGAATCAACAGATGTATATAGAATTAGATATATACACAGATGTTGAAAATGTTGGAGGAAAATCTGTAACCTTTGGTTTGTTAATGAGTTTTTAGATGAGATGCCAAATGTGCAAGTCATAAATAAAAAACGAAAAAGGATAAATTAGACTGTAAAAATTTAAAACTTATGCTCTGTGGAAGACACTATTAAGAGAATGAAAAGACAAATCACAGACTGGATGAAAATATTTTCAAATCACACAGCTGATAAAGGACATGGATCTAGAATATATAAATATCTCTTAATACTTAACAAGAAGACAGACAACTCAGTTACAAAATGGGCAAAGATACACTTCTCCAAGGAAGATATTGGATAGCAAAAAAGCAAATGAAGAGACACTGAGTATCGTTAGTCATTAGAGATGGAAATCCAAAGCACAATGAGATACCACCACCAATACATACCTATGAGAATGGCTAAGGGGAGAGAACCGACAATTATCGATGTTGGTGAGATGGAAGAGTAAAAGATAAAATAGTACAGCCATTTGAGAAAACAATTTGTCATACAGGTATAATCCAATAATCTCACTTTTAGGTATTTACTCGAGTGAATTGAAAACTTAATGTCCATGCAGTATCCCGTAAACAAATGTTCATAGCAGCTTTATTTATTATCAATAGGAAATAGAAACAACCAAAGTGTTCTTCAACAGGTGAATGGGTAGAATATGGATAAAAATTCTGGTACCTCCATACAATGGAAGATATTTGGCAGTAAAAAGGAAAGAACTGTCGATTCACATTATCCTACCAGGGACCCTGTAACAACCATTCACACACTTCTATTTGTCTATTTTATTTTTTATGTGTTAACTATACTAAATGTATTTTGAATATAAGCTTGAACACTTTCCCTTCAATGTGACACATCTGTAGATAGTGTTTAAGTGTAATTCTAATATATATTTTTTTCATTTTCAAGGTGCCAGTGGTGTCCATATATAGCCAGAATTACAATGTCTAGGTCCTCCTTGGGTCTCAAGTCTGTCATGGCTATCAGATTACTGGGGCATATATGCATAGTGGTAAGAGCTCCATTAACTATAACATAGTTATATATGTTATAGTTAACTATATATATTTATTTTGTTATATAGTTAACTATAATATAGTTATTTTGAAGTCAGATAGCGCCGGGGTCAAATTGTGGCTTTGTCATTTACTGGCTATGTAACTTTAGGCAAATTATTTAACATCCTGTAGTCTCAAGTTTGGTTGATAATAGTTGGTTCTCAAACTGGCCCCATTAGGTGAGGGGGCAAGGGGAGACAGAAGAAAGAGGGAGGCCACTCCAGATTGGTAGGTGGCAGGTTTGATAAGCGAGGAACATTTACATATAAGGCTAGTCTTGGGCGGCTGCAAGACAAGGAATTCTCTGCATCTGCCTGGACAGAATCTGAGCAGTTATATAGGGGCCTGAAGAGGTTCAGCCATATATACTGGCAGGAGGGTCTCAACAACACATTGCTCTCTCAGGCTTGCATCCTTGAAAATGGTTGCCACTGTGGGAACAGTGGGCAGAACGTACATTCCAAGGACAAGGGACGGGGGTGAGGACTCTCCAATTGCCCAGGTCCAGCTTGGGGGTCAATTGGCAGTCACGTCCTCTCGACGACCTCCTTCAACAATAATATATTGTAAGAGTTAAATGAAATAACACATGAAAAGTGAGTAGCTCCAAGAGCCATAAGTGGTGAGTGTACAGTGATTGGAAGTTATAGTAGCTACGCAGACTAGCAGGTGCTTTGGCTCCAAATCCCTAAGGGGACCCCTCATTCTGGAGAATCAGGGAAGATCCCCCATGACTGCAATGATACACTTTGCCTAGATGAGAAACAAGATGAACTTGCTTCCACTACACCTCATTCTCTCTGAGACATACCTTCATTGTTATTTGCTTTTATAATACATGGAGTGGGGAGGTCTTGATTAGAGCGCACAGAGCAAAGATCAAAACAAATACAGGGTAAGCACCCACTTCCTGCCACAGCAGACACAATATTCAAAATGAATAATCAAATCACAGAATCAAATATTACCACCTGCCACAACTTATGATAAAATAATAACTTCCTTATTCAATATAATTTTCAAGTAAAATATATACTGCCCCAAAGCCCAGTAAATTACAATCTAGGGTCACATTAGAATTACTAGTTATAAACTCTGGCAAAAAGTAATGTTTTCTGAGGACTGTGGTAGTGCAACTGTCGACAAACCTTTCTGTGAAGGGCCAGATAGTAAACAGCTCCGGTTTACTCAATTTAGATTGTAACATGAAAACAGCCATAGATAATGTGTAAATAAGCGAGTGTGCCTGTATTCCAATAAATCTTTATTTACAAAAACAGGTGGTGGATGGGATTTTGGCTCACGGGCTATAGTTTACTGGCTCCTGGTGTAGAGATCAGGAAAAGAAGAAAATCCCCTGGATTTAACTTCACTATGGCTATTGTCAATCCTAGCCAATTGCCTTGCAAATTTAAAGCTCAATCAGGAGAATTTTCCCCTTGAGACATTAATTATGACACCCTGCATTTCATAGGCTAGGTACAGGATACTCTCGCTCTTGGAAAGTGCCATCTGAAACACTAATTCATTATTTAAAATGGGGAAATTTGTGGGTTTGCAGAGCGACACATAAATTCTCTGGGTCTTTTCCTAAAATTCTTTTCTTCCACATAGTTTCAAATGCAGTATGCTAATTTCTCCTTTCAGTTTCCTTTGACCTCTGCATTTCAGTCACCCCAATGCCAAATTGAGGACAGCTTCTGTCTTGGGACGCAGCCTGCGCTCCCTTGTTCTGTCAGTTAGTCAACCGATCTTGGTCATGCAACGTGTGTCATGATTTAGGCAGTGTGGGGTGGCTGTGGCACTGAGCTGGTATCTACTTTGATATCAGGCAACTTAGTTCACATCATCAGCTCGATGGGTACAGCAAGAAAGAATCTGAAGTCCCCGGGAGAAGTCAGATCATGTCACTTAGGAACAACATTCTTCTATTTAAATGTGCTATTCCCGTACAGTAATAAAGAGCTGGGTCGAAACAAAAGTACCTGGATCACACAAGTCAAACAGAAGAGAAGAAACACAAGATGGTGAATGGCAGGGTGGGAAATAATCCGAAAATGACCCCAAGCAATTCCTCCTGTTCCTTGTTCAAGTGTATCAAAAGGTGGAGTCTGATTCCCCTCCCCTTAAATCTGGATTGGTCTTCATGACCTGCTGAGCAATAGAACTTGGCACAAGTGATGTATTCATCCTTTTGAGGCTAGATTATAAGAAACTTTGCAGCTTCTGCCTGGATCTCTCAGAGCATTAGCTCTTGGGACACTCTCTCTTGGGTACCTGACACCTTACATAGGAAGACTTGACCACTCTATTGGGAGAGAGGCCTCATGGAAGACACGGAGGGACCAGTCTTGTGAGTGAGCCCTCTTACACATCCAGCCCACTTGAGTGTTCACAGGTAATGGAAGTGTCTGATAATTAGCTTTTTTTTTTAATTATAATGTAAGCACCTGACATTAAGCTTTTGCTTGCTGAGGCATCCATTTCAAAGACATGCATCGCCAATAAACACATTACCAGCTACACAACTCGATAAAGAGCCAGGCTGCCCCACTCATGAAGTTCCCCACATTAGAAAGCCCTGGATGACCTAGACAACTGACCGCTTGAGTGACCCTATTTCCCCTCCCATGCTTTAATTCCTGCTCTTCTGTTTTAAACTCACCAACAAAGAGAGAACCTGTAAAACCCTAGTCACCCCACCCGCAACCCCAGTAAAGGCAGAATTCAGGTCTGTGCTCTTTCTGTCTCTGCCTTCGACCTTGCTGTGTGGCCCGGGCATGCTGTGTACCCTTCAGGACTTGTGAGTAATAAACCTTATTATTTATTTATTTTTTTTCTTCAAAATCCCCTGATGGTTGTTGCGAGGTGTGTCTTGCAATCATAATAAGAACCACACGGGCTGGTCCAGCCGCAACATTGGCTCTGGTCAGGGAAATATCTGTGAGGCTCACCACAAGTAGTTGGGCCCAGGTCAGTCCCTAGGCATTCCTAGCCAATAGCATCACTATCCAGAGACTGAGAGACAACAAGCGCATGGCTCTATTCTCAGCCACTATCTGCTGCAGTCACAGGAGACATCCGAGTAGGGACCACGGGCTGAGCCCCAGTCAACCCCCAGGCTCACGAAAGATAATAATAAGTTTTTGGAAGCCACTAAATTTGGAGATGGCTTATTCTGTAGCATATGGCTCGTTATGATAACTGAGGTAGCCAGGAAAAGTAATTAAATCCCCCTTTCTGGGAAACATAGGCAACTGATTGATACGTATGCCTCACACGGAGAGGACACTAGACTCCAAACTTACCAGGGGGGTTGTGGCTTTTTAGAAGATGAACAGTGAACTTTTGACATGACAAATAACCGAAAGTGGGAAACCAAGCTAGTCGGATACCGCCAGTGGGGAGCAAAGATGACAGTTTGGGGTGAAATTTTTAGCTGGCTTCTTTCTTGAATCAGCTCCTGCAGGGATGTCCTGGGAATCTGGGAGGCTGTGCTTGGAAGCAAGTGTACCCCAAGGTCACCATGCCTAGGGAAGTTCCCTTCTTTTGTGTGTGTCCTAAACTAAATGTCTCAAGTTCAACAATAGACCTTGAGGTATAAGAGGAAGTTCTCTCAGAACAAAAACTACAATAAAACAGCTAATAATGACTCCCGTGGGTGCTGCAGCTCTAGGTTGCAGATCACATGGGACTTTTATGCAGTGGGGGTATGGAAGGTGGAAACAGACTATGAAAAGTCATTTAGTAGGAGTCAATGTTTGTGGAGAAAGTATAGCCTCTAGTGAGTTGGATTTGGGAAGTCAAGTACCTTCTTTATTCATTCCCTTTCTACTTCCTGTGTTCAGATTCTTGGTCCTTTTATCTATTGTTCTCTTAATGGGTTTTGTTGTTGTTTGTATGTGTTTCAAAATTTGTGTAAGCCATTTATGTACTTAAGATAGGTTTCCCTCACTGTCATATTTAACTATAAATCCTATTTACTATTTCTTTAATTGGCTTTATTTTTTTGGACATATTGAAGTATACCATTCAAAAAATTAATCTCTCTGTTCTTATGCATTCTTCCTTTGCTTTTAAAATTTTTTAAAGTTCCCCGCTCTGCTGCATCCTATAGGTTAGAATAGCCATTGAAGTGTTTTTTCCCTTTTTTTTAGATTATAAAATATTTAATTAAGTAAAAATCATTTTATCATATTAATATTGCCGTTTCTGGCAAAGCTAAAGCAAATTTTTCATTAATAAAGAAATGATCAATTGGGCATTTCCAATTGTTTTAAGGCTGACTGAATATGTTACTTAAAACAACTAAAAGAATACATTTGATGAGAGATGTGTTGATTTTATGACTGCATGTAAGTCCATATAAAATGAGAAAATGTTCTAATGATCTATTTATTCCTCATTCTTACTGGTTTGGAAGTTCTTCCCAAGTTACTAAATTCTGCAGTATTGTGTTTTGCAAAGCTTGTAGCACCAGAATGCTAATTCTGCAGAATGTTAATTAATATTGCATGATAAAAGGGTTTTGTGGTAAAACACATTTGGGAAATATTGTTTTGAACAAAATTGGATCGATTTTTTACTCAAGGACTTCTCAGAGTATCTAATGTATGTTATGAGTTTCTAGGAGTGTGCTGTAACATAGTAAAAGCAGCATTAACTAAGCTTACTTACCCTTGCTGCTGGAGCATCTTGCAGGACACCTGTGAACTGGAACACACTTTGGGTAATGCTGATGTGTTGAAAAAGCTCCTGAACTGAACGTTAGGAAATCTTGAACAAGGCTCTCAGCCAAAGCAAAGCAGTTCCCTCATCTGTGTAATAAGCCCTGGACTCTCATGATAATTAGAAATCTGTAAAGTGTCTCCAGCAGTTCTGTCCAGCTGTGGGTTCTTTGTGTCAGAGTTGCCCAAGGAAATCACAGGCACTCTTTCAGCACCTGCTCTCAGTGTGGTCCCCTCTACAACTGAAAATGCTGAAGGAATTTTAGGTGACCTGTAACATCTTGTCTACCTTTGACGTTCTTGGTCAAAAGCTCAACACTTGGAATTTTATTACAGAAATAAGTTGTAATATCTGGTCTACATAATGCTATTTGATTATGGAATTTTGTCTATGACATATCTGGGAAGTTTGAATTGAACAAGGGAAAACTCAGAGCAGGGTCTCCTATATGTCGGGTCACCATACCTCGCGGTTTGTCCCAAATATTTCTCCTTTATTCTCAGTGCCCTGGCATAATCATTAATAGCATCCCCTTTCATTTCAAAGGCTAAATGATTTAAATGATAACTTATATGCTCATTTTGTCTCTACTCAAAGTCCAACCACTCCCTGGCTCCTGACGATTTTTAAAAAAGGTAAGAGTTGGGGCGCCTGGGTGGCTCAGTTGGTTAAGCGACTGCCTTCGGCTCAGGTCATGATCCTGGAGTCCCGGGATCGAGTCCCGCATCAGGCTCCCTGCTCGGCGGGGAGTCTGCTTCTCCCTCTGACCCTCCCTCCTTTCATGTGCTCTCTCTCTCTCTCTCTCATTCTCTCTCTCAAATAAATAAATAAATAAAATCTTTAAAAAAAAAAAGGTAAGAGTTGTTGTGTTAATGTCAACTAAGTAGAGGTACTCTTTTAATAAAGGAGGTTTTATGTACTATCTTAGGTGATTCTCACAAAACTCTATGAAGTTGGCACTAATACTGTCTCCATTTATGGACAGAGAAACCATCATATAACTCGTTTAGTAAGTGATGGAGATTTGAACTCCAAAAATCTGATTTCAGAGCTCCCTCTTAAATATATACTACAGTATTCTTTCCAGCCTCTAATACCAGTGATTATAGCTCTAAAACATGTGGTCTACTATTTCGGTCAAACTATTATTTCTTTGTTGAAATATCCCACCCCTTTCCTTTCCTCCTTTATCTGTAAGTCCTATTCATTCTGTAAGTCTTTGCTTATAATGGTCTTCACCACATAACCTTCTGCTTCTACTCTGGCTCATAATGACACAGAATCAGTTAGAAGTGCACTGGCAGTTAATGTCTCTGTCCACATTTCAATGTATTGTCAGATATCCCCTCTGAGGGTCATAAAGGATTCCACAGTTGTACACCTATTCCCAACCCAGCTGGAAGTTTTTGCAGGCCTGGGATCTATACTTTCCCAAGTGTCTGCTAAGGTGTAATGCTATCATACCCAAAACCATCTTAACCCTCCTTTCCCACAAAGAAGGAAAATGCAAAAAAATAATGAAAAAAATCCACAGCTTCAAAATGTCTGTGTGTTTTTGGCTATCGATTCAATATCAATGGGTCAGAATTATCTAGCTTTGACTTTGTTCCTTGGTGACAGCAGACAATCATTTTCTTCAAGCCCTGGTTTCCTCATCTGTGGATGATTATCTCTGTGATAACACATGCTTCACCTGGTTTAAAGGATTTTATGTGGATCTAAAGCAATAACTTGCGGAGAAGTGCTTTGTAAATTGTAATATGCTATTCAAATATATGGAGTTGATTATTGACAATGATAAAGTATCTTGGATCTGTAGGCATTTCTTTCTGATTTGGGAGGAGAGAAATTTGTAAGCAACAATTTTCTGAAGTCTTCATCCAGTTTGAAATCTGCTATTGCCCAGTTTGTTCTAATGAATTTACTGGAAAGGCAGGATCTAGGAAAGCCATAATCAACAAGCAGCTTTCAGGACAGCCTCCAGGAGGCTGGAGGAGGTACTTGGTGCCAGGGGCCGATGCTCACCTCTTCCATTATAATGCAAATAAGCTTTCTAGAGAAGCTGATTTGTTTGAGGAGGCTTGTCAGCAGGCAACAAAATCTTCTGCAGTGTAGAAACAGGCATGCAAGTCTTCCCAGGGTTACTAAGATGTTCAGGCATCTTTCTATGATTCATCCTTTGCTATTTCCAACCACTTGGCTCCCCTATTTCCCATGATGAGCTCCTAAACTGTCCCAGGCGGATTGCTGAGCTACCATCCAATAACACCTGGAGGCAGGAAATTAATTTTCTGATGTTCCGACTTCAACCTTCTTTTATCGCACCTTATGTTTGTCTGATATTTTCCCTCACTAACCCCAATTCCAAATATATATTTCCTTCAATAGCCTCCCATCCTGGGGAAGGCTGTCGGGCAAAAGAGGTCGTCTATCAGTGCTTGAAACATGGTGTCAGGGCCAGTTGGCAAAAGAAAGAACCTAGAAGAAATGGCTGTGAAGTGGATGGTGTTTCTTCCCCTCAGTGCCTCTCTAGCGGCTTGTGATAAGAACAACAAATAAACTTGGTGTGGTAAACACGTAATAGGTCAACTTGGCCATTGTTTTCTCTCTTTCACGTTCCCCTGGTTAGTGGGAGCTTTCCCCCATAGAGACCATTTCTGAGTCTCTTTGAACTCTGTTGGGAAGATTATTTTTCATGCTGGCAACCATCTTAATTTTTTGTTTTTCCTGCAAGCAATTCATCCTGCAGACATAGCCTGCCATTTCTCTCCTTCTTGTGTCTGGTTTTATGTACAAAATAAAGTAAGAGTTCCCATTACTCAGAATGGGAAAGAGATAGGAACTCACATTTGTTGAGCCCTCATAATTTACTAGGCATTGTAATCTGAGCTTGCATTTTTTTTAAAGAAAGTCATTTATTCTGACAATCACCAGTACTGAAATATCCATTTCTATACCTATATGACAGTGATATTATATTATTAATCACACACAGAGACACAGGTACACAGTTATATAAAAATGCACATAGCATCATGAGCTACAGTAGAATTCTTTGTGTGTGTGTGTGTGTGTGTGTGTGTGTGTAAGCACTTTGAAATTAACAAGTTTATTACAATAGCGTACAGGTATGTGCTTGCGTATTTTATCTCATGCAGTTCTTATAGCAACTCAGTGAAATAGACATTATTATCCCTACTTTAAGATATCCAATTCTCAGAGGTCCAAAATAGACATAGGGCCTGAACCTAGGTGTGCCTTGACACAAATGCCCTTTTTTTAAATGTCAGCTGAGAGTAATGGAAGATTCTGGCTCTTTAAACTTTCTGATTGAAAGAGCCAGAAAAGTATTTTGATTATAAACCATTCTTTTTTTCTTTTTAAGAAAGAGAGAGAGAGAGAGCACAGGCATGTGGAAGGGAAGGGCAGAGGGAGAGGGAGACAGAGAATCTTTTTTTTTTTTTAAAGATTTTATTTATTTATTTGACAGATAGAGACAGCAAGAGAGGGAATACAAGCAGGGGGAGTGGGAGAGGGAGAAGCAGGCTTCCCACTCCGGAGCTCAATGTGGGGCTCGATGCAGGGCTCGATCCCAGGACCCTGGGATCATGACCTGAGCCGAAGGCAGATGCTTAACGACTGAGCCACACATGCACCCCGTGGAGAGAGAGAATCTTGAGCAGGGTCCCCCCTCTCTTCAGCATGGAGTCCATTGTGCAGCTCGATCTCACGGCCCTGAGATCATGACCTGAGCCAAAATCAAGAGCTAGACACTTAACTGACTGAGCCACCCAGGCACCCCTATTATAAACCATTCTTGATAATACTATTTCTAAAAAGACACAGTTATTTGGTAGGTAATGAATGCTTTTTGACTTAAAAATAATTAAACTCTACTTTGAAATAATTTTAGATTCATATGCAATTGTAAGAAATAATACAGAGATATGATTTACTCTTTACCCATTTTCCTTTAATGGTAACAGCTTTCCAAACTACAGTTGACCCTTGACCGGCACAGGGGTTAGGGGTGTCGACCCCCAGCACAGTCGAAAATCCACCTATAACTTTTGACTCCCCCAAAACTAAACTACTAATAGCCTACTGTTGACCATAAGCCTTATGATAACATAAACAGTTGATTACCACACATTTGTATGTTACATGTATTATATGCTGTGTTCTTATAATAAAGTAAGCTAAAGAAAAGGAAATGTGATTTTAAAAAATCATAAGGAAGAGAAAATACATTGACAGTACTGGATTGTATCAATAGAAAAAAGTTTGCATATAAGTGGACCGGAGCAGCTCAAACACATGTGTTGTAGTTCAAGGGGTCAACCGTACAATAAAATATCAAACCAGTATATTGACACTGCTGCAGCCAAGATATAGAATATTTTCATCATCATAAGCATTCCTAACATTTCCCTTTTATAGTCACATTCACTCCTCTCCAGCCACCACCCCCAACTTAACAACTAGCAACCACTAATCTGTTCTCTATTTCTATAATTTTGTCATTTCAAGAGTGTTGTATAAATGGAATCACACGGTATGTAAACTTAGTGGATTGGCTTTTTTACACTCAGCATAATTCTCTGGAGATTCACCCAGGTTTTTGCATATATCAATAGTTTGTGGCTTTTTATTGCTGAATGGTATTCCATGGTATGGATATACTACAGATGGTCCAACCATTCATACACTGATGGATTGTTTCTAATTTTTGCCTGTTTTGAATAAGACTGCTGTGAACATTTTTGTACAGGTTTTTCAGGTTTGTTTTTTTTTTTTTTGTATGTGTGTGCTTTTCTTTGGGATAAATGCAATTGCTGGATCACATGGTAGGTGCATATTTAGTTTTTAACTGTCAAACTGTTTTCCAGAATGGCTATACCATTCTACATTCCCACTTGCAATGTATGAGTGGTTCAGTTTTCCTGTATCCTTGCCAGCATTTAGGGCTGTCACTATTTTTTTTTTTAATTTAGTCGTTTAGGTAGATATGTAGTAAAAGCTCATTGTGGTTTTAATTTGAATTTTCCTAATGACTAATGACATTGAACATGTTTTCATGTGCTTATTTTTCATCTGTACTGTATATTTTATTCATTAAAATGTCTCTATGTCTTTGCCCATATTTGAATTGGATGATTGCTTTTTTCTATTGAATTTTGATATATTATTGATATTAGTCCTTTGTCAGATATGTGGTTTGCAAATGTTTTCTCCCACTCCAGAGCTTACCTTTTTCATCCTCTTAATAGTATCTTTTGCAGAGCAAAAGTTTTAATTTTCATGAAATCCAATGTATTAATTTTTTTCATTTTATGCATTATGTTTTTGTTGTCGAGTCTAAGAACCTTTGTTTAGCCTTAAATTCTGCAGCTTTTCCCACATTGAATTTCTTTTGCATCTCTATCAAAAATCAGTTAGATTTGTCTGTGTGGGTCTATTTCCAGTTCTGTCTGGGTCTGTTCTTCTCTGTTGATCTGTATGTCTCTCTTTCCACCAATACCACAGTCTTGATGGTAGACAGGTAGACAGACTCCTCCCATATTTTTCCCCAAAATTAGTTTAGCTGTTCTAGCTTCTTTGCCTTTTCATATATATTTTCCCCACGACATTTCTGTGATCATATTTTTCTGATTTTCTTTTCTTTTCAAAAAATATTATTTTTTTTTCTTTTCTAAGAATATTATATAAAAACCACCATATTCCCCTTAGACTTTCCACTAGTAACCTGTTAACCGAGACATATTTGTTTTTTTCTTATTCTTCTCAGCCAATTCTATTTTTTTCAACTCTGTTTTATAGGTACTTCCATCAATCTTTATTTCTGGCAATAAAATATCCTAAACTGAACTCATTAGTTCTCCATTTAGGACGTTGTATATTCAGGATCTAGGGAGGATATTGTATTTTATAACTTCAACCATGTCAATAAGTAGATTCTAGGGGAAGGAGTTAAGATGGCGAAGAAGTAGGGGGACCCTGGGCTTTCCTGATCTCCAGAACACAGCTGCATTGAGGTCAGATCACTTGGAACACACAGGAAATTGATCTGAGGATTGGAAGAAGGATTTTCAGGGTTGGAGAGAGAGTGTAGGTGCAAGGTGCATGGAAGTGAATTGGGGGAGAGAAAAGTTCCTCTGCTGTGGAGGGGAGGGAACCCTTGCCATGGGGAGAGAAAAGGGAGAGAGGAAGAGAGGAGTTGAGAATATCTCTTGGACCACAGACTGGAGAGCTGGGGAACTGAGTGATTCCGGCTTTTGCAAACAGTGAGTGGAGCTCAAGCCCAGAGATTTTGGAAGTGCTCAACTTTCACTGGACAGGAGATGTAACATACACTCCTGGAGAGAAGGAGGCTGGGGGCGAGGGGTACGGGGGAACACGCACAGAGTGCTGTGGGGATCTCTGGGGTTGCACTGGGAAAGATCGTTTCCCTTCTCAGTACTTATGGAAGAGGGTATATTGCCTCTCCAAGTACAAAAGACCCTGCAGGCACCAGCAAATAGCCTTTAGTTGGCAGTGAACAAAGGTGCTGGATCACCTGGTCACTGCTTTTTGTGGTGCTACAGCACAGAATCCGCACCCTGGGCAGGTCGGGAACTGTTCTTCTGGGACAAAGGACACTAGTCAGAGCGCAGTGAGTCTCTAATCTGGTGGGGAGGGAGAGGATCGGAACAGTGTGGGCTCCTTTAAGTTTTAGAGTTTTGAACCCCGGCCTCTACCAAAGATAAAACACGGGAGAGCTGGGCGCTGGGCATGCTCATGGCCCTCACTTTTCTGTGAGGGCTTCTTGAACAACGGGCAGCGTGAGATCCCCTGTCCTGGGACAAAAGAGCAGCCTGTCGCCATTTTATCTCCGCCACCAATATAGTGGGACATCAGAGAGCAATACAGCGGGCCCTCAGGTGGGGTGGGAGCTGCTGACATCAAACTCCGCCCCCTGGGCTTGGCAAGTGCTGGTTTTACTGGGGCAGGAGTGACTCTGAGCCAGGGTAGCAGGCC
Source organism: Eumetopias jubatus (assembly GCF_037043125.1). Classification (NCBI taxonomy): domain Eukaryota; kingdom Metazoa; phylum Chordata; class Mammalia; order Carnivora; family Otariidae; genus Eumetopias; species Eumetopias jubatus. Next base: position 122,516,650 of record NW_028274810.1, read on the forward strand.
TTTCCCCCAGAAGAGCAACACTGGAGACCTGCCACATGCACCGTCTACTGATCATACAGTGCTTCACAGCATCCCCTTCAGTTCTGGTGGAAATAAGACCAGGCTGTATTTTTCTTTTAATTCTTTTTTTTTCTTTTTCCTTTGCAATCAGGCTTACAGTTTTTTGTGTGTGTTTCTTTAGTTTGCTTTTCCATTTCCTTTTCTCTTCACTTTTTGGGGGATCAGGCTTCTTTTTTTTTTTTTCCCTTTCTTTTTATTTTTTTTCCTTTCTTTTTCATTGGAATTAGGCTTATAGTTTCTTTTTTTAAAGATTTATTTATTTATTTTAGAGAAAGAGAGAGTGAGCATGAGTGGGAGGGGCAAAGGGAGGGGGAGAGATAATCTCAAGCCGACTTCAATGCGGAGCTTGACCGTCAGATCACAACCTGAGCCAAAACCAAAAGTTACACATTTAACCGACTGCTTCACCCAGGCACGCCCCCCCACCGTCCCTTTTTAAAGATTTTTTTATTTATTTGAGAGGGCGGGGAGAGAGAGTTCTTTGTTGTTACTTTTTTTTTCTTTTCTTTTCTTTTTGGAGCAGCTTCTTTTTTTTTTTTCCTTTTTCTTTCTTTCTTTTTTTTCCAGGCTTTTTTCAATAAACAAATCAAAGCACACCTGGATAAAGGTCCAAGCACTCCCTACTGCAAGAAAGGAGGAACTCTGCTGAGGACTGACCTGTGGGAAAGATCAGACAAAATGCAACAGCAGAGTGCATACAGCTTACACCAGAAACACTTCCTGAAGTGCCAGGCGCTGGACAGTGTATGACTCTTTTTAATATAGCATTATTCTGAGGTACAGGAAACATAACAAGCTTTCATAGTCTACAAAAGATAGAAACTTAGCCAAAATGATGAGACGGAGGAATTCTTCCCAAAAAAAGGTCACAAAGATATCACAGCCAAAGACTTGCTGAAAACAGATATAAGCAATATATCTGAACAAGAATTTAGATCAATGGTCATAAGACTATTAGCTGGACTTGAAAAAAGCATAGAAGACAGCAGAGAAACCCTTATTACAGAGGTAAAAGACATAAAAACTAGTCAGGCTGAAATAAAAATGCTATAACTGAGATGCAAGACAGACTGGACATAGTCACTACGAGGACTGAAGAAGCAGAGGGGAAGATAGGTGATATATGGAAAATAATGAAGCTAAAAGAAGAGGGAAAGAAAACTATTAGATCACAAAGGTAGACTTAGGGAACTCAGAGATTCCATAAATTGAAATAATATCTGTATCAGAGGAGTCTCAGAAAAAGAAGAGTGGGCAAGTAGGGGCCGAAGGTTTATTTGAACAAATTATAGCTGAGAACTTCCCTAATCTGGGAAAGGAAACAGGCATTCAATTCCAAGGGGCACAGAGAACTCCCCTCAAAATCAACAAAAATAAGTCAACACCACAACATATCCTAGTGAAACTTGCAAAATACAAAGATAAAGAGAGAATTCTGAAAGCAGCTAGGGAAAGAAAGTCCTTAACCTGCAAGGGCAGACACATAAGGCTAGCAGCAGACCTGTTCACAGAGATCAGGCAGGCCAGAAGAGCGGCATGATATATTCATCTCGCTAAATAGGAAAAATATGCACCCAAGAATACTTTATCCAGCAAGGCTGTCATTCAGAATGGAAGAGATAAAGAGTTTCTAAGACAAATAAAAACTAAAGGAGTTCATGAACACTAAACCAACTCTGCAAGAAATGTTAAAGGGGACCCTTTGAGTAGGAAAGAGAGACCAAAAGTAACAAAGCCTAGAAAGGAACAGAGATAATCTACAGGAACAACTTTACAGGTAATACAATGGCACTAAATTCATATCTCTCAGTAATTACTCTGGATGTAAATAAATAAATAAATAAATAAATAAAAGACATAGGGCATTAGGATGGATAAAAAAACAAGACCCATAGATATGCTGCTTCCAAGAGACTCGTTTTAGACCCAAAGACACCTCCAGATTGAAAGCAAGGGGGTGGAGAACCATTTATCATGTTAATGGACACCAAAGGAACCTGGAGTAGCCATATTTATATCAGACAAACTAGATTTTAAACTAAAGACTGTAATAAGAAATGAAGAGGGACACTATATCATAATAAAGGGGTCTATCCAACAAGAAGATCTAACTATTGTGAATATTTATGCCCCTAACTTGGGAGCAGAGAAATATATGTCAATTAATAACAAACTTAAAGAAACACATTGATAATAATACAGTTATGGTAAGGGACTTTAATGCCCCACTCACAGCAATGGACAGATCATCTAAGCAGAAGATCAACAAGGAAACAAGGGCTTTAAATGACTCGCTGGACCAGAGGGACTTAACAGATATATACAGAGCACTTCATCCTAAAACAGCAGAATACACATTCTTTTGGCGTGGACATGAAATATTCTCCAGAATAGATCATATACTGGGTCACAAATTAAGCCTCAACTGGTACAAAAAGATTGAGATCATTCCCTCCCTATTTTCAGACCACAATGCTATGAAACTTGAAGTCAACCATAAGAAAAAATTTGGAAGGACCACAAATACATGGAGGTTAAAGAACATCCTACTAAAGAATGAATGGGTCAACCAAGAAATTAAAGAAGAGTAAAAAAACCACATGGAAGCAATTGAAAATGAAACCCTACTGTCTAAAACCTTTGGGATGCAGCAAAGGCAGTGGTAAGAGGGAATTAGTAGCAATACAGACCTTCCTCAAGAAGCAAGAAAAGTCTCAAATCCACAACCTAACCCTACACCTAAAGGAGCTGGAAAAAGAACAGCAAATAAAGCCTAAATCCAGGAGGAAAAGGTAAATTATAAAGATCAGAGCAGAAATCAATGACACAGAAATAAAAAACAATTAGCACAGATCAACAAAATGAGGAGCTGGTTCTTCGAAAGAATTAACAAGATTGATAAACCCCTAGCCAGACTAATAAGAAAGGAAAAAGAAAGGACCCTTGAAGCACCTGGGTGGCACAGTCAGTTAAACATCTGACTCTTGGTGTTGACTCAGGTTGTGATCTTAAGGTCCTGGGATCGAGCCCCTTGCCGGCTCCACACTCAGCACAGAGTCTGCTTGAGATTCTCTCCGTCTCCCTCTGCCCCTCCCATTCATGCTCTCTTGCTCGCTCTCTAAAATAAATAAATAAATAAATAAATAAATAAATAAATAAATCTTTTTTTAAATTAAAAAAAATTTAAAAGACCCAAATAAAATCATGAATGAAAGAGGAGAGATCACAACCAACACCACAGAAATGCAAACAATTGTAAGAGAATATAAGAGCAATTGTGTGCCAACAAATTAGGCAATCTGGAATAAATGGATAAATTTCTAGAAACACAAACTACCAAAACTGAAGCAGGAAGAAATAGAAAATCCAAACAGACCCATTACCAGCAAAGAAGTTGAATCAGTAGTAAGAAACCTCTCAAAACACAAGAGTCCAAGGCCAGATGGCTTCCCAGGGGAATTCAACCAAACATTTAAAGAAGAATTAATACCTATTCTTCTGAAACTGTTCCAAAAAAATAGAAATGGAAGGAAAACTTCCAAACTCTTTGTATGAGGCCAATACTACCTTGATCCCCAAACCAGACAAAGACCCCACTAAAAAAAGAATTACAGATCAATATCCTTGATAAACATGGATGCAAAAATTCTCACCAAGGTACTAGCTAATAGGATCCAACAGTACATTAAAAGGATTATTCACCACAACTAAGTGGGATTTATTCCTGGGCTGCCGAGGTGTTTCAACATCTACAAATCAATCAATGTGATACACCACATTAATAAAAGAAAGGATAAGAACCATATGATCCTCTCAATAGATGCAGAAAAAGCATTTGACCAAATACAGTATCCTTTCTTAATAAAAAACACTCAACAAAGTAGGGATAGAGGAAACATACTTCAACATCATAAAGGCCATATACACAAGATCCACAGCTAATATTGTCCTCAATAGCGAAAGACAGAGCTTTTCTCCCAAGATGAGGAACACAACAGGGATGTCCACTCTTGCCACTGTTGTTCAACACAGTACTGGAAGTCCTAGCCTCAGCAATCAGACAACAAAAAGAAATAAAAAGCATCCAAATAAGCAAAGAAGTCAAAACTTTCACTCTTCGCAGACAACATGATACTCTATGGAGAAAATCTGGAAGATTCCACCAAAAAATTGCTAGAACTGATACAGGAATTCAGCAAAGTAGCAAGATATAAAATCAATGCACAGAAGTCTGTTGCATTTCTATACACCAACAATGAAGAAGCAGAAAGAGAAATCAAAGAACTGATCCTGTTTACAATTGCACCCAAAACCATAAGATACCTAGGAATAAACCTAACCAAAGAGGTAAAAGATCTCTACTCTGAAAACTATAAAAATATGCAAAAACATTCCATGCTCATGGATTGGAAGAACAAATATTGTTAAAATGTCTATACTGCCCAAAGCAGTCTACACATTCAACGCAATCCCTGTCAAAATAACACCGGTATTTTTCACAGAGCTGGGACAAACAATTCTGAAATTTGTATGGAACCAGAAAAGGCCCCAAATAGCCAAAGGAAAGTTGAAAAAGAAAACCACAGCTGGAAGCATCACAATTCCAGACTTCAAGCTGTATTACAAAGCTGTGATCATCAAGAAAGTACTGTACTGGCATAAAAACAGACATATAGATCAATGGAACAGAATAGAGAACCCAGAAATGGACCCTCAACTCTATGGTCAACTAATCTTCAACAAAGCAGGAAAGAATATCCAATGAAAAAACAGCCACATGCAGAAGAACGAAACTGGACCACTTTCTTACACCATACACAAAAATAAATACAAAATGGGTGAAAGACCTAAATGTGAGATAGAAATCCATCAAAATCCTAGAGAATAACACAGGCAGCAACCTCTTTGACCTCAGCTGCAGCAACTTCTTGCTAGACACAGCCCCAGAGGCAAGGGAAACAAAAGCAAAAATGAACTATTGGGACTTCATCAGGGTAAAATGCACTTTTGCACAGCAAAGGAAATAATCAACAAAACTAAAGGCAACCAACAGAATGAGAGAAGATATTTGCAAATGACTTATCAGATAAGGGGCTAGTATCCAAATCTACAAAGAACTCATCAAACTCAGTGCCCAAAAAATAAAAACTCTAGTCAAGAAATGGGCAGAAGACATGAATAGACATTTCTCCAAAGAAGACATACAAATGGCTAACAGACACATGAAAAAATGCTCCACATCCCTTGGCACCAGGGAAATACAAATCAAAAACACAGTGAGATACCACCTCATACTGGTCAGAATGGTTAAAACTAACAAGTCAGGAAACAACAGGTATTTGTGAGGATGCAGAGAAAGGGGAACACTCTTACACTGTTGGTGGGAGAGCAAACTGGTGCAGCCACTCTAGAAAACAGTATGGAGCGTCCTCAAAAAGTTAAAAATAGATCTACCCTATGACCCAGCAATTGCACTACTAGGTATTTATCCAAATGATACCCAAATAGTGATTTGAAGGGACACATGCACCTGATGTTTATAGCAGCAATCTCCATAATAGCCAAACTATGGAAAGAGCCCAAATGTCCATCCATGGATGAATGAATAAAGAAGATGTGGAATACACACACACACACACACACACACACACACACACACACACACACACACACACACTGGAATATTACTTAGCCATCAAAAAGAATGAAATCTTGCATTTGCAATGACCTGGATGGATCTAGAGTGTATTATGCTAAGTGGAATAAGTCAGAGAAAGACAAATACTGTATGATTTCACTTATACATGGAATTTAAGAAATAATATATATGAACATAAGGGAAGGGAAGGAAAAATAAAATAAGATAAAAACAGAGAGGGAAATAAACCATAATAGACTCTTAACTGTAGGGAACAAACTGAGAGTTGCTGGAAGGGAGAGGGGTGGGGAGATGGGGTAACTGGGTGATGGGTATTAAGGAGCATTGGTTGTTATACACAACTGATGAATCACTAAATTCTACCCTTGAAACTAGTAATACACTATATGTTAACTAAATTGAATTTAAATTAAAAAAACAGAAAAAAATAGATTTTAGGCACCATGCTATAAACTGTGGGCTATAAAAGATGTGTGGTATACTATATAAGATATAGTATATACAGTGTATATAAAAAGGTATTATTTTTAGTGCAATGTGATCAGTATGATTTCATTTTGTTTTTGTCTTTGAATTAGTTTTGGATTCATTTATTTGGACAGAGCCTACACAGAAGAACTTAAGACATCGAAAAACTGTAAGACAAGCAAGTTTAACATTTATGAGAAGGGACTAAAAGGCACTCTGGAACCACAATTTATAGGCTTTATTAAGAAAATAATTTTCTTCAGCTTCTTGATTCTACCTTTGGTAGTTCTCAGTTAGAATCATATAAACTGAAGCTAGTGAATAGGTAAATATGGCCAAAAATATAGTGAACAAAAAGTACACAGAGTGTGATAATCAGTGATTTCAGCTACCTGGGATATTCTTTTCCAGTGATTGTTTTATGTCATCAGTTTGATTCCATGAACTTGGCGTTAGCTATTGCACTTCCATGGACCAATTGTTTCTGGTGGTTCTCCAGAGACACTTAAAGTCTCTAACTGTTACAAATTTTGCAATTCTGAGAAGATCCTGTCCATGTTTTCAGAGGCTTGGGGCTAATAGTAACAGCGATGTTTCAGAGTAAGGGGCAAAGCCATGTGTAATTCACAAGTAAAGTGTGCACCATACCTGTCTACATAAGTTGTCATGCCACATGTAAGAACACAAAGTTTAGGTTTGTTATTGTTGTTTGTATGTTTTTTAGCCACATGAGTGATATGACTTTTGACAATAGAGTGCTTTATCTCATTCAGAAAATAAACATTGGTATGAAACATATATTTGTGATGGTATGAATGTAGCAGGAAGCAAATGTATAAAATCTTTTAGATCAGTTCCATTCCACATCTAATCTTTACAGTTCTTAGTTACAGGTATAACATAGATCGGCCACATCTTCTAGTAAATTTTCCCCATCAATGTTTTATATTGTGGACAATTTTCCTCTGTTGTGACATATGTCTTGGTAGATTTTGGCAAGTATACATTTGAGGTTTCATTTAATGTTAGAAAGCAGCCATCTTGGCTTTGCTAGATATAATTCTTATGGATCTTAAAACCCATTTGCTTCCAGTATTTCTTTTAGTATTTGGTTCAAAATTTTTGTCTCTAGTAGAATCCTTTAACTTTAACATGGAATTGTCTTTGTATTATAAGAGGTTCACATGTAAGGACTGTATTTAGGGAAGCATACTAGCATGCTGGTATGCTAAAGCATTTTATGTAACTTTAATGGTATCTCTTTTAGTATGATCCTCCACCTTTAGGGTAACAATTTTTCATTTTATGTAATTTTAATGTTCTCTCTTTTACCATGAGCCTCCACCTTAAGAATAGCAATTTTGGGGGGAGGAAGGATGTTTCTTAACTAGTCAAACTCTTTCAAAATTATATCAGAGAATATATTTACCCTTTTACTTTTAACAATTTGATGTGTTCTAGAAAGAACCATTGTTCAGTTATTTGAATCAATTTGGTTTCCAGTAAGGGATTAGATTCTACAAGAGACTAGTTGCTGCATATCTAACTTGCTATTATCCCTTTTCATTTTTAAGATAAGATCTAGTAATAAAAATATATTAAGTCAACTTAAGGGAATGTCCAAAAGACTTGTTCTGGCCACAGATACTTCTTGAACCGTGGAAACACAATCAAGACATTTTCGTTCATTAGGTAAATGTAGGAGAGTTTTTAGATTAAGAGACAGTTTCTAGACTGAGAGTTTTTAGATTGAGAGTTGGCCAAGAATGTGTATTTGTGAATAATTCTGGGTTCCCTAACCATGCAGAGGCTAGAAATGGACTGTGTGATCAAAACACAAGTGTGTACCTTATCATAAGTAGGTAGTTGCCTAGGAAAAAAAATGTTGGTGGTTATCATTAGGAACAGGGGAGTGTGTTGCGTGTGATATCATCAGATTTAAAGGTGATACTGGTGCTAAATCTAAAGATACTTTGAATAGTTTAGCTGTGTCCGCAATTGTTGAGGCAAAGAGAAGCCTTGGTTCCTGGATCAAGGCATATCAGTGGGTCTTTGAAGTATGACACGTGACTGAGTTAATAGCTCTAGAATATGGACTACCGTATCAATAAATACAAAAAAGAATTTTACGATAATCTGAGAAAAATTGATTGGGGTTCTTATGTGCTCTGTGCTAATTATTCTATCTCAGTACATGAGGTTTTTCGCCATAAAAACTCTGGAATTAAAGCTAACTATTTATTTCTTCAGTCACACATAATATAGAAATATTAATCATACCCAGGATATTTTCCTAAGACTTCTAATGATAATTATTCTGTAATACATTTTATACAGAAGTTCCATTTGTAAGGTAAATTCTATCTATTAAACTGAAGTTTGTTTAGATTTCTAACTTGTTTACTTGCTAAGAGTCTTTGGAAATGTTCAGTTACATGTTGAAGATACTCTGAATTGAGAATTACCCATTTTATTTTATTTTTTTCTGATGAAGCCCCCTAATTCAGGTCTGAGCTGATTTATGGAAAGCCAAGCTTCTCTTTTCTTAAACTGTTGTGTCTACCCCAAATTCTGTTTGGGAGTTTTAAAGACTATTTTTTTGAAGACTGCTCTTCATTCGCCTTTGTTTGGCTTACAGTCTCTATTTTTTATGCAATCTAATTCTAAGAGAAAGCCTTCTGAAATTGCTTTTATGTAGCATATCTTTGTTTATTTATGCCTTGTCAGGGCCATTTAAAAAATTAGCATAACAGGGCTATTTAAATTACCTCCTGGTCTTTCCCTCCTTGGTACTTTTAGCAATCTTTCCTGTCTAAAGAACTAACAATTGAATGAAGAAAGGACAGCTAAGACCATCCAGGACAATAACTATCTAGTAAAATCCTGAATTCTATTGCAGATTCTGGTCAAACCTCTAGGCTTAGGAGAAATTTTAATCGTAACCCTCAACTTTTCTCTAGACCCGGGTTTAAATGCAGCCTTTATATGTTGCCTTCTGATGTAGGAATTACAAGAGATTTTATGCAGTGTGATTGTTCCTTTCCTGAGAACACCACTCCCCCAATAGGGAGCAGAGATAGAAGGCAGTGGAGGGTGAGATATGATTAATAAGGAGAAGTTATAGATTTCAAAAGGTTGAACAGGAGTGAGCAAGGGAGCCTTTGTAAGAGGCTCTCTTAAAGTCAGAATTTTGTTTATTTGAAGTCAGCATACAAGCTGAAAAAAGCTGACCACTGATGATTGATTTTCTTGCTTACTATTTTTTTCTGAAGTGCCTCTACATTTTGACATGTAAAAAGTTCCACATAATAGCTATTGTTATTCAAAGTAAAAATAATTTTGTCATTCACCAAGATAAGCCCCAAAATTAGTGCTGAGAGAATTTATAGGGAAGCAGTTGTTTTGCCCGGAACACGTCATGGCTTTGCTACAGATCAGCTTATGACAGACAGGAAAAAGGCCACTGTAGTTGGCCAAGAATGTGTATTTGTGAATAATTCTGGGTTCCCTAACCATGCAGAGGCTAGAAATGGACTGTGTGATCAAAACATAAGTGTGTACCTTGGAAGATGAAATGAACAAAAATAAACAAAATGACCTATTTTCATGAATTGGCAAGATGGATTGGAGACTGATCAAGCCTATGTCTTCATCTGTTACTTATGGAGCACACACTTGTACGTGCAACAGAAAGAAGACAATCTAAGACAAAAGAACCCCAACCATTTGTTCACAAAACACATACATGCACACACAATATATATATATATATATATATATATATACACATGCAACAGAAAGCAGACAATCCAGGACTAAAGAACCCCAGCCATGTATCCATATGTTCATAAAACGCATACATGCACACACACTATAAATATGGTGTACTTTGAAATCAAAAGGTGTCCGAATTCAACTCAAAATGTATTATATAAAACATTCCTGTTTCCTGCAAATCCTATGATAACAAAATGAAGTCATTAGTGAGAACCCAATGTAACAATGTACATTGTTGAGGTGCTAATGGGATTTGCACAAGAAAACTGAAGAATATTCCTCTTGATCCAGTGGTTCTGTGGAAAGCTTACAGTAATCTTGATGGTACCTCCAGAATTGCCTAAAGACAATATCACTACTCAATATTGAAACGAAAACACAGAGCTCAATTTATTGCTTATTTAAGTAAAGGAGACCTATGTTCATCAAGCATGGTCTGTCCAAGCAAAGCAGTCTTCTGGCCTTACACGGTGTTTTGGGGAGAACAATGTTCAGGCACTGGTGGACTTCCAGCAGGATTGAGCAGATTAAAATCAGTTCTAAAAACATGATTACTTAGATAAGATTGCTGTTGAATAATATACATGGGAAGTTTGTGTGTCCACTTGATTGACTTTCAAAAACAAAAAACTATTCCTAGCTGGTTGGTTTTAGAAAGCTTGTTCACTGAAGTGAATTGTTGATTGATTAAATGAGTATAAAACCAGTTGTAATGATTGTTTTTACCATGGCTGTAGAACTGTATTTGATTAATTAAGCAAGGATAAAATCTGTTTGATGACTACTTTTTACCATGGCTACCGAACATTCAGGCTTTTCCCAAAAGTGTTCAAATTATTATTTTTTAAAATTTTCATCATACTTAATGTTAGGGAACAATTATAAATAACAGGCAGTTAGTATAAAAAGCAGTCAGTCAAGGGACACCCATGATGATCAAAACCTGGAGTCAAAGACTCATCAGAAGCCCTTCCCACTACTGAAGCCTCACCCGTACGAGTTGTGATTCACGCAGACCAGTGTGGAGCCTGGAGAGCTCTGTTCTTTTAAGGTTTCCCATGTGATTCTGATGGAAATCCTTGTTCTCTGGATTTACAAGAGATATTTTAAGATGATTTAGTCCTATACTGCTGCTTTACAGGTAAGATCAGTGGGATCAAGAAAATTGTCTAACCTAGCTAATTATTGACACAAACGAGACTAAAACCCTAACTCCTTACTTCACGTCTTGTGACCTTAATTTTGATTTCTGAATGCAAGTGTGGATATTCAAACCCAGAGTTTGGTCAGAATAGCTCTAAGTCTTTTTGGGTTTGTTCCCCAATTATGCTTCTGGATTGTTTTGGTTAAAGTGTTCCTTGAAGATAAGAACTTTGGTTTGTTTATTTATTTATTTACTTATTTATTGTTCATTTCTTAATACCTAGGACAGGGATTGGCACATAGTGAATATATATTCTGAATGACTAGAAGAATACACAAATTAATGAATGACTAGTCTTGCAATGTATGACCATGGCTCTAAAGTAGCTTCTAGGTCCTGGTTCTCTCCTTTTGCCCCTTACTTTCCTCATCTATAAAGCGAAGGTGTAATCGTGGTTGATCCTAAGGATTTTTCCAAATGTGGCATTCTAATGAAGATGGAATCTGTGAAGTTTTTAGTGTGGTGTGTCTGGAAACATTAGTCAGAATGAGAAGCTTCTATATCAGAGGAAAGAATTGTATCAGATATAGGAAGTAGTAATAAAATGCATTAAAATATATAAAGTTATAAAATTATAATCCACAGTTGGATAAGGTAAGAGATCTGAGGAATGATATGAGGGCTTGTAAAACTTTTAACTTTATATTGAGATATTGAAAATAAAAAGATACACTACTGGAACTCACAGTGAATGTGGCCTGATTGGTGATAGAGCCCGTGTACATTTGATAGAAAGGAAGGACACTTCATTGTTGCCACGTCTTGTAGCCTTAGGAGTAGGGTGAGTCAAGAGCACTTCAGGAGTTCCCTCCAAGCGTAGACAAGTCCCAGCAAAGATGAACCAGGACAGACATTATGCCTGGTTGCCTAGGTAACAGATCCCCTTGCTGTTATATTACAAGAACAGTCATGGACAAATGAAGAAAACAATAATCAAGGGGACAAGAAATGTGGTTTGGATAAAATCCACCTGTGAAATAGGTTGGAGGAGGTATTTGGGAGGGTTTGTGCTGCAAAAAATGAGATCACAACTGGAGCAAAATTGAGTTTGGTTTACAGGATGGCACTGCATCGCATGTTCAAGAATATCTAATATGAGATATCCCAAGCTTTTTTCCTGCTGGAGTGGTCATCGACAGTGCCAGTAGATCGAGTTCATTAAGTCAGGTTGTCCCAACTGTTCTGTCTGCTGACAGAATTCTGTATAATTCTCAGAATTTTCTCATTTCTGTTCTCCAAGTGATTGCAGTGAACACGTGGAATAAAACTGATTTGGCATTCTTGTTCTCCCTGCCCAATGGTTGGGGACTGCTTGTTATGGACATTCTCTTAATTTGTAGGAAAATAGATTGAAGGGAAGATGGGGCAGCATCTCAGCCATTCTCAAAGCGATGGCCTTGTGAACATTGTTTCAGGCTCTAGAGAGAATCTATCTTTCAGCTCTGTGTTTTGGCCTTTCTTGGACCAGAAATGGCAGATGGTCAGTTTAAGGAGATGGGCTGCAGACACGACCTCTGGAGAAATGAGAGTCAAAATGGATGCTGTCCAAATGGTGGTTGTCTGATTTGCCAAGAAACAAAACAGGTCTTCTAACACCAACATCCTGGATTTTTGATGGAGTGGCTGTGAGCCCATAATAAAGGCAGAGCTGGGTTCAAATTTTGCCTTTGCTGCTTGCTAATTAGCTCACACTAAGGGGGTTTCTTATACATTTCAAACCGTAATTTCTTCATTGGTAAAGCAAGAGTACTAGTACCCACATTAAAGATTCTTACAAACAATTACGTTAGTTATAAACAAATAAGTGAATTGATAGATGAAAAAAAGTTAGCACAGTATATAACAGATTTTAAGTAGTTATTAAATATCAGCTGTCACTGACATTCTTGGTCCATTTCCATAATAACCTAGATTTAGGTGACAAGTTTCCTTTTTTGTTATCTTGCATTACTTACTGAGATGAGCTGAACACCATATTGAAAAATTCCATTGGTAAATGGAATTTCTCTTTAATTATTTTTATCCTCCACTACTCCTGAATCTCTGGTTATCCTTTATACATGTGAGGTTCAGAAACTACCAAAAACACATTGCCACCTGAGAGCCTGTGTCCCTGTGTGTTTTATTCCCTATTATGTATTATTCCCCAGGCATTGGGGTGGTTGTGTTTTACCCATGTGCTTCCATTCCACGATCAGCCAAATACCTGCTTAAATGTTGTCCTAACAAAGAGGACTGCCAGACTGACCAATACATCTAAAATATGTTCCTCTCCAACCAAGGTGCCTTCTAGGTCCTGACTCTTTTTTATTTGCTTCATAGCACTTTCCCTTGATAAAATTATATATTTCTTTCCTAGCTAATTGCTTATTTCCACCAAAATATAAATGAGAACAAGTTCTTTTTCTTAGTCTTGCTCACTGCTATATATCCACAGCCTAGAATCTCATCTAGCACATTCCACACACACACAAACACACACACACGCCCACACACATGATGGACGGATGAATGGACAGATGGATAAAACTGCAAGTTAATGGTCATAGGTTTGTTCTAAGTTTAAAATCCAAATTCAACCACTATAAACAGTACTGTAATGAAAAGTCCTGTAAATGCTGCTTTGTGTATTTATGTAGACATTTTTCTGGAGAAAGCACTTAGGAATGAATTGCTAGGTCATGGGATAGGTCCATCTTCAACTCTGTCGGATATTGTCAAATTGTTCTTCAACATAGTCATATCTAGTATCTATTTATACCCCCCTTGTGTAACAGTTCCTATATATTCTTATTCTTGTCAGCCTGTTGTATTATGGAATTTTAAAATTTGCCAACCTAATGGTGTGTGTGTGTGTGTGTACAAATGAAATGATATATCATTGTTATTTTAAATATGTGCTTCCATGATAACTACTGAAGAAATCACCCTAAATTCTCTAGTACTCTGTGCAATGATTTATAGCGTTACCACAGTGGTATCTGAGGGACTGAAAATTTTTTACCTTCTCTACCCAGAGACGGGATTTTTAATGAAATGCTTACTCCTCACTTTTAGTTGAATTTTTATTTGTAGTCTCTGTCCTTTGCCTAAGTTATAATGGGAAAAATCAAACAAGCACTAGGTGCTTTTAAATTCTCGGTCTAGCAGTCCTTGGCTTGGGCAAGGCACTTAGCTTCTCTGGAAGTGAGATTAACCAACACTTCTGTCCTCCCTCCCTTGCAAGATTGGTATGAGAATTAACTGAGAATCAATTGAGATAATTGTCAAAAGAATCTCAATTATTATTATATCTCTTCTGCTGACCACTGAAACTCCCCCAGGAAAGCCTTCCACCCTGCGGCTAAAAGGCACCCAGAGAGAGCACATGCAATCCTTTTTAAAGAGTTCAGGGTGGAATTCAAGCTAATCTTGCCCTATGACTTTTTTTTTTCCTTAGCCAGTAAATGGTTCAACTCCACACAGCCTATTGAGCCAGAGGGAGGCCTATTCAACAAGGAATTTACTCCTCCAATAAGGAACACTCCTCCAGCACCTTTGGGTCTGCCCCTCCCATATTAAAAGAACGCGTACGGTCTTCGGTTCCCATGTGACAGTGCCTGCCTCCCAGGATTTCCCAAGGCTCTGGAACAAAGAGCCCTCAGTTAGGTCTCCAGGCTCAGGGAAGGGCTAATTTTAAGTGAGATTTTCAAGTGATGGAAGTTTGTCTTTATGTTTTCACCCTCTTGTTCCTTTTTCATATGCAAGGGCACCATTTGTTCCTACTGCGTTCACACACACACGCGCGCGCGCGCACACACATACACGAACGCACACGCACGCACACACGTACACGAACGCACACGCACGCACACACGCGTGCACACACATGCACTCACACACGTAGACGAACACGCGCGCGCACACACGTACACGAACGCACACGCACACACGAACACACGCGTGCACACACGCGCGCTCACACACACGTAGACGAACACACACACGTACACGATCACACACGTACACACAAACACGTGTGCACACACACGTACACGAACAGGCGCGCGCACACATACACACGCGAACACACGCACACGCGCGCGCGCGCACACACGCACGCACACACGTACACGAACACATGCACACCCCCAATAGTGTTAAATTAAACTTCTCTGTGCTCCTTCCTCCTGACAGAGCTCCTGGGGATTTTCATTTTTGCAAGGATCAAAGCTTTAATCCCTCTAGATTAAGTCCCAGGAATTCCTGAGTCTCACTCAGTTCGTAAATGGAGGATGTGACTGGGGCACAAGAGGGGCCCGGACCAGGAGGGGACCTTGGTCAGAGGTGGCAGGTGAAGGTCTGAGTGGAAGCCAGAGTCTATGTACAGTCTCAGAAGGGAGGCAGTTAGAATGAAATCCTAATTTCATTAGCAGGAAACACGGTGTTTTGGGAGGTTGGAACACGATTTTTAGTCACACACACTTTGAAGTGGAAAGCAATTTGAACGAACGAGGTGTTTTTTTTTCCTTTCCCTTCTTCTTCTTTAAAGAAAGATGTTTGAGGGGGGAAAGAACCCCCACACGGTGCTATAGAGCCCACTTTATGAAAAGGGGCCATCATGACATCGCATTGTAATGCAACCTGTGTATTTAGGGGGTTTTCCTGATGTGTTCACACTGCCTTTCTCTGACAGAAGAGCCCTGTGAAACAAAGCAAGAAAGTGCCTCACTGTGGTATTTTCTTTCTAGAGCAATGTCTTAAAAGCTTCATGCACAAGCCCGTGTTCACATGTCCCACAATGTCCCTCACCACATAAACTAGCCAGTGTGCCTGTGTGGTACAGAGAGCCTTCTATACTTGACTTCATTTCGTCATGTGTATTACTCTGTGAGGAAAGTGTGAAAATGCCTGTCATATTACGGAAGAACTGAGGTTCAGAAAAATTAAGTGGCTGGTGCCAGGTTTCACTGCTGGACTAACAGGATGGTTGATTTTATGTGTCAATCTGGCTGGGCCATGGCCCCTAGATATTCGGTCCAACATTACCCTGGCTGCTTTTGTGAGGGTGTTTTTGGGTGAGATTACCATTTTAATTGGTGGATTTTAAGTAAAGTAAATTAGCCTCTGTCGTGTGGGTGGGCCTCATCTGATCAGCTGAAGATTTGAATAGAAAAAAGACCGGCTTCTCCTGAGCAAGAGGGGATTCTGCCAGCAGAAGGCCTTTGGACTTGAACTTCTACACGAGCTCTTCCTTGGGTCTTCAGCCTGTGGGTCCCCTGTACACATTTTGGACTCAGCAGCCTTCATAATTACATGAGCCAATTCCTTAAAATAAACTCCTCATATATATATATATGTATATGTATATATATACATACATATATATATTCTATTAGTTCTATTTCTCTGGAGAATCCTGACAAATGCAACTAGTCTAGGATTACAAAACAGCTCTCTCAGTGTCTCTCTCTTTCATGTAGCCTCTCAAGTCCACAGTTAGGCAGCCACAGTATACAATCTTCAACTGGTCACAATGGAGAAAGATAACTTTAAAATGAAGTTCACTGTGCAATCAAGGTTTTAGATATTGTCTGAAATCACGCTCACTAGTGAATGGAGTAACACGGAGAGCACAGGGCTAGAGTAAGGACGCTGGGATTTTAGCCTAAATCCAGCACTCACTTGCTCAGTGACCTTGAGCAAGCTACTCGCCATCTCTGGAGATGATGCTTGTAGCTTGGAGATTGATGTGAATTTTCATGATCTATCACTGGACAACAAACCACTCCAAAACCTAGTGCGTTAAAATGACAAAAAAAAAAAAAAAAAAAAATCATTTGTTTGCTCACAATTCTGCAATTTAAGGAGGGATTGGTGCAGATGGCTTTTTTCTGCTTCACATAGAACATCTTAGGCTAAAACCCCCAAGATGGTTCCTTCACTCCCATGCCTGCTGGCTGCTGTGATAGTCACTGAAACATCTGTTTTTCTTCACTTAATCTTTCCACAGGACCAGCTGAGTTCCCTTCACTGCATGGCAGTGTCTTACATTTTGTCTGACTCACGGTGAAAGAAGCTTCCAGGCCCTTAAAACCTAGAGCAAGTCTTGGCACAGCATCTCTTCTGTCTCATTCTATTGGTCAAGGTCTGTCACACAGATTAGCATAGAACCAATGACAGGGTATGACACAGGGGCTTAAATAGCTTGAGACATGTCCCACTGGGAGCTGCAAAAGTAACAGTCTGTCACAATGAGAACTAAATAAGAGGATGTTAACAGAGAAGTCATTTAAGAATAAAGGGGATCTCACAATAAACTGACTTACAGGGTGAAGCTCAGGACCAGGTATAAAAAAGGCAGAATGGATTCAAATAAAAAATAAGGCTTAGTTTCATGGTTCTTTGCCCTCCACAAAACATAAGCACAGACATCTGTGGCAGACTCAGGTCGCCTCTGTGGACCAGGAAGAGAAGAGAAGGAATTATTTTTCTTCTATTAAAGTGAGGTTCAGAGAAAATAAGTAACTTACACAATGTCGCACGGTTGTGGTAACGCAGGTAGGTGGTCAATGTCAGTTATGTGCTGGCAAACCAACTCACCAAAGGGAAAAAAAAAAGAAAGAAGAGCAGGGAAAGGGTAAGGAGAAGGTGAAAAAGAAGAGGAGGAAGAGGAAGAAGAAGAGGAGGAGGGAGGAGAAGAAAAAGTCAAATTGTAACATTTAATCATTTCTGTGGTATAAATACTCCCAACATAGCTGACTCTAAGCCAACGTGGGAAGAGATGCACATAATCAGCTCCCGTGAGCCAGTAATTCCGGTCTAGCACACCACTAACCTGGGGGAAGCAAACCATGGTTGCTCAGAAAGTCAAGGTTCTGAAGTCAAAACTTCTGAGAAAAGACATATTTATGAAATTTCAATGATCCAAAGCAACTAGCCCTGAGACTCCAAATGGTAAACATTTTGCCTCCCCATGTTGCAGAAGAGGAGAATCACCTCGTATTCTGTTTGAAGCAGGGTATTTCCCTGTATAAAGTAAAATAGGAAACAAAGAAATAAATAGATAAAATGAAATATACAATTTGTCCTTGGTTACCTCTCACCTTCTTTTGGAGCCTCCACCAAGAAGAAGTATACTCCTGAAATGTCTCCTCCATCTGTGACAGCATGCCTGAGCCTGTAGAGTTTTGGTCTTTCCACTCCTCTCCCAAATGAAATACTTATAAAGGAATTTAATCATTGGTAATGGCTTAATTTATTAAGATTCCAGAGTATTAGGCAGACCCAAGTTTATTGATGACTCACTCCAAAACGCATTTGTAAGTCATTTGTAAGTCAGTTGTTCGGAACTTAGTGCACATTATCCCATATAAATTACGATATAAACGTCCTTACACAAAAGTCTATTTTACTAAGATCAATGAACCCTTACAGATTTCCACTAAAAGGCAGAAAATGATAACTATTGTAAAAATCAATACATTGCATAGACAACCAAATTGAATGAGATATTTTGAAATGATTTCTTTTTTGTTGTTGTTTCTACAGGTAAATTAGGTTTAATGAGAGGAGATTAGGAGTGTCACTGGATGTTTTGTGAAGATGAGAGAGTTCTTGACACCAATAGTTTTATGGGTAGATGGTCATAATATTGCTTTTCACCAGTTTCAATTAAGTGTATTTTTAATGCTATGCTTCATGCATTCTAATCACTACTAGTGTTGTGTTTGGGGAAATCACAAGTGAAACAAAGAATTTTGAGATAGGGAAATGGAAGGAGACTGAAAGAGGAGATATTATCTTAAAGAACTAGTTCATGAGTATGTTCTGTACATCACTAGTCCCACAGATTGCTCCATGATCAATTAAGTTTGGAAACCGAATACTAGGCCCTTATTTGGATAGTCACATTGCATGTTAACATAGAAGTCATTTAAGAATAAAGGGGGTCTCATAATAAACTGACTTAACCTGTAATTTCTTAAACTTATTAGACAGCAGGTTACTTTGCTTAAATAATATTTATTAACAGCCAGCAAAACTGGTAAATTCTAGTGCAGTGTTTTTCCAACTGTGGGTCATGATCCAATAGTGGTTCATGAAATCTATTTGAGTGGGCTGTGTAAGCATTAAAAAAGAGAATAGAATAAAAAATTTCAGAATGCATTGCCAAGTATGTATTGTTCCAGACAAAACTGTGAGGTGCACCTTGTTTTAGGAATGTGTGCTTATATGTGTGTATTAGATAACCATGAAAAATGTATTTCTTATTGTGAGTTAAAACTCTTTTTAGCACACTTTTTCTTAACAAAATTGAAAAATTGGAACAAAGGATGTCAGTTTATTCACTGTTACTTTATTGGGATATTAGATCAATAGAACACAATATATTTAACATACATGTATGTTAAAAAAAATGAATGTCCATGATTCTAGTATACAAGTGAGAACATTACCGATACCATTTTAACTAAGAGCACCTCTTACTCTTTTATTCCATTTTTGGCTTCCCTATAAAAGGTAACCAAAGAAGACATACAAATGGCTAACAGACACATGAAAAAACGTTCATCATTAGCCATCAGGGAAATTCAAATCAAAACCACACTGAGATACCACCTTACACCAGTTAGAATGGCAAAAATTGACAAGACAAGAAACAACAAATGTTGGAGAGGTTGTGGAGAAAGGGGAGCCAACCTTACACTGTTGGTGGGAATGCAAGTTGGTACAGCCACTATGGGAAACAGGTTCCTCAAAAAATTAAAAATAGAGCTACCCTATGACCCAGCAATTGCACTCCTGGGTGTTTACCCCAAAGACACAGATGTAATGAAAAGAAGGGCCATATGCACCCCAATGTTCATAGCAGCAATGTCCACAATAGCCAAATTATGAAAAGAGCCGAAATGCCCTTCAACAGATGAAGGGTAAAGAAGATGTGGTCCATATATACAAGGGAATATTACTCATTCATCAGAGAGGATGAATACCCAACTTTTAAAACATCAACATGGATGGGACTGGAGGAGATGATGCTAAGTGAAATAAGTCAAGCAGAGAAAGTCAATTATCATATGGTTTCACTTGTTTGTGGAACATAAGAAATAGCAGGGAGGATATTAGGAGAAGGAAGGGAAAAATGAAGGAGGGGAATCGGAGGGAGAGACGAACCATGAGAGACGATGGACTCTGAGAAACAAACTGAGGGTTCTAGAGGGGAGGGGGGTGGGGGGATGGGTTAGCCCAGTGATGGGTATTAAGGAGGGCACGAACTGCATGGAGCACTGGGTATTACACGAAAACAATGAATCATGCATCACTACATCAAAAACTAATGATGTATTGTATGGTGTCTAACATAACATAATAAAATTAAAAAAAAAATGAAGGAAAAAAAAGGTAACCACCATCCTGAAGTTTACATTGAATCCCTTTGTCTTTTATCCCCAATAATTTTTTTCATCAAATATGGGAGTATTCTTACTTAGTTTTTTTAAAAAGATTTTATTTTCTTTATTTGACAGGGAGAGAGGAGGAGAGAGGGAACACAAGCAGGGGGAGTGGGAGAGGGAGAAGCAGGCTTCCCACGGAGCAGAGAGCCTGATGCAGGGCTCAATCCCAGGACCCTGGGATCATGACCTGAGTCGAAGGCAGACACTTAATGAGGGAGCTACCCAGGTGCCCCTATTTAGTTTTGTTTATTTTGCACATTAAAAAAAGCATCATACTAAATATAGTCTTCTATAAGAAGACTAAATATAGTCTTCCGAGATTGGGTTTTTTGTTTTTGGGGTTTCTTTACTTAATATTCTGTTTCTCAAATCCATCTATGTTGGTTCGTGTAGCTGTGGTGCATTTATCCACTATGGTATCTTCTTTATTGCAAACATTTCTGAAAATGTCTCCTAGTGAACATAGGAAAGTTTCTCTGGGCTATTATATAGCAGGAATTTCTCTATGCTCTATCCCTAGAATTGGAATTTTTGGATCATAAAATATAATTTTCAACTTCACAATGTAATGTGACCTTATTTTTCTGAAAGATTTTTGGCAATATACACTCTCACTAATATCTCAACTGTTCCACATCATCAACATTTCATCTTGTCAGACTTGTTAATTTTTGCCAATCTACTGGACATAAAATGATATTATTGTTAATTATTATTAACTATTACTGTGAATTTCCATTTCTATCATTACTATAACAGAATAAGTATATTTTCACATATTTATTTTCTGTGGACTTGTATTTTCTGAATTGCATTTTTATGCCTGCATTTTTCTACTGGGTTGTTTCTTAGTGCTTTGAGAATTTTTTTATACATAATGGTTACTAATCACTTGTTGAACCTATGAGATTTAATATTTTATCCTTGTATTTTCACATTCTTTGTAGTGTCCTTTGTTGAACAGAAATTCTTAATTTTAATATAGTCACATTTATCAATATTCTTTGGATGACACCTTTCATGTCTTTTGTAAAGGAATCTTACACCGATCCTGAAGACATAAAATATCTTTTTATATTTTTTCCTAAAAGTTTTAAAGTTTTGTTTCCAAATTTAGTCAATCTGGGATTAGGTTTTGTTTATAGTATGAGTGTTCCAATTTTATTTTACTTGCCTAAGAAAAATCTTTTTCCTTGGCACAATTATTAAACTGTCCCTCTGGTGTCCGGGGATTTACAGTTACACTTGTATCATATGTAAACTTTCATATATATATGGGCCTGTGTATCAGTCAGGATTAGGATTATTGTATAAGTCATACTATATTTTGGAAACACTCATACTAAAGAAATACTTGTTGTTTACTTTAAAATTCAACTGGGTGTTCTATATTTTTATTTAATATGCCATTTTTATTAAATATGGCAACCCTAGTCAGAACTCACTCAGGAAACTGAAACCCTATCAGTGTTTTCCAACAGCTTTAGAGTGGTAGCTTTTATCTAGGGGTGTACACATTTACTGTGTGAGGAGAAATTTTTAAGATACAGACTCCAAGAGTCAAGATGTCCATCGACAGATGAATGGATAAAGAAGATGTGGCATATATACACAATGGAATATTATGCAGCCATCAAAAGGAATGAGATCTTGCCATTTGCAACGACGTGGATGGAACTGGAGGGTGTTATGCTGAGGGAAATAAGTCAGTCAGAGAAAGATATGTATCAGATGACCTCACTGATATGAGGAATTCTTAATCTCAGGAAACAAACTGAGGGTTGCTGGAGTGGTGGGGGTGTGGGAGGGATGGGGTGGCTGGGTGATAGACATTGGGGAGGGTATGTGCTATGGTGAGCGCTGTGAATTGTGCAAGACTGTTGAATCACAGATCTGTACCTCTGAAACAATTAATGCAATATATGTTAAGAAAAAAAAAAGAAGAAGAAGATAGCAGGAGGGGAATAATGAAGGGGAGTAAGTCGGAGGGGGAGACGAACCATGAGAGACGATGGACTCTGAAAAACAAACTGAGGGTTCTAGAGGGGAGGGGGGTGGGGGGATAGGTTAGCCTGGTGATGGGTATTAAAGAGGGCACGTTCTGCGTGGAGCACTGGGTGTTATGCACAAACAATGAATCATGGAACACAACATCAAAAGCTAATGATATAATGTATGGTGATTAACATAACAATAAAAAATTAAAAAAAAAGATACAGACTCCAAAGGAGCTCTACCTCTGATCTATTGAAACAAAATCTCTGAAGAGAGGCCGGGGGACCTTAGGTCTTTTAAGGCAGTCCTTTAAGCCGAATCTTATGTGTCCTTCTTGTTAAGAACCACCATCTCAGGGGCATTTTAAGAAATCCTTCAAAATGAGTTTTACTTTAGTTAACTCAAACTAACAAGTTTTGTGTGCAAAATAAATTGGTCCCTCAAATGTTTGAGGTAGGATTTAAGTTCACGAAACAATCAGTGCAAAATGATAACTTGATACACATTCTAGTGTTAGATTCTATAGCACCAGGTCTAAAAAGAAAAAAACCATATGTGCTTAAATTAGCCAGGAAAGGCTTTCTGGAAAAGATATGGTTTGAGCTGACTCTTGAGGGACATCTAAGACTAAAGCTTTCATTTTCTAATTAAATGAGACAGAAAACGGGTAGATTTAGGCCAAAGAGGGCCCCAATCACAGTAATTTCGAGATTTTAGCCTAACAAAGGGTCACAGAAGTACTGGGAAATCTAGAAAAAATGCTTAGGATTGGCTTCCTAATCCTAGAGTTTTCAGGACCTAGAACTAGAGATTCAAATTTAAGTATATGGATTAGAACAAGGTCAGGCATAGCAGGTGGGGATTAAATAGTGTGAGGAGTAAATAGATTAATAAAATCAATAATTTCTGTGATCATCATTTTATCATCTACCAATAACAAATGCACAAGTTTTCCTGTTCTATCAAGGCAGATGTCACATTCCCTGATGCTATAGAATCTAACTATGAGAAATGAGATCCTCTGTCTTGGGCACATGTGACTTCTTGTATCTTATAGTTCTAGCCTGAATGTGGACAGAAGAACAAATACCCTGTTCAGAAGGGTCCTTCCCTCCTGAAACCATGGGCTTTGGCTTCATCTTTGTTCCACCCATTTTGACTACTCTGTTCCCAATGTTATCCTTAATAAAAATCTGTTGGACCTGATTGAACAAATATTCCTAAAGCTCTTAAGCATAGTTACATGATGTCATAAGCAGAGTCCCTTATCCTAAACCAACAAAAGTATAGACTCTCTTTGTCTTCCTTAGACTTCAACCATTGTTATTTCTACCCACCTTTTCTCTAGTTCATGTGTAATATTTGGTTGTAATGGTAGAAGAAGGTTTTAAGCAATTACTGGCGTGTTCTGGTCCATTTGCATTTTTGAAAAAAAAAAGAAAATGTAATTATATATAAAAGACCACAAATAGAAATTTTGAAAGGACTTGATGAAGGCAGAAGAGAAGAGGGAGCTTAAAAATGAAGGTCCATCTGATTCCATCTTTGCTGTAATTATGACCAATAAAAAGCTTCATGAATGGAAACTATGAGAGAAAAATAATGCGTGGATGTTTTAAGATTATTATCCTTATATCCTTAAAAAAGGATTAAATTGCGGTGTAGTTAGCAAAAAGATCAGAGCCTATCTTTGGATATGGGGGCACGAAACTGAAAACAAAAATAAATTGCACGAAAAATACCTATTTGCACATAAAATTGAAATGAATATTCCTCAGGGTTTGTTCCAAATTGCACTCATTTAAACTGTAATTAGAGAGAAGACTAGCCAATGTGTGGGTAATACTAACAATACTGGTGAGATGATTAGCCATTGGGATACCCAGCCAAAGATTGCTCTTCTGATAATTAGCTTCAGGATAGAAAGTCTAATATTTGCCAAGACCAAGTATATGTTGACAAAGATCCCCATATGGGCTGGCAGATATGTGCTTAGGATATAAAAGAGATTAGGGACTAAAGAATTAGGCTGTGAATTGGGAGATCTGGATGACATTTTCAAGCATATTACTCATTCTGATGGCCAGTTCTTGACACTTGCAACATACCCAGGGCATCCACAAAGGTGCATGCGTGGATCTTCATCCAAGACCTTGCCATTTCATTACAAGAAGTGCAGTTACTTGACAGCCTCTAGCTGTTAGTGCCTTTAATATCTGCCTCAGCTTTCAAGTCAAGGCCTGGGTATTCTTGGGCAGTTTCCAGCCAAGGACTGAGTATGACAGGGACATTTGGTCCAGGCCATTTTTACCCAACGTGGGGTGCCTCCAATAGGCAGATTCTGCTCCAAAGCTCCCCAGTGAGGTGGCAAAGTCTGCTTCAGGCAGAAGTTCTCACTTACTAACCATGGGCTTTTTTTTTTTTTTTAAGATTTTATTTATTTATTTGACAGAAAGATACACAGTGAGAGAGGGAACACAAGCAGGGGGAGTAGTAGAGGGAGAAGCAGGCTCCCCGCAGAGCAGGGACCCCGATGTGGGGCTCAATCCCAGGACCCTGGGACCCTGGGACCATGACCTGAGCTGAAGGCAGATGCTTAACGACTGAGCCACCCAGGTGCCCCAACCATGGACTTTAATGTATTAAAAGCTCATCATTAAACACAAGGCCATCCAGGTTTTCCTCTATGCTCTATCTTGTAGAAGTTTTATATATTTTTTGAAGTTTTATATTTTTTAAATTTATCTGTAAGCCTATGATTCACTTTGAGTTAATTTTTGTGAAAAATATAAGATCAGTGTCTAGATTCTTTTTTTTTTTTTGCATATGGATTTACAGTTGTTCCAGCACTATTTGATGAAAGGACCATTGTTTCTCCATTGAAATGCCTTTGCTCCTTTGTCAAAGACCAGTTGACTATATTTGTGTGGGTATATGTCTGGGTTCTTTATTCTCTTCCATTGATCTATTTGTCTATTCTTTCATCAATATCACACTGTTCTGATTCCTGTAGCTTTACAGTAAGAATTTAAGTTGGGTAGTGTCAGTCCTCCAACCTTGTTCTTCTTCTCCAATATTGCGTTGGTTTTTGAGTTTTATGCTTTCCATTTAAGCTTTAGAATTATTTTGTCAATACCCAGAAAGCAACTTGATGTAGTTTTGATTGGGATTTCATTGAATGAAGCTGGGAAGAATTGACTTTTCATGATAATGAATCTTCCTATCCAGAAACATAGAATATTTCTCAATTTGTTTAGATCTTTTTTGATATTTTTCATTACAATTTTGTAGTGTTCTTTGTATAAATATTGTACATATTTTGTTAGTTTTACACCAAAACATTTTATTTTGGGGGGTGCTAGTGTAAATGATGTCATGTTTTTAATGCCAAATTCCAATTGTTCATTGCTCATATGTAGAAAAGAAATTGGCTTTTGTGAATTAATCTGGTATCCTGCAACCTCGCTGTCATCGTTTATTAGTTCCATCAGATTTTTTGGTCAATTCTTTCAGATTTTCTATATAGATTCTTATAGCAAGTGTGTATATACAAAGGCAGTTTTATTTCTTCCTTTCCAATTCATTTACCTTTTATTTCCTTTTCTTGCCTAATTACATTGGTAGGACTTTCAGTGTTGAATACAAGTGGTAAGAAGGGACATTCTTGCTTTGTTCCTTATTTTATGGGGAAAGCATCTAGTTTCTCATGATGTTAGCTATAGGCATTTTGAAAATGTTCTTTATCAAGTTGAGGAAATTCCCCTCTATTCCTAATTTGCTGAAACTTTTTAAAATCATTATAGGTGTTAGATTTGGTCAAATGCTTTTTCTCCATCTGTTCACATGATCATATGCCTTCTATAGCCTGTTGATGGGATAGATTACAGTAATTGATTTTCAAATGTTGAACCAGTCTTGCATACCCGGAACAAATCCCATTTGGTCAGGATGTATGATTCTTTTTACACATGGTTGCATTTGACTTGCTAGTATTTTGTTAGGGATTTTTGTATCTATATTCATGAAATATATTATCTGTAGTTTTCCTTGCTTTTAATATTTTATCTGAGTTTGGTATGAGTTTGCTGGCATCATAGATGAGTTAGGAAATGTTCCTTTTGATTCTATTATCTGGAAAAGATCATAGCCAATTGGTATAATTTCGACCTTAAATAATGGGTAGAATTCACCAGTGAAACTATGAGCATGATTCTTTCTGTTTCGGAAAGTTATTAATTATTGATTCAATTTTTTAAAAAATTGTTAAGATATGTTTTGTGGTCCTAAATGTGGTCTGTCTTGATGAATGTTACATTTGAGCTTGAGAATGTATCTTCTGCTGCAGAACTACCCCTAAAGTAAAAGCTAGTTTGGAACCACCCTAGCAAAACAGATCTCAAGGGGATCAAATTTATCTCTAAGTTACTTAATAACCAGCCAGAAGAATGCCCAACAATCTTTAGAGTAAGACAACAAAATCAAAACTTCAACAATGTAAATTCACTCCTTTATAGTGCTCCCTATTATGGATTTTCATAATTTATTGTTTGTCCTATTTTTATGGAATTTTTTTGTTTTGTTTTGTTTTGTTTTGTTTTTAATGAATAGGGCTACTACGAACATCTTTGTCCTGTCCCAGGTATACACATATAAAAGGATCTCTAGAGTATATGCCTAGAAGTAAAATTACTGGTTCTAGGGGTATATGAATTTTGTTTTACTTTTTGAGATAAGGTCAAATTATTGTCCAAACTGGTTCTGCCAATTTACACTTCCACCAACAGTGTATATAATTTTTTGGTTTTTCCTCACCCTTATCAATGCTTGTTAGAATAAGACATTTTTACCTTTCGATTAGTGGATCTCTCTTTTTTGGAAATTTCTTCTTTCACTAACTTCTTCTGCCTCCTATTGTTACTCTCTTGTTTTGCAGTAATTTTTCTATCTTTATATTTCCTCTAAACTATTACATTTTAAGAATAGGTCCCAGGTTAGACCCAGAAAAAATTGGTTATATTTTTGTCTCCCTTTTATTGAAATTTTATTCTGTACTAAACATTGTTCTAAGGATCATGCATGCATTTATTATTTTATTTAATTATTTATGCAACACAGCCCTTCAGAATAGATATTATATTTACTATTATGATTCCTACTTCATAGATTTAAAAAACAGTAACTTACAGATATAAAATACTTTCCTAAGGCCACACCAAAGTCATTGGCATACAACATATAGTTTGTAATTACAGTGCCAGTGGCAAAACTGGATTGGAAGCCAGTTGTTTTTTTTTTTTAAGAATTTATTTGTTTATTTGAGAGAGAGAGAGAAAGAGAGAGAGAGCATGAGAGGAGGGAGGGTCAGAGGGAGAAGCAGACTCCCTGCTAAGCAGGGAGTCTGATACAGAATTCGATTCTGGGACTCCAGGACCATGACCTGAGCCGAAGGCAGTCGCTTAACCAAATGAGCCACCCAGGCGCCCTGGAAGCCAGTTTTGACTCATTTCAAAACCTCAGCACTTTATACTAGGCTTCACCGCTTGTCAAAAAATACTTAAAAAAAAAAAAAACCTAGATGCCATTTGTTAAATATTTTACTAACACAATTTTTCTAGTGTATGGGTTTTACAGTTCTGATGGTTGGTTTTATTAAGAATTCTAACAACCGCACACCCCTGTTCACTGAGATCCAAATGCTCACATCACTTTTTTTTTTTAAAGGGGATATTAATAGTTTTCTAGATCTGGACAAGGCTATTTGGCCATTTACAAAAAAGCCATACTCCATTTGTGGTCCTGTAACTATAGATGCATATATTTTTATTGTCCTGATTTTAAGTTCAGACTTCTTTATATCCTCCTAAACCCTAGTATAAGTTGCTGTGAAGTTATACATCTATGCGTAAGTTCCTAAAAATGAGGCATTGAAACACAAGCCATTAAAATTTGGGCTCAAATGACCTATCACACAAAATCAGTGTGGATATGAGGCACATTCATCATTTTTTTATTTATAAAAAGCACAAACTTCCCCAGTATGTTTTTGTGAAGTGTGCTAGTTAGAACTCCCAGTGGGTGAAGTATGCTGTCTAATGAAAGCCATTACTAGAATCCTCTTTGTTGTTTTGGAGAAGCTTATTTATGTGCCAAAATTCAATATTCTATCTTCTCTTATCAGCTGTTGGCATGGGATTTTAAATGTAAGTTACCTTGTAATATAAATGTTTATATTGGTCAAGCTGAGAAGAATAAGTTGTCAAAACAGTATGCTAAGATGCTTGTTCAAAAATGACATCAGCTTTGTATTCACATGCAGCTATCAGCTTGGATTAATGTAGTTACATTTAGGCTCAGTAAAGGCAGATGGATTTTGCAGCACACTTACAGTTTTGATGGGGAACAAAATAATCTTAACAAAAAGACTAGAATAAAAGTTTAGAATTTCATCTGGGGTTTTTAATAGGCATAGTAAAGAACACAACGTTGAAACACAACTGTATTCCCTTTCAATTTGTTTTTAAAACTAGAGCAGTTACTGTTTGCTGTAATGATCTTTTTCTCTGGTTTACAAGTAAGTAAAAGATGCTACATTTTGTTTTTAAGCATGAAAATTTTCCCTGTTGATGACAATCTGCTCTATTGGATAGCTTCATTAGGTCAGTACATAGTAGAGTAACAGATTCATTTGCAAAAACTGTGGGAATAGAATGTCACTTCCAACTTTCATCACTGCAATAATTTGACAAGTTCAACTCTACAGAGATTATCTCTCTATGTCTTCTAACAATTCTCCAGAGATTGGATCTGAGATTACCAACAGGGTAAAGTATTGTTTTAGATTGCAGTTCCTACATTGGTTGTATTATTCCCAAGTTTATCCATAGAAATGAAAGAAAGCCTGGTTTTTTTATTCAATGATTGTCAGTTTATTTACAAATAAATTATTAGGAGGCTATTGCTGGACACCACATACTAAAATATGCCATTACTCACGAACCTCCTTCAATGAATTTAGAGTTCTGGGTAAAATAATGCTACAGTGCCTTCCACATTATGTGTAGCAGTGATTTTCAGATATTATTGTGCATTCTAATCATGCAAGGAGCTTAAATCACAGCCTATTTCCCATCCTGACTTCAGAAATTCTGATTCAGCAGCTCTGAGACAGAGTCCAGGTACCTGCATTTTAAAGAGCACATCACCTTTTGGGCCCCACTGTGAGACCCAGTCAGTGATCTTTGTTGACAAGGGGATGACAGGCTCTTCTTGGTTCCCAGTCTCTATAAAAACCCTTTCTCCAGCCGGAGAAAATGACCGTCAGTCTCTCTCTCTTACAACCAAAACAGTATTTCTCAAAAGGTGGTAAAGGGACCACCTACATTGGTCCCTTATGTATAGAAGGTCTCTTACACGTAAGGTCCTTACTAAAGTTGTATATTCTGATGAAGCCCCACTACAAGCCACATTGATCCATTTCACACTTCAAGGCAGCCATCCCAGTAAAATTAATCTTGAGAATTTAGATAAGTTTGCTGAAATAATACTAAATTCTCAGTTTTCTTTTTCTTTTTTTGCCTTTGCCCTTCGTTTCTTAATTCTCTTCATAATATGTCTATTTGATTTTTAGCCTCCTTTCTCTTTCTTTTTGGACCCTGTGAGCAATTTTTCATCTTGAAACTTTGGAGTAGATAAGAATTTCCCAAGGAAAAAGACAAACAAATGTGGGGGGAAAAATCTTATTTTAGACATGTTGACTAGAGTATTCCTATTGGATTGGGATTCTGATAGCTGTAGACACCTACCAAGAAAGCAAAAAACATTAGCCCAAAATCAAAGTCATGTGGAGTGGCTACCATACAGGAAAAGTTAAAAGAAATATCAATGCAGAAAATTTTTTTTAAATCAATAAATCAAAAGTCTCATAATTGAACAGATCTCCAAGGTATGCTCAGCTGCTTTAGGAAACAAAATCTTTTTCCCCTTTGCCTCACTACTTGTTGTCTCTTTCGTCCTGAGTCTTAAGAAAAGTCCTTATGGTGGGCATGATAATGTGGTGCTCAACACCCATTCTTTGGTCTTTCTGGTGTGTCCAGAAATGGATACTGGAAAAGCAAAACCTATATTTTCTATATTCTTTTGTAGCAAGGGTTTGGATGTGATCTAGGTTTAGCCAATCTGGTGGATTTGTGAAAGATTAAGAAAGCAGAAGTCAGGTGGGAATACTATGGCTCCTTCTGAAGTGTCTACCAGCATTATGAACATGGAGATTTGGGGCTCATGTGTAGACTATCAGTGATTGTCCCAGGTCCAGACACTAGTGCTGTGAGGGTGTCCACGAAGTTCAGATTCTTTGGACAAGGTGTGAATTTGGAGCTGGCAGCATTGGCAGCTCCTGGAAAGGTGAGGTGTGGGTTCTGGAGTAGTTGCTGGAGTGGCTGCTTCCCGATGGTGGACCATGGAAGAGCCGGTGATTAACATAGATATATCCTGAATCCCTCTTGGTTCCCTTACGAGGCCTAATCTTTGGTATTTTTCTAGAAGTCATTACAGTTCTACCGTCGAACTTGCTCCTCCAGCCTTTCCAATGATTCTATAAATAACTTGCCCCTGTTTAAATGTTTAAGATAACTGAACGCTGATTGCTACTGGCCTCCAGTTAATGATTCTGGACTTTTTCTTGTAGATATTGAGGGCCAAGTAAAGACATGACATAAGTGTATGTATATATTATAAATACCCATGAAACAATTTCCTAAACCAGGGAGCTCTGGCTGAGCACTTAACTTCACTCAACGTCAACAGTGAGATTTGTTGAGGAGCTAGAAAAATAAGATGATATTTTGGTTGTAAAATTTTTCCAGATGGGAAATCATAAATTTGATTACATTTTTCCAAAATCTGTGCCACAGGTTGTTATTGTTGCTCTTAACACATAACATGAGTATGTAATTTTAAAAAGTTGAATTTACATTGCAGAATTTCTTATATCCTTTAGTAGCTACTATGTATATGGCTCTCCAAGAAAGAAATTTGATAGACAACTTTTCCAAAGGAATCTTCTTTTTGTTTTCCTTTCCCCCGCCTTTTTGATCTAGAGACATTAGGGATACAAGGTCTAGCGATGGGACATTTCTTCTCTCAACATTAGATGTTTTTGATTCATTCTTATTGCTGTATGTACCTGTAGTTCCTTCATTTTCACTGCTATCTAGTGTTCTATTTTATGAATATCTATAGTTTATTCATATATTTTTCTATAGATGGACATTTAGATTAACTTTTCTTTTTTCCTGCTAAGAATGTCTGCAGACATGTGTTCTGGTGCATGGGCACACTCCTTAAGTTATACACTTGTAAATGGAGTTGCTGGGTTGTAGAGAGAGAGCATCATGACCAGCTCTCCTAGGGAATATGAAGCTATTTTCCAAGTAATTTTACCAAATTATATTTTCAAGAGCAGTGGATGAGAGTGTCCATTTCTTCCATATTCTCATCAATACTTGCTAATACTAGATATTTTTAGCTTTCCTTTCAGATAGGAGTAGTTTTAATGTTTTAATAGCTTTAATGTTCATTTCCCAATTATGAATGCTACAGTGAGAAAAATGGCATGTTCTTTCATGCACTCAATAAACATTTACTGAGCTAGAAACTGGGAGGACAGCACTGAACGAGACAGAAAAGACCCCTGGTCTGATGGAACTGACATTTAAATGAGGTCCATAGACAAGAAGCAAGCAAGCAAACAGAGAAGTAGTGATATGTGCTGTGATGCTTGTAGGGAGGGTGATGGGCTAGAGAGAGGAAGGGAGTCTGCTTTTGGGTAGGTGGAAAGGAAGGCCTCTCTCACAAAATGACTTCTAATAAAATAGGTAGAAAGATGGGGTTGACGTTACTCAGGGTAACTCTAGATTATCATCCAAACCAGGGCACTTTTGAAAAGACTAAATGACAGGACAGTGTGTGTAGACTGGGACTGCCCAGAGCAAACCATCCTATATGGTCTCCTAACAATTGTAATTTTATTTGTAGTGACTTTTCCTCTCCTCTAGGGCTTAAGGAACCCCATGAAAACTGACCCTCGGGTTTTTCTCATTACCCACTGCAGCCATTAAAGTGGCAACACATTCCAGACAGGGTGGTGACAAGCTACAAGGTACTGGAGTCCTCATTATCTCGAACCTTGAGTAGAGGAGTAGAGTCCCCATAAAGCCCTGCTGGAAATGTAGAATGAATGAGAAATAAGCATTTTGTCATTGTGCGTTAAGACATTAATAATTGGGATTTTTAGGGCCACCTAGCCTATCTTATTCTGTTACAGGAACATTCTGAGAGTACGGAAACCTCTGAGTTCCTGTGGGAAGCTGTCATTAGCTACAAATTTCTGATTTCCTTAGGACTGTCTCAGTTATAAATCACTTATTAATGACTATCATGTATCATGTGGCACAGTAATGGCAATAATAATAAAAGTTCACATTTTTAGGGGTGCCCGGGTGGCTCAGTCAGTTGGGCATCTGACTCTCGGTTTCAGCTCAGGTCATAATCTCGGGGTCATGAGACTGAGCCCTGTGTCAGGCTCTGTGCTGAGCGTGGGGCCTGTTTGGGATTCTTTCTCTCTCTCTTTCTGCCCTTCCCCCAGCTTGCTCTCTCTCTCTCTCTCAAAAAAAAAGTTTCATAATTTTAAATTCATGTAGTCATATTGTATTTAACATATATAACTTCATATTACCCTTATGACAACTCTATGAGTCAGCTATTATCATTACTCTCAGATTATAGATTAATATTTGTTGGAAAATACAAGTTGAAATTACAGAGGCACAAAGAGGTAAAGAAATATTGCTTTCCCTGTTTTATGTATAAAAGGAAAGAGAACAAAAAAATGCTTATGAATGTAGCTTTGAAGATACATATAGTTGGGGACAAGCATTGGCCTCTGCCACTTTTAAGCCATTTGCTACCAATTAGGTCATGTCTCTTTCCATGTCAACAAAAATGGAGATAGTAAGCATATGCAACCTATAAAATTACTCTGAGTATCAATGAGATAATTAAGTTGTTTCCATGTTGGGCACATAGGAAGCCAATAATATGTAGTGGTATTTATGATTTTTGTCATCATCAATGTTGTAATCACAAGGAGTAATATCACATCTGGAGCTTTGTGTTCAGTTCTGGACACCGCATATTAATCTGGACATTTGTAAACTAGTGTACCATTAGGATTCACCCAGTGCAAAATGTGGGGACTGTATCATTTCCATGAGAAATAGGAGAAAGAAGTGAGAAAAGTTGGTGTGTAGAATATAAGTTTCAGATAATTATCTTCTAGTATTTGAGAGGCAATCACAAGAAGAAATATTGGGTGTGTTATGTAACTCCAGAACAATGGCAATGGAGAGGAATTTCAGGGAGAACTTTCTAACAGGCAAAGTTATTACATATTCAGTGAGCTGCCTTGTGAAGGTGTGAGCTTGCCCAGTACTTGATGGCTCAAAAGCAGGTTATGCCACTGTAAAAGTGAATCTTGAAGTTAGAGGTTAGACTAAATGAACTGTACAAGTAATATGAGTCTTCAAGGAAAAGACTCTTCAGTGAACAAATGATGCAGACTCCAAGCAATTTGCATAGACAAGCAGTCATCTGTTTGGAAAGACTTCCAGAGTATTGGTGTCTGTGTTCTTTTTATGTGCAAATAAGAATTCAGGGCCATTTTTGGGAATTTTTCAGGGAGCAAGGATGCATGAGAGGCTAGGTCAGTTCTAGCCCACGCACTATGGGGTGTGGATTGCACATTACTTTTGTTTATGTGGGGTTTTTTTTGTTTCATTTTAATTGTATCTTTCAGGAATGTACTCTAAGCTTCATTTGGGCACTGACTGTGTCTGTCTTATTTACTTCTCCACTCACGGCATCCAGCAGGATCTATGGCCCAGAGCATGCACGTAATAAATACTTGCTGAATGAATAAATGAATAAATGGCAGTAGAATGGACAGGATTTGGTGACCTTTTAGATGGAAGGGGGATCCAAAGGAGGAAAATCAAAGATGATTCCCAGGTTCTGACCTTAGGTAACTGGTTGCATGATAGTACCACCTAAACTGGAAATGTAGGAGGAATAGATATTTTGGGTGGTTTGAGGATACCACTGAGTTAAACTGTTGATACATTGTGTGTGAAGTGTTTGTGGGACAGTCATGTGGAGACCTGTAAAAAGGCAATTTTACGTGTGCATGAGGAACTTTGCTTAAGAACACATCTAGCAGTCACCAGTGCCTGTGTGGCAGGGGGACCATGGTGATAGATGCCACCTCACAAAGAGCATATAGGGACAGATATGGGGAGAAGGCTGAGGATTTGGGGGAACCAACCATTCATGCAATTGGCAGAGAAAGACAGCCTCTTGAAAGAAATCCAGGGGGAAAAATACAACAGAGTGGTAGTAAAAGAACAAACAGACAATACATAAGTGAAATCAGAAACATCACAATATGAGAGATTCTTGTATCTGGACAAAGTCTAAGAAACGGAGGCAAGGTCCCAGATATTCTGTCATCACAACGTCAAACCCATTTAAGTGCCAAGATCTTAGAGTCAAGATGCTTCTTTAGAATACCCGAAACTTGACCTCACACCTTTGTTTAAATAATTCCAGTGATAAGTAACTCTCTATCTTAGAAGGCAAACCATGTGTGACCCTGATAAAATGTGTATACAGAAAATTTAATAAAAGTTGAGTTATTTCATTCCAGTTTTTATTTAGACTTCTATACATAAAATCTCAACAGTAATTTATTAAATGATGCCCCAACCAAGCAGAAGAAATATAGGGAATACATCCCTTATTCAAAGCAAATGTTCCACCAGGGAAAACTTCCAAACTGCAGGATTCTGACTTAATAAAGGGCTGCGATCAGACCATCAATAGTGAGTTAAACCTACCCCAAGAGATTAAAGGAATGAAAATGCATTTATAAGAAAAACAAAGAAGCAGCAGTAGGGGCTGAGTAGACAATCTACTAAATGAAATTAATGATGACTCTAAACTATCTTCTCTCCTGAATTTATTTTAGCATCTGTCTTGAACAAAGGAAAATAAAAGAACAATCTGGATAATTGGAAAATAATAAAGACATATTTTTAAAAGTTGGTAGCAATAATAACCTTATGTGTACTTAAACATATGCAACTTTAGTGTTTTGTAGCCATATAGTACGGATGAACCGAGGAATAGACAGAGTGGGTACAACTTCTAATAGTTGAGGGGTGCTGGAAAGTTGCCCATTCACATAAATATTTATTCTATAACCCTCTTAATGTCTGAAATTTTATCATCTAAGACTGTGCTATTTAGTACTATAGCCCAATCCATATGTGGCTATTTAGATTTAAATTTAAAATAATTAACATTAACATAAACGTAAAGATTCAATTTCTCACTTGTACCAGCCACATGTCAAATACTCAATAGCGACATGTGGCCAGTGGCTAAGTACCAGACATGCAAATAGAGAGCATTTCTGTCATCTTAGAAAGGTCTTTTGGATAACTCTGACTAAAGTGGAGTCCTCTGTGTTGGAGCTTTCTAGAGACTTTCAATTCAAAGGTAAACTGCATTAAGTCACGGAAATAAATTAACACCTGGTGGAGATCAGCATGTGAAATTGCTGTGAAATCACAGGGATAGAGTGTGTGTGAGAAGAACATAGAAGAACTCTGAGTGGAAGAGTTGAGTCTCTCAGTAGGTGGCATAATTTGGGACAGGATAAGGCTATGCTGTAGAAATGGCTGGAAATATTAAGTTTAATGTCGAGAGAGTAAGGGAGAATATAAAAAGGTGCACAAGCATACAATGAAAGGGAAAGGAAAAACAAACAAACAAACAAACAAACAAACAAAAAACAAAGATCAAATTGACTCACCCCACAATAGCCTCCCAGGCTGTTCTGACAAGTGTTTGGGACCAAGTTTAAGCTCCAGTTTTGCATTCTCCTAACTTTGAATCTTGGACATGTAGTGCTGCCCCTTCTTGGTCATGGAGCTGGAGTATCCACGGATGAGCTGACATTACTGCTCCAGTAGCAGCAAAGATGAAAACCAGTTAGGCTTGCGTCCCTTAAGAGAGAGCACTTGTGTGCAAAATGGGGGACAACATATAGAAGCAGAACTTGGATTTCAAGCAAGTTCAAGGTCAAAATCAAGTAGGAGCAAAGGACAAGTTAGTCAAGATAACTCTCTTTCTACCATGCTATGAAAAGGTAACAAAATTGTCATTGACATTATAGGAAAACAGTGCCAAATTTACACACCTTTTCTGAGCATCAGTTTCTTCCTCTCCACATGGAGATTATTCTTTGTAAGCACTTAGCATTCACCAATGAAGTATTCACTTTTCTATAGCACAAAATTCATCAGTAATAGAACAGAATTTTTGTGAAAATGTCCCAGCTTATCCCTCTCTCTATCCATTAAGGGAGAATTCTGGATGAGCTCATAAAATATTTACCCCCTCTTGCTTTCCAAGTTGCCAAGTGCTTGACAACTTCACAGTCTCATACTCCGGACATTGAATGCAAAACCCAGACAAAATGGGAGAAGAGAAGGACCGTGGCAAAGGCACCTGGCTGAGTAGATGTCCAATTAGAGGGGGCCGAAGTACAAGGTGCAGGAGTAACTGTGACATGTGATAGAACTGAATGGAAGAAAAAGAGAAACAAGCAGTTTATATCCTGTTCACAAAATTTAGGGAAAATATTGACTTACTTAAATCATTGTTGAATATGTTCTTATGAACCTGGCACTTTCCTGGGATGGTGACAAGGCAGGTAAACCAGCTTTTTCAATGAGCTTTGTCAGCATTACATTAGGTAATGTTGCTATAGCCAATCATTTGCACCCAGCCAAGAACCACTTTCTTAAATAACTCTACTTTCTCTTCACCAGCGTTTTGCTTAAATTTCCTTTTTCCAAAGAAAAACAAAGCCACAATATCATGAGAATGTTAAATGGTTAATTAGGCTTACTGACTAGTTAAACAACTGAAAGACAAGTTTCAAGATCTTGTCTCAGCAAAATGATGAACAACTTTAAGTTTTGTATTGTCTAAGTCACTGGCACCTTGATAAAACAGTTAAACCAATGACAGTCAGGCCGTGTTGTGTTAACAATGACATCACAGGGCCTTTGCAAGGGTTCAGTGAGCTACAGTAAGTAAAAGTACAGTGCTATCTGTAAATTGCCTATACAAGGGTAAGTTTTATGGTTAAATAGAACATAATTGCAACTTTACCTTAATGAACAAATCAGCAAATATGTGTTGAGTACCTGAATTAGCATATTTGTCATAAAAATAAATGATGTATTAACTAACTGTACACAGCTCTATTCTTGCTGCTTAGCAAAAGTTCCTTCTGGCTTAGCCTTCCGTATGAATCATAGGCTTGTATAAAATACTTGCTTGTGAGAATAGTGGCCTTTACATCCAGACTTTTACTCATTTGTGTATCCAATTATCTAGGGGATACTTATTGAGACTCCAGAGTCTCTTTCATTGAACAAATGTTTTTGAGATCCCAGGACAGCAAGGAAGGGGTA
The DNA here is from genome assembly GCF_037043125.1 of Eumetopias jubatus. Taxonomy (NCBI): domain Eukaryota; kingdom Metazoa; phylum Chordata; class Mammalia; order Carnivora; family Otariidae; genus Eumetopias; species Eumetopias jubatus. The sequence continues at coordinate 122,554,849 of NW_028274810.1, forward strand.
ATATGAAGAAATAATTGAGCTGAGATGTGAAAAGGAGAAATAATTAGGGGCATAAGAGGGATTTTTTTCCATGCAGAGAGAACACCACATGCAAAGGACCTGCAGCAGGATCAAGGATAAAAGAGAGTGAATGTGCTATAGCCCAGAAAGGCGAGATGGGGGTGTGCCAAGGTGGAGAGAGAGAGACACAACCCATCCATTCAGTGTCCCGCAGACCACACCAATAGTTGGGAACTCATTGAAATAAGGATGCTACCCGGTCAGACTGGCTACTGCTGCAGTAAGGCAAGAGTGGATGAAAGTCCACCAGTTCAATGGCAGATGAGGTAGTTCCAGGAAGACAAGAGTGTAGCTGGTTACAGGAAGCTAATGGTGGAGGTAGTAGACATTGTTCCAATAAGATGTTCCTGGATATGAATTACATCTTGATCTTCCATACCTTAGCAGAGATACCAAGATAGTTATATCTCCAAGGCTTAGTTTCTTCACTTTAAAACTGGAATAATATTGGAGCACCTGGGTGACTCAGTTAGTTAAGCATCGACTCTTAATTTTGCCTTGGGTCATGATCTCAGGGTCGTGAGATCAAGCCTGGCATCGGGCTCCACACTGAGCATGGAGCCTGCTTGGAATTCTCTCTCTCCCGGTCTTTGCCCCCTCGGCCCCTTGCTCATGAACATGCATTCTTTCTCTCTCTCTCTCAAAAAAAAAAAAAAAAAGAATAAAAGTGGAATAATATTAACTTGAGGATTTGGGGAATTAAATGAATAAATATATGTAAAAACATATTGTCAACTCCAGAGTGGTATGTAACCTCAATTATGGAGCTCACTAGCCCTGTTTACTTCAGAATTTCATTTTCAGGCTAGTATTGAAAAACAGCAGATTGATAGAGAACTAACCCTAGCTCTCTCTGTACACAAGCCAATGGCCTTACAGGATCTGGTTCCTGTTGCCCATCTCTCCTTGTGTTCTACATCTCTTCTTTCAGCTCTCTCCACTCCACCCATACTGGCTTCCCTGAACACACAGTGTTCTTTTTTTTATATTCTCTCTGTAAAGCCTAAAGGGCTCCACAGTACCAGCAACCCCAGCCAATTCCTCACCCATGGCTCAACATTGTCTTTTATTTCATAGCAGTCATCACTCTTTATGCATACCATGTAATTTATATATGTCTTATGTTAATTGTCTCTGTCTCCTCCTCTAAGAATTTAAGCTCCATGAGAGGAGGGAAACTTGAGTGTTTGGTTCACTTGTGTATCAGATAGAACAGTGGTTGACCCATAGAAGACATTCAATAGATGTTTCTTGAATAGATTTGAGGGGCGTGCACTTCGAAAGCCACGTGTCCTGGAGCCAGTATGTGACCTTCTTCACTCTTCCGCCTCTCAATGACACCCATCAAACTTGTAGATGGCCCATAAATGTTACAATGAGACTTTATAAGAAAGAGAGAACAGATGTGATTAAGGAAGGAAAAGCTAATTTTCAATGTGTCCATGGAAAAAATAACCTGGAAGTTAACATAAACAAAATCGCATTTCAGAAATTAGTGAGTAATTGAGTAAGTAATAAAAGAAAATGTTCAGAAACTAACAAAATGATTGGTAATGGATGCTGAGGGACTATGAAGAAAAAATTATGCTCCATGAATCTGATCTCCCTTTGAAAGACTTGTTAAATGAACTTATGGACAGTTTCAATAATTGGTTCAGAAAGTCTTGGTATGGTCTAACTGCACTATCTCCATGGGACTTCTTTCCTTACATTATGTGCATCTCAGATCATAGAGCACCTGCACAGAGATGCCTCCTTGACCGCTATATTGAAAATTATTTCTCACATTGCTACCACATCACTCTAAGACCCTCATCCAACTTTGTCTTCACAGTACTTACCACTTTTTGAAATATATTACTTTGTTTTTGTTTACTCCTTGTTTGTCTCCTTCAGTGAAGGATAAGCTCTATCAAGTCAAGAATTTTGTCTGTTCTGTTCTCTGTCTCCACCCCCTCAATAGGGACTGGCACGAAGCCGGTGCTGGATAAAGATAAGGTAAATGAATAAATAAGCATTTTTCTCTTTTTTGTTGGGGAGAGGGAGGAAGAGCAGGGCCCTGATGGGGACTGCCTGTCTGTTGTCTATTCCAACACAGTCAAGCTCTGGATTAGGGACTCAAAGTCTTTCATCACGTCATTCAACAATTCACTAATGTTTTAGAGGGGAGGGGGGTTGAGGGGTGGGTTAGCCCGGTGATGGGCATTAAGGAGGGCATGTACTGCATGGAGCATATGAAAACAATGAATTGTGGATCACTACATCAAAAACTAATGATGTATTGTATGGTGACTGACATAACATAATAAAATAAAATTAAAAAAAAACAAAAAAATTCACTAATGTGTATGCATGGGTTGAGGATATGAGATGTGGTTTCAGCTTTCAGGAAGCTTGTAATTTAGCGAGGAGGAAAGGCAAAGTTCTTAACAACAGCTCTAAATGGGCCACAGAAATGCTAAAGATTGTGAGAGCGACAGAACTGAGCCAAATTAGGACCATTTCCTAAGGCTAAAGTGGCCAGGGAAGGTTGTGTGGGGAAACTGAGGCATTAAGGATCAGTTGTTCTTACTTTCTTTAACTTCCACTGCCTCTCCCTGAATTGCATCCTACTATATGCCCTTCCATGAAAACTCCTGCTCTGTCTCACTCTCAAAGCAGTGGCCTTGGCACTTCCTTTATTAAAGCACTCATATTCCTCACCTTACAAATTTAACATTCACTTCACATTAGCCTTCTTTAGGAAGCCCACCCTAATGAATTCCTCCTTACCTTTTACTCTAACTATAATTATTTAATTAAGTGGCATTTACTCTATGGGGTACATACAGGCTCTGCACTTATGCATCTAAGCTGAATTGCTTAGGGAGAGAGATACAAAAAATCATAACACAAGGCTGAATTAGAATTATAATAAAACACTATGGGAACAGAGGAGGAAGAATGACCTATTTTCCAAGGAACCAACACTGAGACCAAGATTTGAAGGATGAGTGAGTTTTCACTTGACCAAGAGGGAAGATATGGGCAGAGGGAACAATAAGGAACAGAGAAGGTACGAAAATGTATTGCCAAGTGTGAGTAGTTCAGTGAAGCTGATCTGTAGTGTGCCGTGCTCGGAGATTGGATTAGAGCTCTACTGTGGAGTTTGATTAGGAAAACCTTTGGATGTCCTGCTAAGGAGTTTAAACTCTGTGCTATGGGCACATGGGAAACATGTTTAAGAGAGGAAAGATATAATCAATTTTGGTTTTGGACAAATAACTCTGCAGGAGAGGAGCAGGGTAAGGAGAGATTAGAAGCACATTCATCGCCCCAGGGATGGCAACTTTTACATTTTTAAACGATTGTCCAAAATGCTCTGATGTACAAAATCAAAAAGCTATTTTAAGGCGTGGAATTTGAGATGACTGTAATCTTTAGGTTGGTTTCCTTAATCTCTTTTAAGACCAACATTATTTTCCTTTTGCTAGCATTTTGAAAGATTGTTTTTAACACTTTTAAGTTTGTTAAAATATTTGCCAGTTATGTCCAACATTGAATTTTATGCTTGCTGGGCTATAAATTCCTGGAATTATTACAGTAATAAGGAAGCAATGGTATAAAAAAAGAAGGGAAGAACATAATACTGTTTGAAAGTTTCCTACATACCAAGTGTTTAAAAAAAAACAAAAAAAAAAACCTCTTTCTTTTATTTTTTATAAAGACTCTATAAAGAAAGCATTATTATTTCCATCTTACAGGTATGGAAGTTGGAACAAAGAGATTAAGGAAATTGCCCAATATCCCACAGCTCTAAAGTGACAGAGATGGGGTTCTAGTCCATGTTGAGCTGACTCTAAAGGCCATTTATTTCCATTATGCCATTTCCTTTAAATAGCATGAATTGAAGAACTACTATATGTCCTTCATGGGTACTAAAACTTTACCCCAAGTAAGCTGCTTATTCTTAATTTTCAATATCCCCACCCCCAAAAATGTATTCGCCACTCTTTTCAACCACACTCTGTGCCTCAAGAAGCTGACTTTCAGGCTACAGGTTTTGTTGCTCTCTGGTTACTGAGGGTCCACAGGGAGGAGTTTGGATACAGCAGGAAAATTTATTTCCCACAACTACTCCCTCTCTACTTTGCTGTGGTTCCCTGCTACCATGGGTCCTGCTAGATGGTCCTCTTCTGAGGTTTCATTTTCTTGCCAGGCTCTAATCACACTGCTCCCTCCTCTTGCCTCTTCAGTCTTTGAGGTGGTATCACCTCCCCACAACTGTAAGTCCTGAGGTGCTTCCCTGTTCCGTCCAGTTCCTTTAACTTTGCTCATAACTCAGTAGACCTTTCATTAAACTCTCTCCAGTAAACCCTTCGACAGTGTTGTTGCCTTCCTCCTGAGGCCTTAAAAGACTTAATTAATAACCTCCCACTAGACTATAAGATGCATGAGAGCAGGGACCATGGCTGCCTTGTTTATTGATTCGTTCTCAAGGGTAACTAGTTTTTGAAAGGACTGAAGGTGCACTGAGCCTAACAAGCTAAAAAAAATGTGTCCTTTTGTTTAAATGTTCAGATATAAACCATTTGCCTACTCTGCACCCATCCCCGGGGCTTTTCCAGTGTATTTTGTCCAGCTGTATTTATGCCCTGATTTATTCTTGCAACATCAATTCCCAGGCCATTTGATATTCCAGTGTACAGTAAAATTCTACTTATTTGGAGTGGTTGGAAAAAGGGATATTCTGATTAAGTAAATGTAAAGAACCCCTTGTACAGAATACTTGCAAACTAGCTCAATGCTTGCCACTTTATCCCAGTTTCAACTGGGGCATGTCCTTCAAACTTTGTGAGACTAACTTTGTGTATTTGTAGAGATGGAATAATATAATACTAATATATAATCATTTCCAGTTATTCCTGTGAAAATGGAAAGGTTCTTCTTCCCCTGCAAGGACTTCAGGTAATTTCCCTAGGAGCCTCAGGCTTGCAAATAGACCAGGTTTCTTTGAGCCAACATACCTCCCACACAAAATGCATGTTCTCAAGTATTTGTCAGCTTCAACTCTCCAAGATGAGAAGGCCCAGCCATATGTTCTGAGCTGTTAGGCCTTGACTGAGCAGTGCAAACATATGGGGCCACTGGAAAGATGCCAAGACACTGGCAGAACCAGCTCCTGGAACTTGGGTGCTCTCCTTGAGATATGAGAATTTTCTGGGTGATAGTAACAGTGATGGCAGTAAGGATGGTGCTGAGGAGGACCAGTCTTGTTAAAAATTGGCTCTAGCCCATGGACAAGCTGTGCAAAAATCTGCATCTTACAAAGAAGTCTTGAAACCTAAATCTTCCTGGAGAGAAGTTATGAACATTTGGGATTATAAGCATTTGTGACAGTTGAAGGAAGCTTGGTCAAATCTAGTCTATTAGTTTTAATACACATCTATTTTTTAAAGCAAGACTTGTTTATAAAAATACATTTTATAGTGAAGTCCAATATAAAATAATCTCTTTATTATGTCCTTGACTTTGGAAAATTGCTATAGGACATTATCATAGAAGTTTTTACTATTGGCTAATTGTCAAACAGAAAGAATCTGGAAAGACATGGTGATCAATTAATAATGACAATAATAGTTAATATTTATGAATCATTTACATATGTCCAGGAATGTTCTAAGCTATGGGCCCATAGACTACAGCTGCAGGCCAAATCTGGCCCACCATCTGTTTTTATAAATGAAGCTTTATTGGAACACAGCTACACACATTTGTTTACATGTGTCTACAGCTGCCTCCCTCACTGTAAGAACAGAGTAGCTGTGACAGAGACAGTATGGTCTGCAAAACTGAGAATATTTACTATCTGGCCCTTTACAGAGAGTCTGCTGACCCCAAAGCACCAATCTAAGCTCCTAACATATTTCCTTTCTTTCTTTTTCTTTCTTTCTTTCTTTCTTTCTTTCTTTCTTTCTTTCTTTCTTTCTTTCTTTCTTTCTTTTTCTTTCTTTCTTTCCTTTCTCTTTCTTTCTTTCTTTTCTTTCTTTCTCTTTCTTTCTTTCTTTCTTTCTTTCTTTCTTTCTTTTTCTTTCCTTTCTTTCCTCCTTCTTTCTTTCTTTTCTTTCTTCTTTCCTGTCTTTCTTTCTTTCTTTCTTTCTTTCTTTCTTTCTTTCTTTCTTTCTTTCTTTCTTTCTTTCTTTCTTTCTTTCTTTCTTTCTTTCTGTCTTTTATCAAGGTAAGAAGTATGTAGTATTTTTATCTTCATCTTATAGATGAGAAAACTGAGAAACAGAAAAGTTCATTAATCTCTGAGAGTCTGCAGCCAGCACCCATGTAGCCCTGCCCATTCTTCAGGCTGATTTTTCCCCATTATAATAATCCACACTGAGTCAAGGAATTCATGGAGAATTGGAAATGTTTCTATATTGTATTCTAAACAGACTGCCAGCTCCTAGGAGAGCATGGAGAGCCTTTAGCTTTAACTGGCATGCTAAAGCTTTTAGCTTTAATTGGCTGCTCCCCTCTCTGAGTCCCCCTTCCTTTCAACTCCTCCCTTGCCATGCCCCTGACTCCTAAAACTCTCTTCTATCCTTACCTTCTCCCAGATGCTCTACTATACTACTTATCATCTTAGACTCAGGAGCCTTTCCCTGAGAAGGCTTGGGTTGTATAGAGGTGGAGTGGAAGGTGAAGAGAATATTCCTTTGCAAAGTCAAACCATCCATAAGACAGTCCAGACTCTTAATTGATTCCAGCTTCCCCCCGCCCCATACTCTTTGGTATTATTAAACTAAAACAGTTTCCGTTTCTTTTCTATGCTTTGAATTATAATATAAAAACCCTCCTTCTTTTTTCCTAATTTACTATATGCCCAGCCAACAAAGAAAGTGAGAAGGTTTTAGAACCCAGGTTGGAGGTAGAGGTAGAGAAACTCTTTATCTGTGATGATGTAAAATAAATAAATGTACAACAGTTCCTTTAAAGTTGCAGGTAGATGCAGAGCAGGAACTGAGCCTGACATACTCAGCCCCCCTGTCATGACTAAAGCAATTATCCAGAGCACTGTCATCCAAGAATATAGTTTTAAAAGCAGCTGTTTGGAATTCTTATTATATATCATACTTAAAGCTCCTAATTCTGGTGACAGGAACATGGAAGTTGTTTGAGATATTACAGTAACTGATAGGAAGATGATGATGATGTTGATGGTGATTATCCTTGAGACTCCCAGGTCATGAAAGTTTCCTTTAGAGCATACCAGAAGTTCCTCAGGGCTGGAGGAGGTAGAACCCATTGTTGCAATGGACTCAACGGATCATCTGCCTTTGTCTCTAGAGGAGACTTTGTTGATAGGGTGATCTTTCTAACAGATAAAGTGATCAAGACCCTTCCTTGCTTCAGCCCCCACCCCAGGACTCTCTATTAACACCTGGGTGGAACAGAGTGGCTCTTCTGTTGCATGAACTGCTAAGCTTTTCAGAGTCTTGTTTCTCTTTGCAGAATTATCTGCTTCTATTAAATAGACATCTCTCAAAATTTATAATCTGTTAAACCCTCATTGATATGTAATTTCAAATATGCACTCTTTGTTTTCACTCCTCTATGCTTTCTGCATGCTGTTTTTGAATCTCGAATACTCATTTCTATCACTGCAACCTGCCATCGTCCCCATGGAAAATTCAATTAAACTTTAAAATTTATTCTGGAATCATTTTTTCTGAGGAGCTTTTCTTGAACCATCCCCTGCCCCCCAAAAGAACTACTTCTGCTTAGTACTATTTTAATACTTTGTGTATGACTGTATTGTTAAATACAGTGTAATATATATATCTATTTGTTTTAGTGCTTGTCTTCCATGAAAGTCAATGAACTTGTTGGGGTAAATATAGTTTTATCAAGTACAAAACTAGAAACGGTTGCTTGGGCTGAACTTGAGATCCATTCACCTGGATTCTTAGGACTAGTAATCATATCTATTACAGTAACCCCTAATTCCTGCTTCCACAGAGAGTTGTCTGAGCTAGTATAGAATAAAGACTAGATGCATAGTCTAGTTATTGGCTGGTTATGTCTGCTTGGTGAGGTTATGAAATATTTTATTTTTTCTGATTTTCTGATTTTTTTCTAATTTTCTGCAATGAACATATATTTCTTTTATATCAGAGAAAAAATGAAATTCTAAGGTATCTTCTCTAGGGGTTTTTCCTATAGGGAGAAATTTCTTATTTTATATCATAGATTATGGCAGACATTGTTGGTTGACCAACCTAACCCCTACTGCCAACTCCTTTCACTCTTGACCTCATTTTATATGGAGGTTAGAAGAGCTAAATACTCACTTTCCCAAAGTTCTTTGCATCTAGAGTGGGTACATGGATATCACGCTGTTGGAGTGTGGCCAACTTCATTCCCTCCCACTACTTCCTTGAGTACAGATGTGTGGAGCTATGGTAGCCATATTGCAACAATGAGCTCCAAAAGCACAGAGATAAAAAGCAAATAGTCACACCAGGGGCAGAAAAAGATAGAAAGAGTTTGGGTTGTTCTTTGGTGTCATTTAGCCAGTACCCAGCCATGGTTTTCTACCTCCAGATGTCTTGTTATGTTGGGAAAATGTCTATATCATTTAAGAAACTAGTAGTTAGGTTTTCTGAATTTTCAGCCAAAAATATGCCTCACAGAAACAGCTGTATACAAAAATTTACATACAATGATATGTTGAGAGTGTTATTATAAAAGTTAAGAAGTGAGAAAAAAACTAATATCCAACAAGAAAAAATTAGCTTTTAAAATTATGAAGCCAAATAATCAGCTTTTAAAAATAAAGTCATAGGAGACACTAATGAGTTAGATAAGTATTTATAACATATTATTAAGTTTGAAAAAGGTTATAAATTTATATAGAAAATAGCTTTGTTAAAAAAATATGTGCATATGCATAGTAAAAAAAAAAATCACCCATCATACACTGTAAATGGTCTATGTTTCTGGGTAGTTGGATCACAGCAATCTTTATTTTATTAATTTAAAAATTACCATATTTTCCAAATGCGCTTTAGTGTACATATATTATTTTCCAATTAAGTAAATTATATTAAATGTTATTGCTAAAATAAAAAAATACCAGAGAACTGATGTCTGGAATGTGGACAAGTTTGCCATGTGGCCAGTATTAGGTGAATTAAATGGTAATTGGGGAAAAAATGTAAATTGTATTAAAATAGTCTGCATTATACTAGACTGGTATCCATGCCAACATTGATAAAAACAGTCAGCCAATGGTACTTCAGAGGAATAATGGGACGTTAGATCTGCAAAAACAATAGATGCTTCCATTTGTTGTTGAATTAAAAGTGAGTTAAAATCCATTAACAGTGAAATGTGCCTTTACTCTTTCTCATGATCCCCTCCAAATGATTCAGAGAATGGGCAAGAAGCCCAGATAAATGTGTTGTTTTGTTTTCCCTTTGAGCCTTGTCCACCTTAGCTGTTTGGTTTCCTAAAAAGCCATCTCAGTGGCTGCCTATTTCAAGCAAGAGTCATTGGGATTGACAACCTGGAAACCCAACTTCAGGACCCAAAGCTTTTGTTAGAAAGAGGTAAATGGTAAAATCAGTCTCAAAACAATGAAATGGGAACTGTAAGGAGAAAGAAAAGATTATAATGTCAAAATGTAGGGTTTTGTTCTACTGTGCCACTTAGAGGTTGAGTGAATGGGGGCAAATCTTGTCATCTCTCTGGTCTCCAGTTTCTTCATCTGTGAAATGGGCTTGCTACTTCTGCCCCCACAGTGTTTCTGAGAATACTGAATGGAAGAATGGCCACATGTAATGCACATTGTTATGTCAGTAGCATTGGAACCGAATATTCTAATAACTCCTATAAAACTGAAACACTTTGAGATCCTCTTAAAGCCCCAATTAGACAAGGGTCACTGAAGGAGGGATGCAGAACTGATAACTCTGTAGCACAGCATTCTGTGAATCAAGTCAGTGGAAATGCCTTAGGTTTTATAGGGTGAAGGGTTGTTAATGGCTCACTTCAACCACGACCGGGTCGCGAGGGATTGGCTTCCCTCTAAATTACTTTGTAGCCTGAAACAGGATCTATGTCCTAAGTGGTTTTCTACTTAATCGGGTATCCAGAGCTAGTCCACTCAAAATTATACCCTGTACCCGCTTCATTTACAAAGGCATTTCACTTACATTCCATTCAAATCTGTTTCTATACAGACTTATATACATAGAAAAGTGCTACTGGAAATGTAGTGGTTAGCTAGCACAATCCAGTAATGTTTGTTTGGATAGATTATGGATAGTATTTTTATAATAAGGAAAAAAGTCTTTTTTAATAGCTTAGAAAACTTACTTTTATTGTTAGTTTCAGAGGTAGAGTTCAGTGAATCATCAGTTGCACATCAACCCAGTGCTCATTACATCACCTGCCCTCCTTAATGCACATCACCCAATTACCCAATCCCCCACCAACCTCCCCTCCAACAACCTTCAGTCTGTTTCCTATAGTTAAGAGTCTCTTATGGTTCATCTCCCTCTCTGATTTCACCTTATTTTATTTGGAAACAAAAAAAAGTCTTTTAAAAAGATACATCCTGAATGGAAAGACAAAATAAGGCTTTTGTTATTATTTGTTTTCCATTTGTTCTGTTTTGCTTCAAGCATGATTATTCTTGAAAGTCTAAGAGTTTGTTTTGCACAGGGCAGTAAAGCCATTTCCAAAGGTTTTCTGAGCATAAAGAATGGTAGGCAGGCTTTGAGCTCTCTCCCATCACTTCTCTTCTAGTGTTTTGCTTATATCTTAGATACTTTTTCTCTCTTCCTGAAGAAGAATGTCTGGTAGAACAGGTTGGCCTTCTTTGGAAATGTGCCTTGGACTAGCTGTGGGTGTCTGAAATGGATCTTACCCAGTAAGGTAACAGTGGTGACATTATTGGTAGTTGTAATATTAATTAAAATGTCATCTACAATCCTCTACTGTGAGGGTAGAATAGGTGCCAGTCTGATTACATGTGTTATCTAACTTAACCCATACATATGATAAACCTATGAGGGAGGTGCACTGAAATAAACAGACATGTATATGGGTTCAGTAATTTGAAAAAAATGACAATGAGTGTGTGGCTGATACAGGATTCCGTCAAGATGTCTGGCCAGAGAGCCCTGTTGCAGGGTTGCACGGTTCTTGTCTCATGGAGTTGAAGAAGAAATCTCAGGCCAAAAGCGTGAAGTGAAAGTTTATTAAAGGAATGGGAAAACAGAAAGGAAAGAAAAGAAACTCTCTAGTGTGAGAGGAGTCCCTAAAGGGTTGTCACTGAGGGAGATTATGGCTGGTCTTTTATAGGAAACTGACCAGGGACCTTGGTAAATTTCTTGTCACTATCATGGTGGGTTTGTGAATATCATGTCTATATTTAAAACAAACTCTGTGGACTTGTAACTATCATGAGCACAAACAAGGTATTCTTGTAAATATCGTGTCTATTTCTCCACTTCTGAGATTTCTGTGAGCCTGGATACATAGCTCCCTGAGTGACCCTAGACACTGTTGCCCCCTACCTGTCTCTCCCTACCTAGACACCGCCCCCCCCCCCTTACTCAATGCTTTCCCAGCCCATGACTTTGTTCTACCCAGAGTGACTATATGCACCCTGGGAAGAGAAGGTGCACATATCCAGTTGTACATTGTCTTCCTTGTCATCATCAGAAAGGATTATTAGGCAATGGTCTGTCTATGGACAAAAAGCTCATGATGGAGTGAGTTCGCGGTGTTATATTACCAGAGCTCCACAGAACCCTAGAGCTGGAAGAGGCTTAGAGGAAACTGTGGGCCTTTGATGTTTTTTAGGTTACCCAGGATCCATTACACTTCCTTTTGGAAATTATACCTTTAGTCCTTCTTGAGGAATTACCTCTTGAGTAGTCACAGTCTGGTTTTCCAATTAATCAGGTAATCTAGTCAAAAGTTTGAGTACATGGCCCAAGAGATGAGGTCCATCAGATGCTCCCTTTCTGGAATTTGGGAATATGAGTTAGCATGGTGAAAAGACTGAAAATAGCTGGAGTTCTCATTCATTCCAGAGATGGTAACTGGAGCCTCTGGATCTTCCTGAATCCCATTCCAAACCAACTCTGTGGCCTCTCTTCACTCCTATGGGTCCACTTTCCTGAATTAGCCTTTCAGTAAAAGTTTCTTCTGGCCCCTAAACCCTAGAGCCTGTTTGTGACTTTCATCCAAAATAGACCAGCCTTCATATAAGCCATAAGTCAAAACTTTTAGAAAACACAGGAGTCATCTACTCAGTATTTCAAGTATTCCAGCTTTTGTTTTATTGAAGAAATGCTTATGTAATATCCTTATATGTCAAAGCTCTACTCTAGGTACTAAATACATATAAATATGCTGAGTATCCCCAGTGTTGGAGGAAATAACTACTTCGTGAAGCTGCTCTTTCATTCTTAGGTGGAAGCTCATGTTACAGGACAAGCAATTCTTGTATTTGACTAAAATCTGTTTCCTCATTCTTTCTACACTTTTGACCTTTGCCCTGCAGTCCTCCACACAGAATAATGCCGGATATGGTCTCCTTTTGACTCCTTATTTTTATGTACCCAGTTGTAAATTTAGACATATGGATGAACTACTCATAGACTCTAGGGTAAGTCCTGCAATTCTAACTTGAGTGTCATCTGAGCTAAAGGACGTCTCTCATCTGCTGCCTTTGTCTAGCATGCAACGATCAAAAATATTGCATTAGGGAATTCATAAAATTCTAATTAAAAAAACAGAGAAGTTCTATTTTCTTTAAATTCTATCAATGTCAATGAAAAAGAGAGTCTCAAGGCTTCATATCTTCAAGTCCTTTCCATATAATGTCATCAGTTACTCACATCCATGCATTATCTTCATTCGTGCATTTATTTATTCAATAAATATTTATTGGGTATCTGCCAGGTACAAGACAGAGTGCTAGGTGCTTTGGGGTGTAAAACAATAAATCAGATGTGGGCATCTAACATCCAGATTAAAGAATAAAAAATCAAACATCCATTTACTTAGTGTACATGGAACCAGTACCCAGACGATTGATTTGGGGTTTTTTTCTACTTGTTGTTTGCTTTTCTTTTCCTCTATCTAACTCCTTGATGCTATGTAGACATAGCTAATAAAGGTCTAATTCTTGGAAACATCTTTTCTAGGACAATTCCCCAGGAGAATGGATGATATACTAGCTATTTAAAAACACAAGAAGAAGCTCTTTCTTTTTTTTTCTTTAAATTTTTTATTGTTATGTTAATCCCCATACATTACATCATTAGTTTTTGATGTAGTGTCCCATGATTCATTGTTTGTGCATAACACCCAGGGCTCCATGCAGAACGTGCCCTCTTTGATACCCATCACCAGGCTAACCCATCCCCCCACCCCCCTCCCCTCTAGAACCCTCAGTTTGTTTTTCAGAGTCCATCGTCTCTCATGGTTCGTCTCCCCCTCCGATTTCCCCCCCCTTCATTCTTCCCCTCCTGCTATCTTCTTCAAGAAGAAGCTCTTTCTTACTCTTGAAGGATCTCCTATGATTGTTCAATAAGAATTAGTGATTGTTCTCCAGAAATGGTTTTAATCTTTATTTGTCCCTGCTCTAAAATGAGCTTTGAGAATACAGGTGAGGCACTTTTTCTTGGAACCTCCAGGCACAGCAAGAATGATTGAAGTGCAGCAAGATGGGGAGGAGAGGAAAGAAGAAGGTGCAGGGCGTAGGAGAAAGAATTTTAATTATTTATATTAGTATTGCCAGAGATACCCCATGGTCCATGCCTATTTACTGTTCACATACCACCAAGAGATGATGATGGCAGGTTCTTTAAAACCCACTGGTGGTAAGATTGATATAAGAATACTGATCATAAAAGATGCTCATGGAAGTATCTCATCTCTCTTTAGATTTTAGAGGACAGCCTGCACAATATTTGGTGGCAGACAATTTGGCAGGTCAGTGTACATGAGAGCATGCCCCACTTGCCTATCTTCCAGTCAGTCATAGTCACAAGTCATAGGTGATTGTGAGGATTATATGTGCAGAATAGAGAGGTTTCTTTTCCCCCTTCTTTATCCGTTTCTCATCTTTAAATCTGTGGTGACAGTAATGATTTCAGCTCATCTTATCTTTTTTTTAAACAATTAGTTATTCTGTAGCCTTTGACTTAGAACCAAAATGCAGACTAATATGAGGGAAATTAGGTGATTTATAGTACACTTGGTGCCCACATTATGAATGGGTAATATCCCAAAAGTTCATTTGTATGTAAGTCATTTACCATGTTCCAAACACTGAGCAGATGCTAATTGCTGGGTGCCTTCCAGTTTAAAATGGCATCTGGCATTTGAGCAGTTCCTAATTCAGCTTTGTCCATTCTCCTGCTGCCCATGACAACAGTGAACAAGGCAAAAATGCATCCTGCCTGAAATTAAGACTTAAATTTTGAAATGATTCATAATAATTTTAAATCCAATGGAATATATTGCAATAAAAAATTAAAAAAAAAATCTACCCAGTCTTCAGCAAATAGTTTTATTCATGTTCAAAGTGTGCTTCAAAGAAGATTGGAAGAAAATTCTTCCATCTTAGATTATTCTTCTGATGAAGACATTCAGGTCTCCATAAAATTAAAACAAGACAAGGACACTTCTAATGCACAAGCACTGATTCCACACGCCCACCCTTGTCCCCACCAGATAATCAGTTTTCTTTCTCTCCTCATCCATCGACATCTTCCATCCCCAAGAAACCCAGCAAAGCAGAAAGTGTCAAGACTTTTGGAGGAAGATTTTGGAAGTGATTATCAACAGTAAGCAGTGAAAGCAAATACAAAAAAATATGTCGAAGCAGTGCATTTTGGAGATTAGACAAAACATGTTACGAATGTAGTAAAGATGGAAAGGTTCCCAGTTTGATAAAATAGAGGCATGTTACCCAGATATCTTACAGACACCAGAAAATGAGTTGGAAGTCTTGCCCATGACTCCAGTTGTAGAATGGAGATGGAAATCCAGCTTTAGACAAACAGGTAGCAGAGCTAGGGAAATCCACACATTATTGGCAAACAGCTTGTCTGTAGATACCTTGCTTCATTTGAGGCTGAGTGAAGAGTATTAGGAAAATAGTGAGCATATAAAATTGTAAAAAGGAGAGGAAAATATAAGAACATGTTTCTGAAAATGAAATCTTGCAACGCAAAGGAAAAGTTTTAAATTGAATATTCAATCAAATAAACCAAGAAAAAGGAAAGTATTTATTAAATAGGAGCAAAAATTCCCAAAGGAAAGTAGTCTGAAATAAAAAAACAGAATAGAATGAAAACAAAACTGAGTGAGCTACAGGAATATATATGTAGTTTTCATATCTATAAAAAAATTGTGGAAAGATATAAATGCCAAAAGTTGTTTATCTCTTGGCATTGAGGTCCCAGGTGGTTTTAATTAATGTTTTCTCTTTTTGTCTATGTGGGGTTTTTTTAGTTTTAAAAATATTATTTAATTTTTTTTAATTTTTTAATTTTTTTAAATTTTTTATTTTATTTTTTTATTATTATGTTATGTTAATCACCATACATTACATCATAGTTTTTTTTGAAGTATATATACATCGTCTTTTATTTGTAATTTATAAGTCTGTTAAAATTATGTGAAATTTCAACTAAGAGGGCATATATTCTAAACATATTTCTAACTTTTATAATCAACCAAAGAGTTAATTTAGTAGACATGTATAGTGAATAGGGTGCCTGTTTTGAAGTCTTTTGGCTTTAGTAAGTCAAACACATAAGTTTCTTTTTTGTTTTAAAATTTTATTTTATTATGTTAATCACCATACATTACATTAGTTTTTGATGCAGTGTTCCATGATTCACTGTTTGTGTATAACACCCAGTGCTCCATTCAATACATGCCCTCTGTAATACCCATCACCAGGCTAACCCATCCCCCCACCCCCCTCCCCTCTAGAACCCTCAGTTTGTTTCTCAGAGTCCATCGTCTCTCATGGTTCGTCTCCCCCTCCAGCCTATGTGTTTTTAATTTTTTTAAATAGTGAAGTTGTATATTTTTAAAATAAAATTTAAAAAGAAGTTGGGTGAGCTAAAAAAAAAAAAAGGCAAAAATACCAAAACTCTGGTAGCAGAATTCCAGACCATAATGAAGGCAGATGGAAGCAGAAAAGATAAGAATGTGGGGAATCAAATCAGGATGGTAGAGAAGAACTTGAGAAAACAAAGACAGGAAAATAGAGAGGACAAGAGAGAGGGTGATTACACAAGACTAGGAAAGAGAATGACCTGCCCATGCTTGCAGAACAGTGCTGGGTCTGCAAAGGAAACTGACAAATGCAGTGAAAGTGTTTAGGAAATCTCTGAGTACTCAGGAGACCTCTGACCCAACAATGAAGGATGCAGATGGAAAGAGGTCATGTATGCTCTGCAGAATCAGAGTCGTATATGTAGACACATCCTGGCAGACACATGAATTTCAAGTTTGAAGAAAAACATTCTACAAACATCTAGAGAGAAAGCAAGCTTCCCTTAAACAGGAACAAAAAGTAGACTAGTACTTTCTATAATGCAAGATTTCTCTTACAACAAGATACTCATCTATAAAATAGAGGCCAAATGCTGCTAAGGAAACTCAACCATAATTAAAAGCTCAGGTTCTGAGGACTTAGTGAAATTAAATGCCACACAAAATGGAGCCTATGAGTCAAATGCTTATCTCACCCTAAAGGAAAAAATATCTATTTTCTCCAATTTCAATGTTATGACACATGCAAGTAATTTTAAAACAGCCCCTATGGTCTCTCATGCTGCTAAGCTGTACCATATGTGACTTTAATTAAAATTTCCTTTTTCTTCCGCTCTTATCTGTATTTCAAAGATGTCTTATTTATGTTTTTTTTTTTAATTGAGCCCATATAATCTTGACCATCTCCCTGCACAAATAGAAAGCAAATGCTTTCCTTAAGAGTTCCCTAGTGACTCTTTCACCAAGGGGTTTCAATAAATTCGGAGGCCATGAATGTCTCCAATAAGTTTACTGAATCTTCCCTTATGTTCATGGTCTTTATGGCAAACATATTGAATCCTGTCTACTCCTTGTTCTCCACGGCTCCCAATCTTCCCCAAATTGGATGAATGTACGCTATGCCATCTCAATTTATTCCTTGTTTTCTCCACCTTCTAGTTTATCAGTGGGCAACCTTAACTCCATCAAGTACATAAATGCTCAAAGAATAGACTGCATTATACCGGGGCTAACGAGAGACGCCATAGTCTCTTTAGAGTCCTGGCTTGCAGTGTCTTTTCTGTCAACTACAGAGACTCTGTTTTCTTTGGGGATTAGTTCCCCTGCACTAAGTTCTGAGCTGAAGGTGGCCTTCCCTTGGATTAAGGCAGTGCAGTAGCAGGAAAAAAAAAAAAATTAGCTGCACAGCATATGTCCTTAATAGTTTGATAAAGGACGACAGGGGCATCGTGAAGGAGATGAGTATGGAAAGGATTCCTTTTTATTAAGCTTAGCAGGGGAGGAGGTTTAAGATACTCATTTCCATAGATAAACAAACAAGCCAAAGGAAAAGAACATCTGCGGAGAAGGGTTCCTCCAACATGTGGCAGATGTGTTTCAACAACAAACATATCCAGGAAGCGTTTTAGCATTTAATTATTTAGCTATTTCACTGAGCTGAGGAGCAAGGAGGTGGGATGGATTGAGGAAGCATATTGTAAATTTACTGAGCCTGGCAATTCAATTCCAAATGCAGTTTAAGCCTCCACATGCTGAGGTTTCTCTCAGAACATATGCTAACTGCTTTTTGATACACAGACCCTGAATGCATTCTTCCCCTCCCACATGTGTGGTGGCTGTCACTGCGAAGCATCCTCCCCTTCCCATCCCCCCACAACTCCCTCTTCTCTCCCTTGCATTTCTCTACTTTCCCTCTCTCTTTGCTTCCCCGTTTTCCCTCCTCAAAACTCTTGCTGGGATTAACAGTCTTTCTAAAATGCAAATCTGATCACTGGATGTGTGAAAGAGAAAGAGAGGGACCTGGCATGAGAGCTTAAGGAAGGATTAGTCCAAAGCAAAAGAAAATTGATTAGGGACAGGAGGAAGGAGTAAAATAAAGCAGAAGCTGTCTATCAATTAGCCAAAGGGTTCAGAGGGAGAAGAGTTTGGAATCATGCGCAATCTGCCTTGTCCTAGGAGGGCCGTCAGTAAAGAAGGCTATGCAAGCCTGTGTGCAGGTTCTTGAAAGCTCGTCAAGTGGAGAGCAAAGCAGTCTTGTTACGGTGGCCCAAGAGAAGCCGGACAACCGAATCGAGGATTCCCTGTCGTGCTCCTCTGTTGCTCACAGTGTAGAAATCCAGGGATTTTAGTGTGGTGTGCTGGAACTTCCGGTTCTCTCTCTCTAGACTTTTCTTCTAAGCTCCTGGCAAATGGTTGCCTTTCCTCAACTATCTGTCATCTGTGTGATGGTACATGTCTTCTCTCTTCTTAGGATTCCCTGTAATTTCTTGACCAGCTGGTAAATTCCTGCCAACCCTCTCAGATATAATCCCATCTCTGTTCCCTTCTGAGGCCTTCTTTCTGGTCACCTTCATACCAAGTCTGGGTCAGTTATGGTGCCTGCATTCAGCTTTTGGAAAGCCCTGGCATGCCACTGTACGTGTAGAAGTTGTCACTTCACTGCTTAATCCTTTCCTCAACTAGAATATAAACTTTTGCAGGGGGGTGTAAAGTGCTCAGCTTATGTGTATTAATGAATGAATGTCATAGTCAGGATTGCAAAGTCCACGGTGACTGAGATACACAGCATAGGGGTAGGATGGGGAGGTTAGGATATGCAGCGACATACCTCCCCTGCTAACCTATCAAGGGAAAAACTCTGGCCCAGAAACAATTTCTTTTTTTTTTAATTATGTCATATTAATCCCCATACATTACAACATTAGTTTTTGATGTAGTGTTCCATGATTCATTCTTTGCGTATAACACCCAGTGCTCCATTCAGTACGTGCCCTCTTTAATACCCATCACCAGGCTAACCCATCCCCCCACCCCCCTCCCCTCTAGAACCCTCAGTTTGTTTCTGAGTCCATCGTCTCACATGGTTCGTCTCCCCCTCCAATTCCCCCGCTTCATTTTTCCCTTCCTGCTATCTTTTTCTTCTTTTTTTTTAAACATATAATGTATTATTTGTTTCAGAGGTACAGATCTGTGATTCAACAGTCTTACACAATTCACAGCGCTCACCATAGCACATACCCTCCCCAATGTCTATCACCCAGCCACCCCATCCCTCCCACCCCCCACCACTCCAGCAACCCTCAGTTTGTTTCCTGAGATTAAGGAGTCCTCATATCAGTGAGGTCATATGATACATGTCTTTCTCTGACTGACTTATTTCCCTCAGCGTAACACCCTCCAGTTCCATCCACATCGTTACAAATGGCAAGATCTCATTCCTTTTGATGGCTGCATAATATTCCATTGTGTATATATGCCACATCTTCTTTTTTTTTTTTTTTTAATATAGCTGGAGCAGTATTTTTTTTTAAAGATTTTATTTATTTATTTTAGAGAGAGAATGAGATAGAGAGAGAGCATGAGAGGGGAGAGGGTCAGAGGGAGAAGCAGACTCCCCGCCGAGCAGGGAGCCTGATGCGGGACCCGATCCCGGGACTCTAGGATCATGACCTGAGCTGAAGGCAGTCGCTTAACCAACTGAGCCACCCAGGCGCCCTATGCCACATCTTCTTTATCCATTCATCTGTCGATGGACATCTTGGCTCTTTCCACAGTTTGGCTATTGTGGACATTGCTGCTATAAACATTGGGGTGCATGTACCCCTTTGGATCCCTACATTTGCATCTTTGGGGTAAATACCCAGTAGTGCAATTGCTGGGTCATAGGGTAGCTCTATTTTCAACTTTTTGAGGAACCTCCATACTGTTGTCCAGAGTGGTTGCACCAGCTTGCATTCCCGCCAACAGTGTAGGAGGGTTCCCCTTTCTCCACATCCCCGCCAACATCTGTCCTTTCCTGACTTGTTAATTTTAGCCATTCTGACTGGTGTGAGGTGGTATCTCATTGAGGTTTTGGTTTGGATTTCCCTGATGCTGAGCGATGTTGAGCACTTTTTCATGTGTCTGTTGGCCGTTTGGATGTCTTCTTTGGAAAAATGTCTGTTCGTGTCTTCTGCCCATTTTTTGACTGGATTATTTGTTCTTTGGGTGTTGAGTTTAAGAAGTTCTTTATAGATTTTGGATACTAACCCCTTATCTGATATGTCATTTGCAAATATTTTCTCCCATTCTGTCGGTTGTCTTTTGGTTTTGTGGACTGTTTCTTTTCCGTGCAAAAGCTTCTTATCTAAGGGCACCTGGGTGGCTCAGTTGGTTAAGCGACTGCCTTCGGCTCAGGTCATGATCCTGGAGTCCCAGGATCGAGTCCTACGTCGGGGGGGGGGGTCCCTGCTCAGCAGGGAGGCTGCTTCTCCCTCTGACTCTCTTCCCTCTCGTGTTCTCTGTCTCTCATTCTCTCTCTCGAATAAATAAATAAAATCTTAAAAAAAAAAGATGTATATTAGTTAAAAAAAAAAAAAGCTTCTTATCTTGATGAAGTCCCAATAGTTCATTTTTGCCCTTGCTTCCCTTGCCTTTGGTGATGTCTCTAGGAAGAAGTTGCCACGGCTGAGGTCGAAGAGGTTGCTGCCTGTCTTCTCCTTTAGGATTTTGATGGACTCCTGTCTCATGCTGAGGTCTTTCAACCATTTGGAGTCTATTTTTGTGTGTGGTATAAGGAAATGGTCCAGTTTCATTCTTCTGCATGTGGCTGTCCAATTTTCCCAACACCATTTGTTGAAGAGACTGTCTTTTTTCCATTGGACATTCTTTCCTGCTTTGTCAAAGATTAGTTGACCATAGAGTTGAGGGTCCATTTCTGGGCTCTCTATTCTATTCCATTGATCTATGTGTCTGTTTTTGTGCCAGTACCATACTCTCTTGATGATGACAGCTTTGTAATAGAGCTGGAAGTCTGGAATTGTGATGCCACCAGCTTTCCTTTTCTTTTTCAAGATTCCTCTGGCTATTCGGGGTCTTTTCTGGGTCCATACAAATTTGAGGATTAGTTGTTCCATTTCTTTGAAAAACGTGGTTGGTACTTTGATGGGGATTGCATTGAATGTGTAGATTGCTCTAGGTAGCATTGACATCTTCACGATGTTTGTTCTTCCAATCCATGTGCATGGAACGTTTTTCCATTTCTTTGTGTCTTCCTCAATTTCTTTCATGAGTATTTTATAGTTTTCTGAGTACAGATTCTTTGCCTCTTTGGTTAGATTTATTTGTAGGTAGCTTATGGTTTTGGGTGCAATTGTAAATGGGATCGACTCCTTAATTTCTCTTTCTTCTGTCTTGTTGTTGGTGTATAGGAATGCCACTGATTTCTGTGCATTGATTTTACATCCTGCCACTTTACTGAATTCCTGTATGATTTCTAGCAGTTTTGGGGTGGAGTCTTTTGGGTTTTCCACATAAAGTATCTGCAAATGTTTATGTTTTCCACATAAAGTATCTGCAAAAAGTGAGAGTTTGACTTCTCTTTGCTGATTTGGATGCCTTTGATATCTTTTTGTTGTCTGACTGCTGTGGCTAGGACTTCTAATACTATGTTGAATAGCAGTGGTGATAGTGGACATCCCTGCCATGTTCCTGACCTTAGGGGGAAAGCTCTCATAGGACCATGGCAAAAATGTCCCATCCTTTTTATTACATTTGTGTTTTTTTCAGTCAGTACTTTAGTTAGGATGCTTTGAATTGCAGGTGCCAGAAAACTCATCTCATCTAATTTTAGCAAAAATATCCAGCATTTGTGTAGCTTCAGGGAGGGTTTGATCAAGCACTCATGATATCAGCGATGAAGATTCAGTTTCTCCCATTTCCTGGTTGTGTTTTGTTTCCCGTTGGCTTCATGCTCAGGACCCCTGGCAAAGCATGGAGCAGCTCCGGATGCCCAGCATCTTCACTGGCGGCCCATCCTGGAGAAGAGAGAGCCTGCTTCTCACTTGGCAGTCCCAGCTATGGTTTACTGCTCTGATCACACCATGAACCCATCCCCAAAGTGGTCACTGCTGCCAAGTGAATGCAATGTTCTGGTTGACGATGCCCAATGCACACATGTCCATCTCTGTAGGCTTCTTCATTCTAAATGTGTACACAGAAAGTGGAGCACAAAGGCGTCTCTTATAGGTAGGGAAACTATGTAATTTATTGGACAAACCAAGGCACTTCTGAGAGTGAAGGGAAGTACTGTTAATAATTAGACCACAGCATAAGCATAAACTGTACTGTCCCAGGCAACTCGGATGTATCATTATCCTAGGTGTAGGAAAGGCAAGACACTGTAACCCTATGTATATACATTTTATATGCATACATATTACCATGTGTGTATATGTGCATACATCTCTATACACATATACATATGTGTATGCTTCGTTATGAAGTGCTTTAAAATTTTTATTTTCCATAAGATCACAGAAAGGACTCTGGGCAGCTTCAGTGAAACATGTTCTTAGTTTTGCATCTTTTTCTAACCAGCAGATAACTTCGGGCAAATCTCTTCACTTCTCAGGTCCCTGTTTCTTCATCTTTTGAACACAGGTGCTGTACTAGGAATCTTTAGCATCCTCTCTGGCTTTATAGTTCTCTGGGATGACATTATGATTCAAAGACAGGACTAAACCCAGGCAGGTTGGGAGACCACTGACTTGAGACAGATTTTATCACACACGTACATTATATGTACGTGTATGTTGGCTCCCGGTGGCGGATTTGATATTGTCAAAGCCGTAACAACAGAATGAATAACAGCAACAACCATGTATGAGTGCGCATTATCTGCCAAGAATACTACTGAGCTCTTTATATGTTATTTCATTTGTCCTCACACAACTCAATAAAAGAAACATCACAACCCCATTTATGGATGAAGCCATCACTTTCATCAGCCACTCAGCTAATACCGAAAGCTTATCAAGTGCCAGACTTTGTTCTAGGTACTGAGGAAATCGTGACGAGCAGATTTAGTCGAGGTCTCAGACTTCACAGAATTTACATTCTTTGAAAGTAAAGCCATGAGGAGTTTGTCGAGCTCTGATTCATTCCCAGCTGAATGGCAAGACCAGCTCCCAGAGCGATGCAGCCATCCATGGGAGGCCATTGGCTCTTCACGGCTCCAACTCTGTGAGGTCTCAGAGCAGGGTCTGGCGCTGGGCCTGTGGTCATGGTTGGTGAGCAGGGCTGGACGTCTGCAAGGGGACTCAGACGTAGAATGAGGAAAACTGGGCACAAATTGGACCCTGCTGCTCTTGGCTTCTGTCCCTTATGACCTCTAACCAATGATGACCTTCAAAGCACAGTGACGACTCGCTCCCATCTCTCATATCTCCACCTGGTTCTTTTTTTTTTTTTTAGTTTCTATTTATTTATTTGAATGAGAGAGAGAGTTCACGATGCGACAGGGAGCGGTGCGGAGGGAGAGGGACAAGCAGCCTCCGTGCTGAGCACAGAGCCCAACACGGGGCTCCATCCCAGAACCCTGAGATCATGACCTGAACTGAAATCAAGAGCTGGATGCTCAACCGACTGAGCCACCCCCCAACCTGGTTCTTTAAAGGGAGGGAATTCTGAGAAATCCAGCTCCGGTTTTGCTAAACTGACACAGCACAGCACCCCTGTATGGGCAATGGGGAGGTTTAGGTGGTGGTGAGTTAAGAAAGACAGACAATAAACAAACATTTAAAAAAATAAAACTATCAGATACCAGCATGTAGACAATCACAGTGGGATGCTGTGCTAGAGCCACCGGCGGCCACTTTGGATGGGCATTGCAAAACTTTTCAGTCGATATGTGGAGAAGCAGAGCCGGACCCAGGCAGCGTGGCTCTGGGGCCAATTATTTTATCTTCCACACAAATTCTGCACAAACTTGAATGATAATAATAATTTCTTGGGGGCAGAGGCTATGTCTTTAAAAAGCAAATTCTCAGGCACCTTGCGAGAACAGTGGGATCAGAATCTCAAAAGTTCTGGAACTTGTGGTTTTAATAAGCACCTGGGGTGTGATTTAGCAGACCAGTTTAGGGAACACTGAACCAGTACTTCGCAAAAGGGTAATAAATTCCTGAAATGAACTGCTTGCATATTTCAGAAAAGAAGACCAAATTATCCCTGGGTAAGTTTGAACCACCAGCCTTTCAGCTAACAACCGAATATACTAACCAGGTGCATCACAGAGACAATGCTGCGGCTTAACTATGGCTTTAGTTCCAACGGAGAATTCATCTTTATGCACCATTTTGTCTGGAATAAAACACAAGCGCCCAGCAATATGCACACACACACACACACACACACACACACCATCGACTTTTCTGATTTATCATAAAAACTGTGTGTGTGTGTGTGTGTGTGTGTGTGTGTGTGTGTGTGTGTTCAGGAAGCAGAACCAGCAAAGCTTTTTAACTCCTCAAAGGTACTTAAAAAGCCCTGTGTTTAGACATCTCAGCAACTCCCTCATCCACCTGCGAGAGACATGTGAATGAAAATGTGCTTCATTTATATGGAAAGGCTTTCAGGCTTTAGAAGCACAAGCTGAAAGGCAAAACTTCACCAATAGCAATACACATTCGTCAACATTAATGGAAATGTTCACTTCCCCCAGTGCTGAGGGCTTCCAGGGGGATTAATTGTTTAATATTCACAAAGGACTTTGAAGATGAAAAGACCCACATAAAGGCTGAAAATGAACACTCACTTTATTTGCTTTTCTTATCCTGGAGTTGAATCTGCAGAGCCACCAGGTCTTTGAAGCAGCTCCAAGATTATAATAATGATGACCACCCTTGGACTGGGGAGAACAGAGAGAGCAGGGAGGAATAATTTACCCTTAGCTATAATTCCAGCGACTGCAAAAGCAAGGACTTTGGTATCACACAGAATCCTGACTCTCTACCACCTGCCAGCTGTGTGACCTTGGGCAAGTTACCTACCTTCTCTGAGGTTCTATCTCCCTAGCTGGAAAAATGGTGTAATTATATCTACCTGGTTATTGTCCAAGTTAGAGGTGTTTAAGGACTTAGGTAGTATCTGGCATATTTTTAGTACCCGTGCAATTAAAATGATTGTTGCTATTGCCAATGTTTGGGGGATATTCATAAATAAGGTTTCCAAGGCTTGATGCTGCAAAAACCAACACTGATCCTAATTAAATAAAAAAATGACAAAATGGGAAGATGAGCCAGGATGACCAGCCAGAAATCTTTTGAATCTTTTGTGGGTATGTGTGTGTGTGTCTAAGACTGAGCTGTTACTTACTTAAGATTAAATAACTTTAAATAGTTCTTTATTTCATAGTCACTTTATCTTTTTTCTTCCCGTATCCCAACTAATCTATAACATAGCTCTTCTATCGACTCCCACTTATGCCCTCGCTGTAATCTTTAATGTTACTGCAGTGTTTGGCAAAGTCAAGAACTTAAGAAGTTCGTTCTGTGAGTCGTTGGAGCAGCTCTGCATGGAATGGAACACAGTGATCCCCTACACTGTAATATACTGGAGGAAAGGAGGCACTTGGGTTTTAGGCACCTGTCTCTATCTCATTTAGACATTGGGGATTATCTTCCCACTTTTGCCACATCAGGAGCACTCCAGGGAATGAGGTGGGAGTTGGCAAGATGGGATAGGAAAACTACACTATTTACTCTGCTTTGAATTCTGCTCAGCTTTCATCCAGGTGGGGATCCACTGAGCTCCACTGCGCAACTTCTATTGACTGTCCCCTTGGGTGGGAGGCTGCTCCTTCAGTCATCTCAAGGAAGTAATGACATAGAGACTTTTTCCCATGTGCCGATCACACCCACTCTCTGAACACAATAGTTGTGTGTCCATGAATTAGACCACAGTGCCGTGGGGAGAAAAAGAGAAAATCAAGGACCCCCACTAGGCCCATCTGCTCAGATTCGGAAAACATTTTTCTGTAGTGCACTGATTTACAGTACAAGCTACCCTGCTTCTCTGATATGTACAAATTAGGTGACTTAAGAACTTAAAAATTGTAGTGCCAGAACACGATGCCTGAAAGTTTGTGGTAGGGTTATGGCTCTTCCAAAATCAAGAAGGAGTTAAGAAAACAGAAGCCAAGAGTTTCTCTCTGGTCTTCTCTGTAGATTACCATGTTATAGGAGGGAAGGAAATTAGAGGGAGGCTTGGAAAGGTAGCTTATAAAATCTTTAAGAAAACATTCTCTCTCTGAGTCAGGTCTAGAAAAAATTAGAGGGCCACAATAATTGGGTTGTTGTGTGGGGTTTTTTTTTCCCCCTTATTCAGGAACAATATTAATAATAAATAGCTCACCGAAAGAACTATCTAAGTGTTTGTGATCCAGGAGAAAAGAAATTTTAATTAGGATGCAGAAGACCTGAGTTTGAGTACTACCATTAACATTAATTAGCTCTGTGATGTTGGCAAATTCAATTAAACTCTGCTGGCCTTGTTTTTTGTTTGTGTGTTTGTTTGTTTAATTTGTAAATTAAGACAGCAAAAAGAAGTTTTAACTAGACAATTCACTAAGCTTTCACAGGAATTTCTCTGCACGTGAATATTTTTCTCCAAAGACAAAACACATAGTTGTCACTATTTAACTTCTCAGTGCCCTTAGTTGGGAGCTCAGGATATGCTGGATCCTCGTGATCACACGTTGGTGGGGAATGGATCACAGGCAGAGCGCTGGGGGTAGAGATTTGGCTCAAGGGTCCAGGGCATTATTATACACCCTGTCTTGGTTCGGTAAGGATCCATATCCATTGATATCCAAATGAGGAGTATATAAGTAGTATTCAGGAATACTTAATCTAGGACTAATTAATATGTTTTATAGGGAGTACCAAGAGCAGCTGCATGGAAACAACTGAGTATCCAGTGACAGCCCGGGATAAATACCGACTGCAGCCTAGGTGCAAGGTGTGAGGCTCAGCTAGGAAAAGTAGGAACCAGTCTCCATGGCTTCAGAGGAGGCTTTTACTAGGAAGGTAGAGCTGAGGAGGAGGAAACTAAGGCAGAAATCCAGGCAGAGAGTGCAAAATAATAAAGGTGCTACCTGATGGGAATTTAGGCTTACCTATATTTGGTGAAGCAATGAGTAGGTCTTGAGTCTTCTGTCTCATGAACCAAGGTTACAAACGTCTAAGCTGAGAGCACGGTGAGAAGTGAGCTGCTAGAGATCTGCCCTCAGCCAAGATGGAGTAACAGGTCCCATTTACCCCCACACCTAAAACAAATGCAAAATTGGACAAAGTAGATGAAACACTGATTTTAAGACAATGGAGACAGGTAACCAAGGGCAGTGATTTCTAGGATGTAGGAGACAATTTGGTGAACCCCACAGTTGCGCCCAGTGAGAGCATTTTCAGGCTGCAGTACAGACAAGGAGGGGAAACATAGGCAAAGCCTGGTAGAATCCTTGAGTTGACGAAACAGTCTGGGGAGCCCCGGGTGGCTATATTTTCAAGGGCTGGAGAGGAAAAAGCTGCACAGAGAGAACTTTGCACACATACAGAGCATCTCCATTGAATGTCCAGCAGAATACTGAATGTTGGTAGGGCCAAATACTTGAGGCCAGGGAGAAATCCATCCAAAAGGATTGGGGGGAGCAGTACTTGGTACTCACACAGAACCATTAATACTGCCTGCTGTTGGGGCGACTGGGGGCTCAGTCATTAATCGTCTGCCTTCAGCTCGGGTCATGATCCCAGGGTCCTGGGATCGAGCCCTGCATTGGGCTCCCTGCTCCGCAGGACCCCTGCTTCTCCCTCTCCCACTCCCCCTGCTTGTGTTCCCTCTCTCGCTGTGTCTCTCTCTGTCGAATAAGTAAATAAAATCCTTAAAAAAAATACTGCCTGCTGCTATGATTATCCTGAGTGTAAAGGAGAACCAGTAAGGAGCCTGAAGAAGGACAGTGATGGGGTCAGATTGGGTACAGCATGGTGAACTGATCAAAGGGAGGAAACCCAAATCTAAATAAATGTACAGAGGCGCCTGGGTGGCACAGTTGGTTGGGCATTGGACACTTGGTTTTGCTTGGGTTGTGATCTCAGGGTCGTGAGAGGGAGCCCCACGTGGTCTCTATGCTCAGTATGGAGTCGGCTTGGGGCTCTCTCCCTCTCCCTCTGCCCCTCCCCCTCCCCCACATGCTCTCCCTCCCTCTCTCTCTCTCTAAAATAAATAAAATCTTTAAAAAATAAAAATAAATAAATGTGCAAAATAACAAGAGATTATTAACTTTTTAACATTACATTTTATTTTATTTTGTATTTTTATTTTACTATTACACGCCAGGTCAATTACATGCACAATCTCACTTAAACCAATCGTGAACTGAGGTCAGAGAAGCAAATAAGTTCCTCAAGTTCACATAAAAAATAAGTGGGTGAACCAGGATTCATATGTAAATATGTGGTTCCAAAATCTGTACCTGGTCCCTAAATCATGCTGCTTCCTTGCCCAGCATTGACTAATTCAGTCCTGAAACTACCGACTGAAGTCTGACATTTGTCCTAAAAGTTGAACTTTGAGAGCAAAGCTCTTGACTTGACACTTGACAATATATAAAAATAATATTGATATAAACATAATAACAACTAGCATTTGTTTAATATTTAGTATGTATCCAGTCTATGTGCTGTACCTGCACCCGTGCATTTAATACTCCCATCAAGCGAGAAAGGAGTCTATGTATTTGTGCCTCTGAAGAGTCTAGCTGCCAGAACCCATATATTACCCACGCAGGCATCTCACGGTTCACTGCCCTCATATTAACCAGCCTCCTGACTTCAAAGCAGAAAAGACTTAGAAGCACACCCAAGATTAATGTGGTAAGAAAAGACAGCCCTGAAAGGAGAATAACATCACAGCTAATAAGCAAGCTTCTCTTTACTGCAAGATCTTTATTTAATGTACAAAATGCAGGGGCACCTGGGTGGCTCAGTCAGTTAGGCGTCTGCCTTTTGGCTCAAGTCATGATCTCAGGGTCCTGGGATCGAGCCCCGCTCAGCGGGGAGCCTGCTTCTCTCTGTGTCCCTCCCCCTCCACTTATGCTCTCTCTCTTGCTTCCTCCCTCTCTCAAATAAATAAATAAAATCTTTAAAAAATTAATGTATAAAATGCAGAGACCCAGAGTGGTTCCTCAATACTAGGGACAGCTGGAGACTTAGCCAAGGTAATGTGAACTTTGATACTCTTCTGAGAACTGCATGATTTAAATATCATGTGCGGAGACTTATTTTCCTGTTTTGTGGTCAAGTGCGATGCTTAGCAAAATCTACTAATCTTGTTGGTTCCCGCTCCTCAGGTACAAGCCATTGGGTATTCTTTGAGTCCATGATTCCCTTAGCATCTTTTCTGCCCACAACTATCTACCCACTTCTCCTTTTTGCTGTTTCAAGACAAAAACAGTAATGAATTACGATGTGCTAACCAGTATGAAGTTCCCCACTTTCCAGTTAAGAGAAGGGAGAGTGGGCATTAAAGTTTCCCATTGACTCAAAAAAGAAACAACAAAATAAGAGTTTCCAGGCAGTGTAGCTCCTGAGGGGGGTGAGTGTTGACTGACAAAGTGATAGTCTCCCTATTAAGACTCTCATTTTATAATCGTATATTTCTCTGCGTGGGGGGGGGGTGGGGAGGACGGAATCAGGGGTGGAGAAGGACAGACGTGGAGTATTACTGCATATTTTGTCAATCCTAAGAAAGCTCTTGACAGACACTAATAATTGATTATAGAATTATATAATATTTTTCTCCCCGTCCCTCAGACTCTTTCTCCACAGAGATCAACTCTAGAAAACTACCAATTTATCAAACTGACATTTAAAATACATCCTATTAGCCTTCCACGAATCTGCCTCTCAACTTCAACATTTCAATGGTAGAGAATCCCTACGTTTAACACCAGCATGCCATGTTTTCAGATCGTTCTAATTGTTGGAAGTTCTTTCTTGTATTAAATGTATTAAATCTCCTTTCAGTTCACATCTACCTAATTCCTAGTTCTGCTTTCTGGTCCAAATGGGAAAATCAGTGTATATTGCTCTATACCCAGAAGATGGCTTTCACACTCCTCTCTGCACATACCCTTATTCCATTCAAATCCCTTCCTCTTTTATTCAAGAATGAAGTCTTTCAAGACACAATTATTCATTGAGTACTGTATTTGGTGGTGGGGGTAAAATAGTGAGAAAGCAAGCCTTGTTCTTGGTCTTACGTAACTTTCTATCCAGTAGGTGAGAGAAGAAAGTGGCACTTACAACAAAGTGTGATATGTGCTAAGATCAGGGAAGCTCAGAGGGGTATGGAGGTGTAAAGGAGGGGCCAAAAACCCTGGAAATCTGGAGCAGGGGCTTTTGAGAGCTTTTAAGATAAAGTGAAGCCTGAGCTAACCCCTAGAAGAACAAGCAGGAATAGCAGGCAAGGGGTGGGTAGAGGGCAAGTGTGTAAGTGGTAATCAGAGCTAGGAAAGTGATGTAGTAAAAAGAGTTGAATGCCCAAAGGATAGAAAATACGAATCAGCAAAATCCGCTAGGGTGCCTGGGTGTGTGTGTGTGTGTGTGTGTGTGTGTGTGTGTGTGCGCGCGCGTGCATGTGTGTCTGGAGAAGTATACACATACAAGAACCTGAGGACTTTTAAAATCTTATTAGGTGATTTGGACATTATTCCCAAGGCTTTGGGGTGTACTTCAGCAGGTACAACGTTAGCACACTTGTATTTAGACAGACCACTCTCCGGCATGATGGATAATGCATGGCAGGCCAGGAGCCCTGTCAGGAGCCTATTACTTTATGAAGCAAGAGGAGGTGGGTAGAAATCAAGATAGTGGCAGGATGGTGGCATTATCTTGTCATCATGATGGTCACTCTCAGCTAATTAAGTTCAGTTCTTCAAAGTTCCTTTGATGATATAATACCTCAAATTGAACAAAATATTCCAGTTGTGACCTGACCATTGCTGAATAAGGATGGGCTATCCCTTTGCTTGTTTTGAATACTGCAGAAAATGGTTAGCATTTACTTTTTGATAGCTGGATCACATTGTTTATTAATATTAGGATTGCAATAGGCTAGAACATATTAATCCTTTTGGGGGCTATATAGGCACAGATATTCTTTCCCTGACCATTGCGATATTTTTTTTTAGTCTAGGTGCAGAATGTTGCATTTATGTTTGGTATAAGAAATGCATTTTAAGTTTTTCCCAGTGTTCCAGATTGCTGAGAACATTTCGGATTTTAGCTCTGATACTCAGATGATAATTCAGATTAAAAAGACTATGGTCTTTAAAGTCAGACAGACCTTGGTTAATATAGCGGCCTGGCCACTTATTAGCATTAAATGCTGAAGGACTCGGCTTTCCTAACTGTAGTTTAGTTTTGTTTTAATGTATTTAATGTATTTAATGTATTTATGTATTTATTGATTTTGATATATGATATATGACTCTTTCTCTCTATATGCACACACATATGTATATATTTCTATATATATATACACTAGTGCCCCCTTATCCATGGGGATATGTTCCAAGACCCCCAGTGGATTCCTGAAATCACAGAGAATACCAAACCCTAAATATACTATGTTTTTTCCTATACATACATACCTATCATAGAGTTTAATTTATAAATTAGGCACACTAAGAGATTAACAACAATAACATAATAAAATAGAACAATTAAAAAACTTACTGTTATAAAAGTTATGTGAATGTGGTCTCTATCTCAAAGTAACTTATTGAAATCTATTGACCCTTCTTGTGACCATGTGAGGTCATAAGATGCCTGCATGATAAGATGAAGTGAGGAGAATGACCCCTCTGTTCCCTTAACTGGGAGAGGTAGCTGTTTCCCATGATTACTGTCTCCGTGTTACCTCTGTGCTTCCTTTTTGGCTTTTCAGTTCTCCCTGATTAGCCAGTTTTCTATATAAAATTTCATATGTTAAAACCTGGTGTGGATCTGATTTCCTTACTAGACCCCCTTTTCATCCCAATGTCCTATCACTGGAAATTTTTATATTCTTTGGGCTAAATATAAATATATATAAATATAAATCATCCCAGGTTGTTGGTATTTCCACCATGAAAACTATCTCTTAGTACTGGGGCAAAATAGCTACAGAAATGTGGCAGACTGCTTTCCAATGTGCACATCCAACCCCCCAACTTCATAAACAGAAGTTTATTAGCCTTTGAGGTTTCCTGTCTTGGGTTTTGTTAATGGGGCTTTGAATTGACCCAACAGCAGAAATGAATAGCTATTCAGAAGTTAACTCCCCATTGTAGCACATATTGTTTAGCAAAGAATATGTGTTATTTACCAGGAACTCTTTGAGTACTTTACATGGATAAATTCATTTATCACCAATAAATGTATGGGGGATTTTACTACTGTCATCATCATCCCCATTACACCATGGGTCACCATGGACATTGAAGAGTTAAAAAATTGCTTTCAGTCTGTTGCAGTGAGTTTAAGGGTAATTCTCCAAAAGGTATGTCCGTCCAGAACCTGTCAATCTGACCGTATTTGGAAGAATGCTTTTTGTAGATGTAAGTAAGTCAAAAATCTTGAGATGAGATCATCCTGTATTAAAGTGAATGAGAAAATTGAATAAGCAGCGTCCTTACAAAAGAAGAAAGGTGACATGAAGATGGAGGCAGGGATTGTGGAGTAACACAACTACAAGCCAAGGAGAGCTGAGGACTGCTGGCCACCACCAAAAGCCGGGAGAGACGTATGGACCGGATCTTCCCTCGGAGCCCCCGGAAGAAACCCACTGTAATGACACTTTGATTCTGGACTTCTGGCCTCCAGACCATGAGTTAATAGATTTCTGTTGTTTTAAGTCACCATGTTTGTGGTAATTTGTTATGGCAGAATGAAATGAATGCATTCATAGAGTTAGTAAGCATCAAAGCTTGGGCTTGAACCCAGCTAGTTTGCTCCAGAGCACAGGTGCTCAATGATGAAGGCATACTGTCTTCTATCCTGCAAAAAGCAGTTGACGTGATTTATGCTGAATTCTCTCAGTAGGTGGAGCAGAGGAGGTGAAAGATACAGGATTTGAGAAAACTTTTAGAGTTTCTCCCCTAGAACTGGGAATGGAATTGGAGTGTGGGTGCCTCACGGATTAGCCAACAGCACTGCCCCATTCTCCTGGGTGGTCACCATCCTCCCTTCCCCTTAGAGGTGATAATACCTCTGATGGGGTAGCTTGGTGATGCTGATGTGACAGAATATGAGGAATGAGAGCTTTCTAGAGCTACCAGGAAAGACTGCCTACCCAAGCTTAGCAACAGAAGCTTGTGGCCCTGAACCAGGAGCACATTAGGCATAACTAGTGTAAACCCCTTGAAAGGTCTGCACTATGAAAGACCCAAGACATAATCCTGGGGGAATGGATGTGGTAGCCTTCTTAATGAAGATTGAGATGGACTTCTATCAGCCTAGTGAGTAGGAACTAGAAGTAGGTGCAATTTAATTTGGAGAAATTGATAAACTTATGAATGTGGCATTGATTGCACTTTACTGTTATAGGGAGTAAACTTCATAGCTCATACCATGACTTCTTTGTTAGTGCATATAAGATTTCACTAATGGGCTTCCATGGTTGGATGAGAGATCATGGATGTCTTCCAGGGAATATTTAAGTCATTGAAATTATATATAAAGTGTTTGTGTGTGTGTGTGTGTGTGTGTGTGTACCCACAACTCTGAAAATGTACTTTAAAGTGTTCATATCCTTCAACAAGGCAGGGACCACGAACTTACATAAATTGAAAGGCACCTTCCAGTCCTGACATTCTATGATTCAGCTATTTTGCAGTGGAATAGACTAGGAATCTGTACAATTCTTAATATCAAAGTACCAGTGAGGTAAATAGATGTTAAAAATTCACCTTCTACTCTCACTCTAGTTGAATAAAGAATATAAAGACATATACTCATATTCTATCGTCCCTGTTGTTCTACAGTGAAAATATACCCCCCTACTATATTTCATTGAATTTACCTTTGTTCTGACCCCAGGACTCACGAGTTTTCAAGGTTGTTAGTTTGTTTAATCCAGGATTATAACTAACAATGGTTAAATTTAGAAATCAGAGATTTTCAGGTTGGTAATACCATTCTTTCAATTAAATAAACAACACAGCTCAGAGTATGAATTCAGGGAGATCTTATAATGTGCTCATAAAAACTTCATACTTATTTTTTATCCCCCAGGATATTGTAAGCAATACTTCCATGAGACTGAAGCCTGTGGGCCATGATGAAGACAGATAGGGCTCAGAGTTGTGACAGTTCTGTAGGAAAGTGGGGAGGAAAGGAATGGCTGACATATAGAAGTCTCAAGTTAAAACGTCGAGTGGATGGGTAGATGGATGGGGTGATATGTTTGGCAGCAAATAGTAAACATCAGTTTAAAAAGGTCAGGGTTCACAGACAATATTTCCATCCTAGGAAGGATGAGAGAAGCAAAGACAGACTAGCTAAGACTCCAATTCCAGTCCATTCCATTCAACATACAATTCCCAAGACCTTGTATACTCCATACCTAATGCTTGGCCCTGGGGATACAAAGGTAAATGAGACCCTCTCCCTGTCCTTGTAAAGCTCATGCTCTGGAGAGAGAGAGAGAGACAGAAAGAGAGAGAACATTAAGAACAATTAATTCCAATCCAATTTGATAAGGGCTGCCAGAGAGTTATAAGCAAGGCACCAAAAATACGAAACCAGTGCTTCCACAGAAGTTAAAGAAAGACTTTTGGAGGGAGTATATTGATTAGGGACATGCTAGGTGCTATAATTAATAGACCCCAGCTATATAATAGCTCAAAATAAGCTTATGTTGGATCATATAATCGTTATCAGTGAGTGAATGGGTCAGTTGGTTGACTCTCCATCTCCTTGTCAGCAGGCAGAAGGGGAAAAAACACCCAGATAAGCTAACTCAAGAGATTTTTATGAACCATGCCTGGAAACGCTAGTGTCTCTAGGAAGCGATATTATATTCCACATCTGGAACTAAGACATATGACAATGCCTACCTACCCAGGAGGCTGAGAAATGTAAAGGAGTTGTGTGACCATGAAGAAGAGGAGAGCATGCATTTTTGCAAACAGCTAGCCGTATGTGAAAAGAATTTTGTAGGACAAGAAATAGTTCATTAGTTAGAAGGACTGAAGTTGCACTCTGATTATATACAGAAATATTCCAAATTCCCAAGCAAAATTGAACATACCGTACATCCCTTCTCAACTACCTACCACCCACCCTTGCCACTTCTGAAAAGTTTGTTTTCATAACTGTCTCCAAACATACTCTAGAGAAAGGAGGAAAATAAAGACTTATTTATGTGCCCCTGGTGTTACATGCATTAATATAAGGATAAATAATTGCGTGGCCGTAGTTTTGCCATGCTATAAGTGTATGTTAAGGGCAATCAATCTTTTCTAAGGCTAAAGAATCAGAAAAATTTGGAAACATTTATGCCTTCTTCCATGCAGAGACAAACTAATTCAACTTACTGATTCAATAAGGGTCCATCC
Organism: Eumetopias jubatus; assembly: GCF_037043125.1. NCBI lineage: Eukaryota > Metazoa > Chordata > Mammalia > Carnivora > Otariidae > Eumetopias > Eumetopias jubatus. The sequence goes on from NW_028274810.1 coordinate 122,590,613, forward strand.
AGGAGAACAAAAATGCCAAGTAAATTAAATAGAGGGACATTAATACAGGGAATTAGTTACAAGGATGCTGGAAAAGATGAAAGAACAAAAGGGAAGGTGAAAAATGAAATTAAAAACTCTAGGAGGCCCCTTCCATCCTGAGGGCTGGAGGGAAAATGGCAGGGAAGGGGGGATGCCCTACCAGAGCAGAAGCCAGAACAAAACACTGGAAGCTTGAATCATAGTGATTCTGGCAGGAACTGAGCCCAAGGAGGGAGATCTTGGTGGGAGGCAAGGTACTAGAGCCACAAAGAGATATTAACCACGGCAGAGAGAGGGAGAGATACCCTGGCCCCCATCTCTGCCCTCTCTTCAGTCAACCCCTAGGTATTCCTACTGGCTCTTCTAACACCTCTGTTTTTAAGGATCTGGCTTCGCATGATACAGATCAAGGGAAGAGCAGGGAATGGATCTGAAAGGAAACAAGCGACTGGCCCCTTGCCTTAATTGTATTCAAAACAGCTAATCTTCCATTTAAGTCAATGAAGAGTAATTTTTATTCCCTGCTTTGAGGGTTATAATGACACTGTTTTGTTGTCGTTCTTGTTGTTTGCTGAAGTGCTGGAAGCTTTAGCAAGCTAGGTTAGTAGAAAAATAACACACGGAATTTTTTTCTTTATAGACTCTGCAGTTAGGACAAGGATAGAACGTCAAGCTTTGGAAGCAAAATAACCATTTGATTTCTTCACTCCATATCTGAAGGATCTAGCTGATGTAATTTAAAAATAAAAATAATGAGATTGGCTTATATTTCCGTATTCCTTTATGACAATGGATTGAACAATTCTGGATGTCTCAACACATTTTCACAATCATTTTATTGTCAGATACTCACTATCCTTTTGAAAATTAGGAGATCCAGAAAAGATACCCTTTTTACAGGAGAGGGAGAAGGCTTAGGGAGAGTAAGTGCCTTGCACAAGGTCTCAGTTTTGGACGATGACATATCAAGAATGAGATCAGGGGCGCCTGGGTGGCTCAGTTGGTTAAGCAACTGCCTTCGGCTCAGGTCATGATCCTGGAGTCCCGGGATCGAGTCCCGCATCGAGTCCCGCATCGAGTCCGGCATCGGGCTCCCTGCTCGGCGGGGAGTCCGCTTCTCCCTCTGACCCGCCCCCCTCTCATGCTCTCTCTGTCCCTCTCATTCTCTCTCTCAAATAAATAAATAAAATCTTTAAAAAAAAAGATCGGTTAACATTAAAAAATAAAGTTGTCGGTTAGCAAAAATGGGTTTATTCAAGAATAGCAGAGAATTGCAATTTGACAAAGCAAGCTACAGGCGAGTTGGGTAAACAAAAGAAAAGAGGAGGCAGCAAAGAGGGGCTGCTGTAAAGAAAAGGCCCATTGGAATTAAGTGAGCTGTGACTATCTCTCATTGGCTGGGCTATTGCTGGGGAAGAAGGAAAACCTTTCTTTCTCCTGCTGGGATAGTCAAGTAGTGGTTATTTGCAAGTGTTTGCTTGCAAAATAAGTCTTCCTGTTAAGTCCGCCAATTTGACCAGGAGTGCTAGGGTGTGAGAGCTCCCCCTGCTGGCTTCCTAACTCTATTTTAGTGAGGTTTTCCTTGATTAATGTTCACAGATCCCAGCTCTCTAATTTTGAATACTTGCACTCTTTGCACTAAACTGGTGGCTGGGGCCCTATGAAGAACTTCCCTATTTTTCTCAGATCATTTTTATCCACATTTAGTAAGCACCCTCTTCTCTTGATACTCTGGGAAAACCTAACAACTAATGGCTTTCAGGATTCTTAAGCCCCCTCACCCCAGGACCATTGAATTGATAATGGAACTAGATACGCTCCCAAACAGACCCTGTATTAGTTTCCTAATTAGGGTTGTTGTACAACTGGGTGGCTAAAAATAACAGAAATTTATTGTTTCACTGGTTTAGAGGCTAGAAGGCTGAAATCAAGATGTTGGCAAGATCATGCCCCCACTAAAGCTTGCACATAAGAATTCTTCCTTGCTTCTTGTAGCTTCTTGCAGTTGCAGGAAATCCCTGGAATTCCTGGGCTTATAGCTGCAACATCCAATCTCTGCCTCCATCTTCTCTTGTCCTCCCTTGTGCATCTTTTTCTGTATGTCCAGATTTCTCTCTTCTTATAAGGACACCGGCTTTATTGAATTTACAACCCACCCTAATTCAATATAACTTTACTGTATCCGCAAAACCTTTATTTCTAACTCAGGTTCCATTCACAAGTTCTGAGCAGACATAAATTTTGGAGAGGCATTATTTAATTCAGTGCAAAACCTAAGTAGCAGCAATTTATATTCCAAAAATCCATTAAGGGCAAAGTAGGCTTGAGCTAGTTTTAAATATTAGTGTTCTATTCTTGAGGTCTTATTCCTAAGCCTTCAGAAGACTTCATTTGAAGTATTTTAGGATAAAATATACTAAGCTCTAGAGACACCACTGCAGATACCCAGGAGCACTAAATTTGGGGTGAGATAAACTTGAATTTGATTTTTAGCTTGGCTACCCCCTGGTTCTCTATCTGTTTTTTTTTTTAATCTGAAAAAACAGGAACCTTATTAATTGCACTGTCAATATTACAGGTATATTTACATCATAAAAAAGAGTTACGGTTATCCAAGATATGGAAGCAACCCAAAAGTCTATCAACTGATGGATGGATAAAGAAGATGTGGGACAGAATTATGGTCTTCCTGGCATTATGGAAAGCAGCCATCATTCATTACTTTCAAAGATAAAATAATTGAGATTAAAGGCAAATAAGAGAGAGGCTTCTGTCTGGGCCCCTTCAAACGTCAGGAAATCCTGAAATAATAAAAAAATAAATAAATGTAATGTAAATTTTGACATGCCTACCAAACCTTTGCCATGCCTACCAAAACCTTGTGGGGAGACACAATAAACAAAAGAGATGAAAATGGACCTATTCTGGGTGAAGCAGTTGTGAGACAAAGCCACCCTGACTTACCTCCACCCCCTCCCCCATCCCTCTAGACAGCTCCCAGGCAGCTCTTCACAAGTGTCAGGGCTCAACTTAGCACATTTCAAATATCACCGGATAAAAAGACAGTATAGATATTATAGTTTCATCCATTACTAAAATTTTGATTAAAGATTTTGATATCACAGTTTTAGGAATGCAGAAATTCTCAGGTTCACATATATGCTCAGCGGGCTTTGGCCCCTCGTAATAAAGAAGCTATTTCTGGACTCTAGTCTGTTCTGTCCATGAGTATGTCTACCTTGATGCCAATATCACACGTTACGATGTAATTACAAATGGAACTGTTTACTTAATTTCATTTTGGATTGTTGATTATAAGAGTATAGAAAAAAACAGATTTTTGTCAATGTTCTATCCTGCAACTTTGCTGAAATAATTTATTAGCTCAAATGTGTTCTTTTACGGCTTCTTAGGATTTTCTATATAGAAGACCATATCACATGGGAAAATATAATTTTACTACTTTCTTTCCATTTTGGTTGCTGTTTCTTTTTTTTCTTTTTCTTTCTTTCTTTCTTTCTTTCTTTCTTTCTTTCTTTCTTTCTTTCTTTCTTTCTTTTTTTTTTTTGTCTTGCCTAATTTCTCTGGCTAGAACCTCCATACAATGTTGAATAGATACCACAAAAGCAGTCACCTTTGTCTTGTTCCTGAACTTAGGGGAAGAAAAATGTCCAGTATTTTAGCACTGAATATGGTATTACTTGTGAGTTTTCCATCAATACCTTTTATCATGTGGAATAAGTTGTATTCTATTTCTAGTTTGTTCAGTGTTTTTGTCATGAAAGGGTGCTATATTTTGTCACATGCTCTTTCTTCATGCATCGAGATGAGTGTGTGTGTGTGTTTCTTCATTATATTAATGTGGTTTACTACAGTGAATGATTTCTTATTACAACTCTTACGTTTCTGGAATAAATCCCACTTAGTCACGATGTCTAATCCTCTTAATCTGCTGCTGGATTTGTTTTAACAGTATTTTGTTGGGGAGTTTAAAATCTTTTTCTTTCTAAGTGGAATGAAGTTATAATTATATTGTGATGCAACTAATATTTCTTAAATGACATTGTGTCATCCAGCAAATCTTAATCACAGCTCATTTAGAAAAATTCCAGTGTCTATCTGAACTTTAGAGTGATGCCTCCATATATTGCTTTGAAAGGAATAATGTAGATTTTTATTCTCCAAAATTAATTTCTCCAAAATTAGCCTGAGATCTATAGTTTGCTTTGTCCAGATGCAGGTAATTTTGTAGAAAATGTACTATTTCCCTTTGAAATTAAAATTCCAGCTTTGCTTATTTTAAAGTCTTAAAGATTGTCAATTAAGAACTCTGAGATTATTTGAAGGGCATCCTCTTGAATTACAGTCTTGTAGACTTAGGTTCTGGAGTCAGACAGGCCTGGATGTCAATCAAGACCCCAACACAGTACTTGAGAGTTTTTAGACAAGTTATTTAACATCTCTGTGCACCTCTTCCCTCATTGTTAGTCATATTATAACAATGATATCTACTTAACAGCATTCTGGAAGCATTAAATGAGAAAATGCGGGTAAGCCACTTCAAATCATGACTGGCACACACTGAATGCTCAATTAATGATGGCTTTTATAATTATCCTATTGGATTCCAGATAATCTACTTCTCTATCCCCACTTAGGTTTAAGGGAGAATTGGTTACTTACTGAATAACATATGTTGGTAAACTTTCTGGAGGTATCTCTGAGAAAATATTAAATAGTAGAAAGAAAGAAATAAAAGAGTGGGCGAAACAATGACACAGGAAATAATACTGCCACTTTCCCCAGAAATATGTGATGTGACAGTAGGCTATGAAGTCAAAGTAGCCAACCCAAAAGCTTCTTCTGGAATTAAGAGGAGTGAAGTTGGAGAGAAATAGAGGCATCGCCACATGAGGCAAAACATGTGGGCTACCTTAATTTTTCCCATGAAAAATTTAGTCCACATTAAATCAACCCTGTCCATTCGCAAATCAGCACACAATTCTGAAAGTGGCCACTTAAAGAGCTATTTTGTAAGTGTGATAGATTTTATTCTGTTAAAAACAATTATATCCCTTTACCTATGGTGCCCTCTTTCTGGGAGAATTTTTCTTTTCATTCCACTGACATCAGGTTTGCCGATGTCTCTGGTTTTATCCAATGAAATGTGTGAATGGATGGGACATGTGACTTCTCAGCAAACATTTAAGAACCATTGAGTGGTTGTACCATCTCTCTAACTTTCTCTGTATAAGACTTGTCCAAACAGAAGCTGTGCCTTCAGCCCAGGTCTGAGATGAAAACAATATGGAGCAGAGCTTGTCTATCGACTTGAAACAGACAAAGAAGCCTAGAAAGAAACGAGCCTTTCTTATTGTAAGCCATGTCGATATTGGGGTTAATTATTGCTGCGGTATGACTTTGCCTAAGGAAAAAAAAAAAAAATGTCCTTCCAAAACAGCTAAAAAGTCATCTACAACAAGAGGATATTTTTTAGTGATGCAACTACATGATTTACATGATTAGAACAAACCACTATATTTACCTTTAAGTGTGCTATAAGACATCCTCTTAATTTTTTTTAATTACAGAACTCTGATTCTACAACTCATATGGGAATGCAAAGGACAGAGAACACACAAAATAACCGATAAAGAACAAAGCCTGAGGATTTAATCTCCCAGATTTTAATACTTGCCATAAAGCCAGAGTAATCAGGATAGTCTGATTTTTTTTTTCTTAAGATAGACATATCAATGGCACAGAGTAGGACATCCAGAATTAGACTTACACATATTTAGTCATTTGATTTTTAAGAAAAAAGAGCAAAGGAAATTCAATGGAGGAAAGATAGTCTTATCAACAAGTCATACTAGAACAGCTGAGTGTTCACTTGCAAAAATACGAACTTCAACTCATGCCTTGAATCCATGCCTTTGTAAATGTGCGAAAATAAGTCAATATTGATGATAGATTAAAACCCAGAACTATAACATGTCTAGAAAAAAATGGAAACGAAATTTATCACCAAAGATTTCTTATATATGACTCTAAAAGCATAATCTATAAAAGGTAAAAAAAAGTTACAAATTTGTATTTTACCAGAAGTTAGGAATTTCTCTTCAGAAGATACTGTTAAGAGAATAAAAACGTACGTCATGGACTGGGGGAAAGTAATTTCATATCAGATATCAGACAAAGAATTTATATCCAGAATATACAAATAACAGACAAATTAAATAAGAAAACAAACAATGTCCTAAAAGGATGGTGAAATACTTGAACAGACATTTTACCACAGAAAATATATGAGATTCTCAATATTACTAATCATAAAGGTAATGAAAATTGAAACTACAAGATGCCACTGGAAACTTCCAGAACATCTAAAATGAAAAGAGTGATCATATCAAGGGTTGGTGAGGATGTAGAGCAACTGTAATCTTCATACACGGCTGGCAGAAATGTAAACAGTTCAACCGCTTTGGAAAATAGTTGGGAAGTTTCTTAAGAAGCTAAATATACACTTAACCATATGATCCAGCCATCCCATTTCCATACATTTACCCAGAAGGAATTAAAACATACGTCCATACAAACACTTGTACCTACATGTTCATTGAATTTTTATTTATAATAGCCATAAAACGCAATACTACACAGCAGTAGGAAGCAATGGACTATTGATGGTTAGCAACATAATCATTCTAAGTGAAAAATTATACCCTTATTTTAAGGATTCTTAAGGAGGGTTTTCCTATGGAGGTAACATTTAAGTTTTTTCTAAAAAATCATTTTTTCTACATACTTGAAAATGACCCTCTTGAGCTCGACCAATAACAATAATATAAACACAAATAAATAGATAAATAAAATCAAAACATCCATTATTCCAAAGTCTATTAAAATTTAACCTCCATTTGGGAGAAGTATCTTTATACCCTAAACAGAATGAAAAGAAAAGCATCTGATTGCTCAGTTTCAGATCACTGTCCCCTGCCTTTTACTAACTCCAGTGTTGCCAAGTAAGTGCCTCCTACCTGATGGTTTCCACCACCTGACAGTTTAGAAAGCAGCAAAAAGAAAAAAGTCCCCTCAGAGGAACTATCTTTTCCTTGGAACCAAGAATCCCAGTGCAGCCTGCTACCTGGTCACACCCACTGGAAGGTCGGAGGGGGCGTTCGTAAGAAGGCACTCAGAAACGACCGAGACCTTCATTATGGTTTAAAATAGCACCTCCCCATTGGACGGAAGCATTAACTGCACAGGTATGTGTTGGCATCCTGCTGTGTGCCACGCATTGGGCAGGGTTTTCAGGATGAAGAACAATGAGAGAGGGCGAGTTCTAAGGTTGGGATTTATGCATCTTTTAGAAAAAGTAGAAAAATTAGAAAATTTCCTTAAGAGTCCAGTCATTCTGCCCGTCTGAGAGCAAAAGGAGTGGCATTTGTCTATGGAAATAAAGGCCAAAAGAATGCATGCAATGTGCACCAGTGAAGCGGCTGGAAAGAAACGGGATTCTAAGGCTCACGTGTGGTCTAGCTGAGGGAGTGGTTTTCTCCTCTGAAACTGCTTCAATTCCCTCTTTGTTGAAAGCACACCAACCTTTGTCTCTGAGTTCTGGAGAGCCCATTTCCCTCTGCATCTATTTACTCTCTCCTCCTCTGCCGCCCACCCGGCATTCTCCTTTACTTACAGGAGTCCTAAAGACCCGAAACGGCAGCAAGCTGATTAAAAATTAATAAGAGCCTCAGAGGGAAAGTACCAAGAGGCGGTTGGCTCTGTGATCGGCAATTTTTTGAGATTCTTTAAATACCCAATTATTTTCAGGACACCTATGGAACAGAAACCACAGGACATGGGAAATAGCTTTTGGGGCCAGAGGGAGTATATTTTTCAACAAATTCTTTTAACTTGGAGAAGAGAAGAATTATGTTTACAGTACTACTCATCATTAGCACCCCCTTGCCCCCCTCAAATCTGAGTTTTTTCTTTCCTCTTTATAGCTTCAGGTGACTGGCCCCACAGCAGTGGGAAGAATTTATTTTCAGTATAAACCTCATTATTCTACAGTGGCTCTTAATTTGACCAGGAAGTAACAATGCTATGTAGAAGAAAAAAAAGATAGATAACAACAAAGACAAAAAAAAAAAAAAAAAATGGCAGTGAATGAATTAAAATCAGGTCTGGGAATACTTGGTGATATATATTACATCCGATTTCAACCAGGAAGAAAATATAAACCTGGTATGTCAAGGAATTGAGAAGCACAGGTTTATGTTACTCTGTTTCTTCGGATGAGAAACAGTTTCTTAAAGAGGCTAATGAACGCACCAAACCAAAACATGGCCTCTAAATCCTGTAAAAATGAATCTGTAGGAAATCTTATCTCTACCACTCTCATTCCACCATGTCTTCCAACCTATATTGTGGTTAGTAAAATATTTATGTGTTGCACTTCAAAAACGTATTTTTTATGGTGCTCAAACAGGAAGGATTGCATCTGATGACCACATTTTCATTTAGCCATGGGAAGGAACAAATTGCAGTTGAATTACAAACATGGAAACAAATCAGGCAGGGTGCAAATGATTTGTTTACCCAGAGACAAGGCTGTCAGGAAGCTGTGCTGTGATATGGCTCAGAGGCAAATCTGTGTTATCATTACCTTCCAACAGGTTGTCAAAAACCAGCAGGCCAAGAGGGAGTTTTCTACCAAGACAGTTAAGATAAAACAAAGGGCTTTTTTTAAATTTTTAATGTAGTGTTAATGGAATGCTGAATTATTAGCATTACAGGGGGAAAAATGTAAATTTTGATACCTAGTAGAGTCGGTCAGACTGTGAGTTTTTTATCATGTGTGTGTTACTTTTCAGTCAAATTGAATGTTCTCTTCCACCACTAACTGTTAACTTTAAAAAGGTAGAAAGCTCAGGAGATCTGAATTGTATTTTCAAGAATTGTGTTGTAGGTCTTCCTGTAAATCACCCAGCTGTCTGAAATGAGAGCTTTGCACTCTCCTGCTGTGGGGATTTTCTTCCCCACAATCTTTTCTGATTATGGGTATGTTCTTACATGCCACAATTATAAAGTGGTTGGTGAAATTACTTAGAAGAGCAAAACTTGGGAATAAGGGAAATTATCTACAAAATAATATACCACTTAACATTTATTGACCATTTATCAAGAGCTTCTGTAGGGAAAAATGACTTGGTACTCTGATGGGCTATGATTTATATAACTCAGGCTTCTTGTTTCTCTGGTTATTTTTATTTATTTACTTATTTTTTTTTTTTACTGGAAACACTCTATGTATTTTTCTGTTTATTTGTCTTTGTCTCTTTTTCTATACATTTATTTTCTCCCTCTTTCTAAAAAAAAAAAAGGATTTGAAAAGATTAACCACAGTATACTTCTCCTCCTGGGACAAAAACAAAGCAAATTTATTAGTGAGAAGATATTACCAAAAGGTGATTATATATCACTCTATTGCTCAAAAAATGTCACTGGCTCCCTGTTGCCTACTGAATAAAGTCGAAATGCTTTCAGCATAGGGTTCAAGGAACTTCATGGTCTTTCTTCAACCAGCATGATAGAAAACAAAGGAAGTCTTAGAAGTCTGAATTCCACAACTGGTTGGTTGGATCAGGTTTAGCAATATACTTAGTCTTTCTGTATCTAGGAAATAGAGCACAAAGTTTCCACGAAGTGTATTTCTTTTTTTTTTAATAATTTTTTATTGTTATGTTAATCACCATACATTACATCATTAGTTTTTGATGTAGTGTTCCATGATTCATTGTTTGTGCATAACACCCAGTGCTCCACGCAGAATGTGCCCTCTTTAATACCCATCACCAGGCTAACCCATCCCCCCACCCCCCTCCCCTCTAGAACCCTCAGTTTGTTTTTCAGAGTCCATCCTCTCTAATGGTTCGTCTCCCCCTCCGACTTACTCCCCTTCATTCTTCCCCTCCTGCTATCTTCTTCTTCTTCTTTTTTTCCTTAACATATATTGCATTATTTGTTTCAGAAGCCACGATCTGTATTTCTGATTGTGACATCAGTTCCAAAGTAGTAACCTGATCTTCTGGCTTTTGTTGCTCTTGTGATTGATCCTTGTTTGTCTTAGTTGTGTTTTTCCAGGTTATGAGAAAGGCCTGATTTGCCTTTATTGGGGGGATCTAAGCTCCTAGCATGCTTCCTAGTATGCAATCAAAATTTGTGGAGTCTACTGTTAAATTCCGCCTCATTTTTGGGTTCTCCCACTTTTCTCTCTGGGGTCACAAACCCTACTCCCTCTTCTTTCAGCGTCTGTCTTCTCCAGTATGCTAAAGTCCGACAAGGAATTTAAATCAAGAAGAAAGGCAACAAGCACATGGGTGTAGACCCATCCTCAGCACAGCACTGCTCCCAAATTGAGATCGAGCTTCCACATTCAGAACTCTGGTGACAGCATTTTGAAGTCAGCAGGTGTCTAAGGGATGTCATTGGCTGGCTAGAGGTTTGAGTGTCTGTATTTATTCTATTACTGGGTGAAAAAAGTATGTTACAACCAACTTGATGAAATAAAAGTGACCTGATGTAGGTTGGCACTTAGAATCATGATGTTGAAGTCTTTCTAATCCCAGTCTGGAATAGAAGAAATGAAGAAATGTGTGTATGTGTGTGTGTGCAAGAGCACATGTGCACATGTATGTGAATATGCCAGGAAACTTGTAGGCAATGCGAAGTTTCCTTAGTAGTCTTCTGAGTTTAGGACTCAGTGTGTGTGTGTTTTCTGTGACTTTAGAGTTTGGTTATTACTAATTCCTAACATCAGATCTTCTCATTTTCAAACTTAAGTGTGATAACACATTAGAGACAAATGAAAATGCTTGGAGCATTATCTGTTATTTCTATTTATTGCACACCTGTCACCACCCACTTGTGTGGTGTAAGTTCTGCCACAGTAGTTTTAAACAAGAACAGCCTAGGAATGGAATGAAATAAAAGTTGGCTCGTCACTTTCAAGAAAAACTTCTAATTATAATCTAAACTAGCTCAGATAGCATCAATCAAATTATTTGTGGGAATAGTTAGTTAATATTTTTGGGTCCTAGCTGTGATCATGATTATTATGTAACTCTGGCCCACCTAGGATCTAAGATACTCAGTTTTAAGGAGAACTCTGAATTTGAGTAGATCAGAATTGCTTTAGACACTGATTTTATGTGTAAAGTTCTCACCAATCTCAGATGGAAGAAATGCAGAAAAGCATCATTTCTGAGAATTGATGGGTGTGACCTTGGCAGTGTTAGATGGACAGGAGTAAAACTAGAGTCTAAGAAAGGGTCCTTTGGTTCAAGACAAGAAAAGACAGAGAGCAAAGCCAAGTTGAGGCAAGTGATCAATGACAATATTGCAGGCTCCTCAAAAGAACTAGAGGAGATGGTCTAAAAAACAGGGATGACTACAGGGGGAGACACCTACAGACATCAAGAGAGTCAAGAGGGGCGATGAATCAGTTTGAACTCTATCTGTCCACGCATCAGTTGGCACCTGGTATGGGAAGACCATAACATAAGATTCAGCAGTTGGCTAGGAACTCCCATTGTCTCTCATCCCATTAGGAAGACTGCCCTCTAAGGAGTGGTCAGAGGGGCATTTGCTTGCTAGTAAACCCACCAACAATGATGTCACAAATGACAGGACCAAGGATATGGTCTTTTATCCTGAATGTGAAAAAATAATTGGGCACAGAGCATTAAAGGTTGAAGGGATCTCAGATAAGATGTGTGAGACCTAAAAAAGGGAAAATGATTTGCCCAAGGTCAAGTAGCTAGTTAATTGCAAGAATACTGATTTACTGGCTCCAACTTCCTTGTTATTGCCAAGATTGTAGCACAGCTGCTTTTATTTCCTTGTGTTTATTTCTCGGGAGAAGACAGCATAAGACATGAAAATGGCACATTTCTGATCAGAGAAGGAGATTTCTAAAAAATAGACAAGTTTCTTTCTTTTTGTTCCTTTTTTGTTTGTTTGGCTCGTTGGTTGGTTTGGTTTGATTTGGTTCTTTAGTCTGCTCTTTCATTTGGTGGTAGTGGCTTTAGTGATTTCTTCAGTGCTGCTTTTTAAATGCTTATGAGTGTGTGTGTGTCTATGTGTATGCATGGATGTGTTAAAGGAGGACTTATAACTCTCATTAGTGATATGACACCAAAAGCACAGGCAACAAAAGTAAATCAGAGAAGCAGGACTATATAAAATAAAAGTGTCTTTGCATCAAAGGGCACAATCAACAGAGTGAAAAGGCAACCTACGGAATGGAAGAAAATATTTGCAAATCATATATATGATTAGGGGTTAATATCAAGAATATATAAAGAATAGCAAGAAAACAAATAACCCAACTTTTAAAAATGGGCAAAAGGCTTGAAGAAATGTTTCTCCAAAGATGATATGCAAATGGCCAACTAGCATATGAAAAGATGCTCAAACACTAATTACTGGGAAAATACAAATCAAAATCACAGTGAGATATTATACGCCCATCAGGATAGCTATTTTCAAAACAAACAAACAAACAAACAAACAAACCCAGAAACTAACAAGTGTTGGCAGGGATGTGGAAGAAAAATAGAACCACTGTGCACTATTGGTGGAAATGTAAAATAGTACAACCACTATAAAAAACAGTACCAAAGTTCCTCAAATAATTAAAAATAGAATTACCATGTGATCTAGCAATTCCACTTCTGGTTATATAGCCTAAAGAATTGAAAGCAGAGTCTCAACGACGTATTTATACATTCACGTTCACAGCAGCACTTCACAATAGCCAAAAGTTGGAAACAACTCAATGTCCATGGATGAATGAATGGTTAAACAATTTGTAGTATATACATGCAGTGGGATATTATTCAGCTGTAAAAATGCTGTGTCGGAGGAAATTCTGACATAAGCTACAACATGGATGAACCTTAAGGACATTAGGCTCAGTGAAATATGTCAGTGGCAGACAAAAACTGTGGGATTCCGCTTAGAGGAGGCATCTGGAGTAGTCAAACTCCCACAAACAGAAAGTAGAAGGGTGGTTGCTAGGTGCTAAAACCAAGGGGGAAACAGAGAATTATTCAATGAGTACAGAGTCAATGTTGCAAGATGAAAAAGTCCTGGAGATCTGTTGCACAGTAACATGACATTCTAAACACTACTGAACTGTATACTTAATAATGGTAAGATGGGAAATTTCATATCTATTTAACCACAATTAAAAAACAAAGAACTTGATTGGAATTAGAGGGGGAAAGAAGAAGAAAGCTGGGAAGGGAATATATATTGAGCACTTACCATGTATATTTCTTTGCCAGAAACGGCTAAAACACTGTCCTCTTTGATAGTCACAAAAATCTTGTGCAGTTGATGTATTATCACCATTTCCCAAATAAGAAAACTGAAGCCCTTAAAGGTTAAGACTTTCCAAAGATTATCATGTTAAAAATGGCAGGACTAGGATTCAAACCCAGGTCAATTCGACTCCTTTACCCATGTACCCCAGTGAAATCTATGTCCCTGGGGCACCTGGGTGGCTCAGTCGGTTAAGCGTCTGCCTTCGGCTCAGGTCATGATCCCAGGGTCCTGGGATCAAGTCCCGCATCAGGCTCCCTGCTCAGCAGGGAAACTGCTTCTCTCTCTCCCTCTGCCTACCACTCCCCCTGCTTGTGTGCTCTCTCTCTCTCTCTCTCTCTGTCAAATAAATAAAATCTTAAAGAAAAAAAAAAAAGAAAAGAAATCTATGTCCTTAGCACCTCACACCTTTATTACAACAATTATGTCTTAAACTCTTAGGGAAGATCAGGAGGGTGCATTTGGGTTGGAATTTTAAATAAGGTGGTCACGATAGACCTAATTTAGAAGGTAACTGCATTAGGTAGAAAAATGGCCCTCCATGGATGCCCACCTCCTAATCCCCAGGACCTGTGAATATGTTATATTACATAGCAAAGGGGAATTAAGAATGTTAATCAACTGACCTTAAAATAAGAAGAATATCTTGGGTTTTCCAGGTGAGCACAAAGGTCCTGAAGTAGAAGTGAAGTGAGAGGCAGAAGAAAAAGTCAATTTCAAAGTGAGAAAGACCAGACTGGCCATTGTTGGCTTTGAATATGGCAGGGACTATGAGCTAAGGAATGTAGGCAAGTGTCTAAAAACTGGGAATGATAAGGGACTAGATTCTCCCCTAGAGCCTCCAGAAAAGAATGCAGCCCTGGAGACATTTTGATTTTATCCCAGTGAGACCCACATCAAACTCCTGACTTGCACAAATATAGGATAAGAAAGTCGTGTGATTGTAAGCCGCTAAATTTGTGGTAATTTGTTAATAGCAGCCATAGAAAATTAATACAGTCACATTTTAATTTCTTTTGTTAACCGGCTTTTTCCTCGGAATTCAGAAAGTTTTCAATTTTTTTAAAAAGGAAGTAGCAATTGCACCCCAAATATGGCAAGGTTTAGGCTGTTGTTTTGTTGATATCTTTCCTAATTGGTCCTCTGCCAAGAGACTAAGGAACTCACCTTGGCCTGGAGAAAACTTGAACACCATCCGTGTAAAGGTGAGAACTGCTTCTAACAAAGACCAGAATCGTGCCTTGGACCCACGCTCACAACTCTTGCGCTGGGCTGGAAACACTTAGGAAAGATCACTGGGAACCTGGGAAAGGAAGCAGATGAAGACATCACTACTTATGTTGATTGATGGGGAGCATCCTGTTTGCCTAGAGGCTTCCAGATGGATACGGAAGGGACCTGTCCTTATTTGCTATATATACTAGACAGTCTTCTAGATGCTGAGTATGCATTATGTCATTTGGTTCCTACAATAACCTTATGTTGTTGGCATTGTTACTCCCTGTGTAACACACCAAGAAAATTAAAGCTGTTAATGACTTAATAAAGTAGGTGACAGAGCCAGAATTTAAACCGTGAGTTGTTAGATCTCAAACACTAGACTGTTTTTCACTTTATTGTTCTTTAACCATTTCTTAGGGAACCTTGGACCATTTCTTTTTTTTTTTTAAGATTTTATTTATTTATTTGACAGAGAGAGAGAGACAGCGAGGGAGGGAACACAAGCAGGGGGAGTGGGAGAGGGAGAAGCAGGCTTCCCGCTGAGCAGGGAGCCCGATGCGGGGCTGGATTCCAGGACCCCGGGATCATGACTTCAGCCGAAGGCAGATGCTTAACGACTGAGCCACCCAGGCGCCCCACCTTGGACCATTCTGAGAACTGAATTAAATCTGTAGAGTCTCTTCTCAGAAAAATGCACACATAATCACAGACACCTATGCACACAGGGTACAGACATGTTTGTATGTAATTCTCAGGGGCCTTGTTGGCCCCATGAAGCTTACATGCAGGTTAAAAATCTTGCCTCTCAGGATGCCTGGGTGGCTCAGTCAGCTAAGCATCTGCCTTCAGCTCAGGTCATGATCCCGGGGTCCTGGGATCAAGTCTCACGTCTGGCTCCTTGCTCAGCGGGGAGCCTGCTTTCCCCCTGCTTGTGTGCTCTCTCTCTGACAAATGAATAAATAAAATCTTTTAAAAAAATTTTGTCTCTCTGCCATTTCTTGCTAATTGGAGACAGCATGTTCTAGTGTGTAGGGAGCTATCTATAAGCAAATGCCCACATTGCAATCCCTTGCTCTACCGTTTGCTCTATGTGAAATAGGAAATTACTTAACCTCTCTGTGCCTCATTTTCCTCATTTTTAAAGCAGGGATAGTAGTAGAACTGATCTCCTGGAGTTGTGGTCGGGATTGAAAAAGTTTTTACACAAAAAGCTTTTAGAAGAGTAAGTGCTTAATGGGATCTAATAAATGCTTTCTATTATCATTGATGTTGACTTATGAGCTCTAGACTCAGGCAATACTTTTTCAAGGATAACCTTAGTATGATGGATAAAGCAGGAAGAGTCCAAAGCATCAATAATTATAATACTTGGAGAAGAAAAATCCATGTTTCGGTTAATACACCTGCCATCCTTATAGATATGGACCGTTTGAATAGCAGGATCAGTGGAGACTGAGAATGAATGCGTTTTTATCTATCCAAAAGCGTTTTCATGACACTTGTCCCCAGAGAATCAGTATGCCGAGAGAGAGATTAGACAAAACATCAGAAACTTGTGATTTATAACTTCAGGGAGAAAACATTTCAGAACACCCAGCAATTTATGATGAAAGAACATTACTGAGAAACTCCTTCGGGATGGAACAGGAAGTCTTCAGAAGGCACTTGAGGCATTTCCCTTTATAAGAAAAAGGTAGAGGAGAGAAACTGGTGACACTTTGATCAGCTGGGAAAAAAAAGTAGTTTAGCAATCATCATACAGTGTAAACACATCTAACCCTTCAATATGAGCACATTACTAAGTGTCCATCAGTGCTAATAAATTTAAATAAGAGTAACCATGGTGATAAAAGGAGAAATGTGTGAGTATAAGGAAGTCGTGCATTACCTGTTTCCTGTATTTAAATAGTTTATCTAAAACACCTGTACATGTTCCAACATGGGAAAAAAATAATATTTTCAGGTTTCTTGGACATTTTGATTGGTTACTTCAGCCAAGGAGTTATTGGAATAGATTTTTTGCCCTAAAGAATTGCCTTAAATTCTCATATTATTTCCTTTCTCTATTTCTTCCTGTATCTTTCTCTCTGTTCCCTCTTTCATTTCTTCATCTATTCAAGCAAACTTGAAACATTTATTCTTATTTAAGAAGGCATTCCATGTGTGTGAGGGGTGCAGCACTTCACCTGATATGACCCCTCAAGGAAGAGTCATGCCTGCTAAAGTTATAGGTATTTAAATCTGCAAGAATAGATTCATAATGATAACAGAAGTACCCTTTAATTCAGGACTTTATAAAGACAACCAGAGGATTTCTTGGATATGGCTGAAGCCTTACACTTACCCACTTAATAATAAGTGTTTACTATGGGCCCCAGGTGGCCAATTGCTAAAATCCTGGCAAAATAAAAAGATGGTAATGCAACTTGCTTGTCTTCAGAGGTTCATAGTTTGGTTGCACAGTTAACACAGTAAAACTGGAACATGAACCTCGGATTTTTGAGAATAAATTTGGGACTATTAAGGATGAAAATAACTTCAATGCAGTATTTGTTTTACAGAACTTTTGGAGGAACCAGCAGAGCATTCGTTTCAGAGATCATGGTCTTACTATTTCCACATCAGGGCATCATAAGCATTTGGAATGATTCCTATTGACCAGGTTACACAGATGACATGTTTGGTAAATGAAAGACTTCAAGTAGCCTATGTAACCCAACTGCTTTGCAACAAGTGCTATGCAAAGTCGCATAAAAACCAATAGTCCAGCAACTAGAAATAATTACAAACAGTGAAAATATTTGGTCTAGTCCCTCTCCAAGAAACAAAATAAAGCAATGGAAAGAGAAGTTTTGAAAGGGATGGCTACATTCGTGGAAGCCAGCAAAACTATTAAAAATCCCCTTCCCTGTATCACTTCCTTTCCATTTTTCTTTCCCTCTCTCTCTCTTGTCCTTCCCCCACTCCATGCACCTCAAAAATTTCCATTCTCCCCATGCTGAAACAGCCCCATCTCTCTCCCTAACATTGGCTTCTCTAGCTCAGGTCTTTTGTTTTATTTTGTGTTATCCCTTGCCTTCTGTCCTGATTCTGATATGTTCCTATATAAATAAAGGAGGATCCAGAATTGATCTAGCACGTAATAAGTCTCTCTCCTTTGGGAGAAGTGGGAGCGAGAAGATGGTACATGCTAAGAATTTAATGTCATTCCTTTTATGCTCTTCACACTTGGGTTTTTTAAAAAATGGAGTTAATGTTGCATGCTATATCTTCAGAAAGGTGCTATAAGGCCCAATCTCTGTTTTTCTTTTCTTTTCTTTCTTTCTTTCTTTCTTTCGT
Organism: Eumetopias jubatus; assembly: GCF_037043125.1. Classification (NCBI taxonomy): domain Eukaryota; kingdom Metazoa; phylum Chordata; class Mammalia; order Carnivora; family Otariidae; genus Eumetopias; species Eumetopias jubatus. The sequence continues at coordinate 122,608,583 of NW_028274810.1, forward strand.
TCGTTCGTTCGTTCGTTCGTTCGTTCTTTCTTTCTTTCTTTCTTTCTTTTTCTTTTTTCACTCACATAAAAAATTGTCATTCTAAACCACTGAGAACATAGCTGTTAGGCCGGGATATACAATAGATTCATTGGGTAGTTCACTAACTTATTTAATAGCAACTGAAATTTCCACAGAAAATATGGGTTTATGGATCTCACAGTATGGGTTTCGCTAGTGTGCCAGCAGGGGAAGGACATAGGACATTCGCACATTTCTCCACCTCTCAGAGGCCCCGGAGCCACAAGCGGAGTCTATACCGAAGGAAAGGTGGAAGGAGAAGTCGGAGGTTAAAGCTTTAGAATGGTCTGGACTGGAAATAGATAGTTTTAATAATCACAATGCTTAAAATGGCTGCTAACTGGTGGGGAAAGGAAGATTCAACAGAGCGGTTAACAGTAACTGGGGGAAACAGCAACATTCCATGGTTTTATACCTCACAGAACTGAAGCTCTTCCATCACCAGGCAAAGGATTCTTCTCATTCCACACCATCGTGATTACCATTGTGTGCAGGGACATGTAGAGAAACAAAACCTCTCTGATTTCTCCACTTTTTAAAATGGAAAGGATGATTTTATTCTTTTCTTTCAGCTGAAATTTAGAATAATTTTTCAAGTTCTCAAACAAAAATGTCAATTTGTTGTGTGAGTGGAAATGTTATAAATGTTATAAATTCACAGATTATTAGAGAATTTTGGCAGCTTTACAATGTTGACATTTTTCCAACTAGAAATACCTTGGTATCCTCCAACCTTCTTTGTGTCTCAACATAGTTTCATTTTTTCCACTACTTTCTGCACATCAGAAGATTCATGTATTCATTTGTTAAATATTAATTGGACACTTACCACGTGCTAAGCACTGTTCTAGATACTAGGGAGACAAAAGTGAAAAAGAAAAACAGACATGATCCTTGCCCAAATGAAGCTTAAAACCTATGGAACGAAGATAGAATGAAAAGAGAACAAGGGTTGGTTTTAATGGTCATGCCTAGAAATTTTCTGTGTCTTTATATTGAAAAATCAGTGTGTCTTTTTTGGATTGTTCGCTTCCAATAGACTGTCAGAGGTTAAATTCCTCTACCTACAATGATGAACAAGTACAAAAGTCAATTGCTTTCCAGAGAGGTTTATATTTATTAGTATTCCTTAGAGAATATTGTGACTACACGGCACTGCAGGCCACATTTCTTCTAAGCCTTAAAGAACCCGCAGGATAATCAGGGCACAGGACAGGGGACGGCTTTGAAGAGAGAAGAGTAAGCTGCATGGTTGGTAATGACCAGGGCTGCAGGGATTTGGTCAGAGATGTGGACGTGATGATGACACATCACCCGAGTTCCAAAACCTTAAGAGGGTTGTGCTCTGCCCTTCACACTCTACACCCCTAAGAAGTGCAATGACATGCCATGTGATCTTCACACGTAGAAAACTTTCAGGAATGTTCTCTTGTTGACATGGCACCTGGAGGGCAACCTATGGCCAGAGGGACTCAGCTCTAAAGGGGACGCTCCCGGGGCCTGTATACTCGTAAACAAATTGGAAGGAAGAAACTCCCCAAACACCGTTAAGTTAATGGTAAATAAGACTTTTCCACACTGTCCTGAGCATTCAAGACGCTGGAGATAGAGTAATGTTAATGGACACGCTCACGGAGGCCCGGATCTCTGCCAAGACCACTGACTTGGCCTCTGACAACAGCTGCATTGCTCTTTGGAAATCAATAAAATATTTCCATCCTGATGCTCACAAAAGTGCTCCTGATATTTATTGTGCCCTGATATATTCACTGATACTACAGTAAATATTTGACAAATCATTAGAGCCCTCTTGGAAATACGGAGATTAACCGGAGCTGGCTGTCACAACAAAGATGCATACTCTACCCGCATATTGCAGTTGCGGTTTCCTAGGACATAGGCTCAGAGGCACTGAGTTATGCGCAGGAAATTTACAGGGTAGCGCTGTTGGGGTGAATACCTGTGGTGTCGTGAAGGCAGAGGGGCAAGTTGCAAGAGAAGTAGACCTGAGCAGCCTCAGTGATTTCCCAGGGAAGGCAGAAGTTCCGGAGCTGGGTGCTCTCACAGAGTTGCCCCCAACCGATGCAAGGAAATGTAGGTATCCCCCACTTTCCAAAAGTTCCTATTATACCACATCACATTTAAGAAAGGCCTACTTTAGTACCTGTCTTGCTAATTGAAAGAAATCCGAAGAGGATTTTGGTTTTTTCAAAAAAAGCCTTTACCATACTAACAGTCTTTCCTAAAAGCAAAGTGGCACATTGTGAACTTTTGGAAAGCAGGCGGATACTCTTTTACTCTTTGCTTTACCCCATTTCTGCTTACAAAAGTTTTCATAAGAATTATCTACTTTCAGATAGCAGGGAAAACCTGGAGTCCTTTATGCTTCTTTATTGACAAATCACTGGATGCGAGCTGTGTCCAGGAAGGGGATCAAATTTGGACAACTGGGTTCTCTTCATCTGATAGCAGTGCTCAGTGGGGGATTCAGCTGGGAGCTGTCAGCAATCCACACTCACAGAAGCTGGAGGAATAGGTACTTTGGTCCTCAAGGGAAGGATCTGGGTGGACACACCATAGCATCCATTGTATCTCTTAAAAAAGAAAGGCTACCAATTTCGATGGTCTTAGTCTTTCTTGTACTTCATGTATATCAGTGAGGTTGGGACTACCCATTCTCTCCTCTGCAGCCTCTGCTCCCAAGACTACAACTGAACTTAATGGGATTTCCAATCCTGCTCTTTAATTAAAACAAAGAGCTGTGAGAGGTGTGAGAGCCCATTGCAGGAGTTGGTGTAATGTGATTTATGCTCGGTACTCTTTAATTCCTTTTCTGCCTCTCATAATTGTTATACTTAGGGACATTCTGACCCAAACCTTTTTTTTTCCTCTGAGTTTTATAAATGCTTTTTCTGGTCCAAAGTAATGTGGTATAGTAAAAAGTTTTAAGAACCAAACCAGGGTGAAATCCCATTTTGCCACTTGTTAGCTCTGTGATATTCTACCACTCTGAATTTTGGTTTTCTCACCTATAAAATGGAATAATAACCATCATTTTAATAGTTAGCATAGGATTTTATGAGATAACATATCTGTGACCCAGATGAAAGCTCTCTGAAGAGTAATAATAAAAATAATTCTAACAGCCAGCCTTTCTGAGTATTTTCTATGTACTTTGTACAGTACTAAGGGCTATACCTCGGTTACCCATTTAATCGTCACACAAAAACCATAAGATATGGTTATTTTGGCAGAGAACAAAATGTTGCCTGCCAAAGGGGAGGGGTTGGGGGATGGGCAGAATGGGCAAAGGGCAGCGGGAAATACAGGCTTCCAGTTATGGAACAAATAAGTCACAGGAATAAAAAGGTACAACATAGGGAAATAGCAATGGTAATGTAGTAGTGCTGGATGGTGACAGGTGGTCACTTGTGGTGAGAGAGATACAGCCAATACAGAGCTGTTGAATGAATGCACTATGTTGTACACATAAAACTAATGTAACATTGTATGTCACCTGTACTCAAATTAAAAATAAATGAATAAGGGATGACTAGGTGGCGCAGTCAGTTGAGCGCCCGACTCTTGATTTCGGCTCAAGTCATGATCTCAGGGTGGTGAGATCAAGCCCTGTGTCAGGCTCCCCACTAAGCATGGATTCTGCTTGAGATTCTCTCTCTATCCCTCTCCATCTACCCCTCCCCTGGTGCTTTCTCTCTCTCTGGCTCTTAAATAAATAAATAAATAAATATTAAAATAAAAATGTGAATAGAATTGGAATAAAATAAAGTTGAAACAGTTCAAAATTTTAAAAGATATGGTTACTTTATGGTTATATGGCTATATTTTATGGTTTTATATGGTTATACAGGTATTCTCTAAAATATTTAGTAAGTTGTATGGCTTGGTTACAGATCAGTCAGAATGGAAGCAATTGAAACAGCTGGGGCAGCCATCTAATTATACCCATTTTACAGATGAGGATATTGAGACATCAAAGCTTTAACTAGCTTGCCTAAGAACATAAGGCCTATCGGTGGCAGAGATGGGTTTAAATAGGTAGTCTGACTTCACAGACTCTAAACTTAAAGGGTTTTTCTAAACTATCTCCCAATCTCAAGATCTAGCTGGGGTTGCTTGAAATCTTTAATTTTGTTCCCTTGGAAAGCCCTAGGTCTTTCTGACTTTTCAGTGTTGCTCTGACCCACCAGACCCAGGCACCATGCTATTTTCTTACTATCAATACCCTAGACCTTCTGCTAAATACAATTGCCAGGGTTTATTGCACTGAAAGCTAATGTTGTGAGTCACTTGGAGCCAAAGTGATTACTGTAATTATAAGGGATAATAGCAGTTATTAAGAGCGATTTTTGTAAAAGCAAACAAAAAATTAAGTTTATTTAAATGGTTAAATCAGGAGCAACATTAAAATCCAGACTTGGGAGGAGAGAGACCCCAAGAAGGTCAACAAAAGAGTGAGGATGGTATTAATGACAAAGAAACCCTCAGTAATGAAATGACATAAGATACCATAACCATGTTAATTCCACTTCACAGAAGCTCCTTTGACAATGGGGGACTGAGGGGACTAACACAGAAGGCTAGTCCCTGAGGCAAAATGGATTGATCCAGATGCAGAAAGCAAAACAGAACATATGATGGAGACAATGGGTAAGCGTGGAAATAGATGCAGCTTTCTTTGATTTTGTCTGAAAGAAACACAAAAATAGAATTCCTAGGGGAGCATTCCCTGGAAACCACAACTGACATCTCTATATCCACTCCAAAAGACTCCTGCTAACTGTGAACTTTTGGAGTAGAACTGTGTCTGGTGTGTGCATGTGTGGGTGCATGTGTGGGTGCATGGATCTATATCTGCATGTGCAGTTTGTTGGTGGTGGTAGTGATCAAACATGTGTAAGTACCTGTTAAATTAATGCAAAGAGACATACAGGTCCATCTCCTAAGTTATACATGATAGAATGCAGAGACAAGAGACCAGCATCTATGAAGCCTTCCCTGGCAAACACCACTCTATATCTTAACCTTGGACCCATCCCTTCCTTCTCTGTGTCTAAATCCAAGCACTTCCTCTACTTTCTTTGTCTGCTTTGACTTTGGGTATTTGTGCCTCTGACGCCCACTTGATCAACACTTTGTCTCCTGCTCATGCCTTATCTCACCCCCACTGTTATCTCAGTGAATTGAATCTAACCTACAACACCTGACCTCTGGCTGACTTCGGGACCCTAAGAAACATTCCTTATTCTTAGTTCAAATTGATGCTCCACCCACCCACCCACCCATCTTATATTGTCTGGTTCAAACCAGTCAGGCACAGCACACTCACACATCACAATAAAGGCAAATCTGGAACACTCCAATACTACTTATGGCAGTCACTCATACCTTCAATCCCTATTTTTATCATCCATCCAAGAGCTGATTCTTTAAAATATAATGATTACTAACCTACAGTCAGTGTCTAATGGGAAAGAGTTAGCAATTTAAGGGGAGTTTAATAAAGGTGGGGCCAGGGTTAATGGAACCAACAAAGAATAGTGCAGTGCCCCAGAGCTAGAAAGAGAAGCCCTTACCACTCATAGGTCTGCAGAGTCAGGGGGAGGGACTGATACCTCGACCCCGAGACAGCATCTGCAGCCTTAGGTAGAGAGACAGAGGCAGTCCACGGAGGGAAAAAGCCAAGGGAAAAACATCCCAACCTCACCTTCGCCCCTTTAATCTCATGCCTGTGCTTTCCACTAGCCCAACCCAAGTGGAAATCGCAAGGCAAAGGACCCCACTGGTGGCATTCTTACAGTTTCCATGATGTAGAGTAAGGAGTGCGGAGAGTGGCTTGAGGGTGGGCGTGAACAAAAGATATCTAGTACATCTGTCACGTGCCTCATCTGTGATATGTGTTAAAAATACAAAAACTTGTGAGTCATCTTTATCTTCAAAAAGCTTACAATCTAGTGGGAGAGATTCAAATTACCATGTAACATATATAATGAGAGAGGTGAGAGGTGGTTGTCATAGACACACAGGTGAGCCCCATTGGGTAGACTAGGGGTAAGGCATTGGCACCCATGGACAGTAAAATGTGGTGAAATACCAAAACTGAGCATTAGAGCCTGAGTAGGAGTTGGTCAAACAAAGGGAGCTCATGCAGCAGGAAGAAGGCATGGCTTTCCCAGCTGACAGAATGTAATAAGCAAAGGCCTCAAAGTGGTCTCTTCTGTGTCTTATCAGTAAAGACACAAACCACAGATCTTGGTCCTGGAATGCTCAGATGTAAAAAAAAAAAAAAAAAAAAAGCTCTGTGCCACCAAAGCTAATTTTAAAATAATGTAAGTCATCTGCTTGTATTCCTTGAACCTCATGAGGTAACTCCATGATGGAACAAAATTGTTTGCAGAGATATCTCTCTGTACGTTTCTTTTATCCCTCATCTTTGGGACTCATACGATGCTCCCAAACTTGTCCTTAAACAAATAAATACAAGTAAAGACAGAAAACCTCATCTTTATCAATTAAGAGGACTCTTAATTTGGGCCATTATAAATGGCCCAAACCAACTCTCCCTCCTTCAAATAAAAGGGAATTAGCTCAGGTATCTAATATATTTGGGGGTGGGGATGTGTGATGGATCCTTTGCTTTGCTTTGTATTGGTTCTATTCTCAGTGGCCTCTCACCCTAGAGTGGTAGGATGGAGCGGTGGATCCAGGCTTTTGCCTCCCAGATTTGGGTTTAAGAGAGAGAGAGAGATCATTCTCAAGCCCTTCAAAGATCCTAGGATTTCTCTCTTCCATCCGACTTATACATGTGTTTTTCTCTGCATCCCTGTAGGCAGGCACATAAGCTCCACCTCCCAGGCAGAGCACAGAAAACGAACCGGGGATGGTACACCTGCAAAAGATCCTCTGGGTTTATTTTTCTGAAGAAAGGAGAGGCAGTAGAACCAGTTTTACCACCAGAGCGAGGCTCTGCTATCTGCTATTTTTGGTTTTCTCCTCACTTTATTCCCACTTAATGATCATTGCATCCAATGTTTGGTTGGGAAACCAGGACACTTCCGGTGGGAGGAGAGCCCATTTGGACATGCTCATATAATTACTTTGATCTTACCACATGCATTGTTTCCTGTCATTATTACAGACACATTCTGATGTAGCAGCATTTCCCCAGTTTTATCGACAACAGAACCAAGTTTTAGAGAGTAGAGCAAGAGGCCTAATGTCTATGAGGTTGCAGAGAGGAATCTCCAAGATCAGAGGGTGAGTTCAGGAAGAGATTCTTCTTCCTTGCTACGCTGATTAAGCTAAGACCTAATTTTTTTTCCTCCTGCTCTTTGAATATAACAATAATGAGTTGTTGACTGTTTCCTTCGCTTTGCAGAAGCTTTTTATCTTGATGAAGTCCCAAAAGTTCATTTTCACTTTTGTTTCCCTTGCCTTTGGAGACACGTCTTGAAAGAAGTTGCTGTGGCCGATGCTGAAGAGGTTACTGTCTATGTTCTTCTCTAGGAAAGAGGCAACCCATAGAATGGGAAAAGATATTTGCAAATGACACTACAGATAAAGGGCTGGTATCCAAGCTCTATAAAGAACTTCTCAAACTCAACACCCAAAAAACAAATAATCAAGTCAAAAAATGGGCAGAAGACATGAAAGACACTTCCCCAAAGAAGACATACGAATGGCTAATAGACACATGAAAAAATGTTCAACATCATTAGGCATTAGGGAAATTCAAATTCAAACCACACTGAGATACCACCTTACACCAGCTAGAATGGCAAAAATTGACAAGGCAGGAAACAACAAATGTCGGAGAGGTTGTGGAGAAAGGGGAACCCTCTTACACTGTTGGTGGGAATGCAAGTTGGTACAGCCACTTTAGAAAACAGTATGGAAGTTCCTCAAAAAGTTAAAAATAGAGCTACCCTATGACCCAGCAATTGCACTACTGGGTATTTACCCCAAAGATACAGATTTAGTGAAAAGAAGGGCCACATGCACCCCAGTGTTCATAGCAGCAATGTCCACAATAGCCAAACTGTGGAAAGAGCCAAGATGCCCTTCAACAGACAAATGGATAAAGAAGATGTGGTCCATATATACAATGGAATACTACTCAGCCATCAGAAAGGATGAATACCCACCCTTTGCATCTACATGGATGCAACTGGAGGGGATTATGCTAAGTGAAATAAGTCAAGCAGAGAAAGACAATTATCATGTGGTTTCACTTTGATGTGGAACGTAAGGTATATGGAGGACATTAGAAGAAGGAAGGGAAAAATGAAAGGGGGGAAATCAGAGGGGGAGATGTACCATGAGAGACTATGGACTATGGGAAACAAACCGAGGGTTTCAGAGGGGAGGGGCATGGGGGGGATGGGTTAGCCCAATGATGGGTATTAAGAAGGGCACATATTGCATGGAGCATTGGGTGTTATATGCAAACAATGAATCATGGCACACTACATTAAAAACTAATGATGTACTGTATGGTGACTAACATAACATAATAAAATAAAAGAACAAAACAAAACAATGAGTTGTCTTCACTATACATTTACACATGCTTGTTTTCAAAGAGATCCCAACAAAAGGAAAAAACTGATAAAATCATTTAAAAATCACCACCTAGGAGAACTAGTAACATTAAGTAGTACTCACTATACCTGTTTATGTAGATATGAGAATAAAAACTGTCTTATTATCTTGCACTCTGTGTGCTTTAAATGTTTCTTTTTTGGATTATTTTCCATGCGATTTTTTTAATTTTTAAAGATTTTATTTATTTATTTGAGAGAGAGTGAGAGAGAGCATGAGCATGGGGGAGGGGCAGAGGGAGAAGCAGACTCCCCACTGAGTGGGGAGCCCCACATGGGGCTGGATCCCAGGACCCTGGGATCATGACCTGAGCCGAAAGGCAGATGCTTAACCAACTGAGCCACCCAGGCGCCCCATTTTTCCATAAAGTATTACTTTCAATTGAGCAAAGGCGAAGGAAACTGTAGTGACACCAAAGGCATTTTTAAACTTCAGACTTTATTTACCACCTCACTAGTCCTCTTGCCATGCCCTTTGGTTAATAGGATTTCATCAGTTGTTTTTGCAAAAATGGCTCATGTTTGAGAATATCTGCCTGTGGCTCTGTATTTGAGGTACACTTTGATGGTGTTTAATTTCTTTTAGAATTGTGTAGACTTATGTCTCTTGTCGTTAGCACTAATTGGTGCCATAGAGAACTTTGAAATCTGATTTTCCTCCTTATAAGCAACTTTCTCCTCAGGCCTGGATGAACAGCAAGTCTGTCTTACAAAAAGTCTTTATTTTCTGGGAATATACAGTATTATTTTGTTCTGAATATTCAGTTCTCCCTTGATTTTGAGTTCTCTATTCACATATAAAAATTATCCTCTGATTTCATGTCTTTGTCCACTTCATCTCTGGTTGAGTCTGTAAGAATGCCCCCCTTTTCATGGACCATCACGGTGATACCACAAAGCTCTCTTTTGTCGCTAATTAAAATTCTCTAATATAGATTATTTGTTTTAGTTTTAGTTTATATATTAATTTTACAATGATGTTTTGCTATCTCGTTTTTCATATAATTCTCTTATTTTCATGAAATTCTCTTATTTAGTCATCTTTGAACTCTTGATTAGTGAAAATACATATATATGTGTGTGTATATATTTATGTGTGTGTGTGCACGCGCACATACATACAAAGAAAGAGAGAGAGAGAGGAAGCAAGTGCCTCTGCTAAGATCTTGAAATCTTCAAGAATAGATTTTTTAGTCCCAGGGATTTGAAAAAAAAATTTCCTTGGTCTGTCTATTAATAATTTCAGATTAGGGGGTATTGATGAACCTTTCCAGAATTGTATTTACTTTTCCTATTTGTCTGTCACTAGGGGGGGAAGCAGAAGCTATCAAGTGTCTTCCTTGGCAGCCACTTCTACTCTTTGTGGGCCTAACATTATTTCCAGTTTCCAGCTTATTTGCTGCTGATGAGTTTTTTGCTGACACTTACTGTTTTGGTGGTGGTGGTTGTGCTAGGTAATAGGAAGGAAGATTGTGTGACCCAGATTTACTCTGCCATCTCACCTGCACGTTTTCAGAGCTAAATTTCATGCTCACTTACAGCAGTCATTTTAGTTCTGGTTCTTGGCAAAAAAAATATTTCCCTGCCTCATCTATGTGGTGTTGGATTTCTTAATATATATCATCATGAAAATCGTCACCATTTTTGTATTCATCAAAGTGCATACATGCTTTAAGTCAGACTTGCCTCAAATAGCTTTTGGTACAGGAACATGGAACCATAGAAAGTCAGAGGAAAAACAGATATTATCTAGTTAGTTCCCTCAAGTTTGCAGATGAAGAAAATGGACCTAGAACAATTTAGTGGAAGTCACATTCACACAACTGATTATTTTCCAAAAGGGTTCTGGATCATGAATGAAGCCAACTTTGTGTTAAGGCCTAATTTATCTTCAAATTATCTCTGTGACATAGGTTGAGTTATTTAATTCTTTTTTTAAGATTTTATTCATTTATTTGAGAGAAAGAATGAGAAAGAGAGATCACAAGCAGGGAGAGCAGCAGAGGGAGAGGGAGAAGCAGGCTTCCTGCTGAGCAGGGAGCTCAATGTGGGGCTCAATTCCAGGACCCCAGGATCATGACCTGAGCCAAAGGCAGACACTTAACCGACTGAGCCACTCAGGTGCCCCTATTTAATTCTTTTGCAATCATTTTCCTAATCTGGAAAATAGAGTTAACCACTTGTCATGCAATTTTGTGAGCCTCAGAAATAATTTAGCATACTGTCTGACACATCATATTTCATAGTTGGTAGCTACAGTTGGTGTTACCTTTTAGTTTCAGTACACAATCCTTCCCTTCAGACAACATCAGGATATAAAATTTAAAAAAAATTTACCCTCTATGATGAACAAATTATTTTCATCTTCAACAAGAGAAAAAACAATAGCTAATATTTATTATCCCTGTTTCCCCTACTAAATGCAAGCAAGTAAATACTGTCACGAATGAAAGCATGTTTAATGGAAAATTCAGTTTGATTTATTTGCTAATTAGTACCAGTTAGACTTCGAAGGGACAGGTGAATGATGTGTTCATAGAAATATCTGAATGTGGCAAAGCCATTCAGGTTTGCAGAAAAGGGTTACAGCTGGGCAAACCAAATGCTGGTGAGGTATGTCCTATTTATGAGAATTCATTGAGAGCATGAGGTGGCATGCACTTTGCATAATGTGGAGGTCAAGACAACACAGTACAGCAAGGGGTAAAGAGGTGAGCTGAATGGTTGGAAAACACCATCAATCAGGGGAGAAAGCTGGCATTGTGCATTATGGATCTATAAGCAGTTCAGCTAAGGTGTTTCCACAATCTTGTAGCTTTGTGGGGTTTACCCAGCACTTTGCTTTCAGAAGGAATTCAGTGCAATTCAACGGTTGCTTCCTGAGTGCCTTCTACATGCCCACCATTAAAGATATAAGACACACACACAAAAAAGATATAAGACATAAAATTCCAGACAGAATCCCTGTTCTCACGTAACACATCATCTAGTAGAGGTGTCAATACATATACAAGAAAATCAATTAATAAGCTGATTGTGATAAAGGTTACCATGGGAATAGTAATAAAGAGCCATGGAAGCACACACAAGAAATAAATGAATTCTGAGTGTCTGTAAGCTTAGTACTGATTAATGAAGAAAATTTTGAAATATTTGGGAAAGGGGGTCAAGTTACAAATAATCAAACTGATACGGTATTTCTGGCGATTCCAAGGGATGAGAGGAGAGAGGCATTGTAGAACATCAGTGGTAGAAAGCTGCAGAGTTCAGGGTTCATTAGGATATTTTGCCTGAAATGTGCTGAAACTGTTTAAGCATTGCATCGAGCAGATACTGTTCTTATCTCTTTAGAACTTCTGTTAAGGTCGGTACAATGGCTGCAGGCTATTGGGCACCAAAGAAACTGATGTCAGACTGAAGTGGTGAACTCAGCCCATGATGAACTGTGTTCCCAGAGGATAACTGATAACTAACCGGGGACAGAGAACCAGCCCTTGACAATATGGTACCTGGTTTCACTGAGCTTATGTCCCAATGGGTATGGCAGGTCATACCCCAAAAGAAAAGATAAGAGGAGATCGCAATAAATGCATTGAAGGAAATGACAGGGACAGCAGAGAAAACTGGGAAAAGGCTCTTTAGAGAGAGCATTGAGATAAAAGGAACGTGAACATCAAGGAGAAAACCATTCTGGGCAGAAGGAAGAGTAAATATACAAGTTCTGACATGAGAAAATGTTCAGCGTGTTGAATGAAATGAAACAAAAACCAATGTGGCTGGAATACAGTGATTAAAGGGAAGGCTGGAATGAGGTGAAGTTGAAGAGGTGGTGAAAGAAAGATCAAGGAAGCTTTGCAGGTCATGGGGACAAGTTTGGGTTTTATCCTAAGAGAACTCGGAAGCCATTGAGTCATTTTAAGCATGGTTGTAAAATACTGTGTTAGTATTTAAAGATCCTTTGGCTGCTGTGTGGCAGATGGTGGGGTGGGCTGTCGTCAGCTGAGTGCCACTACTGTGTCCTTGTAAGGTTGGCGACTTCATTTCTTGTAATCACTTTCCATGTTTTGTTCTGAGCTATGTTTCATCAAGGAGTGCAACAGCTGCCTGTGCTGTCTTGAAAATAGAAGTGAATGAGAAGCTTTATTCTCTAGCAGTGATGGCAGAGAGAGACAAATGCATAGATGTGAGCATCAGAGGAGCCTGTCAGCAAACTCTTGAAACCTACTTGCTCCATGGCTGCAGACTGGACTAGACAGTCCGGGAGCTTCCTAGACATTCTGAGAACTGTAGCAACTTCCAGGCAAGCCTTGGAAAACCACCGGATTCGGTGCTGCAGGCGGAGATCTTCGGTATTGACTTTAAGGATCTTCAGCTTCGGTTTCTCTGGCATCTGCCCCCACCCCTCAGCTTTTCCAACAATCATGTAAGCCCCTATTCTATATTAAACCCTTTATTTCTGGAATGCATTGGGTAGATTGTTTCTCAACTGACATTAAAAATGTTGGAAAGGATTAGAAGCCATGAGAGGACATAGGACATTATAGAATAATGGAGAAAGATGGATTTGAGACGTACTTGGTAGGAGCACGGAAAATATTAAGACATGGATTGGATGGCACAGGGAAGTAAGAGAAGGTATGGAGGGTGTCCTCTAAGTTTTTAGCTTGATGATGGTGCCCCTTAATGAGACAGGGAAGTTTAAGACTAAGCAGTTTATAAGGATGGCTTTCATCAGAATGGGAGAAAATCTTCGAGAGAGATAGCTAGGGAGAACCATGGATTTCCTGGAATGAATTCAGGCTCCTGGAATCACTGGTGGCACAAAGGACTTTTGGGTCAAAGAGTCAGTTGGGTTGGGATATATTTTGATATCTCTGGAGAACTTGCAGGACCAAAGTGCATTTAAGGAAAGGGTTCAGGAAACTGACTTGAGGAATCTTGGGAATAGTTCATTTGTGGTGGGAAGAGTAGATTTTTCTTGAGCTGAAAAAAAACGAGTTCAAATCCCAGGTCTACAACTTATTAGTTATGTGACTGGAGAAGTTACTCAATCTCTTTGAGCTTTAATTTCTCTATCTGCGTATTAGAGATAATTTTAGTATCTACCAAAAAACATAAAATTAAATTATGGATACCAAATACCTGGTCATTGATAAGATCCTTTATCTATGTAACACCAGGCAGTTTGGATGGTAAGGCTCCTGAAAAGTGCAGGGTGTTCCTAATCAAACTATGAGGGACCCCAATCTACTCTGGGGTGTCAGAGGAAGTTTCCTATGAAGTGATGTTAGAGCTGAACTCTGGGAAGTTGAATAGGAATCAACTAGATGCACATAATGGGAGTTTTTTACCGGCTGGAGGTGGGTGAAAATGAAGAGCATTCCAGGTCACAGATACAGCATTGTGAAAAACACTGAAACAAAATGCAGGAAAGTACATTTGGTGCCCCAAATTCAGCCCAGCATGGCTGGTACAGAAAGCCTGAGGGCAGAGAGAATGGGAAGATTTGGATTCCCTCTGTCCAGTCCAATCCAGTTCCCAAGAGGAAGTTAAAGACAATGCTTTGAAGTAGATATTTTAACCAGTCAAAATCATAGTCAGTACTTGGTAAGTACTTACTATTTACCAAGCACTGCATTGAGCACCTAATTCTGTTTTGAGAACTGCTATTCTAGGCACTAAGATATGATGATGAACAAGACAAACAGCCCCTCCATCTGCACACACAGTTTAATTATTCAATTCTTGTAACAGTCCCCTGAAGTTACAGATGATGCTTAGGTAGGTCAACAACTTGCCCAAGCTCACAGAGCTAGAAAATCTTATAGTTAGTACTCCATTTATTCATTTACTTTACACATATGTACTGAGCACCTACTATGTGCTGGGCATTGTTCCAGGTTCTTGGGACATGGCTGGGAGCAAAACAGAGGTCTCCCAAGGAATATATCCTATCAGGATTATCACATGATAAACTACAGATGTGATAAGTGAATTATATCGGAGGTTAGAAAATGATACATCTTTGAACAAGGAATAAGAGCAGAATGAGAACTGGGAATCCTGGCATTGCAATTTTAGCAGAATATTGTAGTGGGATTTATTGAGAAAGTGATATTTGAGGAAAAGCTGAGGGAGGTTGGCAGTTAGCGTTATGGAGATCTAGTGTCATCGTCTGCTCAGCTACCATAACAAAATACCTTCAACTGGGTGACTTAAACAACAGAAATTTATTTCACACAGTTCTGGAGGCTAGAAGTCCAAGATCAAGGTGCTAGCCAATTCAGTTTCTAGGGAAGACTCTCTTCTGGCTTGCAGAAGGCTGCCTTCAAACTTTGTTGTCACATGGTGGAGGGAGAAAGAGAGAGAGAGAGAGAGAACAAAAGAGAGGGAGGGAGAGAGGGAGAGGGAAAAAAGAGAGGAGGAGGAGAGAGAGATCTTTCTCTGTTTATAAGGCCCCAGTCTTGGGATTAGGGCTCTATCCTTATGACTTCATTTAACCTTAATTACCTCTTAAAGATCTCATCTCTGTTAGAGTTCCCCAGGGGAACACAATCCAGTCCATAGCATCTGGGGAAATGCCTTCAAGCAGAGGAACAGCCATGACAAAGACATAAAGGCAGGAGTGAGCCTGGTGAGTTAAAGACAAGT
The DNA here is from genome assembly GCF_037043125.1 of Eumetopias jubatus. Lineage (NCBI taxonomy): Eukaryota > Metazoa > Chordata > Mammalia > Carnivora > Otariidae > Eumetopias > Eumetopias jubatus. The sequence continues at coordinate 122,623,915 of NW_028274810.1, forward strand.
GAGGAGCCTGGTGTGGTTGCCACTGATGGAGGTGTGGGAGGACATGAAGTCAAAGAGGCAAAGGGGACAAGTTCATTAAAACCTAGTGGGCTGGGTCAGGGACTCCGAACAATGATCTGAGTGAAATGGAAGCCAGTATAGAGCTGTGAGCAGAGGAACGGCCTGACTTGATTTGGTTTCAGTGAGATCACTGTGACAGGTTGGAGAGATGTCCCTGGAAGCGGAGATCAATCTGACACTACCTGGGCAGGAGATGGTGCCCAGTCAGCCTACACAGGTCACAGCAGGACTGGTGCCCAGGGATCATATCATGGATATATTTGTTAAGTAAACAGAGTTTCAGGGAAAATTATATTTGGGATGTGAGAAAGAGAAGTCAAAGATAACATCAAGTTCTCTGAGTTTGGCAACAGGAGGTTGGTTTGTCATCAGGAGGGGGCAGTGAAGCAAGTTTGAGGGCAGACAGTACGGCGTTCAGTTCAGGTCATGAGAATTTTGTGATGTCTCTTACACTTCCTTCCAAATGGTGATGTCAAGGAGGTAGTTGGAATGCAACCTGAAGCTTGGGGAAAATGTGTGCTCGGGAAAGGGAAATATGGGAGTTCTCAGCTTAGAGATGGCATCGGATCCCAGATCTTTCCAGCTTTAAAAATCCTTAGTCCTAAGAAACACATTGACAACAATACAATAATAGTGGGGGACTTTAACACCCCCCTGACTGAAATAGACAGATCATCTAAGCAAAAGATCAACAAGGAAATAAAGACTTTAAATGACACACTGGACCAAATGGACTTCACAGACATATTCAGAACATTCCATCCCAAAGCAACGGAACACACATTCTTCTCGAGTGCCCACGGAACATTCTCCAGAATTGATCACATCCTAGGTCAAAATCAGGTCTCAACCGCTACCAAAAGATTGGGATAATTACCTACATATTTCCAGACCACAATGCTTTGAAACTAGAACTCAATCACAAGAGGAAATTCGGAAAGAACTCAAATACATGGAGGCTAAAGAGCATCCTACTAAAGAATGAATGGGTCAACCAGGAAATTAAAGAAGACTTAAAAAAAATCATGGAAACCAATGAAAATGAAAACACAACTGTTCAAAATCTTTGGGATACAGCAAAGGCAGTCCTGAGAGGAAAGTATATAGCAATACAAGCCTTTCTCAAGAAACAAGAAAGGTCTGAAATACACAACCTAACCCTACACCTAAAGGAGCTGGAGAAAGAACAGCAAATAAAGCCTAAACCCAGCAGGAGAAGAGAAATAATAAAGATCAGAGCAGAAATCAATGAAATAGAAACCAAAAGAACAGTAGAACAGATCAACGAAACTAGGAGCTGGTTCTTTGAAAGAATTAACAAGATTGATAAACCCCTGGCTAGACTTATCAAAAAGAAAAGAGAAATGACTCAAATCAACAAAATCACGAATGAAAGAGGAGAGATCACAACCAACACCAAAGAAATACAAACAATTATAAGAACATATTATGAGCAACTCTATGCCAGCAAATTAGATAACCTGGAAGAAATGGATGCATTCCTAGAGATGTCTCAAATACCAAAATCGACCCAGGAAGAAACAGAAAACCTGAACAGACCTATAAGCACTAAGGAAATTGAAGCAGTCATCAAAAATCTCCCAACAAACAAAAGCCCAGGGCCAGATGGCCTCCCAGGGGAATTCTACCAAACATTTCAAGAAGAATTAATACCTATTCTCCTGAAACTGTTCCAAAAAATAGAAATGGAAGGAAAACTTCCAAACTCATTTTATGAGGCCAGCATTACCTTGATCCCAAAACCAGACAAAGACCCCATCAAAAAGGAGAATTACAGACCAATATCCTTGATGAACATGGATGCAAAAATTCTCACCAAAATACTAGCCAAAAGGATCCAACAGTACATTAAAAGGATTATTCACCATGACCAAGTGGGATTTATCCCTGGGCTGCAGGGTTGGTTCAACATCCACAAATCAATCAACGTGATACAATACATTAACAAAAGAAAGAACAAGAATCCTATGATCCTCTCAATAGATGCAGAAAAAGCATTTGACAAAGTGCACCATCCTTTCTTGATCAAAACTCTTCAGAGTATAGGGATAGAGGGTACATACCTCCATATCACAAAAGCCATCTATGAAAAACCCACACCAAATATCATTCTCAATGGGGAAAAGCTGAGAGCTTTTCCCCTAAGGTCAGGAACGCGGCAGGGATGTCCACTATCACCACTGCTATTCAACATAGTATTAGAAGTCCTAGCCACAGCAATCAGACAACAAAAAGAAATCAAAGGCAACCAAATCGGCAAAGAGGAAGTCAAACTCTCACTCTTTGCAGATGATATGGTACTGTATGTGGAAAACCCAAAAGACTCCACCCCAAAACTGCTAGAACTCATACAGGAATTCAGTCAAGTGGCAGGATATAAAATCAATGCACAGAAATCAGTGGCATTCCTATACACCACCAACAAGACAGAAGAGAGACAAATTAAGGAGTCGATCCCATTTACAATTGCACCCAAAACCATAAGATACCTAGGAATAAATTTAACCAAAGAGGCAAAGGATCTGTACTCAGAAAACTATAAAATACTCATGAAAGAAATTGAAGAAGACACAAAGAAATGGAAAAATGTTCCATGCTCATGGATTGGAAGAACAAACATCGTGAAGATGTCAATGCAATCTACACATTCAATGCAATCCCCATCAAAATACCATCCACGTTTTTCAAAGAAATGGAACAAATAATCCTCAAATTTGTATGGAACCAGAAGAGACCCCGAATAGCCAGAGGAATCTTGAAAAAGAAAAGCAAAGCAGGCAGCATCACAATTCTGGACTTCTAGCTCTATTACAAAGCTGTCATCATCAAGAGAGTATGGTACTGGCACAGAAACAGACACATAGATCAATGGAATAGAATAGAGAGCCCAGAAATGGACCCTCAACTCTATGGTCAACTAATCTTTGACAAAGCAGGAAAGAATGTCCAATGGAAAAAAGACAGTCTCTTCAACAAATGTTGGGAAAATTGGACAGCCACATGCAGAAGAGTGAAACTGGAGCACTTCCTTACACCACACACAAAAATAGACTCCAAATGGTTGAAAGACCTAAACGTGAGACAGGAGTCCATCAAAATCCTTAAAGGAGAACACAGGCAGCAACCTCTTTGGCCTCAGCCGCAGCAACTTCTTCCTAGAAACATTGCCAAAGGCAAGGGAAGCAAGGGCAAAAATGAACTATTGGGATTTCATCAAGATAAAAAGCTTTTGCACAGCAAAAGAAACAGTCCACAAAACCAAAAGACAACCGACAGAATGGGAGAAGATATTTGCAAATGACACATCAGATAAAGGGCTGGTATCCAAAATCTATAAAGAACTTATCAAACTCAACACCCAAAGAACAAATAATCCAATCAAGAAATGAGCAGAAGACATGAGCAGACATTTTTCCAAAGAAGACATCCAAATGGCCAACAGACACATGAAAAAGTGCTCAACATCGCTCGGCATCAGGGAAATCCAAATCAAAACCTCCATGAGATACCACCTCACACCAGTCAGAATGGCTAAAATGAACAAGTCAGGAAACAACAGGTGTTGGCGAGGATACGGAGAAAGGGGAACCCTCCTACACTGTTGGTGGGAATGCAAGCTGGTGCAGCCACTCTGGAAAACAGTACGGAGGTTCCTCAAACAGTTGAAAATAGAGCTACCCTACGATCCAGCAATTGCACTACTTGGTATTTACCACAAAGATACAAATGTAGGTATCCGAAGGGGTACGTGCACCCCAATGTTTACAGCAGCAATGTCCACACTAGCCAAACTGTGGAAAGAGCCAAGATGTCCATCAACAGATGAATAAATACATAAAGAAGATGTGGTGTATATACACAATGGAATATTATGCAGCCATCAAAAGGAATGAGATCTTGCCATTTGCAACGACGTGGATGGAACTGGAAGGTGTTATGCTGAGTGAAATAAGTCAATCAGAGAAAGACATGTATCATATGACCTCACTGATATGAGGAATTCTTAATCTCAGGAAACAAACTGAGGGTTGCTGGAGTGGTGGGGGTGTGGGAGGGATGAGGTGGCTGGGTGATAGACATTGGGGAGGGTATGTGCTATGGTGAGCACTGTGAATTGTGCAAGACTGTTGAATCACAGATCTCTACCTCTGAAACAAATAATGCAATATATGTTAAGAAAAAAAAAGAAGAAGAAGATAGCAGATGGGGAAGAATGAAGGGAGGGAAATCAGAGGGGGAGACGAGCCATGAGAGACGATGGACTCTGAAAAAACAAACTGAGGGTTCTAGAGGGTAGGGGGGTGGCGGGATGGGTTAGCCTGGCGATGGGTATTAAAGAGGGCACGTTCTGCATGGAGCACTGGGTGTTATGCACACACAATGAATTATGGAACACTACATCAAAAACTAATGATGTAATGTATGGTGATCAACGTATCAATAAAAAAATAAAAATCCTTGGTCCTGACTACTATATCACTTTCTAATAACAAAAGAAGACTAAAGGATTTTCTTTACTGAAACTTCTTGCATGTGATCATTCCAGAGGAGGCTGGTGGGCAAGAATGTCAGAGAGAATCTCCTGAACTTTAATTCCACAGAAATTGTAATTTGGCGTGGACAAATTTAAACACCGGTGCCGGGGGAGAACAAAATGACACCCATATGGAAGGGTCTTTATGATGGGATCTTAGACAATGTGACATCTGGTTGGGAGAGGAAGCTGTGAGTCTTGGAAACTTCTAGGTGCCCCTCAAACTATATCATGTAAGGCCTAGCTCTGTTTGCAGGGTAACCTTTTTTCAGGCTAGCTCACCTGTCAGGCTAATCTCTGCTACCTCAGAAGGAGGCCTGTACAACCATTCAAACACGGGCTTGACAGTTGGCACCTCTGGCTGAGAGCCGTTAAGCGGCCCTCTTAGAAAATCAGCTCTTTCAACCCGCCAGTGCCAGACAAAGTGGCAAAACGGTTTCGGAGCTGACATGTACCTTCGATATTAATGACTTAATGCATACATCATAGTCAGTTCAGGCTGCTATAACAATATACCAACCAAACCAGCTTGATATAAACAACAGACATGTATTTCTCTCAGTTCTGGAGGCTGGAAGTCTGAGTTCGGGGTGAGTTTTGCAGACTGCCAACTTGTTGTATCTCACAGGCTGGAGAAGAGGGGAAGGAAGCAAACTCTCTTGTGACCCATATAAGGGTCATAAAGGCTCCACCTTTATCAAATCTGAATTCCTTCCCAAAGTCCCCACCTCTTAATACCATCACACTGGGGTAGGATTTCAATATGTGAAATTTGTGGGGGACACAAACGTGCAGTCCGTAACGATCATGTGAAATAACTAGAGCGGGGCCTGGGAACATAGTCGACAGTTCCTGTTCATTATGACTTTTATCGCTGCTGTTGTCACTCTTATTACTGTTTTCGTGCCTCTTTGGTTTTACAGATGTGGGAACTGAGGCTCAGAGATTTAAAGTAAGTCTCCCAATGTCACATAGCTAGTAGATAGCAGAGCTGGGACTTTTTCACGTCCTAGACTCTATGGAACATAAAGGATGAATCTTAGAAACCGCCAATGATGTGATTGTCAATCTCAGTCCAGAGGAACCCTGGGATTCCTCAGGTACAGGCCTGTGGTAGCAGTGTGTGGTTGGGCTGGGGGCAGTGAGCAGAGCGTTAGGGTGCCACCGAGGATGTTGCTTCTGTCTCCTTAAAACATTGCTCAGATTTTAATTGAGTGGAGAGCTCCCAAGGTAAAAACTAGTTTGAAACCCACTTACAGATTTCCATCACTGTTTTACCAGAGAGAAGCCTGGAGCATATACAGGTTCAACAGCTTAGTCCGGTCGTGCCATAAGGTTTGGGTGGAGAGAACACAGAATTCCTGATTCCTGAGCCAGCATTCTGTCTACAGCAGAACCAACAGAGAATGAGTGACCTGTCTTTGAGGATGGGACACAGACTTGGATCTGAGTTGGTGTTTTAATCACCTGCAATCTACCCAGTTAGTGAGGGAGGGATCCCCACCCTGTGGTTATGAGGATGGTTGAGCACATGACACCCGACAGTGGACAGATGATACAATTTGTTAGTCACGTAATCACAGCCCAGGAGAGGACGCCATATGCCACACAAGGTCACGTGTGGGTTTCACTCAGGAACCCAATAAACAACAAGGGCTGTGGGAGGCCATCTTGGTAGCATCCAGAGGAAGGGGTGCCCCCTGGTTCCTATGGGAGAATACGATTTGCTTGTTTGAGTCATTCCACAGATTGGCATGGACAGAAACCTACTGCTTAGAGATTGGCAGGAACAGGGCCTGCTCCTTTGATGAAGAAGGTCGTTTAGCTAGGGGACCTTATCCACAAGAGCAGAGTGGGGAAGGAAAGTTGCTGTTAGGCCTTTGGAAACCCTCCTGACTTTCCAGCATGTAATATTGAATCTTAATTTTAGATTTCATACTACAATCGGGAATATGTGGTCATCTGATTATTGCCTCACTGGGGAGCTACAAGTAAGCCAGGCAAGGGTAGATTTCATGTTGGATTGTCTTCTTATTGCTCCCATTGTATTACAAGATTCTCTCCTCTTCCATTCTTCTATAACCCAAAGCCCAGGGACAATGATACAAACTCAGTGGTCTTGTCACAGAAATATGCATGCGTATTGCAAAAGGTTACCTGATAGATGATAGCAAATCATGAACAAATATTCTGAGCCCTGTGCTAAGCACAGGGAGAACATCACAGGGCCTGCTCAGCTGAGCTTGGCAGTCTAGTAGGGACAGAAACCTTATACATGTGAGATGATTGGCCAAAATGTGTTTATAGTAGAAAGAGAACTAGAATCAGGCAATGGGTCTGATCCTAGCTTGGCCAAAGACCAACTACGTGGGTCTGGCTAAAACCATTTAAAACCTCTGAGGCTGGTTCCCTCATCTGCAGAAGGTGAAGGGAGAGACATTAACATAAGCTTCACAGAAGCCCCTAGATATGTTGCCCAGCCTGACCTGACACAACATCTTGATTCCTAAGAGTCCTGATCAAAGAGTCAAAGTGACCCTGTGTCTCTTGGTAGTACAGATGTTGTTTGTATGGTTTCAAGTTTAGTAATAACAGAAGTAAAACCAATGAATCACTAACGTAGGAATTAGTAAGAGTGTATTGTGCAGACACCAGAAGGACAGTCTGCAAACCAGAGCCCTCAAACCAGAACACGGAATGTGGCTCAGGGGTATATTGCTATAAAGCAGCTTATAGAGTGAGAAAGTAGTGGCTGTTTATTCTTCCCAGGGACTGATTATAATAGTAGAATTTTCTTAAATGGTAGGGTATTGGTCAGTAGTTAACTCAGACCAACCTTGAGAAACAGTTGAAGGTTTACTTACGGTTTTCAGAGGCATAAGCAAGAAGTGACCCAGGTCAAGCTAACTGGCAAACTAAGCTAAATTAAGCTTTGCTTGTTTGACTAAACTAGTTTTGTCTGCGCAGGGAAGTTTCTTTCCTTTTTTAAAAAATCAGTTTATTGAGATATAATTCACATACAATTCAGCCATGTAAAGTGTCCAATTCAATAGTTTTTAGTATATTCACAGGGTTGTGCAACCATTACCACAACTCCAGGACATTTTCATCACCCCAGAAAGAAATTCAGAGCCCATTAGCAGTCATTTCCCATTTCTCTCAGACAGCAGCCCCTTCCCCACCCAGCCCTAGGCAGCTACTAATACACTTTCTGTGTGTACAATTTGCCTATTCTGCTCAGCAGATTCTCAAGATTGGTCTCCGTTTGCTTTTTATTTTAACAGTATGTTTGTTTTGCTTTATTTTTTTCTCAAATTTTCTAATCATGAAAATTGTCCTGCAGGTCACTCAATAAAAATATAGATGCCTAGGGACCTCACCTGCAGATTCTGGAAAGTAGGTCTGGAATAGCAACTTGTAAATGGCTCTGGACATGAACTACCAATGCCTGAGTTCAGTCAAATCTCTGCCTCGGATTAGACCCATGACATCAGCCAACTGGCTTCTCATCCTTGACATGGATGCAAACAGGGTTGATGTGAGGATGAAATGAGGGCATACACCTAAGCACCCAGTCCCCAGCCCAGTACACTGTGGGTGCTTACTGAGCCAAACCTGAGTTCTTGATATTTGAGGCTAAGGTCAGCATAATGACCTTTTCCATTGGTCAGATGGAAGCACGTCTTCCATTTCCTTTAGGAGCCATCAAATAGCTGTGGACCTGAGTTCCCTTCCCCTAGAAATCCCCTAGAAGTCTAACAGCTGGAAAGGTTTTCAGTCAGATGCACTGACTTTGCTACTTCTCTGCTGAGAAGACCAACACCACTCCCATCATGCCATGTAGGAGGAACGTCCACAGGCACAATATCTAAAAATAGAGGCAGGGAATCTCTGTCCAGTCTGAATATTGGGCATTTTCAAGAAGCAAACTCTGCAACACTCTAAGTCAGACATACATACTGACAAGAGAAGCAATACCATCTACTGACTTTCAGGCGCCAATACTGTATCATGTAATTCCCCAGCAACCCAACATCACAGATAAGAAAAATTGAGGTTTTGCAAGATTAAAAATAAGTGGAACTTCCAATGTGACTTATTTAATGGGCACAGCGGGAAGATACAGAGTTGAGGCTACAACCCTTGTCTCTCTCATCCTCAAGCTCACATTCTTTTCACTAGGCCAGGATGAATATAGCACCATTATTATTTTTTTTTAAGTCTCTACCCATTTTTATTAAATAGAAAAACATTGATCGATTCAAATAAAACAAGTAATCATACTATCATGCCTATGGGGATGACAATTGGGAAAAAGTGGTTATTAATAATATCTTAGAACTTTTAGAATCTTAACTGTCTTTTTTTCTTTAAAATTTTTTATTGTTATGTTAATCACCATACATTACGTCATTAGTTTTTGATGTAGTGTTCCATGATTCAACACCCAGTGCTCCATGCAGTACGTGCCCTCTTTAATACCCATCACCAGGCTAACCCATCCCCCCACCCCCCTCCCCTCTAGAACCCTCAGTTTGTTTCTCAGAGTCCATCGTCTCTCATGGTTCGTCTCCCCCTCCGATTCCCCCCCCTTCATTCTACCCCTCCTGCTATCTTCTTCTTTTTTTTTTCTTAACATATATTGCATTATTTGTTAGCACCATTATTTTAAGTGCTGAAATATAACCCATGCCCTTGTTAGAATACTGATCTGGAAAATATAGACCAAGGTCCTATGATGTGTGTATATTATTTATTCACTGATGATGTGGAGAACAAAGAATTGAGTTAGAATTCATGATATAAACTATAAGTGACATCCCTAGCTGCAGAGCCTTTGTCAAACAATATCTTATCCACTGGACAGCTTGACGTCTACTAGCTGGTGCCAGTGGCATGGGGGACATTAAGAAGGAGGAGAAAAGTGTGCAGTAGAAATAACATGCGTGAATTACTGGGTGCTCAATAGCTCATGAAGAACAAGACTTTGTGATATATGGTGCCCCTCATCAGGAATCATAGGGCAGTCATAAATGCCATAGAGTGACAAATGACTCTAAAATCACCAAGACAAGGCTTCAGCAGGTGGGGGGTCAAGCTGCAGAATGACAGAGGGCAGCTCACTGCCCGCTCAGTGAACTCATCACCGCCTCCTTCATCACACTTCACACTCCCGCATCGCCCATGTAACTGCTCTTTCTCTGATGCCTATCATTTATTTCACCTTTTTTTTTTTTTTTTTAATGCTCTCCCCTTACCTAGAATACTCTCTCCTCTTGTCCCTGTGGCTGGGGACTTCTCAGGCTGTAGGATTCAATCCAAGCCCTACCTCTCCCAATACGCTTTTCCTGCTCCTTCCGGGTTAGTTGTGCTCATCTTTACTTTCCTTGTTTCTCATGCATATTTCCTCACTGCGCTTGCAACGCACCAATAAAATATGACTCAGACTGTTTTTCTAGGCTTGTCTCCTCTGCCAGACTCTGAACTCCCTGAGGTCTGGGAATCTGGTTTTTTTTTTTTTTTTCTTTTTTAAGTTTGAGTGGTTAGCATACAGCCTACATGCTAGTGGCTTACAGACTTTAGGGTCCATCTGAATCAATCAGAGGGCTCCCTGGGTCGACTTCCACAGTTTCTGATTCACTGGCTCTGTGGCAGAGCACGAAAATACGCATTTCTAACAAGTTCCCCAATTATGCTAATGATGCTGGTCTGAGAACAAATGCTGAGAACCACTGCTGTGGTGAGTTTTTACTAAGTACACCTACGTTATATTGCACACATGGTCATGAACGTAAGCTATGGAGTCACCCAGAACCTGGGCTTAAATCACAGTCCTCCAAGCTAGAAGATCTTGGACAAGCATCTTAAGCTTTCTGAGCCTCGATTTCCTTATCTAAAAAGTGGGTGCAATAAGAAACTACTAAAGCACTTATCACGATGCTCCTGCTGAGTTTCAGCTGGATACAGAAGCACTAGGGGGAGGGAAATGAGAGGGAAGGCAGGATATAACAGTCCAATAATCCCTGAGTGAGGACCAGCCCCAACACAGAGCCCGGCAGTGAGTTTAATTAAATAGAACACACATTTACTTACTGAAGGATCCTATTTTCTTAATCTGAACAGATAAGAGAGCAGTGGAACATGACAGCCTCCAGGGTAGCTGGAAAGTATCTGTTTTGAGTTTTTTTACATCATTCAAGTGATTCGTATACACCACCTCTTCAGTGGATGGCTTGCAGAATTGAGTCTGGTGGGTTTTCCACCAGGGCTCACCACTAAGACCCTCTCATTAATAAATAATCAGCCTCTACTGATCTGCTCCTAGGCTGCCTTCCAGAGCAGCTGTTTCCCTCTGTGCTGTGATTTAAGCTCTGTTTAACAGTGATGAAAACAGATTTGTGTTTCTTCTCTTCTCATTAACCTTATTACAGAGTTTTGTTCCCAAGATACACACTTCTGAAATATAGATCACATTTATAAAAGGCTGAAAACTTTTTAACCAAGGTTGGCTTGATATTTCTCAACATCTGGATGAAGAGGAAATGATATGGTCAAACTTCAAATTATGGGCTAGATAGCAGGTGAGGGATTGTTCAAGGTCCAGACTCTGATTTTTCCTGAGTAAAAAGAAATTTCAGAGAATAACAACATATAATAGCAATTGAACTCTTACTGTATAAAGTCAGGCACTGTGATCTGTGATCATTTTCCTTTTATTTTTTTTTTAATTTGAACCTCACAATCTGAGCATGTAATATCTATCAAAACGCCCATTTTACAGAAAAAAAAAAAAAACCAGTGAGGCTCCTATGGTTAAATGCTTTGCTTAAGGCTGCACAGCTGGTAAGTCAAAGACTTGGCCATGGATTGCAGGGATATGGAGCCTGTGCTATAAAACTATGCTTCTTAAAGCTTAATGTGCATAGGAATCGCCTGGAGACCTCTTAAAATGAAGATTCTGATTCAGAGGATCTAGGGTTCTGCATTTCTCACAACTCCCAAGCAATGCCTATAATTCTGTCCAAAGAGTAGCCTTGGTTACTGAGTACCACTTACTTCATCACAGAAAAGTGGCTTTTCTCTTGCCTTAGATCAAGTGAGTTAGCTCCAACTTGTTTCCTGGTCACCAAAGCTTCCAAATATTCTTTGGACTTTTAACTTTGACTTGAGTAATATTATTGAATTGCCTATATCATACAAAGCTCCATTCTAGACCCTGGATTGGAGGAATACCAAAATCATAAAAAAAAAAAAAAGAGAGAGAGAAACTGGCTCGTAATCTAGGGTGTTTAGAATCTAGAAGAGACCCACACATACACTAAGTCATAGACTCAGTATAGAATTTCCAATCTCTGGCTTCTCCATTAGATTAATGTTACAGTGAAAAGAGGGAGGATCCATTTTTTAGATAGCAAAAAAGGGCTGTGAGGTTGGACTGAGATAGAGCATAGGTTATCTGGTCAAGTCACATGGGGCAGGCAGTATTATACTCACTGAAGTTCTCTACTGGTCTTCATTGAGCCCATGTGCCATGTATATTAACGGCTCTTGGGTGCAAGGTATGAGGATTCTGCTCTGTAAGAGTCCTACCAATGTTGTACAGGATGTTCCTTTAGACCAGAGCAGTAGTTCTCAACATGGGGTAAATTTTGTCCTCTGAGGAATATTCTACAATGTCTGGTTTCGTTGTCATAACTTGAAAGATCCTACTGGTATCTAAAGGGTAGAGACCAGAGATGCTGCTACACCTCCTATAATGCAGACAGGCTCCCCTTCACTCACTCTCCCCACCTCGTCATCCCTACCAAAATATTAATAGTGCTGAGAAAAAATACTCAACTAGAGCCTTAATGCTTTGTTGATAAATTTAAGGGATCTGGACTGCAATAGGGCAATCAGCAGTTATCTACGCTCATTTGAAACTATTCCTACAGACCATAGTGAGTCCCATGAGGACTCAGGAGGTGAGTCTGACCTTCGGGGGCATTTTTGTGGCTGTCTGGAACTTCTCTAGCAAAACTGGAAAGTAGTCTGCCTGCATTCTCTTCAGAGGCTATAACCTAGAATAAGAATTCAGGGAATGATTGGGGGTAGGATAGGAGGGGAGGAAACATTTGAGCTGAACCCTAAAAGGCAGAAGAAATTAGTATGAGTAGAAGACACACTCTAGGAAGAGAAACCACCATACACAAAGGCCAGGGGAGAAAGAACCTGGTACAGTTGAGGAACCACCATCATTTGATATGACCAGAGTAGGAGAATGAAGAGATAAGAAAAGAGCTGAGAACAGATCCGAGAGCTCTCCATTTCCAAACAACAATCTTGGGTTTTATCTTCAGGACAATGGGAAGCTAACAAACACTTCTAAGTTACCCAAACTTCTGCTCTTTCCCTGCAAACCAACCTAGAAATTCAATATCCTCCCTCCACAAATGTGTCCCTTCCTGGTATAACCAGTCCCTTGTTCAAGAATTAAAGTCTTTCCCTAGAACTTTAGCCCAATATAAACCCCCCAGTCCCACTTCACCCAAGACTGTGGGTTACCTGCTTGGACTGATAAATATTATTTGTTCTGGATTCTTGAGGCTTGAGGCCAGTTTGTTCATTCTTACAATCTCTCTGACTGCCTGTTTGGGTGCTCCCTAGAGCACCATGCTCCGGTTTAGGCTGACCCTCACATCTCTGCACCATTTCCAGGGGCGGCCCTCCCTAACCCCAAACCACTGGCCCCCCTTACCTGGCTTATCGAATTATAGTCAGCTAGATCTCCAGCCCTCCCTCGAGTGACCAACCCTGTTTGCCAGGGGCAGGGAGCACTCTAAAAGTGGGATTTTCAGTTTTCAAACCAGAAAAGTCCAGGCCAACCAGGACGAGGTGGTCACTCTCTTACCCTTCCCGCACTTGGCCAGTGGCCAAACCCTCCTGGTCCTGAGGCCAGCACTATTTCCAACTCATCCTTGCCTTTCCTGCACCATGCAGCTCAGGCAATTGTGAATTTTCATGCAGCTTTTAATCATCGTCTCTTTCTCCTGTCTGTACTTCCCAAACTGGTGGCAGTACCAGGCAAAGGTATAATTAATTAACCATAAAAGCAGGGTGAAAATAATCATAAACAGCTTTAAACCCAGCCTGGGGAAATCAGCTGTCAGCGGTTCAGGAAGATATGCAGCAGTGTGGGGACAGTGAGAATGTTTCCCCTAACACATTTCTAAAAGGCTAGTTTTTTTTCCCCTCTGTCTTGTCCTTTATATTTTAGTTAAAAATAATGTATATTCTCCTGCATCCCCTTCAGCCTCATTATTGTTCCAGTGCCTCCGGCGGTCTGTACTCCAACTGCTTCATTGCAGCTAAACTTTGTTTACATATTTCAATTTTCAGATGAGTCGGCCTTGGGCGGATTTGTTCTCTTCCCTGATTTCCCAGCCCGATTTCCTGCTTCCATTTCTGGGGCTTCACGGAGCCTGACCCAGCGGTGGGCGAGGCAACACTCAGGTGCAGAAATGCAGAGGATGAAAAGCTTGCTGTACTTTGTAACACCTTGAAGATATTTTACCGAACTCTGAAATGTGCTCGGGTAACAAATTTGAAAGCATCCATTCTCATACCTACGCACTTCACCTCCCTGGTGTCATCTCCCTGGACCGGACCTTTTGAAGCAAACTGATTCCAAGGCATTCATAAAAAGGGAGTCCCATAATGAAGCATGTGTGAAAATGGTTGTAGCTTTGGCCAGCACACGGGAAGCAGATGTTTTCTGAGAGAACTGATGGCATCCTAGGCTCATCACAATCTGGCCACAATCTGTCTTTCCAGACGTATTACCCTCCACCCCCACCCCCATACATGTTATACTCAGCCACACGAAACCAAAACCCATGAGGCCTTTTTCATGCCATGGTCTCTCCTGCACGTGTATCTTCATAACCCAGAACATCCGCTACACTGCACTTTCCCTTTCCTTGCCTGCTAAATGCCTGCTGATTTTTTTTAGGATCCAACTCAAATGACACTTCCAAAGCCTTTCTGGATTCCAGCAAGCCACTCTTTATTCATGCTTCTTGGCTTCCTTAGCATGTTGAACATGCCTGTATGTACCCAGCCCCAATGGGACCGTAACCTCTGGAACCTGTGCCAATCCGGGCATGCCAGGGAGCCCCTAGAGACACGGTATGGCAGTAAATGTCCGGTAGCATGAAGACCCCGAAGCCCTGTGTGAAAGAGGAATTATGGCTACTTGGAACTGCTAGCTTATCCAACACCTAAGGCTCCTTGAAAGTCAAACATTATTTTTCCCCTTTAACCTAATAGTTGACTGTAGTAGCTTATATTTTTACCTTCCCAGTACCCTTTCTCACGACTCTTTTTCCAGTACCAGGTAGACCCTGCACTTGACCACAATGGTGGGCGTGTCCCAGAAGCCCCACCCATCATAGAACCCCTTAGCTCTGTAAACAGCGATTGGCCCAGAGGATGGGCACACGACCCGAGTAGTCAATCCGAATTCTTCTCTGGGATTCATATATAAACAGTGGGAAGAGCCACTCAGGAGGCTGGTTCAAGATGTGAAAAAAGAAGTTGGAGGCTCAAGCCAACCAAAGGGCTGTTGCCCTGGTAACCGTGGGAGGCTGGGCAAACTGACAAGAAGGAGCAAGTTTCTGGCCCTTAAACTTCTGCCTCACCTTCTCTCTCTTGTGCCCCCTACTGGCAGAACCTAACAGGAAGCCAGCTAGCAAAGGGGACATTGCTCAGACCAGCGCTCAGAAGGTTGATTTGGAGCTGAGATGCCAAAAGTTGTGCAGAGAGCAGACAAATTTATACGTGCATTTTGCCATTGGCCTATGTGGTTTCTCAGATGTCTGCAGAAATCTGTAGGTGTTCTGGAGCCTCTGGGCATACAGGTACAAAAGAAATGGTGGATAAAGTGATCTGGGAACGAGCAGGTCATAAAAGACTATGTTTAAAAGACTAGAAATGTGAAACCACGCCCATATTCGATTCTGAATTCCTCTCCACCTTTCCAATTTTAAATAGCAGATCAATGATCTCATTACTGGGAGCAAAGCATGGAATATCCATAGAGCAGGATAATTTTGGCAGTATTTTTTGCTACCTTACTTAAGTCCCAAACTTGAGAAACAACATTTCCATCTCTTATAATAGCCCTTTTTCCTACTGCATTGAGTGTTGCTATGTCCAGTTCCCCCACCAGACCATTAATACTTCTATAGGGGTCCACTGTCTCATTCATTTTTGTGCTGGTTTAATGCCCCAGATTTGCTGAACATTCACACATTCATATTTATTCAAAAAAAATTAACTGAGCACACTTTATGTGCCATATCCTGAACTATAAGTCAGGCATATAACAAATCGTAATTGCTGCCCGTAATATGCTCGTAGTCTAAAAAAATAAAAATAAGAAACAATGAGTGAGAGGCAGTATTGATACAGTCTATACAAGTGGCCTGACAGCAGATGGTAAGGGTGTAAAAACAACACGGCACTGGGGGCTCTCACTCAGGCTGAGCCAGGGAGACCAGAGGGGGGATTATTGAAATAATCCACATTAGAGATTAAAGGAGCTTTCACCAAACGTGGAAGGCGGGAATAGAGATTAGTAGACAGAACTGATCTTGGATCTCAAACTTGACTGCCCATGAGAATAATCTGGAAACTTATACAAGCCTCACTGGTCAGACCTTTTTCAAGACCAATTACATAATACCCTCTTGAGATGGGACCCAGACACCAGTATTTTTTTAAATATCCCAGATGATTCCAATGTGCAGACGGTTGTCTTAAAAATACAGTATCAACAGAGCTTGATGATGGGTTGCATGTATGGTTAGGAAGGGGGGAAGAATTCAGGATGACTCTTTAGCTTCTGGCTGAGGCAGCCACATAGATGGTAGATGCTAAAATAAATTTTTCTAGTATGATTATGTATTGTTTTGTGATTTCCAAGGTGCCATTAAATGCTATGTAAACAGCAACTTCTCAATAAATCATTTTAGGATAAGCAAGTACCTGGAATATGATGTCTGCTCAGAGGGCAAGATAAAAAGCAGAGTTTTGGATAGGTCTAGTTTCTACCAGTAAGCACAGGTGTTTAGTAAAGGTTTGAAAGATAATCAGCAGGAATGGTTATGAGCAAGGCATCTCGTGTGCATAGGTAGCTGACTTAAGTAATAGACACACATACATACAAAAATTCATCCTTATCAATAGTGCAATCTTCAACCAGAAGTAATATTTAGAAAACACAGTATTTAAAAAAATATTAAATCACTAAAAATAAGTTATGTTAGACTCTTGTAAGAATCACATGTTGTTAATTACTACTGCCATTCACCAAACATTTCCAGATTGCCCTCTTCCCAGGCACAAGGTAGAAATGTGCTTCCCGCCCACCTTGCGTTTGCAAAGGTGACATTACTAGTTCTGTCCGTTAACTTGAAAATGGAAGTGACACCGGGCCACAACATTTCAATCCCTAAGCACTTGATTAATTTAATTAACTGTAAGACTCTCCAGAGCTTTTATGTCTTGTGCAGTAACCAACAACACCAATCACGATGGCTTCTCCATCAACCTGGTTTTCTAAGCTATGATGTGTCCAACCTGTGAGGGCCATGAGTTAAACATAAATCTGTGTTTTAACCACTAAAATTTGTGAGTTGTTAGTTGCTACAGTATAAGGCAACCTATCCTGATCAATACACACTTTAAACCAGGAAAATTCTCCTTCTAAATTCCTGGTCCTTTATCATCTGTATTTACTCAATTAGAAATCCCATACCTACACTTATCATACTTTTTAAATAATGAATGTACAATGTGATATTAGTTCCTGTGTACAGCATATCGATGCAACAATTCTATACATTATCGCATATATTTATTGCTCACCACAATAAATGGAGTCACCATCTGCCACCCTACGATGTTATTACAGTATTATAGATTATATTTCCTGCGCTGTACTTTTCATCTCCGTGACTTATTTTATCCCTGGAAGTTTGTACCTCTTAATCCCCTTCATCTATTTCACTCATCCCTCCACCCATCTCCTGGCAACGACCAGGCTGTTCTCTGTGTTTAAGATCTGTTGTTGGTTGGTTGGTTGGTTGGTCTTATTTCTTAGATTCCACATATAAGTGAAATCATTTATGATACATCTTTTATACTGTACAGTTTCTTTGATGTTCAAGTAGATATTACTTATATCTCCAATTAGAACACAAGTTCTTTCAGGGCAAGACCTGACTCTGGATAAGGCGTTTAATTCCTCTGAGTCACAATTTCTAAATATGTTGAATGAGAATATTAAAAATTTCCTCAGGTTTTTAGGAAAAGTAAGATGAGCCCACATAGAATATCAACTACAAAGCCTAATACAAACTAAACTATCAAAAATTATAATTTTCTTTCTTTCCACTTATCTTTTGTAATCCTTACAAAATTTAGCACATTGCTAAATTTGAAAACCGACTGTGTGCCAAGGCTTAACTAGATGTTATTTTAATCCTTATCAGATATGTATTATTGTCTCCATCTTACAGGCGAGAATATTGAGGCTCAAAGATGTTAAAAATAACTTACTTAAGTGATAAGAGCTAATATTCAAATTGAGTCTAACTCCAAGGGCTGGTCTTGCTCTTCCCTAAAGTACACTGCTTCCTTTGTTGATTTAATTATTGGCTTGTGATTTAATTATTAACTATATCAGAATAAGTGTAGTTTGAGACAATAACAGTGATATCTTTAATCTATCCACCTACTTTTATCTGTCTCTGTAATACTCCTCATTTCAAAGAAGCTGTTGAATGCAAGATGCGCTATCAATTAAATATGTTTACCAAAAATACAACATGGATTTTAAGTTTCACTCAGATTTCAGAAATTCAAGACGAAAGGAGGAAAACAGATAGGTTAAAATTATTTAAGTACCCTGGGCCTACAAGAGACTCATTTTAGGCCTAAAGACACCTGCAGATTGAAAGTGAGGGGATGGAGAAACATTTATCACACAAAAGGATGTCAAAGGAAAGCCAGAGTAGCAATACTTATATTGGACAAACTAGACTTTTTTGTTCCTTTTGCCCAGCATGGAGCCCATCGTGGGGCTTGAATTCACGACTGTGAGATCATGACCTTAGCCAAGATCAAGAGTTGGACGTTTAACTGACTGAGCCACCCAGGGGCCCCTAGACGTTTTTGTCCTTGTATTGTTTTTATCCTGCTTTGGTATCGGGGTAATACTGGCCTCACAGAATGATTTTGAATGTGTTCCCTCTATTCCATTATTTGTCAGATTTTGATAAAGATTCTTATTAATAGTTTTGTTAAATATTGGTAGAATTCACCAATGAAACCATGTGGTCTCGGGCTCCTGTGTGCTGGGAGATTTTTGATTCCTAATTCAACTTTCATTCTTGTTATTGGTCTAAGAAGATTTCCTATTTCTTGGATTCAAGACTCATGATTCAATCTTGGTAACTTGTGCATTTTTAGGAATTATCTGTGGCTTTTTTTCTAAGTTATCTGATTTGCTAGTATGTAAATGTTTATAGTAATCTGTTATCACAGTATGTATTTCTGAGGTTATCTGTAGTGTTGTTTTGTCTTCCATCTCTCATTTGGTCTTTGAGTCGTCTCTCTTTTCTTTCTTGGTTAATGTAGTTAAAGCATTGCCAATTTTGTTTGTTTGGGGGGGAAATCTGGTCATTACTTTCATTGTTAAGTTATTGTTTATTCTGGGCTCTATTTTATTCGTTTCTGATTTTTCTTTGTTATTTCCTTCCTCTACTAAATTTCAGCTAAGTTTTCTTTTTTTCTAGTTCCTTGTGGTGTAATAGTGTTTATTTGAACATTTTTTTTTCCTTAATCCAAGCATTTTTAGCATCCATTTCACTGGAACATCTGCTTTTGCTGCATCCCATAAGTTTTGGAATATTACATTTTCTTTTTCTTTTGTTTGAGACATATTGTTTTTTAAGATTGTATTTATTTATTTGAGAGAGAGAGAATGAGATAGAGAGAGCATGAGAGCAGGGGAGGGTCAGAGGGAGAAGCAGGGAGCCTGATGCGGGACTCGATCCTGGGACTCCAGGATCATGACCTGAGCCAAAGGCAGTCGCTTAACCAACTGAGCCACCCAGGCGCCCGAGACATAATGTTGATTTGCCATTTGATTTCTAACTAGACCCATTGCTTATGCAGTCATTTAATATTTACATATTAAATACTTAATATTTACATTGTTTAAAAAAAGAGAATTGGAAAAACTTGTGATATTGTCATCACAAAGCAAGAATTATGTTCTTAAAAATAAAAAGCTATAGTATAAAACACCTGAAATTTAAAAGAGATTCTCACGATAATAGATTGGGAGACTCCTCTTGCCCCTAAAATATTCAAACAAAAAATTAAAGAAGAGACAGGGAATGGAAGCAGACTAATGGTCTTATCTTTCATAGACGGGGGGGCATAAATAACGTTTCATTTCTAAAGTTGATAAATTTAGAAATACAAGTCAAAACATTTTGTTTACAAATAATTTTACTTCGTTTGCTCTGAGTGCAAGTCTGATATATCTTCTTCCAAATGGATGTTCAATAGAGAGGAAATTAAAAAAAAAAAAAAGAAAAGAAAAGAAAGAAAACTGACAATGACACCAAGAAAGTTAGACAAAGGAAACAGTATGGAAAAATAAAGGATAATCTATAAAAGAGAGATTACACAAATCCAGATATGTGTTTTATAATATAATATTTATAAGGTTTAAATCCCCCCTCTTAAAGAAAAAGCCTCACAGAATGACTCAGAAAGCTGTATCCAGCCAGATGTTTTCTATCAAAGATACATCCAAAATTTAAAAAGATTTGATCATTGACATTAATGATACGCTGCCCAAGAGAAAACAGGGATTATGATGTTATATGATGTTAAGATTAATACAAAAAATTATTAAATGAAGGGAAAAATTAAATATCTTGATATAAATAGAGATAATAAGGGACAGGCACCTTACTGAGATGGCACTTTACTTATATGTTAATGCCCTAAAGCCTCAAGACAACCCTGAGAAAAAGTATCACTGTCCCCACTTGACTGTGGAGAAAATACAGTAACTGAGTTATTGCCCCAAGTCCCCACAACTAGCGAGAAATGGCCCCACCAGGCGTATTGATGCCAACTGCCTTACATCTTAGGCAGAGTTGGTGCCTATTTGTGCAGAGTGATTTGTGATTCCAAAGTCACAGTCAGTCTCTTAAAAACGTCTTCTCACCTGTCTTTAGATGAAATCAACTACAGGACAATTCCTGAGACCCTATGATTTAGTGCACTGACTACACTGGGTGTAAAGTCCCCCGGGAATTTACGCAGAGCAATGGAGGGAGCATCCTGTGCCTGAGACTTCCTCCCCAGGCCTCCCACCACTCTTCCCAGACAAAGGGTTATCACTGCAGTGTGTGTCTAAAATTTTAGGAGATAAAATAAGGTCAGCTTGGGAAGGCCAGAGACATCAGTTTCCTCAGCCTCACAAGATAAGAAACTTGGAGCTACACAAGAAAGAAATTAAAGTCACAGACTATTTGGCCCCAGGGAACCAAAAAGATCAAAGTCCCTGGATACCAAGAAATTGATAATAGCAGGAAGCTTGTGCTAATAAAATGGTTCAACATAGAACAAGGACCTTTGAGAGTGAGGGGTATACCACTTGCCCCATTACTACCAAGACCTTCTAATGATATCCTCTGTCCTATAAATGTCTATGCCCCCCTGAGCAGGGAGCAGCACTGTGACTGACACAAGACAGACTTGCCCAGAAATAAGGTTTTTAAGCAAGGGTATTTGATTCCACTTTGCTCAATCCTTGCAGAAATTTACTAGTAAGTCTCGTGTCAGCCAGCCCCAAACTCAATTGCCTACCAGTCACGTGTGTCTGTTTTTAACTGGCTACATGGAATAAACCGTCCTCCAGATTCTTGTCAGCCAACGTAATCTGAATCTTTTTGCTGCCTCATATTTATCAAAGCTCTGCAGAGGCATACGGTAAAGAATGGCCTGATGGACATGCCATCCCCACATTCCACCGAACAGGCTGAGGTGGGCTCCCAGATGTTTAAGACGGGCTCCCAGTCATTTTAAGCCTGTACCAGACGGTAGCTCATCAGTTCCTTAGGGAATTATTTTTACCGCCCTTTCACTTTTATTGAGTTGTATCTTGGTGGGAGAACGTTAAACTGTATTAAGGGCTACTGTAAGAAGCAAATTACAGTACTCATCGTAGAGCCCACGGAGAGGATGTGGGGTGCTGTTCAGCACATCATGACATCGCATATTGTGTTCTTCTTGAGGCTCCTGGAGAGAAAGACCTGTCTCTTCCCAGCAAAGAAAATAGAACTAGTCTATTTATAGCTTATAAGCACTGTGAACTATGTAACAGGCAGCGTTTTAAAAATCTTCTTTGGGTTGCCAACTCTCATAAGACAATTTTTGGAACATAAGTATTTATAATATGCACACTTAGTCTCATCCTCGCTATTCTTAGTTCTCCTGCCTTGTTTCTCTTCAATCTTTTACTCCTAATTTTAACCTATTCCATCTTGCCCTGTACTATGCAAGTTACCTTAAATTCCTCTTGCAACAAAATTGAAGTTCCTAAACAGACTTGTACTGTGCTGATGGCAGTATTTGAACAGGTTCCGTCCCTTCATCTTTAAAGTGTTGTTCTTTTATAAAATTCTACTATTTATGTGAAAACGTTCCATTGGACAGGACTAAGGGAGCGGCATCTGAAACTGTCAGAGACATTACATCCTTGGCCAGTATCACACAGCCTGCAGGCGCTGAGCTAGACTCCCTTGGGCAACTCAGGTTTTTAGAGTTGAGGGTCTTGTTTGTTCCATGGGTGCGCAGGTATGTCGTCCCTGAGAGGTAGGGAAACAGGTGTAGCAAACATTGTCAACTCTTGCCTTCTGATCCCCTCTGGTCCCACTTACCAGTTCTGTGCTTGAACAAACCAGTTTTGGGGTGCTTTGCTTCCACTGCCCAGCATCTACAATCTTCTCCCGAATGTTGCCTATGAGCTACTAGAACCACTTGAACTGTATACACAGAAAGCTGGAGGTGCGTTAAAGTTCCTTCTTCACCCGTCCCACCCATTGCACAGCTTTATAGCCAATGACTGACTTGTGTGGGATATAAAAGCTTAGCTCCCTGGCCTTGAGGCTGGAGAAATTTTGATGTCTAATCCATGTTGCAGAGCGGTGTGCAGGAGTCGACTGACTGAGGTACTTTGGATACAAAGCTGTGACTCATTCCCATACATCAATCAGCCTACTTCCTACAACCTGCAGCTGATAGAGAAGCAGTCAACCTTGGTAAATTCTAAGACTCTTGTATAATATTTCACTGAAGAAGCAAGTAGTGTACAATCCAACTAATGGCGACTTAAATAATATTGACAAGTATTATAACAAAGGAGACTGGAGGTCAGCGGATTCAGGGCTGGTTCATCAATCTGACAATCTCATTAGGAATCCAGAATCTTTCCATCTTTCTGCTTTAACACTCTCAGCCTTTTGGTAAAGTCTCTTGTCACGATTGCAAGATGGCATTACAACTTCCAAGGTCAGGAGGAGAGATGAAATGGAGCATGTGCCCGCACACACACACACACACACACACACACACACACACGAGGGACATCTCTTTGTGACTGTCACTGTTTTGTATCTCATAAAAGAAAATTATTCTTATAAATTGTCTCATAAGTCATTGCCTTATGTTACCTGTCCACCCCTCATTGCAAAAACATTTAGGAAAGTAGGTATCTGACAAGAGGAAGTGAGACAACTATGATTTGTTTAGCAGCAGTGATTTATCTCATAGGACTGGAGACATGGCTTATAAATCAGGGTTGTAGAAACTTAGAAAGAGGTCTATGGTTGTCCGCAGGAAAAAACAGTGTTTATTATATGTTGAGAAATGAGTCAGAAAATGTAGCTTTCTGTCCACTTTCTCCCAATCCAAATAAGCTTCTGCAGTCCCTTTTGATACAGGGAATGGCTCCCTCCCAAAGTTGTGTGCTGAGACTATTTCAGAGGGCAGGAGTTTAGAGAAGGCCCTGGAACAGTGACATCTGACACCTGTCTCACTCATTTCTTGACAATACTGAGGATAAGAATGAAGACAGGTGATAAGAGAAGAAGGAGAATTCCTGTTTTCATTCCATTGCCACCACCAGCCCCAAAAACACACGCCCTGAGGGGACAAAGTCCAGTCCCAATGAAGCCAGTGCGTTAAATGAGTGCAATTTTTTTAGTAAGAGCAGTGGCCGAGTACAGCGGCCAATCGATTTTTTTTTTTTTCAAATGACAGCCCTAGTCCCTAGAAACTCATCCCTCTTTGCTGCCACCTGGTATCACCCCCCATGAACTTGACCCTGGCACAGAAGAAGAGAAACCCATCTTTCATTTGAGGCAAGATACAGAAAGAGAGAGAGACTGAGAGTTTAGCAAATCCAGTTCTGGAAAAGGGACAAATGTGGAGAATTTGGTGCACAAAACTGAGATTCTGAACAATGGTAAAAGTTCAGGGCTTCAAACGTTAAGTGGGCAGGCCTTGCCACCCTGCCCAAAATGGGAACTTTCATATGCCAACATTCTTATCGAATGGCAGAGGCACATCCCAAACCACAAAAACAGCTTGCTTTTCACCTTAAGGCCTTTAGAATTTATATAGATTAACGTAGATTACAGTAATAATAGGAGATATGTATTAAGCATCGTTTGTATGCTTAGTTTTGTTTTAAGCCCTTTTGGCTACACTAATTCATTTAATACTTACAAAAATAACCCTACAGAAATGATGCTATTATCTCTGTAGCACATAGAAGGAAACTGAGGCACAGAAAGTTCACATAACTAGTAACTGACAGAGGCAGGATTCGAACTCAGGCAGAACCTGTGTCAGTAGTCTTATTTTCCAGAGACTGTTCAGAGATTGATGCTCCATGCCATCTCCTCTGGGAAGCACAGGTGTAAAAGACAACCGGTGATACATTCAGGAATAACCCCCCTTGAGGCAACAGTCATAAATGCTCAGTGTTTTATCAGTCCATTCTAGTCCTGATACAATTTCAAGAAGATCATAACAATAAGTAAAATAATAGCAAATGATAGCAAATACCCGTGTGTAAAGTGTTTTCAGTGTGCCGGGAATTATTGTGAATGGTTTCCATATGATATTTTATTTATATATCTTATTCATACCTTGATGACGTAGCGACTATATTATTCCTATTTTACAAATGAAGAGACCAAGAAACAGAGAGGTTACATAACTTGGCCAAGGTCTCAAATGATAAGTGGCAGCAACATTTTAATTCAGACAGACTGACTTAGTTTTAGTTAAAATCAGATTTTTAAACCCACATAATTACCTGGAGAGTTTTAATTCGAGCCTTTAGAGAGTGAAAGGATTAACTAGGAATGACTAAACCTACATAGTGGGATTATAATATTCTATATTTTATGAATGTGCTCATTTTAGATAAAAACACATACAAGATAAATTATTAATACTATGGAATGTTGGTCTAGCATTAGTTTTTAATCCCACCATGTGCGTAACAGATGAATTCTAACTATAGGGCAACCCTCCTCTGCTTGTCTTTGCCAAGTGATCATTTTTGTTTTATAACCATTATTGTTTAGTTCATATTTTATACGTTTGGACCTGAGTACACAGAACTAAGTTCACTACACTCTAAAGTCCATGGCATGTTATTGTCACCACTGTCCCTGCCAGGGCTCAATTTTATCTTATTTTATTTTACTATTATTTTCGCTAACCTGCCACCTCCGGTTCCACTCTCTATCCCTCAAAAAATTCGCTCTGGAATATAACGTCTCTTTGTTTGTTCATTTGTTTGGTTTTAGAAAAAGGTGTATCTTTGGCTAATGTTGCTGTTTGCCTGGCAAATGGGCCGTCTCCCTTTTGTGAGCCCTGTGGCTCCTGGCTCCGTGCCTCCCCCTCTCTTCACAGCACCACAGTATCTGACTTCTGAGAACTTTCTGATCTGAGCCACTCTCACTTTTGTTGAAAAAGATGAGTTGTATCTATTTTCTTTGCTCTGCTTTGTTTGTGTTGGGGCATATGTTGAGTTAGGCATGAAAATCTCTCTCCCATTTTGCGGGGTAACAGGTTCTATGATATGTACAGATAACAGTACTAAACATTCCTCTTGTCTACATCTGCTCACAGCCTACATTTTTAACAGTTTTATGCCATTTTTTGGTAGGTTACATACTTCCTGCTTTTTTTTTTTCCTGAAACAAACCTTACCTACAGTTTCCTAAATTGATTATGTTCTCTTCCACTACAGCCTCCAAATTACTGCCCCATCACTCCCCACTCCCCATTCACACATATTAACTCTGCCTATAATTCATTCTGGTCTGTAGCATAAGTGAATTTGTAGATGAATGAACAAACAAAAGAATGAATGAGTGAACAAATGAAGGACAAGGCACATTGCCGAAGGAGAGCATGCACTACCCAGCCAGATGACCCCTGCAGAGGTCATTGGCAAATAACTCTGTCCACCTTATATTTTGCTGCCGAACCGTATGACTGGCAGAAGGACATAGTGACACCCGTGAGCTGTTACCCAGACATCTGCCTTCAAGGGTGTGCCTGCAAAATCCACCAGGTTACCAAGAAACGGCTTCAAATTCAGGATGGATTTTTCAAGCATAGTGCGGAACTGCAATTATGAACAACAGTGCAGTTGAGGTTAATGGCACATTTCAAAATTAGAAAGATATCGCCGCTACTTGAGATCTGGCGTTTGATATTTGGAAACAACACACTGTTCATAGGACAACACCTAATTGGATGACAATTTGATATTTAATGGTGCAGCTCATCCTGCTGTTGATTCTCTCTTCTGCAGTCCCTCTTCTAATGAGGTTAGCACTAAATCAGTATGCTGGCTCCCGAATCTCCTGAGAATCAACGAATGATCTTCATCATTAAGACTTTCCACAAGGTAATGAGGAAATTTTCTCTGAATATTTGATTGGGATGCAAATAAAATGACTGGAACAAATCAACATTCACTGGAAATGGGCCCTCAGAGGGTCTGAGCCGTTCATGGTCCTCACGCACTCCTCCTACCCATGAGGGGCCTTGCTGAGAACTGGGCCGCCCTCTGCCCCTCCGTAAGGCTGGAGCAGCCCAAACCCGGACCGAAGACATTGCACGAACGCTATACTCTACAGGAAGTTCCTGCTGGCATGACTTAATTTGGAACGGGGTTAGGTAACCCCATGCTTAAAGGCATTGTCAAGAACAGGGGAGATCTTGGTGAAGGGCAACTAAGGAATCTGGGAGCTCCCTGATACAGGCAAAATGACTGAGCAGTCTGAAGTTTAGTAGAGAGAATGGGCGAAAGAGTAGACCAGAAGACCCTTGCTGAGATCACAGTCAACTCTTGGGGTCCAAAAGGCAGTGTACGTGATCTAGGCTATGCCCACACAGAAGCAGTCAGAGCGGACTTCAGAGCATTCCACAAGCCACACACAGACTCGTTAACACAGCAGAGAAATCTCACTGGTATAAACTCTGCCAAAAAAAAAAAAAAAAAAATCTCACTGAACAAACACTGAACAATAGGCTACTCTGACCCAGGGGAGACTCCTAAGAAGCCAGGCTTAAAACTAAAATCACATTCTTCCCTGGAAGTCTTAAAGATTATGTGCATACCCAAGGCTGCACCCTCCCGGGAGCAGTCAGAAAGGGGATCTCCAAGTTCCTAGTCTGTGGCTGAATGTGCAGCTGAATACATAAATGCCTTGAGCCGTGAGAGCAGGCTTCAAGCCCCTCATGAATCCTATGGTAAAGGGCAAAAATATAACTGGCTAACAGAGTTTAAGCATAATCTTTGACCAGTTAGTGGCTTTTGCTGACCACAGGCAAACTCCAAGTAACCAAGCTAAAGGATAAAATCAAGGGGAAGAAATCTGAACATGGATATCAGAGGCAGCAAACTGCAGGAGAAATAACCTCGGCAAGATTAATTCAGCCAGGTCGTTAAGCAGATAAAAGACCAGATAAAACAACCATCCAAGGGATGGTAGTTAGTATCCAGAGTTGTTATAATGTAATATCTACAATGTAGAATTTTCAACCAAAAATTACAAAATGTGCAAAGGGAAAAAAACGTGAGAAAATGTGACCTATACATATGAAAAAAACATATCAGACAATCGAAACTACCCTTGAAGGTACCAAAATGAGATTTACTTCACACTGATTGGGGATGTCTATAATCAGAAAAATAGAAAAAAAGAAAAAAGAAAAAAAAAGAGCTGGCAAAGATATAGAGAAATTGGAACCCTTGTACTTTGCTGATGTGAATATAAAATGGTTCAGCTGTTTAGTGCTTCCTCAACAAGTTAAACATAGAATTAGCATATAACCCAGCAATTCCACTCCAAAGTCAATACCCCAAGGAATTGAAAACAGGTCTTCAAGCAGATGTTTGTGTACGGATGTTCATCAGAGCGCTATTCACAATAGCCAAAAGGTGGAAATAACTTGAGTGTCCGTCAGTAGATGAATGGATAAACAAAATGAGGTATATCCATGCAATGAAATATCATTTTATCATAAAAAAATAAATGAAGTATCACTACATACTACAGTGTGGATAAATCTCAGGAACATTCTGCTAACTGAAAGAAGCCAGATACAGAAGATCACATATGTTATGATTCCATTTAAATGAAGTATCTGGAATAATTAAATTTTTAGAGACAGAAAGCTTATTAGTAACGGTGGGGGTAGGATGGAATGGGGAGGGATTGCATAATGGGCTCAGGAAATCCTGTGAGAGTGACAAAAATGTTTTGGAACAAGATATAGGTGATGGTTGCACTGACCTGAGAATGTATTAAATGCCACTAAATCATACACTTTAAAAATGGTTAATTTATGTGACGTAAATTTTACCACAATAAAAAAGGAACAATGTAAGGATACATGTTATAACATAGATGAACCTGGAAAAGAACCAATGATATATTTGGGCTGTGCTTGTAAAAAAACAAGAATTTAACATAAATTGGGAAAGGAGATGTCTGAGTTTCAAGGGGAAAGAAAGGGGGGAAATACATGAAATAGAAATTTTCTCTTTTCTCCTTTACCCTGAATATTTTTTGTTATGCCACGTGTTACCATCTAATGTTTTGTATATTCCTTGTATATTTTTGATGAACTTTGTTTTTTGGAGCAGTTTTAGGTTCACAGCAAAATTGAGCAGAGAATACAGAGTTTTCATATATCCCTTTTCTCCATACAAGCATAGCCTCTCATGCTATGGACATCCCACAGCAGAGTGGTACATTCATTATGATAGATGAACCTACGCTGACACATTATTACCCAAAGTTCATGCTTTACACTAAGGGTCACTCTTGGTGTTTTACATCCTATGTACAATGACATGTATCCATCATCATAAGATACAGAAAAGCTTTATCGCCCTAAAATCCTCTGTGCTTCACCTATTCATCCCTCCTCCCCAATACCTCCTAGCAAGCACTAATGCTTTCACTGTCTCCATAGTTTTTCCTTTTCCAGAATGCCATATAGTTGGAATCATACAGTATGTACCTTTTCAGATTGGGTTCTTTCACCTAGGAAGATGTATTTCAAGTTCCTGCATGTCTTTTAATGGTGTGATAGCTCAGTTCTTTTTAGTGCTGAATAGTCTCCCATTGTCTGGATGCACCAGTTTATTTACCCATTCACGTACTGGAGGGCTTCTTGGTTGCTTCCACATTTGGGCAATTATAAATGAAACTACTATCAACATTCATACGCAGGTTTTGTGTGGACATAAGTTTTCAACTCCTTTGGGTAAGTACCAAGGAGCATAATTTCTGGACCATATGGTAAAAGTATGTTTAACTTTGTAAGAGAGTGCCAAACCTTCCAAAGTGGCTCTACCAGTTTGTGTTCCCACCAGCAATGAAAGAGATTCCCTGTTGCTCCACAGTCTCACCAGCATTTAGGGTTGTCAGTGTTTTGGATTTTAGTCATTCTAATAAGTGTGTAATGTCTCATTGTCTTAATTTGTAATTCTTTAATGATATATGATTTCACATGCCTATTTGTTATCTACATAGCCTCTTTGGTAAGGTATTTGTTCATATTTTTGCCTATTTTTTTTTTAGTTGGGTTGTTTCTTTTCTTATTGTTAAATTTTAGATTTAGAAAAATTTCAGTCCTTATTACTATTATTTCTTCAAATATTTTTTCTGTGCCCCACTCCCACTTTAGGGACTCTATTTACATGTATATTAAGCTGCTTAAAGTCATTCTACAGCTCACTGATGTTTTGCTCATTTCTTCAGACTTTTTTTCTCTCTGTGTTCATTTTGAATGAAGATACTACACTAATGTTTTCTTCTGCAGTGTGTAAGCTTCCAATAAGCCCATCCAGTGTGATTTTTCATCGCAAACATTGTATTTTTCATCTCTAGAGCTTTAATTTGGTCTTTGTTTATATCTACCAAGTGTAAGGTAGTTTAGAAGAAAATCAATGGAAACCCAAAGGAGCAGACTTTAGGCTAAGCTTCCAAAAAATATTCCTAGTCTTTAGGGTCACAATACCTCTGCTCTGATTTGAGAATTTCCATTAACAATGTGGGAAATTGCCAAGTTGGGAAGCTGCTCACCACAGAACCAGGCTGCCATGGTTTCAGGAAAGCTGCCACCCCCACTGTGGGAAGTTCGCTGACTCTGAGAGTGACTACTGATGAGCTACATTGCCTCAGCCATGATCCACACCAGGAAAATGCATGCCTAACCCCATCCACTCCTTACCCAGGTCCAAATCTATAGCTCATGCAAATGCTATGGATTGGGATAACCCAGATCACATCTCTACCCAGAGCCACGAGGGAGGCTAAAAATGCAGTTTTGGTTGTCAAAGTGTCAAAAATATGGAAGACATTCTAGAAGAAAGAATGAATACATGTTGAGCAAGTCAGTCCCTACATCTTCCACAGTTTCCCAGTATGGGTAAAGAAATGGAGACAGCCAGATTCAGAACCTTTGATCAGGCTACATATAGCTAGGGAAGACCTCCATCCTGTTCCCTTTTTCTTCTTGGTCATTTGAGTCAGTCAATATATCACTTTATTGGGCTTAAGCCAATTTCAGTTGTGTTTTCGTCACTTGCCAGAGTCCTAATTAATACAAACTTGAAGTTGCTTAAAACTCTGGTGTCCTATGAATCATATTACTTTGCTCAAAAAATTTACTAACAGTGATTTTAGTGGGAAGGAAATATAATATTAAACAGGAGAGACCTGGATCAAAACTGAATAACCTGGAGTCTCCCTCCTTCCCTCTTAATCTATCACCACTCCACCTTATTTTAGTCTGCCATTCCTAGAGGGAACAGAATGCTCTAAATAAGCCATAGGAGCATAAATTTGACAAATTTAGAAATGATTTAAGCATGTTTAGTGCCTAGCTACAAGGACTCTAGGCTTGTCTAATCGGTAGAATTTCAATAGAATGGGTCTGAGCATGCAAACAAAGGGATAGTTGAATTGAACTTCTCTTCCTTGGGTGAGAGAATAGAGATAAAGTTTTTAGGTAAAGGATAGTACCCAGTAGGAAAGTTATACTAGGTATAAATGAAACAATGCAATATAACTGCACTTTCATTAAGTTCTGGGAATATAATGACAAGTAATACAGAATCACCAAAAGACTACAGGGAACTATTGTCCCCAACTAGGGAGAGAATAGCAAGATTTTGAAAAGCACATTGAAGACAAACTCTTTATTTTTTTTTTTAAGATTTTATTTCTTTGACAGAAGGATAGAGAGAGAGAGAGTACAAGTAGGCAGAGCGGCCAGCAGAGGGAGAAGCAGGCCCCCCGCTGAGCAGGGACCCTCCTGTGGGACTCGATCCCAGGACCCTGGGATCATGACCTGAGCCGAAGGCAGATGCTTAACCAACTGAGCCACCCAGGTGCCGCAAAGACAGACCCTTTAAACTTCACATTTCCACTGGGGATGAATCTTTCTTCAGGGAGTAGAAAGCCATGCTTGTGGTTAAATTTCCTCTCTTATATACTGTCCAAACATGCTGCATTTTCCCTTGGTGACATTTTATTACAGTTGTACATAATTATTTCTGTAATTACTTGGTTAATGTCCATGTTTTGTGACAAACATCAAGTTCTATAGGACCAAAGATGGTAGCTTGTTAATTTCTATATCCCCAGAAGTAGCACACAGCCTGGAAAATAGGAAATCGGATAATAAATATTTTTGGAATATAGCTGAATGAAATTAGTGTCCCAGTTTTAAAATCAGGCCAATAGTTGGAAGCAATTATCTTCTAAACTTCCTTCTCCTTCTCTACCTTCTAAGTAAAATCTTCCCCAGATACCAAACTCTAAACAAAATATCATCCTTCCCCCTAAATAATCAAACGATTAAAGATAAATATTTGGAAAGTACTAAGTGTGCTGTCACATCCGTGTTCCCTAATGACCACTTATGTGCTTTCACTATGTATCTGATACCCAGATATTGGCTTTAAATGTATAATTCAATTTAACCTTTATCACTACATTCTAAGACTATCTTCTAAGACAGGTACCACCACTTTACAGATGAAGAAATTAAGGCCCTGAAAGTTTGAATAGCCTGTAAAGAATTGACAGAGCTAAAATATAAACCCAGGTCCTTTTAATTCCAAAGTTGGAGTCAGTCCCAGGTTGGCTGGACATATCATTTCCTAAAATAAATTAGGCTCAAGATTCTTCTCCCTTGATTTAACTACAGAAAAGCTGGTATAGGTTCTCTTTCATCTCTGGCCCTAAGAATTTTCAAATGTGATTTCTAGCAGTGCAATAATTGTTCCCAAATTCCATTGCAACCAAATGGTTTGGACAACCAAGAAGTTTATTCCAATGGGATTTGATGTGGCCCAGGAAGACCCAACAACTCTCCCGGGAAGACAAGACAGATGGCGCATGCTCTGGTTATGGATCCCACATCTCCATTTCTGGAAGTGTCTTATTTTAACTCTAAATCTTTAAAACTCCTTCTCTACCTTCTAAGTAAAATCTTCCCCAGATACCAAACTCTAAACAAAATATCATCCTTCCCCCTAAATAAATTTCCTCAGATACCAAACTCTAAACAAAATATCATCCTTCCCCCTAATTTCTCCTTGGTAAAGTCATAGCAAACACTCTTGGTTCTGTTTTGTTTTCAAAGCGGAATGGTGGCCTGCGCTTCCGAAATTATGGTCTCTCAGAGGATCCCCCTTCCTTTGTTACACAGCACAGTAAGAACCGAACATTTTTATTTTTAATTTTCCAATGACATTGACAACTCAGATGAAATATGCCTTTGAATTCCTAGGTAGTTCCACAGGAGGTAGAGACATATTATGTTTTGATGCAGGCATGCGCTTTAAAAGCAAGATACGGCAATCCCATTTTCTAAATGCCTGGTAAGAAGGCAGAATAGAATTGTAACTTTTAGGGCATCATAATTAAAAGTGAAGGCCATAGTCAAAGAACTTTATTTTTCTAGCATAAGCTTTGCTCTGCTTTCTAACTTCTGAGTCTCATGGGGTTGAATTCCCAGAGCTCTGTCAATAATGTGGCTCACTGGCAAATTTGATGTGTTTTCTCAGCTGTAACAGAGCATATTAGCATAACATTTGCACACAGCTCCCAAGGGATCAGAAGGAGTCTAGAGGTTTATATTAACATTTTGAAGATTGAGATTATTTTAAAGTTTTGTAAGAAGGTCAAGAATACTGAGTGAGAACCATCCGAAACTTGAATAATAGTCCGCCCAACTATTTAATCCAGTGTACAGCTGCAAAAAAGTTCCTCTACAGAGGAGCAGGGAGCAGGGTCTTGGAAAGAAGAACAGTTTTTGGTTTCATATAGCTTGGTGTGAGTTTAATAGTATATGTGGCCCAATCTACACATGGAGAAAGACCATCTATGACATCCATTAACAAGGGTTCTATTTAAAAATCTGTTGTGGTTAGGAATCTTGACTTTTGGGAGCTGTTTGTTCTGTATCAAAGCCAGTGATACATAGTAATAAGTGGTATATATGACACCTGCTGTATGCAGCTTATCTCATCCATCCTGCGGCAGGCATCTAGATTCCTAGAGCCAGAATACCTAAGTACGTTATCGCCTTGGGAGACATCAAAGTCTATGAAAATCTGAACAACATCAACTAGGGCTCTTGTGGATTCATGTGAAACAAAACCCCAACCCAAACTGATGTAAACAAAAACGTTTATTGGCTCATATAACTGAAAGGTACAGGGATAAAGAATATGTCAGAAAAGCCAGTATCTTTTTTGTTTTAGGCATATTTAGATTTCCTATGGCATTTCAATTTTGACCGTTGCTTTTCTTGAGAGATCTCTCCTTGCTTGACCTCTATGAGTTCATAGTTCTTATTCTTTCTAATATCTCATTGGCTTGTCATTCGTGGACCCCTCCTCTTCCACTAACCACCCAAATGTTAGTGGTCTCCAGCCTTGAGACCATATTTCCTCTTAATGATCTCATCTGAAAACATATACTCGATTACCATCTACATAATAATGATTCTTACATCTGTATTTTCAACTCTAAGCTGTCTCTTGACCTTCTCACTCATATCGGCATCTTCCTCCTCAATATCTTTACCTGACTGCTCTGCAGGTACTACAAATTCAGTGTAATCTCGCTGACCCACTTTACCAGTTTAAGATGCAGATGAAACCACATGTCTTTTATGCTTTCAACTAATTGTTCAAATTCTCATACGCCTATACTCATAGATACACATCATTGCAAAAAACTCAGGAGTTCACTCAGCCCAAATAGATCTAGTCCTCTTTTTCAATCTCCAGATGAAAAAGAGGAGTTACAAAGCCCTCCTACCCCACTAGTAGCACCATTGTGGCCACATGGATCACTTTTGAACACTGGTCTTGCCCATTCTTCTAGAAATTTGTTCACTACCACTATTATGCCTTTACTAGTTTAAATACTTGCCAATTGCCAAACCTTAAGTTTACAGCTATTTGATCCACAGTCACATATTTAGAAATTGTTTCCCAGGTAAGCCGTCCCTTCTCCATGAATTCAGGCCATTCTGTTAACCCTGGAAAAAGAGTCAGTCAGTGGACCAATTCCCCTTCCCTCCTATGGAGTTCCTTTTGGAGCCCTGGTATTTACCTCCCTGTGGTTTTTGGTCAGTGCCATATCAGCCCAGACAATAGGTTTCTCGAAATTGCAATCTCAGAGAGCAGAGGGTGAGGATATCTGACACTTGCCTGTTTGGTACCCTACTTAAAGTCTTACACCCACCCCCAGTTATAATGGATGACTACTCTCCTTGCATATGCATAACTAAGAAGGTATACTACAGTGACCTTTAGGAGGGAAAAAAAGGAAGAAAGATGACTTTTTCTCTCTACCCAAATAAACCAAATCCTTGCTCTACTTCAGTAGGTGCCCATTTCATCCATATGCCCAATTGAACTCAGGCTTTTCCTGAAACCTGCTCCTTTTACAATATTCCTCATCTTAGAAAATGTCTCTATCTTCAGCCCCAGCCTCAAATGTGGGGAACCTTGCAGACCTCTCTCACTCATGCACCATCCACATCCAATTTTACTTCCTCATCCTGAATCAGACCCTTCCCTTCTATTGCCTATGTCTTCATCATTAATGCTTGAAGGGATTATAAAATAACTGGTCTTTCCACTTTCCTCCTCCATCACCCATACTGCTTCTGAAGTGATTATTTTCAATACAAAAATGATCATGATATTTCTGGGATTAATCTTCATCAGTAGTTCCCCATAACTCTCAAAATGAAGAATGTACTCATGGCTTCTAAGCCTTCCATGTTCCATGACTTGGACTATATCACCAGCTCTGTAGCCTCATCTTCAGCTACTACTCCACATCATTTTTAGGTTTTCCAAACTCCAGCTGTATCACACTGTTCCACAACCCTGCATCTTCACACATGCTATTCTTTAAAAAAAAAAATTTTATTTATTCGAGAGAGAGAGAAAGCACAAGCAAAGGGAGGGGTGGGAAAGGGAGAAGCAGGCTCCCTGCTGAGCGTGGAGCCTTACATGGGGCTCAACCCCAGGACCCTGGGATCATGACCTGAGCCAAAGGCAGATGTTTAACAGACTGACCCACCCAGGTGCCCCCACACATGCTATTCTTGATATCAGCAATATCCAGTTTTCCCTTTTCAACTAATCAATCCCTTTGTCCTCTTGCAAAACTTAGTTCAAGTACTTCTAAATTTGGGAACCATCTGTGGACTTCCTGTCTGATTTTGATGTCCTTCTCTGAACAATAGAATTATTTATCACATCACAATATGAATGCTGACTTAGTTGTTCATCTCTCCCTCTAAGCTGTAACTTCTTTAAGGAAAATATCATGCCTTATTTCTATTGACAGTCACATCAGGGAGTGCACTGCCTATCACCTAATAGTCATTTCATAATGTTGACTTGAAAGAATGAATAACATGTGTAAAGTGTCTAGTACACTGTCCAGCACATTATCAGTGCTCAACAAATGTAAGTTCCCTTTCACATCTCTCCTTTGTCCCTAACATCTGTTGCTTTACTAAGCTGTATAATTAATTTTCACTTACACTGCAGGAGCCATTTACCCAAAGAAAAGAAAACTGGAGACTTTGTATTTATTCAGATTTGTTCATCTGAATTATCCAGTTTAACTCTCTCATGTTTACCAAATGTTTGCCAAATACTCACTTCTCTTTATGCTGTCCAGGTACAGTTTCTGTCAGTAACCTGTCATTAAGACAGAGAATATAGATATGAAAGGTGGTGCTTAGACTTCCTATAGACATAATTTCAATGATTTATAGTTGCTATTAGAAGCAAGATCTGACACAATTTAAGAAACTATCTAATCAAGAAACAGAACTGGGAATTGGAAAGCAAGACAACTTAACACGCTCCACCATGGTAAATCAAGCCAAATTTTTGTTGAATCTTATTTTTTTAAGTTTATTTATTTTTTAAGTAATCTCTACATGCAATGTAGGGCTTGAACTCACGACCCTGAGATCAAGAGTTGCATGCTCTACCGAGTGACCCAGCCAGATGCCCCTTGAATCTTATTAATTTTCCATCTTCCCTACAACTACTTATAGCAATTCTATTGTGCATTATATTTGAATAAGGTGATGCTTGGAGTCATTTTAATGTCATGAAGAAAATAATCCTGTGGCAACCCTGTAGGAGCCCCTCTCACTCTTGAGAGCTTTTCTGTATCTTCGCTTAATAAACTTATATTGCTTAACTCACTTAAAAAAAAAGAAAGAAAGAAAAAAGAAAAGAATCCTGAAGTCAAAACCAACACAGAAGAGGGCAATACCCTGACTTAACCATGCTTTCTCTATCTCTGAATTTTTTCAGTTACAAGCAGAAACTATTTGTTATTGTTGTTCCTATTAATGCCAATCTGGTCAAAAAATTAGGCTCATCTGTAAAGTGGAGATACTGTTGATTGTAAGAGTTATTTCAAATATCCCTAGGGACCAATATAGGGATTTGGTGTAGAGACAGGGTCAATGCTTTACCTGCTGCCTTAGATCCCTCTTTGCTGAGATCAATTGGTGTGCTTCTAACAAGAGATTGGAAATGTAAAGGTCAGTCTCTGACCTTAAAGACCATCTATTTCTGGAAATAAAATTTAGTGTATAAAATATTGGAAAAGGTTAAGAGTTTTGCTGACTTTTTAGTGGTATTAAAGTGATATTATGCCAGGTACCCAGGAATACTGGGGTGTTGACCAACCAACCATTTCCACTTCCGGCTCACAAGGTGATTTAGGGGGATACACACAAGGGACATTAACAAATGAGAATCCACACTTCCCTTTGGTAATAGCTGGGCCTTAGCCAAGTAGTCCAAAATCAGAACTCTGGTAAATCTGCACTAGAATATATATATGGCTTAGGCTCAAACAATAAATAAGCCTTCCTCCTACCTCTCCTTCCAAGTTTAATCCAAATGCTAGAGCCTTTTTCACATTTGGTCTGGACACCTATAACAGGGGGCCTTTTCAATATAGTCAGATGAAAGGAAGTAGAATAGAAGGCCAGGTATGGACATTCTACCCCACAAAGATCTTGCTCTCTAACAAATATGACCTAATCAGTGTCTGGTAAGCTGACTTATGGGATTAATGACTTCTCTTGGAGGGAGGAGGTGAAGAACGTGGGCAGAGAGGCATTCAGTGCAGAAGAAACATCCTTCTATCCCTACCAACAGCAATAAAAATTAGTATGAAGCGTCAATCACCAGTTCTTTCCAAATCACATTCCAATGAGAAGAATGGGGAAGTGACCAAGGACAAAGACATCTGAGGTGCTTCTGGACCATGCAGTGCCTCGTGCATGGAAAGTGCCTTTTGATTCCATTTATACTCCTCCGAACACCCCAGCTTACTCCGAAAGTACAAAAACAATATACAATGAAGACAGAGGATAGCAACTTGGTTCTCCATTTCTGAGTTGTTGAAAACAACAGAAAGAAACACAGAACAGCATAAAAAGTATGAGTTTTAGAATCTTACAGACCTGGGTTCAAATCCTTGCTCTGCCAGCAAACCTTTGGAAAACTCTAATTCTATAAGCCTCAGTATAACTCATGTTTAAAGTATTGTGAGGACTAAACGAAGTTATGCATGGCAACTCATAGGCACTCAACAAATGTTAGTTCTCCTTCCCCCCAGTTTATTGTAATCCTATTACTCAATAAAAGCCACTGTTCCTTAGCATTATCTTACCTCTATAAGAGGCTCTCCTCTTGCAGATGAAAACTTTGGTCTTTGAGGGAGAATTCTAGAAGGATTGTTTCACCCAAGCCCTAATTTCTATTTTATAACAGCCTGTGCATAACTAGCTGAGGTCTGGATAGAGTATATAGAATACAGAGCTCTTGGAACACCAAATTGGTCAGTTTCATCTGCCTGAAATTTCCTCCATTTCTGAGACACCTCAGGCATTTGGTAAAACTACCCTTTTCCTCTTGAGTAGACATGAATGATGTCATGTCTTTTTTTTTTAAGATTTTATTTATTGGACAGGGAGAGAGTGAGAAGGAGGAAAAGGGAGAAAGAATCTGAAGCAGACTCCACACTGAGCACAGAGCCCCATGTGGGGCTCTATATCATGATCATGAGAATATGACCCAAGCTGAAACCAAGACTGAGCCACCCAGGCACCCCAATGATGTCACATTTTAAGAACAAATATGCAAGGCAACTTCCCCATAATCCCCATTCTCATAAAATTGCTTTAATAATAAAAAAGATTGTGGGGGGCTTTTTTTTGGCAGGCAGATGTACATTAAATTCCATTTACTGCACCCAAGAGCTCACTGTGGGCTGTGAAGAATAGATAGGAGTTCGGAAAATATAAGAAATGGAGTTTCCTATGAAGAAAGAAGAACGTGAGCAAAAATACTTAGAAAATTCAAAAGTTCTGGGAATATGAGCAGAACAGCGAAAGTCTAATTATCTGAGGATCAGGAAGATCAATAGTAGAGTCATTATATGTCTAGTGATTACTATGTACTAGGCACTGTATTATTTCCCTATGTATTAGGTAACTTAATCCTAACAAACTCCTGAGATAAGTGCTATAATTTCTATTTCTTAGATCTAGAGTCTTGAAGAGATTAAATACCTTGCCCAAGGTCACCCTAACTTTCCAGGTTTTAAATAGGCTCTGAGTGAAGCTAATAAGAGTAGTTTAAGAAAAATGCAAAAAGAGCCTCAGATGTCAGCATTGAAAGCCTTGTTAAAAGCTAGATAATGAGTTCCCAGGGGATAAGATCTGAACATGAGGTATCTGGGGATACTAAACACTTATACGTAGTAGGGACCCTATAGTTACATAAAGTCATGTTAGGTAGGCCATGGAACATAATTTTGGGAAGGAATATGTTGAGATCGTTAAATGTCAACAATTTCAACATATCCCTTTATTTCCAACTTGGGGCAGAAACCATGTCATGTTCAATTTTATGTCCCCCCGTAACATCTGATTCAGACTTCCACTCCCACATTACTCTCTTCAAACCCTTATTCCAAAACTTTAATTAATCTGCTACGTGTTCAAGTCATGGGGGCTTCTTATATACAATGTATTGTTCATTTGTGTAGATCCACAACCCGCCAGGCACATAGCACTTTAGGTGCTGAGTATCTGTTATACAAATCAATGAATAATCTTAGGGATGAATTTATTTTGTGAGTATATCTATAAATAAA
Organism: Eumetopias jubatus; assembly: GCF_037043125.1. Lineage (NCBI taxonomy): Eukaryota > Metazoa > Chordata > Mammalia > Carnivora > Otariidae > Eumetopias > Eumetopias jubatus. The sequence goes on from NW_028274810.1 coordinate 122,663,941, forward strand.
TAGATTAGACTGAATCAGGTTAAACTGTAGAATGATCTTGTTAGTGAGGGTGAACCTACTTTATTCACAAGTACCTGGCACAGCGTAGAATACTTACTACATGTTTAGATATTTACATTTTAAGATGGGATCCAAATGAGTAAAGGCTTCACAGAGAACTAGAAAACAATGGGGTAGCAGAAGCAAAGGTTCCATAGTTTGTGATGGATTTTTAAAGGAGGAGGGAAGGAGAAAGAGAGAATTGGTATATTCTGCATGAGGGTGAGGACCAATGAGCCCAAAAGGGAATAAGTAGAGAGCCATCTCAGGTTATACCTAAAATAGGTCAATTCCAGTGCCTAATTCTTATTTCCCACACTAGCAAGATAGAGATAAATATCCACTAAGCAATTCAAAACTGTTTAAACAGTAAAAGGACTCAGAGAAATCTCAGGTAGAGAAACCCTGGAATTAGTTCATTAAGCAAGTCAATGGACCAGATTCTTTCTTCCTTTTAGCTTGAAGGCTAGCTCTCCTTGTGGTCCTAAAATGGCTTTAGAAATGCCAGGTACCCCAACTTCACTCACAAACATCCAGCAGAGATTATATATTTGATGTGTCTCTTTTGTTTTCTTATTTTATTTAAATTCAATGAATTAACATATATTATATCATTAGTTTCAGATGTAGAGTTCAGTTATTCATCATTTGCATATCACACCCAGTGCTCATTACATCATGTGCCCTCCTTAATGCCCATCACCCAGTGACCCCACTCCCCCACCCAAGTCCTCTCCAGCAATCCTCAGTTTGTTTCCTATAGTTAAGAGTCTCTTATGGTTTGTCTCTTTTGTTTCCCAGAATCTCCCCATAGTCAACATACTTGTACATTCCATTGCGCAAAATGGGTCACAGTGCCCTCTTCTATGCCAATAGTTAGTATGTAAATAGAATTTCCACTGTTGGACTAAATTCTTCCCAGCCCTCCCAGCCCTCCCTCTCTCCCTCCTTTCCTTCATGGAAAAATTGCACAAATGTAAAAAGCAGAGCTCTGGGATCAGAAGGACCTGATTGAATTGTGTCCCAGCACTTAACCAGCAGCATGATTTTAGGCAAGTGAATTGACCAGTCTGAGCCCATAGACTATAAGAAATAATACAAGCTACCTCATGTGGCTATGGAGATTAAATAAAAAATTATGTAAAGCACTTAGCATGAGGACTGGCCCATAATGATCACCTGATACTGAGTAACTCTTGTTATTCTCTTGCCATTTGGTTCTAGATTTCCACTGACCTCAGGCTATTTCTGATAGGCTATGCTGCCACCACCTTAGAGTGAATGTGAATAAAGTAGCATTTTCTGTCCTTATCTAGAACTTCCTGGTTGAACAACTTGCACAGATGCTTCATATCTTTTGTTAATTATATATACCACTTTGTCTCTCTCTTCCATATTGATATATACACCGAATGCAATTGTCTTATTTTGGCAATAGCTTTTAGACTTATGGCTAAGTTCTTATTCTGAGCTTTTCTTGCTCTAAAACATCTATGCTCTATGACTTGCTGGCTTGCCGTCCTGCCTCCTACTGCTTGCTCTCTGCCAATCAGCTATTCTTCATCATATTAAAAGTCATTCTTTGATTACATTGTCCACTACATTCTTTTCAGTCTTCCAGTGACTACAAAGCTTTGTTTTGACATCAAATTCTAACATTTGTCTTCAAAACACTATGCTAGTTAGCTAACTCCATTTTACATTTAAAAAAAAAATCTTTGGGGCACCTGGGTGGCTCAGTTGGTTAAGCGACTGCCTTCGGCTCAGGTCATGATCCTGGAGTCCCGGGATCGAGTCCCACATCGGGCTCCTTGCTCAGCAGGGAGTCTGCTTCTCCCTCTGACCCTCTTCCCTCTCATGCTCTGTATCTCTCATCCTCTCTCTCAAATAAATAAAATCTTTAAAAATAAATAAATAAATAAAATCTATAAAAAAAAAATCTTTGGTGACCCTTCTTTCAACTAAGAAGCTGAATCCTAAAGCTTTGGGGTCCTTACTGAATGTGCTCATGATCTAAACCTGGCCTATTTTTCTAATAGAAAACATGTCAGAGTATATTCAGCAATATGTCGAGACCAGGGAAGAAGGCAGTGTTGAGTTAGGGTTAAAACCAAGGCCCTTGAAACTGACAGACCCCAAACCCAATCCCAGCTTTCCTGCTTATTATTATGTGACCTGGGACTTGGTTCTTAACCTTGCCAAGCCTTGGTTTGTGAGAATTTTACAATGTGAGGATTTTAAGACTAAGACATAAGGACTATTGTCTGGAATCAATTGACATGATTCATGTGAAGTATTTAAATGATTACTGTCTTGTAGACCTTTAATAGCTGGTAACTACCATTGTCCTCACTTACAGGGTCAAAATCTATGTTGCCGCTTGAAATGAGGCTTTGCCTACATCTGGAATGACTATTTTCTTAGACCATCATTAGTTTTTCTATGTTGAAGTAACTCCAGGTATGACAGTTTCCAAGAGGCAGGGAAATTTACATGCATCTATTATCATTCACTTAAAGAATTACCCAAATTAAAAATACCATCAGATGTAAATGGATGAGGAGCATCCACACCCATTCCCACAAATACAGATTGGAAAGAGCCAATTAAGATGATTTTTCTCCTATGCCCTAGCAAGCATTCTGCTCAAGAGGATTTTAAATTTCTCAGGGGATCAGGAAGAGAGAAAGAAAGTAGAAGAAAAAAATCCTCTCTGCACTCAGGCAGAAATTCAAAGAGGAAAAACCGCTTCTTATGTTGATCTCCTGCTCTGGATTTTTCTTGGTTTTATAAAATGGACTCAAAAGTCCCCTCCAGTTTTGATTTTACTTTTATTCACCCACTGGGAAGCCAGGGAAAATTGCATAAGCAAGACCTGCTACAAATTTCAAGCTATGTATAAGGAAGAGTTAAAATGAAGACTGCAAATAATAGGTCTTCTCAGCTTCATTACTTGCTATCCCTTTGCCTTATCCAGTCCCTGTACACCTTCTGCCTGCAACCTGCACAGCTCCACACCTTTGCTCATCTTTTCCCCTCCAGCCTACAATGTCTTTCCCTTCTTCCCTCACTCAGCTTTCTTGGTCCAAATCAAATATCACGTCCCCTGCTAAGCTGTTCCTAGGTCTGCCTCTCCCCAAGGGCACAATCACTCCAGATGCTGGGATTCTACTATGGGTTGTTCATGCTGTTTTAAACAATTTTCACATTGTTTTCTACTTTGTTACTTACATTTCTGTTTCTTTAATGTTCCAAACAATGTTTTTTTGTTTTTTGGTTTTTCTTCCCTCAGTCAAAATAGCCATTGTCTCCCCACTGGCCTGGGGATTTCTTGAAGGCTATGGTTATTTGGCCTCAGCTCTCTTTGGGGAAAGAATAGTATCTAGAGCAGTCATTATCAACCAAGGTGATTTTGCCCCCCAGCCCCCCAGGAGACATTTAAAAATGTTTGGAGACATTTTTGATTGTCACCACTGGGTGCTGCTACTGATATCTAGTGGGTAGAGGCCATAGATGTTGCTAAATCTCCTACAATGTGCAGGACAGCCCCCACCACAAAGAATTATGTGGCCCCAAATGCCAGTACCACACTGTCTTGATTCCTGTAGCTTTGCAGTAAGTTTTGGAGTGGGAAGTATGAGTCCTCTCACTTCATTCTTTTTCAAGATCATTTTTGCTATTCTGGCTATTCGACTACTATCAACTTCTAGGGGGGAGGGGAGTCAGTTTTGATGATGGTGGGAATTGAATTGAATCTGTAGATCAATGTGAAGAGCATTATCATCTTAATAATATTAAGTGTTCAGGCTCATGCATATGGGATGTTCTCCATTCATCTAAATCTCCTTTAATTTTTTTTCAGTGATGTTTTACAGTTTTCTTGTGCTTCTTTAGTTAATTTTAATCCTAAATATTTTATTCTATTTTGTTAATTTTAATTATAAGTATTTTATTATTTTTGATACAATGAAATTATTTTCAATTTTATTTTTTTTGATTTTACATTGCTAGTGTTTAGAAATACAATTGATTTTCTTTTTTAAAAAATTTTATTATGTTATGTTAATCACCATACATTACATCATTAGTTTTTGATGTAGTGTTCCATGATTCATTGTTTGTGTATAACACCCAGTGCTCCACGCAGAACGTGCCCTCCTTAATACCCATCACCAGGCTAACCCATCCCCCCACCCACCCTCCCCTCTAGAGCCCTCAGTTTGTTTCTCAGAGTCCATAGTCTCTCATGGTTCATCTCCCTCTCCGAATTCCCCCCCTTCATTTTTCCTTTCCTACTATCTTCTTCTTTATTCTTAACATATAATGTATTATTTGTTTCAGAGGTTCAGGTCTATGATTCATCAGTCTTACACAATTCACAGCGCTCACCATAGCACATACCCTCCCCAATGTCTATCACCCAGCCACCCCATCCCTCCCAACCCCCACCACTCCAGCAACCCTCAGTTTGTTTCCTGAGATTAAGAATTCCTCATATCAGTGAGATTATATGATACATGTCTTTCTCTGATTAACTTATTTCACTCAGCACAATTGATTTTCTTATATTGATCTTATATTTGCAATCTTGAATTTATTTATTAACTCTAATAAATTTGGTTTTTAGTGGATTGTTTTAGGTTTTTTTTTAGACAAGATCGTGTTATCTATAGAAATAACTTTACTTATTAATTTCTGGTATGGATGTTTTTTATTTCTTTTTCATGCTTAATTAATCTGGCTGGAATCTCCAGTACAATGTTGAATAGAAGCAAAGAAAGTAGATATCTTTATTCTATTATGAATCTTAGGGGGAAAAGCATCCAGTCCTTCACGATTTAGTATGACATTAGCCATAGGTTTTTCATAGATACTCTTTATTAACATGAAGTTCCTTCAATTCCTATTTTGTTAACTGTATTTATCATGAAAAGGTGTTGAAATTTGTGAAAAGATTTTTCTGTCAACTGAATTGATCATGCAGTTTTTCTCCTTAATTCTATTGATGCAGTGTATTATACCGATTAATTTTCAGATGTTAAAGTAACCTGGTATTCCAGGGTAAGTCTTACTTGGTCATGTGTGTAATCATTTTCATATGTTGCTAGATTCAATTTGCTAATTATGTTATGAGGATTTTTACATCTATATTAATAATGAATATGGGTGTATAATTTTCTCTTCTCATATAACTTATCTAGTTTTGATACCTAGGTAATACTGGTCTCACAGAATGAGTTAAGAAGTATTCCCTCTTCTATTTTTTGTAAGAACTTATGAAAGATTGATATTAATTCTATTTTCAAAATTTAGTGCAATTCACCAGTGATGACATTTGACACTGGGCTTTTTTTGTAAAAAGTTTTTAAATTATTAATTCAATATTTTTAGTTGTTATAGGTATATTCAGATCATCTATTTTTTTAAGTCAGTTTTGTGTAATTTGTGTTTTTCTAGGAATTTGTCCATTTCATCTAACTTATTTAATTTGATGGCATACAGTTGTTTATAATATCCCCTCATAATCTTTTTAAAATATATGTCAGCAAGATTAGTTCTAATACTCTCTTTCTCATTCCTGATTTTAATAATTTGACTTCTTTCTCTGTTTTCCTTGGTCAAGATAGCTAAAGTTTTTTCTAATTTGTTGATCTTGCAACTAACCAACTTTTGGATTCACTGGTTTTCTCTTTGTTTTTTTTTTTTTGGTTTTTTTTCTATTCTCTGTTTCATTAATTTCCACTCTGTTCCTTAGTTTTCTTTCCATTTGCTGACCACAGATTTATTTTACTCTTCTTTTTCTAGTTTCTTAAGGTACAAGTTTAGATGATTGATTTGAGATCTTGCTTCTTTTTAATACAGGTGTTTATAGCTATAAATTTTTCCCTAAGCACTGCTTATGCTGCATTTTTATTCTTATCCATCTCAAAACATTTTTTAGTTTCTTTTGTGAATTACTCCTTGACAAATTGGTAATTTAGTAGTATATTGTTTTCTTCCTGCATATTTGTATGATGCCCAAATGATTCTGCTATTGATTTATAATTTCATTCCATTTTAGTCAGAGAGCATACTTTATTTTATTTCAATCCTTTTACATTTCTCAAGGCCTGTTTTATGGTCCACCATGTAGAATATATTAGTGAATGTTCTGTGTGTGCTTAGGGAAAATGTATATTCCACTGTTATTGAGTGGATTGGTCTAGAAATGTCTGTTAGGTCTAGTTGGTTTATAGTGTTGGTTAAGCCTTCTCTATCCATCTAGATGGTAATCCATCTAGTTCTCTCCATTACTTAAGTTGAGTATTGAAGTTTCTAACTATTATTGTTGAACTGTTTATGTCTCCTTTTAATTCTGTTAGTTTTCACTTTATTTTTTAGAGGCTCTATTTTTATGTGTGTTTATGTTTGGAATTGTTATCTACTCCTAATGGACTTATTCTTTTATCATTATAAAATATTTATCTTGTCTCTTGTCACATTTTTTTCCCTCTTGCAATCTATTTTGTCTGATTTAATGTAGCATTCAGCTTTTCTATGATTTCAGTTTGCATGCCATAACTTTTTTATCCTTCTACTTTCAATCTATTATATATTTAAATCTAAAGCATATCACCTATAGAAAGCATACAGTTGAATCATATTTTCAGTCTAACTTATTTGTCTTTTGATGGGAGTATTTAATCCATTCACATTAATGTTATTATTTATAGAGGTGGATTCATATCTGCCATTTTGCCCTTTTTTTATATGTATAAAGGATATGATTTTAAATTTAATATGATTTAAAGTCCTATTCTATTATGATCCCCGTTTAAGTAATGTAGAAGCACAATATGTTTGTGGCCAGAACTTAAGGATTTGGGTAACAGTTTCACATTTTGTTACATTTATGAAGCCTTTAAAATTCTTAGATGTCGACAACAATACAGTAATAGTGGGGGACTTTAACACCCCCTCACTGAAATGAACAGATCATCTAAGCAAAAGATCAACAAGGAAATAAAGACTTTAAATGACACACTGGACCAAATGGACTACACAGATATATTCAGAACATTCCATCCTAAAGCAACAGAATACACATTCTTCTCGAGTGCACATGGAACATTCTCCAGAATAGATCACATCCTAGGTCACAAATCAGGTCTCAACCGGTACCAAAATCATTCCCTGCATATTTCCAGACCACAATGCTTTGAAACTAGAACTCAATCACAAGAGGAAAGTCGGAAAGAACTCAAATACATGGAGGCTAAAGAGCATCCTACTAAAGAATGAATGGGTCAACCAGGAAATTAAAGAAGAATTAAAAAAAATTCATGGAAACAAGTGAAAATGAAAACAAAACCATTCAAAATCTTTGGGATGCAGCAGAGGCAGTCCTAAGAAGAAAGTATATAGCAATACAAGCCTTTCTCAAGACACAAGAAAGGTCTCAAATACACAACCTAACCCTCCACCTAAAGGAGCTGGAGAGAGAACACCAAATAAAGCCTAAGCCCAGCAGGAGAAGAGAAATAATAAAGATCAGAGCAGAAATCAATGAAGTAGAAACCAAAAGAACAGTAGAACAGATCAACGAAACTAGGAGCTGGTTCTTTGAAAGAATTACAAGATTGATAAACCCCTGGCCAGACTGATCAAAAAGAAATGAGAAATGACCCAAATCAACAAAATCATGAATGAAAGAGGAGAGATCACAACCAACACCAAAGAAATACAGACAATTATAAGAACATATTATGAGCAACTCTATGCCAGCAAATTAGATAACCTGGAAGAAATGGATGCATTCCTAGAGATGTATCAACTGCCAAAACTGAACCAGGAAGAAATAGAAAACTTGAACAGACCTATAAGCACTAAGGAAATTGAAGCAGTCATCAAAAATCTCCCAACAAACAAAAGCCCAGGGCCAGATGGCCTCCCAGGGGAATTCTACCAAACATTTCAAGAAGAATTAATAGCTATTCTTCTGAACTGTTCCAAAAAATAGAAATGGAAGGAAAACTTCCAAACTCGTTTTATGTGGCCACCATTGCCTTGATCCCAAAACCAGACAAAGACCCCATCAAAAAGGAGAATTACAGACCAATATCCTTGATGAACATGGATGCAAAAATTCTCACCAAAATACTAGCCAATAGGATCCAACAGTCCGTTAAAAGGATTATTCACCCTGACCAAGTGGGATTTATCCCTGGGCTGCAAGGTTGGTTCAACATCCGCAAATCAATCAACGTGATACAATACATTAATAAAAGAAAGAACAAAAACCATATGATCCTCTCAATAGATGCAGAAAAAGCATTTGACAAAGTACAGCATCCTTTCTTGATCAAAACTCTTCAGAGTATGGGGATAGAGGATGCATACCTCAATATCATAAAAGCAATCTACGAAAAACCCACAACGAATATCATTCTCAATGGGGAAAAACTGAGAGCTTTCCCCCTAAGGTCAGGAACACGACAGGGATGTCCACTCTCACCACTGCTATTCAACATAGTATTAGAAGTCCTAGCCACAGCAATCAGAAAACACAAAGAAATAAAAGGTGACTGAATCGGCAAAGAAGTCAAACTTTCACTCTTTGCAGATGATATGATACTGTATGTGGAAAACCCAAAAGACTCCACCCCAAAACTGCTAGAACTCACACAGGAATTCAGTCAAGTGGCAGGATATAAAATCAATGCACAGAAATCAGTGGCATTCCTATACACCAACAACAAGACAGAAGAAAGAGAAATTAAGGAGTCGATCCCATTTAAAACTGCACCCAAAACCATAAGATACCTAGGAAGAAATCTAACCATAGAGGCAAAGAATCTGTACTCAGAAAACTATAAAATAGTCATGAAAGAAATTGAGGAAGACACAAAGAAATGGAGAAACGTTCCATGCTCATGGACTGGAGGAACAGATATTGTGAAGATGTCAATGCTGCCTAGAGCAATCTACACATTCAATGCAATACCTATCAAAATACCATCCACTTTTTTCAAAGAAATGGAACAAATAATCCTCAAATTTGTATGGAACCAGAAGAGACCCCGAATAGCCAGAGGAATGTTGAAAAAGAAAAGCAAAGCTGCTGGCATCACAATTCCAGACTTCCAGCTCTACTACAAAGCTGTCATCACCAAGACAGTATAGTACTGGCACAAAAACAGACACATCGATCAATGGAACAGAATAGAGAGCCCAGAAATGGACCCTCAACTCTATGGTCAACTCATTTTCGACAAAGCAGGAAAGAATGTCCAATGGAAAAAAGTCTCTTCAACAAATGGTGTTGGGGAAATTGGACAGCCACATGCAGAAGAGTGAAACTGGACCATTTCCTTAAACCACACACAAAAATAGACTCCAAATGGTTGAAAGACCTCAATGTGAGACAGGAGTCCATCAAAATCCTAAAAGAGAACACAGGCAGCAACCTCTTTGACCTCAGCCACGGCAACTTCTTCCTAGAAACATCGCCAAAGGCAAGGGAAGCAAGGGCAAAAATGAACTATTGGGATTTCATCAAGATAAAAAGCTTTTGCACAGCAAAAGAAACAGTCCACAAAACCAAAGACAACCGAAAGAATGGGAGAAGATATTTGCAAATGACATATCAGATAAAGGGCTAGTATCCAAAATCTATAAAGAACTTCTTAAACTCAACCCCCAAAGAACAAATAATCCAATCAAGAAATGGGCAGAAGACATGAACAGACATTTTTCCAAAGAAGACATCCAAATGGCCAACAGACACATGAAAAAGTGCTCAACATCGCTCGGCATCAGGGAAATCCAAATCAAAACCTCAATGAGATACCACCTCACACCAGTCAGAATGGCTAAAATGAACAAGTCAGGAAATGACAGATGTTGATGGGGAGAAAGGGGAACCCTCCTACACTGTTGGTGAGAATACAAACTGGCGCAGCCACTCTGGAAAACAGTATGGAGGTTCCTCAAAAAGTTGAAAATAGAGCTACCCTACAATGCAGCAATTGCACTACTGGGTATTTACCCCAAAAATACAAATGTAGGGATCCAAAGGGGTCGTGCACCCTGATGTTTATAGCAGCAATGTCCACACTAGCCAAACTGTGGAAAGAGCCAAGATGTCCATCGACAGATGAATGGATAAAGAAGAAGTGGTATATATACACAATGGAATATTATGCAGCCATCAAAAGGAATGAGATCTTGCCATTTGCAACGACGCGGGTGGAACTGGAGGGTATTATGCTGAGCGAAATAAGTCAATCAGAGAAAGACATGTATCATATGACCTCACTGATATGAGGAATTCTTAATCTCAGGAAACAAACTGAGGGTTGCTGGAGTGGTGGGGGGTGGGAGGGATGGGGTGGCTGGGTGATAGACATTGGGGAGGGTATGTGCTATGGTGAGCACTGTGAATTGTGCAAGACTGTTGAATCACAGACTTGTACCTCTGAAACAAATAATACATTATATGTTTAAAAAAAAAAAAGAAGATAGCAGGAGGGGTAGAATGAAGGGGGGGAAATCGGAGGGGGAGAGGAACCATGAGAGACAATGGACTCTGAAAAACAAACTGAGGGTTCTAGAGGGGAGGGGGGTGGGGAGATGGGTTAGACTGGTGATGGGTCTTAAAGAGGGCATATTCTGCGTGGAGCACTGGGTGTTACACACAAACAATGAATCGTGGAACTCTACATCAAAAACTAATGATATAATATATGGTGATTAACATAACATAATAAAAAAAATTCTTAGGGGCGCCTGGGTGGCTCAGTTGGTTAAGCGACTGCCTTCGGCTCAGGTCATGATCCTGGAGTCCCGGGATCGAGTCCCACATCGGGCTCCCTGCTCAGCAGGGAGTCTGCTTCTCCCTCTGACCCTACCCCCTCTTGGGCTCTCTCTCTCTCTCTCTCACTCTCTCTCTCTAAAATAAATAAATAAAATCTTTAAAAAAATTTTTAAAAATTAAAAAAATTCTTAGATGTCATTTTTTCTCATGAGTCAGGTAGGGGGCCGCCATTCCTGCTTTGCTTAAGCCATGGCACTTTTTGGTGATGGTGAAATTTGAACATATACCTTAGAGGGTTTCTGTGTGAAAGATGACTATAACTAGGAAGACCGGGGATTAGAGGAAAAGTCAGGAGGTGACACCTTCGCTATAACTTCACTCTGATTCTGGGCACTTGAGTCAGTCCACTGCACCTCTGCTTCAGCAGGGCTCATAACCATGATCGGAGGTTCCTGCATTTGTATAAATTTGATTCTGAAATCCCCTCATAGACTTGAGCACTGAGCATACATATAGTAATTGTCTCCAACTGGACTGTATTGTTGTATCTCATAATATCTCTTACAGGATTGCTGCTTTATTTGAAACCAGGGGCTTCAGTGACATGAACAATGGCGAGCTAGTGACAAAAGAGAAAAACACATTTGGACTCATTGCTTGAATGAGTTTTTCATTCAAAAGCTCTCTCCTACAATGGGAACTAAGTTCAATACCCCATCCTTGACAGTAGAAGCAATTCACCTTCTTTTGGCAGAAGAAAAAAAAAGGAAAAGAAAAAAGAAAAAAAAAAAAAACAACTTTCCCTCATGCCTGGGCTTTGGAATTCCTTGGATATAGGCCACTTATTTGAATTTCAATTTTATCAACTGTAAGTTGTGGAAAGGTGATAGAGTTTACCTCGCAGTGTCATTTTTGAGACCATTTTAGGTGACTGTATAGAAAGCCACACATATTTGGTACTCAGTGTGGATTATCTTTCCTACCTATCTCCCCTTCCTTCTTGTACTTTCTTACAAGAAAACCCATCTGTGAGGACTCTGTATGATGCCTTGTCAGTCATTTATGCCTTAGAATAAGTAAACACAATACTCATGTCAATAAGTGCATCCTTCAATGTGAAGGGTACTATTGGGATCAAGGATGAGGAGAAATTTCTCACTAGCATTGGTTGAAATCTCACTGATGAATGGGAGTTAGTTAGGCAAAGAAGGGAAGGACAATCTACTTTATATACAGGAAGAGGTGGACACTTGGGGCTGGAGAAAAAATGTGAAAAAAAGATGAGGCATGCCTAGGAACCAAGTGGAAGAATAAAAGATAGAGATGAGAAAATTAAGACAGATTCCTCTCATACGTAATGACATCTATTCATGACCTCTTAACTCTAGGATTTGCTTTTCCTAGCATGCCTTCTCTAACTGACTCTCCATTATCTAGATCAACCAGAAAGGGGGGTGGGGGATGGAAAGCAAACTATTTTAAGCCAAAAATCCATTCTATTAAATTTTCTAAAGCAAGGTCTATTCTGAGAAGCATGATTAAGTATTTGCTAGGAATACTTAGGAGACCTCTACAGGGCAGCCAAGTTGTCAAAATTCTAAAGACACTGCATCATTCTTAGACTGTGACCTTCAAGGAAATTAATTGTCACTCCTGCTCATCCTTCCTTGAAGACATTCCAAGCCTTCAGGTTTTGTGGTGTTTTGGGCAGCATCTACCTGAATTTTTAGACTGTTCAATCTTAGTTGAAAAATGTCAGTGCAAAATGAGATTTATGCCAGCTTGTCTAACAGGCCTGACAAGTAATTCAAACATTATTCCAACCTGGATGCTCTCACATCCACCAAGATGAAAATTAAGTACTACATGGGCTCAAGATGAGCATTTCCAAGGCAAAGCCTTCCCCAACTCCCATTCTCCCTTCCTATGTTTTTCATGATTTGGTAATACGCATTCACCTGAGAGAAAACATTTAAAATTCTAGGTAATGGTGTATGTAATGCAAAAACAAAGGGAGAATCATCAAATGTGTCATATCATTTTAATATTCTTACAATGCTCTTTTTGTTGTTGTTTTTTTTAAGATTTTATTTATTTTGAGAGAGAATGATAGAGAGCCTGAGAGGGAAGAGGGTCAGAGAGAGAAGCAGACTCCCTGCTGAGCAGGGAGCCCGATGCGGGACTCGATCCCGGGACTCCAGGATCATGACCTGAGCCGAAGGCAGTCGCTTAACCAACTGAGCCACCCAGGCGCCCCACAATGCTCTTTTTGTACTGTTGCTCCCTTCAAAGCTTCAGGGTCAATCGTTTAAAAAACAAATTCACGAAACACCTTCCGTGTGCCAGTTACTTTGTTCTGTGTTGATAGGGCAGAGGATAAAAGCAGATATGATTCTTACCTTCAAAATGGTGCAAAAAACAGTTTAAGAGGGACACCTGGGTGGCTCAGTCAAGTAAGCGTCTGCCTTTGGCTCAGGTCATGATCCCAGGGTCCTGGGATTGAGTCCCTCATTGGGCTCCCTGACGAGGGAGCTTCTCCCTCTGCTTCTCCCTCTGCCTGCTGCTCCCCCTGCCTCTCTCTGACAAATAAATAAAATTAAAAAAAAAAAAAAAAAACAGTTTAAGATAACAATGGAAGACATTTGTCAGGGCAATACAGGAGTTAAAACAAACAAACAAACAAACAAAAACAGTCCAAGAACTGAGTGGCTCCACCATTCCCGGTTGTTTAAGAGGGTTATTTGAAAATAACTTTTTCTTAGAAAGCAAAAGGCAAGGGGCACTTGGGTGGCTCAGTTGGTTAAGCATCTGACTCTTGATCTCAGCTCAGCTCTTGGTCTGAGGGCTGTGAGTTTGAGCCCCATGTTGGGCTCCATGCTATGCATGGAGTCTACTTGAAAGAAAAAAAAAAAGCAAAAGGCAAGACTCTACTTGACTATTATGCTTTTTATTTACTAGGTTTAGATTTATAAGAATGGTATTAGCAAATTGTTATCGTTTGTTTTTTTCTTTGCTTCTAAAAAATCTTGCCCCATTTTTAAACTAGTTTTATAACCCTGGGCAATTCACTGAACTTCAGTTCGTTCATTTTCAAAGTGGCAACAATAATACCAAGTTCTTTAGATTATTGAGAGACTCTTTTCAATAAAATAACATCTGAAAAGCTCTTTGCACAGTGATAAGAAAAGAACAAGGACTCAGCTGCATCTGGGTTGACTGTGGGGCCTTGATTTTGTATTTGTGGTCTTAATCACCAAGTTTTTGTTAAGAGGGTCAAGAATGTGAACAATTTTAATCAATTATTCTTAAAAAAATTTTCCATTCAGCACAACAAAGGTAACTGTAACAGCTATCACTATTATTCCCCTCAACTTTGGGGTATGGCTGTATAAACAAAAGGAATAAGGGACATTTCCATGTGGAAACATTCGGTTGTTGATACTCGAACCTTCAGCCTATGCCTCTTAGCTGAAGTGATTGTGGAAGTATGCTTTGATGTGGAGATTCTATGCCGAGCCCTAACATGAAAAACAGCTACCCTAGAGAGAGACCCAAACCTATAACAGACTTTGTCCAAGTAAGAAATAAACCTTTGTTGTTTTAATTAAGACACTAAGATTATCATAATAAACCTCAAAAAAATATTGCTGGTAGCTTCACATTTGTAATCAGTTTTCAGACAAGATTAATAAGATTAATATAATGTTATTAACAATGACTTCATGCACAAGCTAAATGAAGGGAAAATAACTGGATGTTATCTAGAGAAATACATTACTTTCCCAAGCATGAAAATATCTGACTAAAATCTCAAATAGTGAACATTAATCATCTGAATTTTATAATGAAATGCAAGCCCCTTTTCTGATCTCAAAATTTGGATGGCGCTCATTGTGTAGCTATGAAGCCTAAAGAAAAAATTTGGATTGTGACACCCCATTCTTGCCAACAATGCCATCTGGCTTGGTAAAATTAATTCTTGGGTGAGAAACTCATGGAATTTCCAAGATAAACTTCTTGGAAACTTTTGGCAACCAGGAAGTATCCTTGGCCAGAACTCAAAGATCTGAGAAACTACTCTCACAAACAGTGTAACTTTCAATGTCAATGCCATGGATTAGCTGTGTGGCCTGGTCAGATCACTTTTCACTTCTCTGAGCTTTAGTTTCCCAGCCACAAGATGAAAGTGTTGGATTAATAATATCCAATTCTCTTCTAATATTTTGTTAATCTATATAATTTGTAGTTTCAAATGAGAAAATAAAATATAAACCTTTATTCCCATACGTTAGAACTTACTACTTTGGAGAAGTTAAACACATGATGAAATCGGAAACTATTCCTCAGTATAGGTACTAGCCTATCACAAAGAAGTAGTATGAATTACCATTATTGCATACTGAGTAAAAATATGAAAACACTCCTTAGATAAAACCATCTTCCTCTTTGTATATCCGTGGAAAACAGTGTCTGGCATACATAGTAAGTGCTCAAAAAATTATTTATTGAATTGATAGATGGGTTGATATATCTGTGGATGCTTAAATGGGATGGATAAGCCATAAAGAGAGTTCCTCTGCATTTTTGGTCTTATGTATGTGTAATTTACTGCATAAAATGCTGTTTGTGAGGAAATATGTTGTGAGTATAAACCTTAAAATGCTTGAATAAGTGGTACGCAAAATAGAAAGAACAGTCGAGAGACCTTACTTGTAGAGCTGGCATCATCATTAATTAGTGATGTAACCACTTCACCACGGAACCTCAACGTTCTCATCTATAAAATGGCTAGTAAAAATTTATCATCTCGCCTCAGTAAAAGTTGCTATGAAAACAAAGTGGGATGAGATATGAAGTTCTAATTTGGTCATTATAATTGGTAACCAGCCAAAGAAGAGCAGCTCACATTTGTGAGAGTAGGAGGCCATTCTCAGAGGCAATGGCTTTAGTGAGGGCTGGACATCTTCATTTGGTTCTTTTAGTTCCTTGAAATTGCTTTTTGTTAGGACGCCTAGGCTTTATGTTCTTCCTTTGGCAAAACTGCCTTCCAGAATATCCCTGTCCTTAAAATAGACATTGGTGTTACTTTTTCTACTAACAACATTTTTTTCTATCTTGAAATTCTTTGGTCAGATTGCCTTCCCTCCCCAAACTCTAGATGTCAGTGTGTCCCCAGGTCCACTCTTCGGGCTTTTTCTCTAGTATACTCAGTCTAGACCTGTGACTGCAGTCAGCCCATCACTCCCAAATTTAGGTCCATCTTTACCTGGACCTGAAATCTAGCCTCTCATTTCCACCTGCTTGCTCAACATTTATTGGTGTATCTCTAATAGGCATCTGAAACCGAACCAACTCTCAAGCCCATCTGCAGCCCCCATATCTTTTCTCATCTCTGCAAAAGGCACCAAGCTCCCAATATCTAATGTCTAAAACTTTGAAGTCATCGTTGGTGTTTATTTGTCTCTCCCATTCCACCTCTAATCCAGCCCTGAAATGTTGTCTGCTTGCTCATCCCTCTATCACCTCTCCTTAACCTAATAGACCTCCCTGCTTACACTTTTAGTTCACTGCCAGAATATTTTTCACACAATGCACAGACAAATCTTTTAAGGTTGTAAGCCAGATCAAAACATGACCCAGCTTAGCATCCTTGAAATAACTTCCCATCAGACATAGGACTCAAATCTAAAGTCCTCAAGGTAAGCGAAAGATCCTTCACCATCGCCACCTGGTCACTGCCCTCCAGCCTCAATGGCCTCCTGGTCAATATTTTAACATGCCAAGTCTCCTCTAACTTGGGTATTTTGCACGCACTATTCCTCTGTCTGTGATGCTATTTCTCCCATATTATGGTTCGTTCTCTTACTCCTTTCAGGAGCTTCTCAAAAGTAACCACTTTGGAGAATCTTTTTCTGACCATCACCTTTGAACTTGCTCTCCTAACTATCTTTATCTCCCTACTCTGCTTTATTTTTCTTCACTGCACTCTCACTACTGATTTTCCTTTTTGCTTCTTTTTTCCAATGGTTTGCTTTTTTTCCCTCAAGTATGTATAGCATACAGATTTGCTTTTGTATGAAGAAATAAAGGTAAGATTTAAGAAGGCAAAATAATTGAGATCTGGTCTACCTCCTCTGAGGCGTATTTGCAAAGAGATGAAGTCGAGAGAATGAGCAAGAAGAATAAGACCTGCAGGCTCATTATTACCTCTTCCTGAATTAGAAAACCTGAGACATCGTGTAAAGAAGCTTAGAATTTCAGAACTGGAAGAAGCCCTAGTTAATCTGTGTGTATGCAGAGAGAGAGCAGCCCAATCCTAACATTCTACAGAGGAAAAGTCTCAGAGGTGGAGGAGAGGAAAAAGGTCTTCTCCAGTGTCATTCAGTAAGCCAGAAACAGTATGGTGTTGGGGGTGGGGGGGGGTCTCTTGACGTTCCATCGTATTTTAGGGAGGGAGGGCTACACAGTTGAATATCATTATAACCAAAGTTTTGAGCAACAATGGAAAGTCACCACAGTTCTGGAAGGAAGAGATAAGAAAGATGTCAATATAAAAATACTTTTCCGCTAGGATTGAGCTATGCTATATGGCTAATTCTAAAAAAGCACTGTTTGGCATATCTCAAAATACCATCCAGATTCTGATATTGCTATTCCACAGTTTGACTGAACTCTAGAATGAATGACGTCATTCTAGAAATATCAAAAAAGTTAAAACAAATCTGGATTTAATTTTATTCAGTTTCCTTTCTGTCTAAAATCCTTGCTAAGTTTAATCTGAAATGGCAACCACACAAAAAAAGTCATTGATCATGTCAGATTTTTTAAACAACTTTTTGAGTCTGAATTATAACACAACGTGTCTCTCATCTTCTGAGAAATGGCCATTGCATCTGCTAAATACCGCATAAAGCAATGTTATCAAAAATTAACGAGGTTTGTAATTTAACTGGTATTGTCATTAATACTCATATTTCATATATTCATATCATTCTTCTAATTCATTCCATTAGGCCTTTTGTGCATAACCATGTTTAGCCTACTCTTCTGTCATTTATATTTTTAATTTGTGATTGAGTTACTTCATATATCTCAACTGGTTATAATGCAATGTGATAACGTAAAGTTCCAGTCAATCATATTTACTCAGTCAGTAGGATTTGTTCCTTTTATTAGCACTTGTAGCAAAGGTTCTGACTCCATTTTGATGTTCAATCACTGGTAGCTTTTTTTTTTAAAGATTTTATTTATTTATTTGACAGAGAGACACAGCGAGAGGGGGAACACAAGCAGAGGGGAGTGGGAGAGGGCGAAGCAGGCTTCCCGTGGAGCAGGGACCCCGATGCGGGGCTCGATCCCAGGACCCTGGGATCATGACTTGAGCCGAAGGCAGACGCTTAACGACTGAGCCACCCAGGTGCCCCGAATCACTGATAGTTTTTAAGCCCCACTTCTTTCTTCCTTCTGCCCCACACCTGGTCAAACTGGTAAGAAAGCCCATTCTCCCTCCTTTGGCCTGAGTGGAAAATTCAAGCCACAGCAGCTCAGGCCCGTGTATGGGAGCCCTTACTTCTACCCTCCCCTCCACCCCCAAAATATCATAAAAACCCCAAACCAGCCTTCTTTCCATACTATCTCAAGCCAATTTTGGACCAGCTAGGGCGGCCTGGCCTGCTCTCCCCAGAAAACTTCATTACACAAGTAATAACCTTTGTGTACCCACCGGAGGCGTATGCAATATCATCATTCTCAACTTCTGAACCAAATCTTGGGTTGAAGTCCTTCCTCATTATGCAGGGTGACAACAACACTTCACTTTGGCATTCTAGAGTTTACTCAACAATCATGTAGAGAAACTACCTAAAGTGAAGAGGAAAAGATCTCTATTGGTTAGCATCATTTTACCGAAGAAACAGAACTGTGCGTCATGTTAGATTGAAATTGGACACGGCAACCTTTTGATTTTATTGGCAATCATCTGCAAAGCAATAAAGTAGATCAGGTGATCTAAATTTTCTTTTTCCTGAATATAAAGAAGGTTTAAGTAATTGACAGCAAGAAGTATTACTAGGACAGTTGTTTAAAGCTTAAATAATCAAATTCTAACAAACACATACGTTCTACAGAATAGGAAATGGTGCTTATTTAATAAGGTTATATTTCTGGTAGACTAAAAGAATCTTGTTTAATATTTAATAAAGATGTTCAAGAAGAACTCTGTGGTGAGTAGCTTCCAGTGGAATGTGACTATCTCAGTGGGCAATTGGTTTCTTCCAAGCAAATAAAACCAGGAACAAATAAATTTTCTCCACATGTTAAAGTACTTGACAATAATAGAATCATTTTCTGCCATGATTTTATAAGATACTTTCAACCTATAATTTGTACAGTAAAATAACTTACCTAAAATTATATAATTTCATTATTTATTTACTGATTTACTTTTTTAAATTCTCATGTCAGATTTGAATTGACAGTAGTTCCCAGACATAGTACGTAATCTTTGTTTGTTGCTGTAGGACCTTTCTTTCTTTCTTATTTTCTTATCATGTTACCGTGTCTCTCCACGCTCCACGTTAGGGTTGCCAGATAAAATACGGGATGCCTACTTACATTTAAATTTCAGATAAATAACACATTTTTTTTCAGGATACATATTTGGTATAAATATGCCCCATGCAATATTTGGGACTCAAACAAAACAAACCACTACTGCTGCTTTTCTACGTAGCTTCCTTCAGGTCAGCCAGGGATGGAAAAGTGACCCTCTCAAAGGTTTTTCTAATCCCATGTTCCTTGGATATAGTATTAACCATTATTTGTTTTTTATCTGAAATTCAAATGTAACTGGATGCCCTGTACTTTGATTTGCTAAATTGGGCAACCCTACTGCTTATCCCCCAAACTGAGTTTGGGGGATAAGTTCACAATTTCATAAATACATAGTCTTGTGTATCTAATATGTATCTTCCATATATATATATATATATATATATATATATATATATATATGTTTTTATTTAAATTCTAGTTAGTTAACATACAATGTAGTATTAGTTTCAGGCATACAATTTAATGAGTATCCATAAAATACTATGTATGCAAGTTCTTGTTTAAATTTTAAGTAAATATTATTGGGCACTTTAAATCACATTATGTCTTCCCTTTAAATATCATTGCTTTATTACTTTGTCCATGTGGATATAGCTCATTTCATCTAGCCAATACACAGTATCCTACCTAGCCATAGACTACAATTGATGTACATTTTCCCCTAAGAAAATCTAGATCATCTCGGTTTTTTGCAAACAGCAATGGTCACATTATATTCTTGTGCATGTGCACTTCTTTTCCTGTGTTAAAATTTCTCCAAGGTATATGTACTTAGGGGTGAGATCCTGCATGGGGCATATAGTTGTTCTTCATTTTAATATGCATTTTCATTGTCAGATGATTCTCCTAACAGTTACTTCAGTTTATACTCTTAAGACTGTGAGTATATTCATTTTTTTATTTTTTAGATTCCACATATGAGTGAAAAATTACAGTATTTGCCTTCCTCTGTCTGACTTACTTCACTTAGCATAATACCTTCTAGGTCCATCCATGTTGTCATAAATGGCAAGATGTCATGCTTTTTAGGGCTGAGTCATTGTCCATTGTGTATGTATACCACATCTTGTTTATCCATTTATTTTGGTTGGACCCTTCGGTTGTTTCCTCATCTTAGCTATTAGAAACAATGTAAATAATGCTGCAGTAAACATAAGGGTGCAGATATCTTTTCAAATTAGTGTTCTCGTCGTCTCTGGGTAAATACCTAGAAGTGGGATTATTGGATCACGTAGTATTTCTATTTTTAATTTTTTGAGTAAACCCCATACTATTTCCCAGTGGCTGCACCAATTTACATTCCAACAGTGAACGAGGGTTCCCTTTTCTCCACATCTTCGCCAACACTTGCTATTTCTTGTCTTTTTAATTTTAGCCATTCGAACCGAAAGCAGAATTATAGCTATAAATATAGAACACAAACTGATGGTTGCCAGGGGGAGAAGGGTTGAGGGATGGGTGAAATGGAGAACCTGTTAGACACTGACAATGAAGAGATGCCCAGTCTCACTAGCAATCAGAGAAGTGAAAGTGAAAAGAATAAATACTTTAAATTCACTATATTGACAAAAAATAAAGTTTATTAATATCAATTACTGGAGACAACAAAGAGAAAGAAAATGTCATTTAATTTTATTTTGTTTTATTTTTATTTGAGTATAGCTGGTACACAATGTTACATTAGTTTCAGGTGTGCAACATAGTGATTCGACAACTCTGTATGTTATTTTTCTATTATTTTATTTTAATTCCAACATAGTTAACATACAGTGTTATATTAGTTTCAGGTGTACAATATAGTGATTCAACACTTCCATACATCCCCCGGTGCTCATCACAAGTGCCCTCCTTAATCCGCATCACCTATTTCCTCCATCCCCCCACCAACCTGCCCGCTGGGAGCCATCACTTTGTTCTTGGTAGTGAAGAGTCTGTTTCTTGGTTCAACAACTCTGTATGCTATGCTAGGCTCATCACAAGTGTAGTTACCATCTGTCACCAAACAACACTATCACACTACATTCCCCATGCTGTACATTTCATCCCCATAATTCATTCATTCTATAATTGGAAGCCTGTATCTCCCACTCCCCTTCACCCATTTTGTCCATTCCCCCCAACTCCCCTCCCCCCTCCCTTCTGGCAACTATCAGTACAATTCTTAATCTTTAAGCAAAGAATCTCACATTTTCATTTTGCACTGGGCCCCACTGCAGCTGCTTCTGAGGAGAGTGTATATGATTTGCACATGAGCACATGCCTATAGCAACAAATTGTAAAGAAATACCATCGGTTTTTCTTAAAAGTATTACCTGGTGCAGGGGCAGAGGCAAATAGGCTTTCTCATTGTTTGTATCTGTAGGTAGAGAGATGTGCTCCTGCCCACATCTTTACAGAAGTTGCACTTCTTTGCATGTCTAGGTTGGTCAGGTCTCTCCACTTGGGCTCCCTTGTTCCACCAGACACTAGTGATGCGCTCAGATTCCCTCCGATCTGGTCTAACCTAAGATCTTCTTCAGAGGACTTCCTTTGAATTGAACTGCTAGCCATTGTCCTGGGTCTGCAGAGAAAGCTAGAAGTTTCTAGGAATTTATCCCCCTACCCTCCCTCACATACCCACTGATAATCACTGACAGGTGCAGGACTTTGAAAACCCAGTTTATTTTCCTTGGGTCATGATAAATTATTATACTATTATATATTAACTTATTATAATAATAACAGATCTCAATACATTAACATAATAATATAACAATAAGTTATGGTAACTTATTATAATATTAGATTAAATTATAAAGGTAATAATCTATCATCACTGAATAATAACATTAGAAGCCCTCCGT
Organism: Eumetopias jubatus; assembly: GCF_037043125.1. NCBI lineage: Eukaryota > Metazoa > Chordata > Mammalia > Carnivora > Otariidae > Eumetopias > Eumetopias jubatus. The sequence continues at coordinate 122,686,231 of NW_028274810.1, forward strand.
GAGATCAGGATAAGGTACCTTAACAGTACTTTTGCCTGAATGTACACCTTTACTTGGCTCCTCTCTCCTGTCTCCTCCACTCTTTTAACTGGCTTCCTCAGACAGTGTTTCCTTACCTTCCTGCACAGCAACCCTAATTTGGGGGGCAGCTTCTAAGGAAATCACTGACGGCATGGCCCCCAAGACTGGTCTCCTGCTCTCTCAGGCTGGAATAATTCTGAGCTCCCAGTAGTGGCTTGGATCCCAGAGAAGCGTGGGTTTGAAGTTCTCGCGCAGTTATCTCTGTAGTTTCAGACCGCTTTCCCTTTGTTATCTTTGACCCGGGAGATTTCCTGTATTTTCTCGTGCACTCAGAAACGTATTTAAAATAAATCTGTTGTAAATTATCCAGAAGGTATTATGCATTTAAGGTAGCCGGGCTACTTGTAGAACACTTGGATTGCCGTACTGCTGGAAGCATAAGACTTTCTGCTTGTATTTCTAGATTTGATGTTGGATGCTTACTCAGCTCATGTATTTTCAGTCTTTATGGTTTTCCTATCAATGGATTAAAGACTGTATATTATATGTATATATGTATATGTGTACATGTGTGTGTACGTATACGTGTGTGCGTGTGTGTCTGCATGTGTGTATTTTTAGCATCCCACACATTTTGTTCTGTATTCATTGTCATTTAGCTCTGAGTATTTCGTCATTTACTATATATTTTCTTTAACACTGGGGTTTTCTTTTTTTTTAAGATTTTATTTATTTGAGAGAGAGAACAAGAGAGAGAGGGAGGGAGAGGGAGAGAGAGAACATGAGCACAGAGGAAGAGGGAGAAGCAGGCTCCCCACTGAGCAGAGTACCCGACATGGGACTCAATCCCAGGACCCTGGGATCACAACCTGAGCCAAAAGAAGATGCTTAACTGACTGAGCCACCCAGGTGCCCCAACACAGGGGTGTTTTATAAGTATTTTATTGGTTTAAAGACATAAGTAATTTAAATTTTTATCTTTTTGGATATTAATTTCTAACTATGTATATTTTATGTGGTAAGAGAAACTGTAGGGTACAATGTTAATTCTTTAGAGATGCAGAAAGGGAAACCCTCTTGTGCTATTGGTGGGAATGAAAACTGGTGCAGCCACTCTGTAAAATAGTATGGAGGTTCCTCAAAAACTTAATGAATAGAGCTACCCTATGATCCAGCAATTGCAGTACTAGATATTTACCCAAAGAATACAAAAATACTAATTTAAAGGATACGTGCACCACCCCAATGTTTACAGCAGCATATTTACAATAGCCAAATTATGGAAATAGCTCGTGTCCGTCAACTGATGAATGGATAAGGAAGACATGGTACACATACAATGGAATATTACTCGGCCATGAAAAAGAATGAAGTCTTGCCATTTGCAAGACATGGATGGAGCTAGAGAGTATTATGCTAAGCAAAATAAGTCGGTCAGAAAAAAGATAAATACCATATTATTTCACTCATATGTGGAATTAAGAAACAAAACAAATGAGCAAAGGGATAAAGAGAGAGAGAAAGAGAAGCAAGCAAGAAACACTCTTTTTTTATGATTTTTTATTTATTTTTTGACAGAGAGAAACACAGTGAGAGAGGGAACACAAGCAGGGGGAGTGGAAGAGGGAGAAGCAGATTCCCTGCTGAGCAGGGAGCCTGATGCAGGGCTCGATCCCAGGATCCTGGGATCAGGACCTGAGCCGAAGGCAGACGCTTAATGACTGAACCACCCAGGCGCCCCCAAGAAACAGACTCTTAACCATAGAGAACAAACTGATGGTCACCAGAGGGGAGGTTGGTGGGGCGATGGGGGAAATAGGTGATGGGGATTAAGGAGAGCATTTGTGATGAGCACTGGGTGATGTATGGAAGTGTTGAATCACTATACTGTACACCTGAACCTAATATTACACTGTATGTCCTGGAATTTAAATAAAAAGTTAAAAAAAAAAAGAAAATACACTGTGCATAAAAACAATAAAGATATGTTTGTAGTCTGGTACATGATAGATTTTTGTGACTGTTCCAATTGTTACAGAAAGTTATCTGTGTATCTTTGGGTTATTCTCATTAATCAACTCATACAAATCTATGATCCTGCTTATTTTGGTGTGTTCTATTAATTTCTGAGAGTGATCTGTTAAAATCTCTAATACAAGATTAATCACTACGTTAATCTGTCACTTGTCGCTTTAATATTTTGAATTTATATATAATTGCATGCATAGATTTGCTGACCTATCTTCTGGATCTATTACTGTTTTTCATAGTAAGCAGCGTTGCTCTTTGTCACTGATTTTGCTCTGCCATTAAAATCCATCCTGTCCTCTGCTAAAATTGCTACTCTATATTTCTTCCGATTTACATTTGCCTCACATTTTAACTTTGTTAAAATTAACTTTGTTTTTCACTCTTGTATGTCCATTAAGAATATCTCTTACAGAAATCAGTGATGAAATAGGAGTTTATTACACACTGGTTGTTTTTGTTGTTGCTACGGAATACAATCTGAGTATAGATGATCCCCAACTTAATGACAGTTTGACTTATGATTTTTCGACTTTGTAGTGGTGTGAAAGTGACACACATTCAATAGAAATCATACTTTGAATTTTGAATATGGATCTCTACCTGGGCTAGCGATGCCTAGTGCAATCCTCTGATCCTCTCTCGTGATGCTGGGCATGGGTAGCAGCCACAGCTCCCAGTCAGCCAACTACCACAAGGGAAAATGACTGATACACTGACAACCATTCTGTTTGTCATACGATATTGAAAATATCATAAATTTCACAAAATACGTATCATGTATCACTACACTAGAGATACTCACGCAGCGCACACTGGAAGAGAAATCAGGTCAACAAATTTACAGCCACAGCAAAGATTAACACTAATGGGATTTTTTTTCTATTAAGAATTTGTTGCACCCTCTTTCAGCTTTTAAAATGTCAAAATAAATTTAGCTACTACCAGTTAGTATTAGCTGAATGGTTGCTATATGTGAGGCACTGTTCTAAGAGCTTTCCCTGAACTACCTTGCGTAGTCCTCACTAACATCCCACAAGGTCCGCTGAGATTCTATACTTCCGGCAGGACACATAGTAATGCCATAGAGTCAGAGAAACCCTGCAACCCATTCCTATTGGCTGGTAAAGAGCAACTCTGATGATTGAGACCACAGATCCCCATATGATGATGGCACTCAGCAGTGGGCTGAGACAAGTAATGGGGTCTGGAAGTGATACTGGGTGGTAGGAGAGAAGATGGCAGTTAAGCCCAACTAAGGCTTCAGGGATGGGTTTGATGGTTCAGTGGGAGGGGTATCTACAGGACCTGCTGGCTGCTTCCGGGAAGCACCACTGGAAGGGACAGCCGACCAGGTGGCAAAACGGGTGTCAATAGCAGCATGGTCAACATGGTCCAAGGTTCAAGCAACATAGGATGCTTCAGCATCTAAGTGAATATCTGGCTATGTCCTACAGGCAAGGATCTGGCCACCTTCTGGCTGCAACAAAGCGCTAGACACCAGGAACCTAACAACAATCAATGTAAGAGGGCTGCTGGGAAATTCTGATGCAGTTCCTATGTCAAATCGTGGCTTTAGAGGAGTCTCATTTCGAACCATGAGAGACTGTGGGCTCAGAAACAAACTGAGGGTTCTAGAGGGGAGGGGGGGAGGGGGATGGATTAGCCTGGTGATGAGTATTAAGGAGGGCACGTTCTGCATGGAGCACTGGGTGTTATACACAAACAATGAATCATGGAACACTACATCAAAAACTAATGATGAATGTATGGTGACTAACATAACATCATAAAATAAAGTTTAAAAAAAAGAGGAGTCTCATTTAACCAGTGACAGCTCAGTTAAACAAAAGGTCACAATAATACTTTCTAAAAATTAACAAATGATTTGTGAATTAATAAAATGACTTGATAACGAATTTACCCTGTAACATTTTACTTAGTAACACTTCACTGTATACTCTGTCTAGCATGTTTAGAAAGTAAAAGGGAATATATTTCAGTCTATGTACTTATTTAAATAGTAATTTACATTACTTTACTAGCAGGTGAGTATTTTGAATACCACATCTGGACTCTTATTTTACAGATGAGCAAACTAGGCACAGATTAGTCAAGTAGCTTCCCAAGGTTATAAACTAGTCAGTATCAGAGCTGAGTTTCAAACACGGACAGATTAGCTCTGGTATTTATGATCTTAACCACTATGTTTTACAGCCTGTCAAGCTATCATTCTGATAATTTATTTTTCCACTGCTTTTTATTTAACATGTCATTTTAATATTATTGCATGCTGCTAAATTATCTTCTTAAGAGAATTAGTGTACATGTGAGGTTCTGTCCTTTTGTCATAAATATTGATAAGAAAGTGCATTTATGTTCTTTCATTACTAAAATTTTTTTTTTCTTTTCACATATGTATAGATCAATCCAGAAGCAGAGCTATAATAGATATTTCCACCCTTCAATTGATTGGCAAGGCATATTTAGGTAACATACAAGTTTTTCTAAACCAAATATCCTTCTTAAATTTATTTTCACTTTTAATTCCTAAATTTATACTCTACCAGATTCACTAAAACACATGTAACATACTTTGAGGTTAAGATTTCTCAATCCTAGAAGAAATTCTTAAGCCAACTAGGTCAAGTATCCGGTGTTCCGGTGAAGTGATTTTCTATGCAGCTACTATGGTTGACATTTCTTCTATTCCTCTCTTGTGCTTTTTGTCTTTGTGCTTCCTTGCTCTTTTATGTCATTTTGTGTAAGAACAAAGTTCATTTGCTTTCATTTTGCCAATGTTTTGGATAATTCATATGTCTTGTTTTTGTAATTCTACAGATAAATTACTAAGTTTAAAAAAAAGCACTTCTTAAGCTCTATTTCTCTCATTATCGGTGGCAAATGAAATGCTTGCTATACTTTATTTCTAAAATATAAGTTACAGAAAGTCAGCACATTTTATTCACTTTCACCTTTATCCTACCACTATAATACATACTTCACACAGTTCACAGAAGTAATTTGGAATTGTAAATGGGTATTATTGTTATAGTCATATATTATTATATTAAATATCTTGTGCTTGCAAGTGGTATAAACAATCATAAAAACACCAATGTGCCTTTCCTTGCTTACGAAATAAAGCTTCATGAAGATAAATGGAGGTTCTTCTCTGACCACCAGAGTTAACTGCTATCCTGAATCGAGCATTTATCTTTCCCCACATTTAAAAATTACTACATATGCACTTTATTGTATATATGTACATATGTGTGTATGCACATAGACACAGTACATATCCATAAACCATAGAGAAGTGTTTCGCATGTTTTTAAGCCTTATGAAAATGATATATTCCACAGACTGTTCGCAACTTGCTTGTTTCACTCAACATTATGTTTTTAAGATTATTTATATTGATATATGTACTTTCATTTGAATAACTTCAAAGTAGTATCCCCGAGGCAGTTGGAGCTTCCAACTTCATTTACATCCCTGCAAACGCTTGGTTTTGTTAGAATGTTTCATTTTTGCCAGGCTGTTGTATATAAAATGTACCTCATTATGAGTTTTACTTTTACTTCCTTGGTTACTAGCAAGGCTGGACATCTTTTCCAATTTGTTTATTGTCCATTAAGGTTCTGTTTTACCTGTCCATTACCTATTCATGTTTTCTTCTTTTTGGTTGTTTTTTTCTTACGAATTGGTAGGAGTTTTTCTGTTTTGTATTCTGGATACAAAATCTTTATCAGTTATGTGTCACTAAAATCTCCAACTCTACTGCTTGTCATTTTTATGTTTTTTCTGCAAAAAAAAAGTATAAAATTTGAAAGCAGTCAGTGTATCCTTTTTTGTTTAGTGACTTGGGTTTTATGGGGTCTTCTTTCCTCCTTAAGATCCCAATACTGTCTTCAAACATTTTTTAAATTTACTTTACACATTAAGCCATTAATTCACCTAGGATGTATTTTTGTGTATCATGTGAAGTAGAATTATATCATTTCTATGTGTTATAACAAATTACTGAAGCAACATTATTGAATTAGTCTACTTTTTCCCTCTTGGTGTTAATGTCCCCTCTATTGTATATCATATTTCTGCATATTTGTGGTCTTTTTCTGGGTTCTTTATCTTATTCCATTGATCTAGGTCTATGTATTGACTTTTGGGACAGTTTTATACTTGCTTAATTATTATATGTCATAATACACCTTGACATCTGATAATGAAGCTTACATTATATAACATTGCAATTCAAAAATTTAGAAGTGTCCCTTCACACCAATTTTGATCGGAACTTTTTCAATCTGAAAAAGAAAATTACCAGAGGAAAAATTAAGCTCAGGACGATTTTCTTAAATTTTTGATTATTAATGTTTCAGAACTTTTACCAAGCTGGATTTCCAATCTTAGTCCTCAATGTCTACAGCCCTTTGTGTTCACCCATTTGTCCTTTCTTTCAGTATTTCTGGAAAGCTTATCAATTGTGTCCTCCACGTATCCGATCTAAAATTTTATAGTTTAAAGTTGGCTTTCACTTTCTCCATGATGGCTTTTAACCTCATTTCATTTGCATTTCCTGTGGTCCTTCTTCATATCCTCCTACTTCAGCTTTGCAATGTATTTTCTTAGAGTTCCCAGTTAGCTTACTACATCCTAATGGCATTCTGCATCTGTGTCAGAGAGCTTTCTCTCTGCATTCTAGAAGGATTCCAGAGTCCAAACATTTCATTCTGAGGCCAGCAGTAGATAATTCTCAGATATACCTTTCACTTAGACTGCAGGATTTTCTCCTTATTCTTCTTATTCCGTAATTCTGTCAGAGGCTCTGCATATAGGCTATCCTCTGTACTCAAATGAGATGAGGCTTTGAGAGCCATCAAGTGTTGCTGTTTGGCAACAGGCAGAGTACATGACTTGTCAGGGCTCTGGCCCAATACCCTTCTCACATCCACACCAACTGGACAGGTCATTATTTTAAGCTTCCAGGGCTTCCCAGGTAAAGCAGATATTCATCCAATGGAACTCGTTTACATTTAGACTGGAAGAGGGCATAATGGTATCCTCTCGGCTCTATTACTTGTTTCTTCTTTTGGTTTTTGTACTTTAAATTAATGGTATTTATGAAAACTTGTCATCCTCAGCATGCCCTGTCTCACTAGACCTTTAGTTTCAGAAAGGCTACACACCATGTCTAATGGACCTTGACACCTATATGTCATACCTCAACATAGAAGTCGGTGCTCTCTGTCTTCAATTTCCTATGCCATGCCCTTCATCCACTCCCTTCAGACCAGCATCCCAACACTCCACTAAAACCATTCATAACGATTTACCAATGACCTTCCTCCACAATGGCAAATCCAGGGATCAATTGTTAGTCCTCATCTTATCCAACATATGTAGAATTTGACACAGTTGATAGAGTCTCCCTGTCAAAACACTTCTTTAATTGACTTCTAGAAAGCTCTGCCTCCTCGATTCTCTTCTCAGGCTGGCATCCCTCTCTGTCCCTTTGCATTTGTCCTCATGTCACTGCCTTCTTAGTGTTGACGTGGTCCAGTGCTCATTGCACAGAATTGTTCTCTTCTCCACCTACTCTCACTCCCTAGTATCACTAGTATCACAGATTTAAATATAATTTATACACATATAAATTTTTATATCTACCTTGAGCACGCCCCTGAATGGCAGACTCATTTATCCAACTGCCTGTACAATATCTTTATGTTGATAGTTAATGGGCATATCAAACTGCATGCATCCATAACAGGAATGTCTATTTTCTCCCTTATATCTGACCAAAAAAAAAAAAAGAAAGAAAGAAAAATACCCTTTTACTTGTTGGTTAATGACTGAATTAGTCTGTTCAGGTTACCATAGTAGAATATCATAGACTGGGTGGCTTAAGTGACAGAAATTTATTGCTCACAGTTCTGGAGACTGGGGAGTCCAAGATCAAATTGTTAGCTGATTTGATTTCTGATGAGGGCCTTCTTTCTGGCTTGTAGACAGCTGCATTTTTACTGTGTCCACACATGGCAGAAACAAAGTCTTTTCCTTTTTTTTTTTTTTTTTTGCCACTCTTATGATCTCATTAGTTAGCCTTAATCACCTTCAAGGCCTTATCTCCAATACAGTCACAGGGAGGGGAGGTAGTCTAGGGCTTCAACATATGACTTTTGGGAGGACTCAATTCAGTCCACAGCAATGATATTTGCATTCTTCTAAGTGCTTGATCAAAATGCCTTCGAACATCCTTGACCTCTTTTTTGTTTCTTTTACATTCTACATGCAATTTATCAGCAAATCCTGCTGGTTTAACCTTTAAAGACGTTTCCAAAATCCGCAACCTTCTCACTACCATGCCTGCTACCCCAGCTACCATTAACTCTCCACGGAACATCCCCGTGGCTGGTCTCTTTGCCTCTGTTCTTGCTCATCGCTGCTGTTCCTTCATAACACAGCAGCTGGGGTTACGGCTGGAAAGGCTAAGTGGGGTTATAGCATTCTCCTCAACACTCTCCAGTGGCTTCCAATCTCAGCTTAAAGGAAAAGTCAAGTCCTGACAATGAACTCTCACTCTCTACAATCTAGCTATTTGTGCTCTCTGACCTCAATCTTACCAACCTCGCTCTTCCTTTATTGCTATTTTCTGAGCATATCAATCAAACCCCCACCTCAAGGATCTGTGATTTGCCGCACCATCTTGTAGAAACCTCTTTTACTAAAGATCCCTATACTTTACACCTCTGGAATCCCCTGAAAACCTTAAATAAAAAGACTAACTCCCAATATTTCCTTTCCCCTTACCATCTTTATTTTTCCCCACAGCACAGACACTATCTTTTATTTTTTATTTGTTGTCTTATCACATAATAGAATGCAACCTCCATGAAGGCATGATTGATGTTTTTTTGTCTTTACCTTCTTTATCTGGACCACCTAGATTACATGGCACACAGTTGATGCTTCATAAATAATGAGGAATTAATAAATGTATTAGAGGAGTAACTGTTCACAATCCTGGTTGGTGCATACCGTAGAATGAGTTAATCCCCTACAATTTTAAGCAGGCTTTCCTTTGTAAGAGGAGATCAGTGGAAGGTCCATGAGGCAGAGTGAACTAGGAATTTTAATGTTCTTCCATTGGACTCACCCGGTGTTGGTTTTCTCATCCGTTTCTTTTTTGATTCTTTTTAGTAGAAACTTGGGACCTGCTTCATGAGAGACTGCTGGCTATTTGCCATTTAAAACTAAAACTTGAAGACGAAAAAATTTAACTGAAAGGACATATCACTCTATGATGGGTCTAAGCTACAAGAGGGATAGTAAAGTTGGGGAGGGGTCAAAGTCATAGTCACACGTTGAGTCAGTTCTGCTGAAGAAAGAGTCAGAAAGGCAGTGGCAGCCAATAACAAGGCAAGGCAATTCCTAAAAGTGACAAGGCCAGATGTCAGGTTCAGTGTGTGAACGCTACTTCCCCACTGTCCATGGAAGGCAGGCTTCTCTGAATCCAACACAGAAAATAGATGATTTTGGTGCTACACTGAAAAATGGAAGAGAAGTGACTCACTTGTCTTTGGGGATGGCATTGAATGAGTGTAGGGGGTTTGCATTACCTTTCTAAAAAAGGTAAACAATGAACACTGCCAACTGAGCAGGAAGAACGTTAGTGCTGTTGTCCTTTAACATAGAGAACACCTAGTTACTGCCATCCAGTGTCAGTAGGTCACAAATTACTGAAGGTAGATGCCTATGAATCTTGCCTGGATGCTGGATTTGTGGAAACACACTCCACAGATTTACAAAATGGATTACAATTATTTCCATCTTTCTCTAAGAAAGGTATACAGCTGAAGAGTAAGGTAGTCAAAGCCAATGTTTACCACAGCTCCAGAACAGACATTGGAGAACATGAGGAAAACAGGAGTAATATGTAAATAACATGTTCTGGTGAACCAACAAACATAGCCTTCCCTATCTTTAAAGGCATGTGACTTGCTGGACCACTTAATCTTCCCTCTGGCAATCCTGAATGTATCTCCAAGTAGAGGGGCAAGGGTGGTGAATTTTGATAGTCTGAGAATATTCCTGCATGGAAGCGTGGTATGCCACCCTCTCCTATTGGTTTTAAAAACTAACCCAGATTGCTCTTCCTTCAAACAGGTCCTTCCACACAACCCAGGGAGCCCTGGAAGGCAGACATTTTATCTTATTCCTATTTGTAAATTACATACCTGGTATAGACTAGGTATTCCAGGGTACCCAAAATGACCGTTGAGTATAGAAATTAATGAATGTGGATGTTCAAAAATGTGGATATTCAAACATATTGAGTAAATAAAGGAATAAATGAGTTTAGCATTTATTGCACATAAAGTATTGGCATCCCTACTTTTCCCCACCTGCAAGCCATGGTCCACCTCCATTACCAGAATCAATCACCATGTGACATACAATACAATTTCATTTGTTTATTTGTCCTCTAGCACAGTCCTAAAATACAAGCTCCACTAGAAATTGATGAATGCAGTCTATCATATTAATAGAACTATGCAGGAAAATTTTGCAACATCCCCATTGATGAGAAATATATTTGACAAAATTCAACACCCATTCATGTTAAAACATTAAATAAAATATAAATTGGTAGCTACACCTTTAACATAATAATTACTACCTCTGCCCCCAAACTGACATCTTATTTAATGGGAAACACTATAGGCTGTATCATCTTTTCCACTGAGTGAGGGAAAAGACACGGTTGCCCACTCTCTCCCCTATTATGTAACAGAAACTTGAGGGCATTACTAGCTAATCAGGGGAGATAAAAGGAAACAATTAGAGTCACAGGGTTTGGAAAATAAGAGGTAAGTTAATCATTATTTACTAAAGATATGGTTAAAAATCAGGAAAGTTCTCCTTTTCTCTTTTAATACTCCTGTTGTCAGCACACCCACACGAAAGCCTGCTTCTTTAGAACAAACCACCTCTATTTGGCTTGGCAGCAGCAATAGAAAAGTGCCAGGATGCCACTCCACTTTTAAGCCCAAACTGCTGGCCCAAAGTTAATTTGCTTCCCCTAAATTGAAGGCTATCACGTATCCTCCTGATACACAATTTGCCAATTAACCCTTGTGAGTGTAGATCTGCCCTCATAAGGAAATGAACAGTGAAAGCCAGGATTCCTAGATGCTCACCCAGAAAACTTAATATCAGCTGCATCACAAGTGGCTCTCAATGGGGTCTATATTGCCACTGTAACAAAATACTACAAACTTAATCGCTTAAAAAAACACACAGGTCTTATCATACAGTCCTGGAGGGCAGAAGCCTGAAAAGAGAAGCCGGGGCTAAGATCCAGGTGTCGGCAGGACTGTGTTCCCTCTGGAGCCCCTAGGGGAGAAACCCTGTCCTTGCCTTTTCCAGCTACTGCAGGCTGCCCACATTCCTTGATCTGTGGCCTTTTCTCCCACTTCAAAGCCAGCAAGGTTGGGCATCATTCTCACACTGCCACTTCTCTGGTTCTTTCTCTCTCTCTCTTCTGCTTCCTTCCTCTACTTACAAGATCTCTTGCGATGACTTTGGGCCCACCCTGAGAACCCAAGATACTCCCCCCATCTTGAGGCTGGCTGGTTAGCAATCTTAATTTCGCCTGCAACCTCAAGTCCCCTTTCCATGGAACCTAACATGTGCAGATTATGGGAATTACGACACAGGCATCTTTGGAGGGCCGTCATTCTGCTTACCTCACGCTTTTAGACGCGAGGGCCCTAATTTTACAAATCAAGAATCTTAGATCAATAAAGGTCAACTGATGTGCCTCGCTCAGATCACACAGCTAACTCTTATCTTGGTTGAGCGTGGATCAGAATCAAAAACTCCCATCTCTCAGATCAGAGCAGTCTTCACAGAGCAGACACAACACACATTATACACTCCAGTCCTCCCCTCATTAAATATATATATATATATATATATCTCACTCCATTTGTAGTATATAGACCATTTTCAAAGTGTAATATGCCATATGGAAATTCTACATGCATTTTCCCTTTTAGATTCAAAATACAATGCCTAATAATATTTTTAGCTTACCAAGTAGCAGTGAAGATGACAGCAAACACAAATAGGGAATTGAGATTTTCATGACTGTTTCTGCCAGTGTAACCTACAAATCTGAGCGCTGATACCAGAAGGAAGTTGTTCTTCTATTAAATATACATTGAACTTAGTACACGTCTCAGGGGACTTCTGCCACAGCCTTGAAATTGGGATCTCCAGGTTCAAATTTGAGCTGACACTGCAGTTACCCTTCTTTTTTTTTTAATTAATAACTGTCTAAGCTTCTTTTTCTTGAAAAGGTCAGTGTTCAGTAATATCATTAAGAGATCTCTCTCTCTCTCTTTCAGTGAGGCAGTGGGGAATGCTAGCTCTTGGAGCCATAGAAACTAGAGAACTGAAGAGGTCAACACATTCACCGGCGTGACACTCAGGACTGCCTCACACACAAGCTCTTTAGTGATTTGTTCTGTTCTATTTTGACTCCAGAAGAAAAGGTGCTGTCAGCCTCGTTTAGAAGGTTATTCCACATTTCTACTTATTAGGTGTGCTTTTCACTGAGTTTCTTCCTTTTTTATTGTAACCCAATGCTCTTGGTTATTATCTTTCACTTCCATTCATACATTGCCCCATGAACTTGTCCAGATAATTTGCTCTGTGAACCAGTTAGATTCCATATTCTCTAAAGAGGTCTCCAACCTCTTTTGGAGAAAGATGAGACCGGAGGACGAGGGAATGAGAAGACTGACTCCACAGCTGAGTGTGGGGCCTACGGTTAGAAGGAATGGACTGTTCCCTCAAGACTTGTCTGTTCACTCGTGCTCTGGTGCTGACTGGGGTTCCGTACCTGTGAATCCCTGAAAATCTCAGGTTCTCAGACAGGGAGGATTGATAAGGATGCTATCAGGCTGCTGGAGGAAAGTCAATTCAGCATAATTCTACTGCAAATCATGAGGTTCTTTTCTAGCCATTGAAGATATTATGATGATATTATATAATATATACAAAAAAATTGTAACCCTATGTGATGATGGAGGTGAACTAGATTTATTGTGATCATCTTGCAATATATATAAATATCGAATCATTGTGTTGTACACCTGAAACTGATATAATGCTGTATGTCAATTATGGCACAATTTAAAAACATATATTTTACATAAGATATATAATACTAAAATATAAAAATATATAAAAATAAGTATATATATAAAATGTTAGAAACAAAGGAAAGTAGACATCGATTCCAAAATCAGCGAGGGGAAGGGATGAGGAGCTGGGACTGTTTTATCAAAAAAAAAAAAAAAAAAAGGAAGTCCTTTGAAGGTGGTGATTATTTGGTTCTTCATTGTGATCCCAGTCCTGCCCGGTGTGGGGAGCCTTGAGTGTAATAGTAAGAAGTATGACTTTTTTTTCTTTATTCTCTCTGGAGAAGAAATAATGCTTTAACAGATTGAAAAGGGGCTTTGTAGTCATAGAAACTTTGGTTTGAAAATCACCGTAAAACTCAGTAACTGGGGGAGATTTCAAATGTATTTTATCATCCTTAGCTTCAATATCCTCACTGAAAAGGGTAGCGGGCCACGGTGTCCAGATTATAGGCTTGTTTTGCCTGTAAGATGAGAAAATATCCAGACCCTTGGAATCGTCCAGCATGAATGAAGGAAATCTCAGGATTTCAACAAATAATCAAGATTACAGAAAGATTACTCTTTCTGCTTCCCTTGCCTCCTCCTTTCTCCCCTTCATTATGGGATATCATTAGAGGCAATAAAGTAAACAGAAATGTAGTTAAGAAGGTAATATCATTCAGACTATTATGGAATCCACCCAACTTGCTTCCCCAGCTCTGTTCCCTCAGCGTCCCTCCCATCGCCCACCACTAATTCCAACACTCAGCTCCAAATTCCACATGACCATGTGAATTTGGTGAAAACATTTCTCAGCTCAAAATAAGAGCTCTTCAGTGTGGGATTCAAAACCATCCATACCCTGGTGCCTGCCTACTGCTCCAACTCAGAGATGTAAGACTATTCATTCATTCAACCAATAGTGATAGAACATCTAGTATGAACAAGGCACGACATTAAGCGTTAAGGGATTAAACTTGATTCTGATGGGAAAAGATGGTAGAGATGTAGTTTTATAGATTAAATTTTCATTATTCCAGTTTATTTTCCAATATAAATATGCGTGACTTTATAATTATTTTTAAAAACCATACTGGGTCCATATTATCCCTCTTTTATTAATGAAGACAGAAAGGCTGGAGGAATTAAGTAAATTTCTTTCAAAATAAAACAGGATAAGAAAAAGCCCAGCAGAATTTGAATTATAACATTTTAAAATGTATAATCTTGATTTCTCCTTGGCCTTTAGGTTAAAGAACATGTTTTTGGTCTGTGTCTTTCCTAGCGAGTTTTGATAAAGATTTTTATGTTTTCAGAAATAATTTCATTAGGGTCACATTTAACCAAAGATTGAAGGACATTTTTTTTCTTCCCTCTATGTCCCAGTAAAGGAAATTCCTGCCTTAGCCAGAAAATATTGAATGATACCATTGAGCAGTATAGTTCCTGCATCTTGGTAATTATTTTGTGGCCTGGAGTTTTTCTCCTTGGGAGGTTCAGAAGCATTGTTTATACATGACATTTTGAGGTTGGTAAGCTTCTTCACAAATCTTCTTTCCTTCCAGTGTCAAGGAAAAGAAAATATTTTTGCATACTTTTTTTTTCTCAATCTCAAGAACTCTTTCAACAAGTAATCAATTTTGACCCATTTGGGGAACACTCTATCCACTGAGAAAACTTAGTTTCTGTGACCTTGGTACCAAGTGCCCCAATTTTCCCACCAGAATCAAGGAACCAAGGTCTTAATGACGTAAAACTCTTGTCAAAATGTTCTTACTCGTGTTAGCCAGGTTGGGCAGTGGCCTAATTGTTACGGGGTTTGCTTTATTTTTCTTTGTCTTTTTTTCTCCTTGGGCTCTCGAGTAGAGTAAGAATGTCATGCTTCTGCCAACCAAGGGCATGAATGACAAATCGTGGGATTTGGGACAAATCATGGGATAGGAATATGCCCTATTATTTTAGGGAGACTATCCCTTTCTCCCCTAGCTCTCTCCTAAGTTGGGATCTTTTCTCATAATTCTGGCTCTGAGGGAGCACATCTGACTAACACTTAAAGCTGCTGGGTCCCCTGAGCTCAGGCTTCTTCTCTCTTTCCCTTGAGTGTTCTCTTTCCCCAGATGTTTATGACTCTAGATTGCATGTTAATTTTTTATCTGAGGTTTCTAGTCAGACTGTCTGATGCATTTCTCTGCAGTGTGGGCTTGGAAGTAAGCAAAGAATGTGACTCTGAGGCTGTCTTCACTGAGAACACTAGGTGTCTGAGAGTGACGGCCCACCATCCTTTCCTGGAGTGACCAGTCATCCTGGGTACTGTCTCTGATATGTGATGCAAGCTCCCACATCCTCTGCTTGCACCAGGAGGCAGACATCCAGGTGAAGTTATATGGCTGTATGCTCAAGTGCCAAACAATTTTTATGGGCAAACCAAAGCATCACTTTGTTGGTTGTCACAAAGTTGCTTCTTAATCTGAATCTAGGTCGCTCCCAGGTGTGCAAGCTTTTTGCTGCCAACCTTAAATTTGTTATCAGACCTCCTATGGTGGTTTTCATGGTAGTTTTCATTTTCAATTCTATGTTTGCTACTTTATGTCTTTCAGGGTTTTCTCACAGTTCTCGGGGCATGCCATGACTCTTTCGTGAGCATCATGTTTATGGATATACATCATTTTTTTCATTTTGCACTTGGTGCAAGAGCAGGAAGCTGTGGTATATTTCAGACTTCCATCTTAAACAAATAAATTGAATATATGCTGTCTGAATGCTCAATAATCCATGAAGATTACCAACAAACTTTGACAGCTATTCCACCATTTGCTTTTGCCCTCAACAAATTGGGCGGTTGAAACCGTGCCTGTCTCTAGGTCTGTTCCAGGTTGAGCCCCAATCTGTCACCAGAACAGAAACAATGAAGCCAGCCATAGTCTCTAGTTTCTGCAAGAATTCCCCCCTTTAGAAATATTCAGTCCAAAATTTAGATTTAAAGGAGGGTGTGTGTCATCCAGATTTGTTTGCTATACACAAACCTAGACAACCAGGCACATTCTACTAAAAGCATTCCTTAGATAAGGATTCTCCTGTTTGATTGACAGGAGGTCTAGTATTTGTGGGTTAAAAGGCAATTAGATCAGGTCACAAGGTTTCTTTCTCAGGAGTGTCTCTTCCCAGTTGCCACTCCACCACCACCTCCATAAGAGGAGTAAGTGGGTTAAGGACTTGATGCTCTTCTCCTCTCTTCCCAGCAGTCAACATGAAATAAATTTTATCTCATGAGGGCCACGATCCCATTCAGTTCTAATTCAGCAGGTGTAGAAAGAAACTAAATTGTTACTGTTTTTTTTAATTCTTTCCTTTAATTTTAAAATTCAAATACAAACCACAGAAATAGAGCGGTTGTTGAGAATCATTCTTTATCTACAAAGGACATATTTTTCTTTAGTTCACCTTTTTTAAAATATGTTTTGCTAAGTATCTAGTTGGCTACTCCCTCCCAACATACTATGCCATTAAACGCATGGGATCTTAATTATTATAATTTCACTCTCAAAAATTAAGGTTTCAGTGTTTAGTAAGTAGCACATTTACACAGAGAAAAACTGGTAATTCTCATATGGTTTCATTCATATGTGGAACATAAGCAATAGCACGGAGGACCATAGGGGAAGGGAGGGAAATCCAAAGGGGGAGAAATCAGAGAGGGAGATGAGCCATGAGAGACTATGGACCCCGAGAAACAAACTGAGGGGAGGGGTTGGGGGGAGGGGGTAACAGGGTGATGGGTATTAAGGAGGGCACGTGCTGTGATGAGCACTTGGTGTTATACATAACTAATGAATCATTGAACACTACATCAAAAACTAATGATGTACTATACAGCGGCTAACTGAACATAATACAAAAAAACCCTGGTAATTCTCAAAGTCAGATGTAGAAAAGTTTCCATATTGTTTGTCAAGTCCTGTCCTTTGATAGTGCCTACCTGGGAACACTCTTGAGAAGAATTCTAAAGTTAGTTATAGATTTAACATCAACCAAAAATCTCTATGGTTTATTAGTAATTTTGGTCGTGGGAATGGATCTTACTAGTCATGATCTATGCTATCATTAGACATAGCAATTTATAATTCAGTTGGAGTGAAGAATCTGAGAACAGTTTTGATACGGACTGATAACATGATGCTTTTTGCCTGGGACAGTTGCAGTCTTTGTCTGCTATCCAGTATAAGTTTTCATAGTAATTTTTAGTATCTTTCACTCTCAAAGGTGTCCTATGAAGAGACTATGTTGCATGGTTGCCCTGGTGATAGAACACAAGAAACTTAATGAGGCGGCCTTAGACTGAGGGTCCCGTTAGGAATCTAAATAACAGGTTACAGAAAATAAGATTTAATAAGGGACCTGAGGGACAGTCAAATGTGGAGAGATACAAGGATTATTGTGGTAAAGGATAGCCTGCATGAGTCTTAGGTCCCCTCAAACTTCAGATCCTCGTTTAAATATCTTATTTCTTTCTGATTGGGTTACCAAAATCTAGAGAATGAGAGTTTAATTGAATTACTCAGTTGCACAACTTGTTTTTGGCACATCTACTGATTCCCAGATCAATGTCTCTTTCACATACAGCATGCTTGTAAGGCGATTTTTTTTATCATTTATCTTAGAACAGCTGTGGTGGGTTGATGAGTATCCCCCGGAAGTTTGTGTTCACCCAGAACCACACAGGATGACCTTATTTGAAATAGGGTCTCTACATACAGATAGTTAACACACACATGAAAAGATGCTCAACATCACTCATCATCAGTGAATTATAAATCAAAACTACAATGAGATGTCACCTTGCACCCGTCAGAAAGGCTAAAATTAACAACACAGGAAACAACAGATGTTGGCAAGGATGCTAAGAAAGGGGAACCCTCATGCACTGTTGGTGGGAATGCAAATTGGTACAGCCACCCTAGAAAACAGTATGAAGCTTCCTCAAAAGTTAAAAATAGAGCTACCCTACAATCCAGCAATTGCACTATTAGGTATTTACCCAAAGAATACAAAAATATTGATTCAAAGGGATACATGCACCCCAATGTTTATAGCATCATTATCAACAATAGCCAAGATATGGAAAGAGCCAAAATGTCCATCGACTGATGAATGGTTAGAGAAAATGTGGTATGTATATACAATGCAATATTACTCAGCCATAAAAAAGAATGAAATCTTGCCATTTGTAACGACATGGATGGAGCTTGAGTTATTATGCTAAGTGAAATAAGTCAGTCAGAGAAAGACAAATACCAGGATTTCACTCATATGTGGAATTTAGGAAATGAACAGAAGAACATATGGGGAAAAAAGAGAGAAAGAGAGAGACAAGCCATGAAACAGACTCTTAACTATAAAGAACAAACTGAGGGTTGCTGGAGGGGAGGTAAGTGGGGGGGTGGGCTAACTCGGTGATGGGTATTAGGAGGGCACTGGTGGTGAGTACTAGATATTGTTAATTAACTGGAGTGTAAATAAAAACTTGAAACTAAAGCAAGCAAACAAACAAAAGAAATAGGGTCTTTCCAGATGTAATTAATCTCAAAATTAAATCAGCCTGAGTTTAGAGTGGATCCTCAATCTAATGACTAGTGTTAGAAGAGAGAACACAGAAAGACACAGACATAACGGGACAATGCCACGCGACACCCAAGTGAAGATCAGGATGGTGCATCTACAGCTGAGGAATGCCAAGAGGGGCAGGCAACCAGAAATTAGGAGAAAGGCATGGAACTTATTCTCCCTCACCAGCCCCAGAAGGAACTGGTCCTTTTAATGCCTTGATTTTAGACTTCGGGCCTCCTAAACTGTGAGGGAATACGTTTCTGTTGTTTTAAGCTATCTGGGCTGTGGTGCTATTACTGCTTATTACAGCAGCCTTAGGAAACTAATATACCAGCTCTCCTCATTCACATAGATTTCATAAGGTCATTAAATTGTAATTTTTAGAGGGCAGGGATAAGATTATGTTGGTTCATGTGTCTTTTCTATTATAGAGGAATGAATTTCAGTAGTTTCTTGATGGTATGGCTAGAAACCCAGTAAAGCCCAAATCCTGCTGCCTTATTTATCTCCACTTTCTCCATCCCCTCTCCAGCCTCAAAAACCTCCACTCCGACCAAAACCAATTTCTTGGAGAGCTATATATAAGGAGCCATGGTCACATAGAAAACAAAGCACTACTTTATTTAGTGGCATAGCACTGTGTAATTCTTAGAGCAAAGCTCTGGTAAAAATTAGACTAAAGTGTATATATCAAGTTTGAGGCTTAGGTGGGACCTTCTGGTTCCTTCCTTAGTTTAAGTCTTGGGATGGAAAGAAGGCAGACAAATTATAGACTGTAATTGAAGGAACACTTCAATCAGAAGGGGAATTAAGTGGAAAGAGATAGAAGCTTCCTATCATGGAAAAGAATACAACAGTGTTTTTTTTTTCCCTCTGTTCTCCAAATTGAACCAGTGTCTTGCATGTAGTGGGGAACTCAATAAGTGTCTTTTGAAATGCCAAAATCAGCTCAAATGATGCAAATAGATTATGTTACTGTTATCAATTTAACGAACCTGGTGTTGAGAAATCCCAATGTGTTTTTATGTCTGTTTATTCATTTAAGCATATATAAAGAGACTATTAAATTGTAAGAGTTTTTTTATGGGCCCTGGATATCCAATGTAATTATCCAAGATTAATGTAAAAATAGTTTATGGAGGTCAGAATCCAATGGAGATTTGTATAGAAAAATAAGCAAAGGACTCTGATACTTGTGATAGATGCTATCATATGGATATATTCAGACTTCCACAAAGGCACAGGGGGAGATATATCTAACTCTGAATGTCCAGGGAAAGAAGACTGGGAAAGGTGAAATCTGAGATAAGTCTTGAATGATAAATACAAAGTTTGATCAGAAGAATAAAGGACATAACGTAGAATATTTGAAGCACAGAAGAGAGTTTGCATAAAGTCTCGTGGAGATGAAACAGGGTTGGGTAGAGAGAGGAGCCACACACAGTGTAGACTTTCTGTAGCACTGGGTGTGGGTAATAGACAAAGTTAGAATGGCAATCAGGGGTGCTGCCGTGGAGAGTCAGGGGAGGCTGAACTGCGTATCTAAAACGAAGATTCATGATATCCGTGGTGATGATGGCTCTTCAAGCAAAGGCTAGATGAAATCATGTTTAGCATATTCTGATGGAAGAAGATTCACTTAAAAAGTACAGTGTTACTCAGAAAGTTAATTTATAATAAATTTTTATTACAAACAAACTATACAGAAATAATTCATCTATTTTATTAATTAAATTTATATTAAAACTGATATGTATGACTAATGTTTGAAACACATTTAACAAAATATTCTCTCTCATAAAACAGTAATCCTCCAAGGTAAAAACCATTATTGTCTCCATTTTACAGATGGGGAAGCTGAGGCATGGAGAGGTTACATATCTTGCTCAAAGTGATACACCTGGTCAGGCCAGAATTCTAACTCAAGCTGTTAAATCAGGAGTGTGTTCATTTATACCAGTGCATTACCACTTAATTAATGACAGACCGCCAAGACATGCATGATGTGGGTGCCCCACAGATTTTGGGTTCAATTAGGGCTGAAACCCAGGATATAAAATCAGGGGCGGTTCTACCTGGGTGCGAGAAGTCCTAAGTGAAAGTCACACATGAAATAACTTGTTTTCCTCTGCCTCTACTTGTTCTGTTTTCTGCATAGCCTAATCCAAATACCCTGCTCTTGTCATATTCCTTGTCACTTGCAGACAATTTGGTGGTAGGTATAAAAACCTCATCTTGGTAGTCACTAGATGAATGGTTCCTTGCTTTTTCAACCAGTTTACATTGCTTATGAATTGCCGTATCATCTTGAACTGGAGTCTGAGTTCTCATGCCTCTCATAAACAAACTACTCCAAGTGTGTGACTCATGAATGAACAGAGTCTAGCCGAGTTCTGATTGGCTGAAATCACTTGTGGCATGATAGATCTAAGCATATGGATATCACATGCTCTGTAGAGCATATAACAGCTTTTATGTGCTCTATGTGAATACCTGGCAATACATCTTTTAAGAGATTCTGCAGATGCCATACCCCCATGTGCAATGTCTTCCCTTACAAACGGCCCAGGCAGTCACAGAGAAATTGAGGCTGAGGTCTTGTTAAAGGCTGCTCAGCTTCAAATTTTGGCTCCACTGTGTTAGCTATTAGCTCTGACAAGTCACTAATGTTCCTAAGCCTCAGTTGCCTCCTCTGAGGATGATAATTGTGCCTAGGGATTTTTTGAGGATCAAATCTAATAATGCATGCAAAATACTTACTGTAGTCCCTGGCTTATCTAAGCACTTCACCAACATTGGTTACTATCATCATCGTTATTATTATAAGTGGCTGAAATCCAAATACATTTATAGTATGTTGATTATTAGTCTGCACTTAGGGCTGAAACAAGAACATAAAGTTTTGCAACGATGGAGTGTGAAAAATTTCCAAGTAAGCCAGTGGGCGTTTATTATAGTTTGGTTTGCAAAACTGGACATGCAGCGGTTGGCTCTCACATGGTGGCAAATCTTGTAGGTTAGTTTACTTAACATCTATTCCCGACTATACCCTCTTCCATCATAGAAGGTGAGGGGACTAATACTTTATTTTCTTAGCCCAGTGTTGAGATTGAAATAAGAGTCTTCTGGAAAGAACTTCCCTTCCTAAATGAAAAGACAAAGCCCACTTAGTGCCCAGATCTTGGTTTCTAATGCCATTCTCCAATAAAAGAGACCAAGGCTCCTGAGAGAAATGGCCTATTCTAGGATTGGAACAGGAAGAATACAAGAAAAACATGAAGAATCTTGTACCAAAAAGTAAGGAAGTGCTCAAAACAACAACAATGAGGGCATATCAAAAGGGACACAGGAGCGAATTGAAGAAGCTCCCAATCGTCAAAGCTAAAACAATTTGAGCAAAAAGAATATGTAAGGTAATATTGGATTATAACCCAAAGCATAGAATAAATGTCAATAAATGTATATGAACATAAATAAAGGACTGGTTATATAAATGAGTGGGAGAGGAGAGACAAATCTTTTGTGTAGAATCTAAATAATGCCATTGTGCCTTCAGCGATAGGCTTTCATTCCATAACTATTTATGCATTATTATTCATGACAATCATGGTGCGATGCTAAAATTGGTCCCTGTGTCAGCCCAGTTCTCATGTTGAATCAGCTCATACCCACCAAAGCACAGTTGCAGACATATTTCTTTCCATACATCCTCCATTCATCAATGACCAGGGCTCACCCTCTCTCGTGCATTTAGGAGAACTCAAGGACAGTGAGGGTGGTTGTTCCATAGGGTAAATCAGTCCAGGACCAATCAAAGGGTAAGACAGACGTGGGTATCTGTCCACAGGCCGTTCTGGCTGTGCTTTGGACACTAATGACAGCATCATGAGTGTAGCCCCTCCTCGGAACAAGGACGGTGCTCACTCAAGAGAAACCGAGCCTTCCTGAAATGCTGATTCTACTCCTCCTATACAACCCTTCCTGTTCTGGTACCCTCATCAGGGGCCACACAGTTCCCTCCCCCTTTGCACATGGTCTGTGTCCCCTTCCTCTCAACAAAGCCTGGGGAAATTATTTTCTCATGTCGTGGATGGAAGCCTTGCTCCTCTCTTCATATTTTCCTCAGTGTATGCCTTGAGTTATTTCTATTGATCATGTCTTAGGACTTTGAATCTCAAAACCATCTTTCTGCTACTAACTCCTTTATTCAAGACACTCAATGAACAGCCTAGCTTAAAGAGAACCAAAGGATGACAGGGCTGGAAACAAAAAAAAAAACAGCTATTTCAAAAACATTCCACTTCAATCTCTCTTTCCTCCTTCTCCGCCCCAAGCCCTTGAAACATCCACATATCCTCATAAACATAATACAAGGTAGAAAACCCCCAGGGCCTTATGGCAGGCACAGATGAAGTGGAGATACAGAAGAAGGAGAGAACAATGTCAGATAAACCTCGAAGGATGGGGAGTTGGACACACAGGACTTAGGAAAGGGCCCTCCAGGCAGGAAGCAGGGGAACGTCCATTCACAGCAACTGTAGTTATGTATGGTCAATGTGTCTGGGCGCAGGCCAGAAATTTGGACTTTGCTGGCAATGTGAGGACCTGCTGAAGGTATCAGAGCAGAGGAGGGGTGATAGAACGATGCTTTGTAAAAATGAACCATTAAGTATCTGCAGGACAGACAGGTGGATGAAAACTGAATATGGAAACAGCAAGACTGGTCCAAAAACTGTGTTACCACATGAGAGGTGACAAAGGGCCTAAGCCAGGGCTATGGCCATGGAAATGGAGAATAGTGTGATCAACCTGAGGCTCCCTAACAGCTGGACCTTCTTGCCCATTCACTGTGTGCCAGACACAAGCTTCAGGTCTTACCTGGACTATTTTGTTTAATCCTCATTACAAGCCAGACTTACATTATTATTACCCTATGTTACAGATAAGGAGACTGAGGTTGGATGACAAGCCTTAGAACAGTCCTGGGCTCTATCTCTTCTCCTACTGTAATTATTGAGATAGATTCTCTCTGAGAGGGCCACCCACTGTCATTCATTTCCTCCTGAATATAAGTGTCACTTTCCTACCAAGAGGTAGAGTCTATTCATCTAGCCCCTTAGCTCCAGGCTATGCTAGGACTCCTTTGGTCACCGAACATTGTGGATGTAGCACCCTGCCATTCTAGGCATCACCTTTGTGCAGACTTGCAGTTGCCACCTGTGTCTCTTAGAACAGTTGTTTGTATGGATGCCCCTTCTCAGAACCCGGCTCCTATACTATGAGAAACCCATGCCACGTGAAGAGGCCTGATGTGCTCAGGTTGACAACCCAGTGGAGGTCCCAGTCAATAGCCAGCATCAACTGCCAGTCATATGAGGCGTCATCTTGGCCATCCAGCCCAGTCAGGCCTTCAGATGACACCACCCCAGCCAAAAACCATAGGAAAGACTACAAGTGCAAACAACCCTGCCAAGCTTGGTCAACAGGAGAATGGTGAGAGATACTAATAATCCCTGTTGTAAGCCACTAAGTTTTAGGGTAGCACGTTCCACAGCAGTAGATAACAAAAGCAATTACTGATGGCACCCCTTTTGTCTCTCAGAAGTGCTCTGCTGTGTACAACATATTTCATGGGTAACCTGCATTAACTGGGAAACCAGACTCAAACCCAGGTCTGTTTGTGCATCAGTTCACTATGTAAGAGAGTAAATGGTGTGTGGGTTTTCAACTCTCTGAGAAAATAAGATATTTTATTAATCTCTTCACACATCAGATTACCAGGTGCTCTGTAAGTATGGAATTTTAAAATGTCTGTTAAGTGAATCATTAAATAAATGAATGGGTTAAAGAATGGATGAGAATCAACAGCCTTTAGTTAGTTGATAAGACAGCTGGGAGAACATCATACACTTTTTTTTTTTAAGATTTTACTTACTTATTTATTTATTTGACAGAGAGACCCAGCGAGAGAGGGAACACAAGCGGGGGGAGAGGGAGAGGGAGAAGCAGGCTTCCCGCCGAGCAGGGAGCCCGATGCGGGGCTCGATCCCAGGACCCCGGGATCATGACCCGAGCCGAAGGCAGATGCTTAATGACTGAGCCACCCAGGCGCCCCCATCATACACTTTTTTTGCAGAAAAATAAACCAGTGAATACATTTATCAGCTCACAACATGGTCCCACTGTCTGTTCTTCAGCCTAAGCTTTGACCATTGTGGCGAGGAAGGGGTGGGGGAAAATAATCTAGAATAAAACCTAATATGAAGTTTTAGTAAACTCTAGGGTAGACCTTTTTAAAAGAATGATCTGATTTTTTTTTTCTAAAACAGAAATTATGCCTAGCTTTTATAATGGCTCAGACCTTCCTCAAGCACTTTTCTCATAAATTTTAACATTAGCATCCTTGGTGCTGCTAACTGCAGGTAATGTGTTTTTTCCACCATACTCTTCGCCTAGCGCTCATTAAAAGCTCTCACTCCTCTAATGATTTCTGGGCTTCCAGTCAGACTTATTAGTGCAAAAGGAGCAATAGATGCCTAAATGTCAGGTCTATTTACCAGCTGAAAGGGCTGTTACTGGAGAGGCATTTGTCTTCTGTGGGACGTGCTGACTGTGGCTAGTTAATTCCAGCCTTCCTGATGGGAAACGGTCCTCCTGAATCCAAAACTATTTAGCCCAACCAGGCTCCCGCATGGAGAACTGCACTCCGCGTCATACAACTTCTCAGTGTGTTTTTAACTGAAGGGGTGATTACTGATGTTGCCTCAGAAACTTCCCAGCAGGCCAGGAATGCCTCCTGGGCAGGCACTAAACCTGCATTTAGCATTTATCCCCCAATATAAATATGTATGGTGCTGAGGGTAGCACCAAGAAGCAACATAGTTCCTTGTACGACTGAGGTCCTGCAGCAGATCCCATTGCCAAAACAAAAGTTGAATGAAACATCGTAGATGTAGGAAAAAGTACAGTATAAAAGTATATAAAAATCTGTGCACTCAGCACCCAGTTTAAGACATAAATAACTACATATACCTAAAATAGATTTTTTTTAAGGGTCGAAAGAGTCTATACATTCAAAATGTTGCCTGGCTGTTAAGAATTTCATTAAAAAGCACAACACACGGCTTAATGCAATAAACATCCATTCCTTTCTCTTCCCCTCCTTGCAAAATATGTAAACAAGCTCTCTGGCAGTGAGACTTCCAGATGGAAAAATGTGTTTGTGGGTACGTTTGGGATGGTGAAATTGTTACAAGTGAATAAAGCAATTACTACTGTTGTACTTTGCAAATGAACTAATGTATTCTTACGGGAGACTTATTTTCCCCTTTTATAAGTAAAGATTTTGTACTTAAAATGCTTTAGAAAGCTCCCAGGGATAATTCCACTATTCAAGTACAGTTTTACAGATTCTGAGGGCGGAGAATGAATGATAATTAATTCCGTTCATTGTGGAGGTTTTTTGTAATCTCATGTTTTCGTTTAAGCATGGGGGGAACTTATGTCCTTGTGAATCTAGAGAAATTAGCCAAATGTGTAAAATCAACAAAACCAGGCAAGATAAATAAAAAGAGCATAAAAGGACATAACAATAATAAGCTACTTTTACTGACCAACTCTCTGGTGAGAGTCATTGTGCTAAGAACTTTACAGATATCAATTTGTTTAGGCTTTGTAACAACTTGGGGTGTTAGGGATTGAGACCCATTTTTTTTTCAGCCAAAGAAATCAATCACAAGAGAGATTGAGAAATGTCTGGGATCACGGAATTGGGGATTTCCTATAGCAGGGTTCAAATCCCTGTTTTTAACCACTGTGCCATACCATGCACCGCTCAGAATATATTGCCAAAGACACTCATCTAGGGAACAGCTGCCTAAGAGATTGTCCCTCCACTCCAACCTTTTCATTTTACAGGTGAGCAAACTGAGGCTAAATGGGGCAGCACTTCTGCAAGATTGCAGAGCTGAGGCAAGGATTCTGATCCTTGAATCTGACTCAGTTCAGGACGGTGTCATTTCTTCTTTTTCGTATGTCTGAAATGGAACGGATCTTTTTTGCTTCTGAAAGCTGCTTCCAGACCCCATGAAGTCCCAGTAGTCTCAACCCTGGCTGCCCTGGAGCGTCATCTGGAGAAGATTTAAAGCAAAACAGAATAGAAGTAAAACCAGAGTATCACCCAGGAGATTTTTATATAATCTGCAGGCACACCGCGGCTCTCTTCGTTTCTATGTCCTCCAACGTGGATCCGACACTTCTGCATCTCAGAAAATGGCACAGCCAAGTTGTTCAGGGTAGAAACCTGGAATCTACCCTTGATTCCTCTCTTTCTCTTTCATCTACAACCAAACCGTCGGCTTGCGTCAGGCGTTGGGTAAATGTTTGTTAAATGAAGCAATCAGACCATTTATTGTGTGGGTCTTTGTTTGGAAGGGCAAAATTTTTAAAATTATATATGTCTGTGGAGGTATACACAACACCTTTTCCAGACTGCCTATGCATCTCCTCTCTGAGAGGATCCTCTCTGAGAGGATCAGAGGGGAGATGCATAGGCCCTGTCAAGGCAGAGCTGGTCCTCTGGGTGACACCCTGACTCCATGGCTTGGGGCACTTTTGAGCTCTGACGTTTCTTAGTTTTATTTTTCTTACCCATCACTCCTGCCATTTTCATCACTGGCATATACACAGGTAACGTGTGTGGCCCTGAGCATTCTCTCCTCTGCAAAGAGCTGACAAAGGTTCTTTAAAGCAATAGTCTCCACCATGTTTTAGTCAAGCAAGCAATAAAGTGTTGCCAAGATTGATTAAGCAGAGAAGTCAAGCAGAGGCCTCTCATCAGTCATGAGGGCTGTCTGTCTGGAAGATATGCTACAGAGAAACAGTGATCACTTCCTACCCTAGACCTGCCCTCACAGACCCTAGGCTCTGACGACGCACATTACGGAGAGTCAGTGACAGCTAACAGGGTAAAAGTCAGAAAGCCAAAGAAGGATATTTTTCTCTTTTGGTGTTCATGCGAGCACATTGCAACTACAGTGTATCGAAGTTTGTGCCTGAGAAATAAAAAATTACCAGGGCAGTACTGTCAAATAGAAGCAAATATGAGCAACATATGGAATTTTAATAAATATATTAAAATATTAAGAAATAATATTTAATAATAAAATAAAATATAAGATATATTTTATTCATCTTAATATATAAAAATTATCATTTTCTCAGGTAATAAATATAAAGGATTATTAATGAAATATTTTATAATCTTTCCTTATAATACGTCCTCTTTTCCACATGTCCAAAATGGAATGGATTTTTTTTTGCTTCTAAAATCTGTTTGTCCAGGGGCGCCTGGGTGGCTCAGTTGGTTAAGTGTCTGTCTTTGGTTCCGGTCATGATCTCAGGGTCCTGGGATTGAGCCCCATGTTGGGCTCTCTGCTCAGCAGGGAGCCTGCTTCTCCCTCTGCCTCTGCCATTGCCTCCCTGCTTCTGCTCTTTCTCTCTCTCTCTCTCCATCAAATAAATGAATCAAATCTTTTTTTAATTTAAAAAATAAATAATTAAAATAAAATCTGTCCAACCATATTCCAGATTCAGTGTGTATCTTATGCTTGTAGCACATCTCAATTTGGATGTTAAATTTTCAAGACTCTACGTGAAATAGAATCCTACTGAAACAATAGTTATATTTAATGGAAAAATATTTTAACTTTTAAACAAAATTAATTAAAATTAAATAAAATTTGAAATTTAGTTCCTTGGTTACACTATCCACATTTTAGGTGCTTAAAGCCACAGGTGGCTTATAGCCATTGTATTAGACAACACATGTCTGGAGACTAGAATATGGTTTTTACTCTTCTATGGTATTCACAGGACCTTTTAAAGTATTCAGTCCTCTTTAAATGTTACTGACTGGTTATTAGCTAATAAAAATATAACAGATCACTGAAAGAAAGAGAGAGAAAAGAAAAGAGAAAAAGAAAGAGAAAGGAAACAGAGAAATAAAACTCAGAATACGAAAGAAGAGCAAGTGTATTTTATATCTCATAAATTCGATTTCTGCGTCTGTGAATGATAAGTGCCATGGCACCTTCCACAATTCATCTGTGGACAAATGATTCCAGAGCAAGCGAGTTTGGAAATGCCGCGTAGCGCATACTAATCCATTTTACTGGAGATTCACAAGGCAGGTTACCATTCTTGTTTTCATTCATGGATCAGATATATAAAGAACAATCCTTGTTTCATACTACACTTACGTCTTTGGTTTACAACTATCTGTTTCCCTTTCTCTCTTTCTCTGAGCAATATAATAGGCATGTATGAGCCTACCACCCAATCACAAATCCAGAGCTTTTGTGGTAGCTGACCTCCCTCATCTAAGATAGTCATCATCCCGAACTCTGTGCTCATTATTCCCTTGTTTTCACTTGATATAGTTTATATCACATACTATGTATGATTAGAAATGTTATATATAATTTACTTATACATATAATCATGGTATAGTGTATACATACAATGGTATAGGTATACATACAATAATTTACATACACATATAATCATGGTATAGTGAGTTACATATACATATAATCATGGTATAGTGAGTTGCCATGCTATATAAAATCTAGACACTTGCCTAACACTGAGTCCGATTTTAAAGTCTACAAGCCATCCCCTCCAACGTCTGTTCAAGCCCTTATCATCTCCAAAGGGGTGATTTCATTATTTTTCTAAATACATTTTGCCGAACTTCTCTTTCCTCTCTTCTATCTTCACACTGCCCTCAATCATCTTTCTAAAACACAAACTGATCATATAATTCCCTCCTATTAATACATTTCAGAGATGCCCCAAGCACTAAAGGATAAAGTCCAAAATCCTTGTAAGGACTGCGGTAGATTGTTTAATGTCCCTAACCCCTCCTATCTCAGTAAAACACTGTACTACAATATGACTTTGCCTTCTCCCTTGTCCAGCTCCGGAGTCTGTTTCTCCAACCTCTCAAATCGAGGCTAGCCTATAACTTGCTTTGCCCAGTGGAATATGGTGGAAATGACATAATGTAACTTTTGGGGTTAAGCTTTAAAAGGCCTTGTGTCTTCTATTTCTCTTCTCTCAGAAAACTTCCCTGAGACAGTTAGGGAAGGCAGCTGAACTAGCCTACTGGCAGATGAGAGGCCACATAGAGAAAAACTGAAGAATCTCAGCCAAAAGCCAGAACCAATGGCCAAACATGTGAGTGAGGTCATTTTGCACCTTCCAGTCCAGCTAAATCTCTAGCTGAAACAACACATATGCAAATCCGGGCAGAATCAGCATGGGACTCTCCAAACTAATGATCAGACATATTACAAATCATGATTGTTTTAATTCACTGGATGTTGGTATGGTTTGTCGTATTGCAAAGGGTAACCGTAAAACCTTTATTAAGATCTCATGTAATACTGAAGGTGGTGCATAGTAGATGCTCTCAGGAAGATAAAAGGTCTGACCCTCTGCATCCTCTTAGGGAGTCAGAATTAGAAGATCTGACTCGAAAATAATTACGGATGCAGCTGTTGTATCGTAGAGTGAAACTTTCATCAACTCCATAAAAATCCCATGAAATTTTTAAAATTTTATTTTATTTAAACTCAATCAATTATACAGTGTATCATTAGTTTCAGAGGTAGAGTTCAGTTACTCATCAGTTGCAGATAACACACAGTGCTCATTATATCACGTGACCTCCTTAATGCCCATTACCCAGTTACCCCATCCCCCACCCACCTCCCCTCCAGCAACCCTCAGTTAGTTTCCTAGAGTTAAGAGTCTCTTGTGGTTTGCCTCCCTCTCTGATTTCATCTTATTTTATTTTTCCCTCCATTCTTCAATGATCCTCTTTTGTTTCTTAAATTTCACCTATGAGTGAAATCATATGACAATTGTCTTTCTCTGATTGACTAATTTCACTCTGCATAATACCCTCTCATTCCATTCACATCGTGCAAATGGTAAGATTTCATTTTTGATGGCTGAGTAATATTCCATTATATATATATATATCTCACATCTTCTTTATCCATTCGTCTTGTCAGTGAACATCTGGTCTCTTTCCATAGTCTGCCTATCGTGGACATTGCTGATATAAACATTGGGGTGTAGGTGCCCTTCGAATCACTACGTTTGTATTCTTTGAGTAAATACCTAGTAGTGCAATTGCTGGGTTGTAGGGTAGCTCTATTTTTAACTTTTTAAGGAAACTCCATACTGTTTTCCAGAGTGACTGTACTAGTTTGCACTCCCACCAACAATGTAAACCCACAAAATTTTTGAGACTCATATTAGTGAAAATGCTGGCAATTTGAATTAAAAGGGATTTTGTCAAAATGGCCTCCCAGCTTCCTATATTCAGGAAACAGGCTACAAAGAGCTAAACATCTGCAAACATGGGCCAGTTGTCTTCTTTTGTTTTAACAGCTCTCTTGAGACATAATTCACATACCATAAAATTGACTCATTTAAAATGTACAATTATTTTTATTTACAAATCTGAAACCATCATTACAATTTTAGAATATTTTTATCACCTCAATTGAATAAAAACATGTGATTTAGCTATTACCTCCCATACCTTCCCCCCTACCATCCTTTCCAGCCCTAAGCAACCATTAACCTATTTTCTGTCTTTTAAGGTTTTATTATTACAGACATTTCGTATAAGTGGATAATACAATATGTGGTCTTCTGTCACTGGCATTTTTTACTTAGCATAATGTGCTGAAGGTTTGTCCATGTTGTAGCCTATGTCAGTACTTCATTCTTTTTTATGGCCAAATAATACTCCATTGTATGGACAGGTCATATTTTGTTTATCCAAATATACAATTGATGGGCTCTGGGTTAATTCTACCTTTTGGCTCTTATGAATATTGTGGAGTAACATTTGTGTTCAAGTTTTTGTGTAGACTTAAGTTTTCATTTCTGTTGGCTATATCGCTAGGAGTGGAATATCTGGATCATATGGTAAATCTACATTTAATCATTTGAAGGAACTGTCAGATTGTTTTCCAACGTAGTGATTTGGCTTTCCCACCAGCAGTCCACACGCGTTCTTGTTTCTCCCCATCTTTGCCAACACTCGTTATTATCTTACATTTTGATTCTAACCTAGTGGGTATGAAGTAGTAGCTCATTGTGGATTTGATTTGCATTTACTTGATGACTAATCAGCAGCAGCATATCTTCATATGCTTATCAGCCATTTGTATGTCTTCCTTGGAAAAATGTCTATTCAGATCCTTTGCCCTTTTGAGTTAGATTATTTGTCATTTTTATTCCTAAATTGTAAGAATTCTTTATATATTCTAGATATAATTTCCTTATCAGATATACAGTTTTCAAGTATATCTAGTCTTTAGGCTGTCTTGCCACTTTCTTGATAGTATTCTTTGAAGCACAAAAAATTTTTTTATTTAAATTCAGTTAACCAACATATAGTACATCATTAGTTTCAGATGTAGAGTTCAGTTATTCATCAACAGCATATAACACCCAGTGCTCATGACATCACGTGCCCTCCTTAATGCCCATCACCTAGTTACCCTACCCCCCACCCACCTCCCCTCCACAGCCCTCAGTTTGTTTCCCAGAGTCAAAAGCCTCTCATGGTTTGTATCCTTCTCTGATCTCTTCCCATTAGTTTTCTCTCCATTTCCCTATGATCCTCTGCACTCTTTCTTATAATCCACCTATATGTGAAACCATATTTGATAATTTTCTTTCTCTAATTGACTTATTCACTTAGCATAATACCATCCAGTTCCATCCATGTTGATGTAAATGGTAGGTATTCATCCTTTCTGATGGCTGAGTAATATTCCATTGTATATATAAACCACATCTTCTTTATCCATCCCTCTGTTGAAGGACATCTTGGCTCCTTCCACAGTTTGGTTATTGTGGACACTGCTGCTGTGAACACTGGGGTGCAGGTGCCCCTTCTTTTCACTACATCTGTATCTTTGAGGCAAATACCCAGTAGTTCAATTGCTGAGTCATAGGGTAGCTCTATTTTCAACTTTTTGAGGAACCTCCATACTGTTGTCCAGAGTGGCTATACCAGCTTGCATTCCCACCAACAGTGTGGGAGGGTTCCCTTTTCTCCACCCTCTCGCCAATATTTGTTGTTCTCTGTCTTATTAATTTTAGCCATTCTAACTGGTGTAAAGTGGTATCTCATTGTGGATTTAATTTGTGTTTCCCTAATGACATTAGGAGCATTAGCATTCCCTAATGATATTAGGAGCATTTTTTCATGTGTCTGTTGACTATTCGTACGTCTTCTTTGGAGAAATGTCTGTTCACGTCTTCTGCCGATTTCTTGACTGGATTATTTGTTTTTTGGGTGTTGAGTTTGATAAGTTCTTTATAGATCTTGGACGCCAGTCCTTTATCTGATATGTCATTTGCAAATATCTTTTCCCATTCTGTAGGTTGCCTTTTAGTTTTGTTGACTGTTTCCTTTGTTGTGCAGAAGCTTTTTATCTTGAAAAGGTCCCAATAGTTCATTTTTGCTTTTGTTTCCTTTGTTTTTATAGACATGTCTTGCAAGAAGTTGCTGTGGCCGAGGTTGAAGAGGTTGCTTCCTATGTTCTCCTCTAGGACTTTTATGGATTCCTGTCTCACATTTAGGTCTTTCATCCATTTTGAGTTTATCTTTGTGTATGGTGTAAGAAAATGGTCCAGTTTCATTCTTCTGCATGTGACTGTCCAATTTTCCCAACACCATTTATTGGATATTGGATATTCTTTCCTGCTTTGTCAAAGATTAGTTGACCATGGAGTTGAGGGTCCGTTTCTGGGCTCTGTATTCTGTTCCATTGCTCTACGTGTCTTTTTTTGTGCCAGTACCAGGCTGTTCTTGATCATCACAGCTTTCTAATATAGTCGGGCATTGTGATGCCCCCAGCTTTGGTTTTCTTTTTTAACATTCCCCTGGCTATCTGGAGTCCTTTCTGGTTCCATACAAATTTTAGAATTGTTTGTTCCAGCTCTGTGAACAACCTTGATGGTATTTTTGATAGGGATTGCATTGAATTTGCAGATTGCTCTGGGTAGGATAGACATTTTAACAATATTTATTCTCCCAATTCATGAGCATGGAATGTTTTTCCATCTCCTTGTGTCTTCCTCAATTTCTTTCCTAAACGTTTTGTAGCTTTTAGAGTACAGATCTTTTACTTCTTTGGTTAGGTTCATTCCTAGGTATCTTATGGTTTTTGGTGCAATTGGAAATGGGATTGAGTCCTTAATTTCTCTTTCTTCATTCACGTTGTTAGTGTACAGAAATGCAACTGATTTCTGTGCATTGATTTTGTATCCTCCTACATTGCTGAATTTCTGTATGAATTCTAGCAATTTGGGGGTGGGGAGTTTTATGTGTTTTCCACATTAAGTATCATGTCATCTGTGAAGAGTGAGAGTTTGACTTCTTCTTTGCCAATTTGAATGCCTTTTATTTCTTTATTTTGATGAAGCTCAATTTATCTGTTTTTCCTCTTGTTGCTTAAGTTTTGGGGACATATCTAAAAACCCATTGCCACTTCTGAAATCATAAAGATTTACCTCTGTTTTCTTCTAAGAATTCCATAGTTTTAGCTCTTACACATAGATTTTTTTATCCATTTTGAGTTAATTTTTTTAAACATTTTACTTTTTTTTTAAAGATTTTATTTATTTATTCATGAGAGACAGAGAGAGAGAGAGAAGCAGGCTCCCAAGGAGCAGGGAGCCCGATGCAGGACTCAATCCCAGGACCCTGGGATCATGACCTGAGCAGAAGGCAGACACTTCCAACCATCTGAGCCACCCAGGCACCCTGAGTTAATTTTTATATAGTGTGAGATAAGGATCCAATTTCATTCTTCTGCATGTGACTATATCCAGTTGTCCCAGAGTCATTTGTTGAAAACACTATTCTTTTCCCATTGAATGGTCTTGGCATCTTTGTCAAAAACTAATTGTCCACAGACACCTAGACACACAACTCTTATTGGAGTCATGAGAAGGAATGGACTGGGAGTCTTATATAAATTGTATGGAGAAGAGTGATGCCTCTTTTCAGTAAGTCCTTTCCTGAAACACAAAAGATGGGGGGGACTGATTAACCATCACTGTTTTCCAGGAATACCGAGCTCAGGTAAAGTCCAACATTGTCAATCCCTCCTTTTGCTCAATATGAAGGAATATAGTAGGTTTCTGAACAACTAAAGTACAAACCTCCTGAGTGAGACAAGGCAGGATCTCTCTAGGACTTTTGTTGGTGTTGTTCCTATAAAATAAGTTGAACCGTCAGCTGAGAGGTTATAGCTAAGGTCAATTGTTTCAGAATCTTGAAGTCCAGACCTTTTAAACAGGGATACCTGAAATGAAAAAGAGAAAATATTAATATAAAAAATTGAATTAAAGCAAATAACTAGGAGTCGACCCTGTGAGTCACAGGTTTAATGGATTCCAAGAGGCTGGTGGAAGAAAATCTTTCGATTAAGCAGTACTGATGTGGAAATACATGAAGGCCACCCAAATGAGAATGAGCAAAGACTATTTATTCAGAGCTTGCTATTGTATGGGAGTCAGCCACCATCACTTACACTTGGCAGAGACTCAACACAGGGAGATTAGTGGGCGAGCCGTATAGTAGACTAAAAGGGAAGAAGGACTTTAGGTATGCCCTGATAGGAAGCTGTTGGCATGAAGAAGTCGGAATGAGACTAACTAGAATTAGGGCATGCTATGTAACAAATTAGGGGAGCATTTTTGGCTTTTTATAGTTGGTCTTAAATTGGAAATGAGAGATAAAAATTTGGGAAGCAGGCAGTTATTAACCAAGATCTGACCATTGGGTCAGTTGCTGCAGAGATGGTGATTTGGCTACCAGGTTAATTGCTACTGAGGCTGTGGATCAGAACTCTATTTTTATAGATAGTCTGGTTATTGCCTATTTGCATATTCAGTCACCTAGTTCAACCATTTCTTACTTTTCAGCCATTAACTTACTTGCAATAAGTTGACCAGTTCAGGGAAAGCTAGTGATCCAGATCTTCACTGCTCAGAGATTGTTAGTTGCCTCCATCGTCAGCCACATGAAAGATCTTCCTGATCTTTCTTCATTGGGATTATCTGATGAAAGAGCAGCTGTGTGAGAACATTCAAGGTTCTGGATGGAATGCAACAGATCAGCATAATGGCCAGATGACAAAAACAAGAACAATTAATAATCCCTTATAAAATGCTTCAAAACAAATCCCAGTTGCCCAACCCAAGCCAAGAAAACAAATACCATCAGCCATGAGGACTGACTTTAGAAAGCCAAATAGCTTTCTCCCTAAAGCAATGTATAGCCTGTTCCACCCTGACTGCTTTGTTAATCCTAGTACAGCAAGAACTATTAGCAATAGCACAAGTACCACTATTACTAGCCAAAAAGAAATTTATAGCAATGCAATTGTCCATCACGCCAATGAGTTGAAACTGATCTGTGTTCCATCTAAGCAAGAGATGGTATCATTAATAAGTTCTGCAAATTAGTGCTAAGTTTCTTTTTTTTTTAAAGATTTTATTTATTTATTTGAGAGAGAGAATGAGATGGAGAGAGAGAGCATGAGATGGGGGAGGGTCAGAGGGAGAAGCAGACTCCCTGCTGACAGCAGGGAGCCTGACGCGGGACTCGATCCTGGGACTCCAGGATCATGACCTGAGCCGAAGGCAGTCGCTTAACCAACTGAGCCACTCAGGCGCCCCTAGTGCTAAGTTTCTTACACCTTTTTCTATTTGTGTGATTCCCACTGATGGGAATATTATCATGAACAATGATTCAGTAATTCCTACAGCCATGTCCTGAATAATCAAAAGTGGCTTCATTTTGAAGGTTTTGTCCGAGTTGGAATTTCTAGCTGCAGTGATTTATAGAATTAGGGTTTCTCTTTATAGACACATATTGGACTACTATTCTTAAAGGCGTTAGTGTGAAACAGAGTCAGGTTTCCTGGTCACAAACAATGTAGCACCAGTAGGGACACATGAGATCTAGGGGAAAAATGACTTATACATGTCACAAGGTCAAAACAAAGGCCTTATATCATTTGGGTTACATATTTGGATCCCTGTTAATTTCATCCCTCTGGCAAGCATTTGGTCCATTGCCCTGAGAAGATTGTGGGAAATAAAGTTTAAAATTATGTACGGTCTGGTTAATACATTGTAATAGTTGGTGCTTTTTCACACATAGACACTGATAAAGTCACAGGCTTATTTGTTTAAGGTCATTTTTCCATGTAGGTGGAAATAGAAACATCATTCTGTATAGTCTCGTTAGACCGTTCCTCATGGTCCCATTTGGTGAGACTGGAATTGCCCAGAGGTTTTATAATGGAATGCAGCGATAGATGGCATATCCAGCTGTCAATAAGACTGAAGGCAGTGGCTACTGTTTGAGATAGTCTGATGATGGCATTAGAATGAATATGTTCTGACCTAACAATTACATAAGGAGAGGAAAAAAGGAGAGAAAAGGCCATTATGTGGGAATGACAACCAAGACTCTATAGGATAAAGATAATGATGATTAGCAGACAGATAAAACAGGAATCAGACAGGTCTCGGGCCAACACTCTAGGCAGAAACTACTCATTGTCTGAAGCCACCTGCTTGTTCCAAAGGTATTCTGCGAGCTGTATCCTTCCCAAGATCATTTGGTCTACAAGATCTCTGAGTGTCCTCAATTTGAAATCCCCAGTTAGAGTAACCTTCCAATGGTGTGGAATTCTTAATTGCTTCTTTAATTGTTAAACATGAAACCAAGCATTGACTCTCTGGCATTTCACTGTTTAATTTGTTGTTAATAGTATCCGATAAAGTTCCTTCCACTGAGATCAATGGCAGTGGTTTTCCTCTGATGTATCTTCCAATAGAAAAAATAGCCTAGTTGAACATCACGAAGATTTGGAAAAATGTTTTGGGGAGGTACTCTTAACCACTGGTGATAGAACTGGGTATCATATAAGAGTCCTCGTAAATCTTTTGCCATTTCACCATGCAGTAGGGTGGAATCTAATATCGGAGGTAAAATTCTCAAATGTGTTTATCTTGCAGTTACCAATTCACATGGGGATAACTGATGTGTCCCTAAAGGAGTGAATTGTATGGCCATAAGAGCTGCTAGTGAGAGTACTTTTGGCCAAGAGAGCTCAAGGATTTCTGAAAGTTTCGTTAATTAAATTTAAGGATTTCCACCAGTCTTTTCAACCTTTTCAGAAGATTTGTGGGTGATAAGAACGGTATGGTTTGTTTTTTTTTAATTAAAAAAAATTTTTTTATTATGTTAATCACCATACATTACATCATTAGTTTTTGATGTAGTGTTCCATGATTCATTGTTTTCGCATAACACCCAGTGCTCCATTCAGTACGTACCCATCACCAGGCTAACCCTAACTTTTAAGCTAGGGTAACATCTTATAGAATTTTCTCACAAGGTTGTCAGTTAAGTGTGCATCCTGATCACTTGATATAAAAGTCGAGATGCTCCAGGTTGAAAACACAAAAATCAAGCAGTTTTTTAGTAACCATAAGGCCTGTAGCTTTTCAGCGAAGAAATGCTGCAGCTCATCCTGAATATAGATATACTAAACCATATTCAAATCCCATATAGGCTGAAGCTAGTTAAAATCCATCTGAAGGTGTTCAAAGTGCCATTGAGGGTCCCGGCTGGGTCTCCCCTTTACCATTTTTCCAGGATTAAGTCGTTGACAGGTGACTCATGACCTGAAAATAACCTCAGCTGTCTTTTTAAAGTTTTCTCACCGGTATTAAGATAATAATCAATTCATTTATTCCATGATGAGTAGTTTCATGAAGAAATTTAATTAATATCCATTTGAACTTATCTGATTTAACCAGGTGGCCATCTTGAGAGTGCCAGAGATTATCTGAGTAAAAGATGCAACCAGATCCTTCCTTTTCAAAATCAGATACTATATATTGATATTTTTAATGGCCTTTTGGAAACCCTCCAGAGATATATCCTTTGACGGTTTAGGTAGGATCATAATCTTGGTTAAGGCAGCATTTTTAGCATAATGAGATGCTAGAGCATTTTCTTTAGCTTCTGTTTTTATCTCTTTTTTACATGGGCCTCAATCTTTATAACAGCCATCCCTCTAGGAACCTAAAATTTCCTTAACTTGTTGTCCATTTTTAGGAGGATACCAGCAGAGCTGAGAACCCCCTTTGTTATGATTAAAGGATCCCAGAGTCTTGTGCTACTCCAAAAGCAGATCTGCTATCTGTATATACGTCTATTCTCTGACCATTAGCTAGGTGAAAAGCTCTAGGAAGTGCAGTAAGTTTTGCCATCTGGGCTGATTTTACTTGAGGTAAAGGACTATATTCTAAAGAACAATCTTCTTAAGTCACTGATAGCTTATCCTGCTTGATAACCTCGTCTCAGTTGAGGAATAGTCCCTCAACAAATAATATTAGGTCAGATTTCTCAATGGGATCTCTAATACATTGCACATCTGCAAAGTACAGAAAGATCCCTAACTGAAGTAAGACAATTATCTTGTCGCCATTCTTTTAGAAGCAGGAGAGTGGCAGGTTTCAGGTTGTTTCAGGGATGAAGAGTAATGTGAGAGGAGAGAGTAACAGAATCTCTTAAGACGTTAACCAGTTGGCTGAAAAGTGCTGCGTGTTCTCAGTCAATAGTAATGTCTGTGTTGCATGAGGAACCATGAGGTTAAGTAGAGAGCCTAGAACTAGTTCAGCAGAAGCATCGACAAGTTTTGCCATGACACTGATTACCTGAAGTCAAGGGGTAAAAGCCTTTACAACTGGGTCAAGGGTGAGTCAATAGTAAGAAACTGGTTTTTGATGATTCCTATGAAATTGAGATGAAACCCAAAGGGCTTGTTCAAATTGTTCCTGCATAATTCGATGAAATGGCTTTTGTAGTTAGGAGTGCCTAAGGAAGGAGGTTATTATAGGGCCTTCTTTAGGTTACAGAAGACCTGTTGAATTGGCTCCCAGATCAGAGTCTCTTACTGAAGACTCAGACAATTTATAAAGAAGTGTTGCAATCACAGAAAAGTTTGGTACCCGTTGCCTTCAATTTCCAGTTAAGCCTAGAAATCCTCCCAGTTGTCACCTTGAAAGAGGTCCAGAATAAGTTTGGATAGTCTTTAATCTATCAGGAGAGTGTTTCCCTTCCTTAGCTGGGTCATTTCCAAATAAAGGACTGTGTTGTGGAACATTTGTAATTTATCTTTTGAAGCATCATGTTCCTTTCCTGTTAAGGCTGACAATAAGCAAATGATCCTTTTTACAAGCTTCCTTGTTCCCTGAACAAAGTAAGAGATTTATATTAATTATATTATATATTATATTGTGTCAGAACTGAATCACAAAGGAAATTTGGATCTTATAAATCCTGATTAAGGACCTGAGAAAAATAGTGGAGGGCTTCAGTGCACCCCTGAGGCATGACTGCCCAGGGATGTCGTTGCCCTCCTTGGTGGAAGGCAAAAAGGTGTTGACTCTCTTGATCTAGAGACATGCTGAAAAAGGCAAAGCAAAGATCCACCACAGTGAAGAAAGTGACTGTAGGCATAATAGATGACAGTATGCTATCTGAATTACATACTACACAGAAACAAAAGATAAAAATTTTGTTGATGGTCTTGAAGTCTTGAACAATTTATATCTTCATCCATTTGGTTTCTTTTTTGGCAGGATAAGAGTGTTACAAGGGCTACTACAGACCATAAGAAGATTTTTGAATATATGGTTTTTAAATATAGGTTTGAGCTCTTCCTTTTTGTTTGGCCTTAAAGAATATTGGGAAAGTTTGGGTGACGGTTTGGTAAGATCTATTTGAATTTTAATATGTTCTCTTCCAATTCCATTCCAATTCCGATGCTGGAATTTTTATCCCATAAAGTGTCAGGTATGGTGTCAATATCTTTATCAGAGGAATGCATTAAATATTATTTAGAAGGTAAAGGTATATCCAGAGCAAAAACAACTTGATTATGAATAGAGGAGTCCTCTCAAATCCCAAGAAATAGTTCCTCTCATGTGCATTTGCAAAGCCCATTTGCAAAATATATATCTACTTATTAACTACTTATTAACTCTGCAAGGGTGGCATCACAGAACAAAACAAGGAATGTTTTTCAGTCAAGGATACAAGGGTTACAGTTAAGGGCTGTGGATTATTTAAAATACCTTCTCCTGTGTGCTACGTTTTCTCTGAGGAAGAGTTTGAATAATGGTGGTAGTATTTAACATAGAAAGAGTAGTACCCATTATCTACCAGGAATTAGTGAGGTTGGCCATTTATATTTGTAATTCACTTTGTTTGCTTAAAAGTAATCCAGAATATTGAATGCATTTTCCTTCCTTATTGATCTAAATTGAAGGGGGGTTTTTTTGTTTGTTTGTTTTGGTTTTTTCTTTTGTTAAGATGAGACGATTTTTTCCAGTGCCCCTTCTTTTTACAAAATCTACAAGTGTCCCTATCAATAGGTGCCTGGTTGGGAAGTGATCTACTTAGCTATTTGATCTTTAGGGCCACAAGTTTAAGTATTGCCTCATTTTTATCCTAAAGCCATTTCAAAATGTTATGTCAGGTGTTTTAGTTCAGATAACAGGGATATTTCCTATTCTAATTTCTTTCTTTGAATTAGGTGCCCAGTTTCAGGTTCAGCTCCATTGACAAAATGAGACGAAAGGGCTGCTGTTCAATCAGCATCTTCTTTCACACCCACATGGTTTTGGAAGATATGTGTTTTAGTCTATCCTAAAAAATATCCCATAGTTTCGTCTTAACTTTTATTGCATGATTAAATGATGGCCCAATCAATGTTTATTAAGAATGTTTCATGTATGGTGTTCAGGAGATTTTGCCCTGCTTTTGGAGCTCCTTTTTGACTCTCAAGCTTATTGTGGAAAGAGGGATCCTGTAGGTCACATTCTGGGTAGGTCCAATCAGTTTTGCCATATAGGATTCAGCATCTGAGCTTCCAACCGACATGTGTACAAGTTAATATAGGTCAAGTAACTCTGGGTTATATGCACCAAAAAGAATTCTAAGTTCTTTTATGAGTATTTACTGGTCTTGTCTAGGTTTAGAGAAATCGTTATAGCTCTTAATTCAGCTTGAATCCAAGGTTTAGATTCCATAGTTCTCTGCATACCTAACATATGGGAAGGATGCATTTTTAGAGGCAACTGGCTTTGTTGGTTTTAGAAGAGTTGGGGAAAGGTAAAGGGTCTGGATGAGGGGAAGCAGATAGAGGGTTTGACAGAGCTGTGGAAGGAAAGAGATTGGAAGGATAAGAGGGAAGAGGGAGAATAGAATATAGGGAAGCAGCTAAAGGACAAGGAAGAAGAGGGCTTACTAGGGAAATTACTTTGTTGCTTAAATTTGTCAAATTCCTCATAGCTTTGGTCAAAGAATGAAGTAATACTATTTAAACTTTCTTTGGAGGCCTCTGCATACCAATCAAAAAATGCTGCCCATGTGAACTGAGAAATTGTATTCCTTCCTTTTCTAAGGAACCTTTCAAAAGAACAATTTTGTGGAAGCCAAATGCCCCCCTCACCCCAAGTGCCCACTAAAGGTTTAAATCGTACTTGGGAAAATAATGTCATTTGGAAAGATAAGTACTAGAGTAAGCACTGTCATGAGAGTAGATACATGAAGCAACAGTTTCCCCAGGAGAAAACTGAGATTTTAGATGATCCCATGAAAGCTGGCAGTGCTGGTAGAAATGAAATAAATGTTTATGCAGCGCACATCTCAAACCCCAAACTCATGATTGGTCACCTCCAAACATAGACTCAACAATCTGTGCCTCCTGGCACATGGAATACCATAGAGAATGCTCTCTCTGAATCAAAAAAGGAAAAAAAAAAAAAAGCCCTCAGGACCAAAACTTGATATGGAAAGAGAACCTCATCCAATTTTACTGGTAACTTACAACAAAGTTTGTCCAAATGGGCAGTTGTGGTAAGAACAGCAAACTCATTGGTCTGTGAGGCTGCCATGAACAATAGGCTTTGAAGGCATATCTGTGTTCTATCATATGATTCTCCTTCTTATGACATGGCACTTTTAGGCAGCACTCCACAGAGCAGTCACACAAATGCAACAAAAAGGGATGAAAAGAATGGCTTGATTCCACCAATGATGCTAAACAAATGGGTGGGCACTGATAACAAAACCTGGATACCAAACTCAGAAGAAACGACCAAAGAACTCAACCGGAAGAGAGTGGAGTTCAGGTCTCTGCTGACTTACCACTCACTGTGGACTTGACAAGCAGCGAGCAATAAAACACAATGGGTTCTGGGTGCCCAGTTGAAAACTGGAGGCCATGGTGATGGTCAATGCAAACTGTGTGTTGATGGAAACTCTGAAAAAGCTGTGGTAATAAATGAAGATCACTGAAATGAAAACAAACAAATGTTATTCAGACCTGAGATGAGCAGAAACTCAAATGCAGGTAAAGTAGTGGAAAGCTCTAGAGTGGAAAAAGGGAAGGCTTCAGGTGTGCCCTAATTGGAGATGTTGGCTTGCAGAAGCTAGAGGACTAACTAGAAGTGGGCCATCCTATGTGATTGGTCAGGAGTACATATTTGGCTTTCTATGGTTCATCCTAAGTTAGAAGTCTGGGCAAAAATTACGGAAGTTGGCAATTATTAACCAGGTCCTGATTTGGGACTGATGTTGAACAGGTTGTATTTGTCTTCTTAGACTAATTGCTATAGAGCCTGTGGGTCAGAGCTCTATTTTTGCATATGGTCTGGCCATTGCTTGCTTATATATTCAGTCCCTTACCACTCATTGAGTTTTTTGAAGCTGAGATGTCAATTGTATCAGTGGTGTTGTCCATGGCATTGGTTACTACCCCAATAAGGATGGATGACTTGAGAATTCCACCAGATGTGCTTGGTAGTCCAAACAGTGGCCTATCTGGGGAAATATCTAGACCATGAATGGTCAGCTGGGATGATTAGTCCTTCTAGTTTTATAAAAAGTTCTTAGGCTTGAGCTTGCGATAACTTTTCAGATCTTGGAGGCAAAAACGAGTTACAAGGCAACTTTAGAGTCCCAATAAAAACCTGGCAATCAATTTGTAGTTCTCAGTAACTCCAAGTCAAGAAGGAGGCAGAAAAATTGGAAAGCTTGTTTAGAGGCTAAGATTAGTTCGTAGCCAAATATCGAAGGAAACTGGAAGAACTGAAAATTTGGTAAGGGTTGACAAGCTGTGCAAGGTGAGAAAATGCAGTCTAATTTAGAAGTAAACACCAAAAGGGTTTTTCCACAGGAAATGAGAAAGCTTGGTTACCAGACAAGACTAAGTTTGCATATCGACCAGTTACCTGCAATTTACAGAGGTGCAAAAGAACTCAAAGATAATGAATAGGGTCAGAATCTGATGATCCAGAAGAGCATGCTTAGGTTCCCACTGAAACACAAAATGCTCTTACAGTCCCTTTTCCCCTTTTGATCAAAGACAATCTCAAAGAAAGATTATTCTTGATCACAAAACAAGGCTGGTCTCATTAGACATGTTTACACAGATGCAGCAAGGATAAGTCAACACCTGAGTCTTCTATTTGCTTTGCTGGACATTTTCATAAAGAACCTCAGATTGGATTTTTCCAAAGCCTCTTGAGGATAGGAAGCCAAGCCAAAACTTCACCATCATTTTTCACCTGCAGTACCTAGTGATTTGGTGGGAAGTCCTCTCTTCCTGAGGTCCCCAAAACATCCTAAGATTCTTGAGCCTGCCTTGCTCACCTATAAGGCTGGGAACCCTGTAAAGCCAGTTACCAGGCCAGCTTCCCTAAGAGGGACTTTGTAAGCATTGGCCCCATACAGTCTACCATAATTCCTAAAAAGTGTCTGGTCACATCTGATGAAACGAGCATCCTTCTCAACTATGACATTCTAGGCAATGC
The DNA here is from genome assembly GCF_037043125.1 of Eumetopias jubatus. Lineage (NCBI taxonomy): Eukaryota > Metazoa > Chordata > Mammalia > Carnivora > Otariidae > Eumetopias > Eumetopias jubatus. The sequence continues at coordinate 122,731,092 of NW_028274810.1, forward strand.
CAGCCTTGATTGCATAACCAGTGTTTCCAATTCTGTCCTATTAACAAGGTGGACAGACTCCTACTGAATCTATGCAAATAACCAGGGTGCCACGAAAACAGGAATCCTCAATAAGAGTTCCCCAAATTTTACCGGGTGAGTCAGGGCAGAAAAGATCAATGTTTCCCTTCTGCTTTACAAGAGCACAGTCTAATAAATTGTTATGAGGGATAGATAGCTTGAGAGAAAAGAGAGAGTGGTTCCTTACATCCAGAAAACAGAGCATTAAAGCATCAGCACAGTTCCAAGCAAAGCCCATGTCCATCTAGTTTATTCAGTTCATTCAGTGCTTTGTAATTAATTCTTGCTCCACTTGATCTGGGGTTAGTCATCTCATGAACACACCTGCTTCTTGACTAAAGTCTGGAACTCCTGACTCAGTCCACTGGTATGATCTCATAATTATTGAAGCAATGCCATCAGCAGTCTGTACCCAAGAGTACCGCTTCACCAGGCTCTTAGACAGGGATCTGATCTGAGAATATTTGTTGAAGATGGAACACTCTGCCTTATAACCGATTCCAGGTGATTTCATGGAAGCATCAGGAGTAAAACAAAACATACAGGCTCTCTGTAGATGACAAAAGACTAGAAATGTCTATTGTTTGCTCACTGTTGATATTTTTCAAAAGAGAATGATCCGAAGAGGGTTCATTACAAGAATAATGCAATTGACAAGCATTTCTGATCGTTTCCGTGGCATGCAAAACAAACAAAGTCAATTCAAAAAAGTTTTTGACAAAATATGTGTAAGCACAAAGATTTATGCCTATTTTCAAAGAAGAGTAGAGATTACATCTAATTTATGAAAATAGATAAACATACACTTCACAAAGAAAATATACCATATAAAAATCCTGAAATGTTAGATAACATAGATACCTAGCCCAAAGTTAGAATATACCAAGAATATATCAAGATTATCAAGTAAATAGATTCAGTACATCTAAAGTAGTTTCTAAATATCAATAGATTAATAAAATCGATAGATAGATGATGTGAATCCCCAGTATAACACTACCGCCTGAGGTACACTAGATTTGAGTTAAAAAGTAAAGTTGCAACCAAGTTAATGTTTTTTAAAAATAACTGAAATTATGAGTGCTAATACAATACTGCTTTTGTCTTGTGGGCTAAGCAACATCAAGACTCTGATAAATAGAAACATATCATGAACAGCAAAAACATTGACCATTGTCTAGAACCTTCCCATACAGAACACAATTGTTTAAATATTTATGTTAATAACATTTTAACCATACAAATTTAACCTAGGGAAGTCTAGGCATTTCTTCTGATTTGAGAACATTTCCCATGTAACTCATCAGCAGTGACATATCAAATAACCGTCATTATTCCTAACATTTCTCTTTTTACAAAAGAGATTTTTCAGAAACCCTCCGGGAAATCTCAAAAACAATTTTAGGTGCTGACAAGGCTAATCAAACTTTGAGCTTAACATAACTCTAAGATGGCAAGGCCCTCAAACCCATGTACATTTTCTGTACCTTAACTTGTTTGCTTGTCTCAAGTGCAGACCCCGCCCCATGTGCTTAACCACAAACCAATACTTCCTGCCTTGTCTTCCCTGTAGTACAATATTTGATGAAGGCTAAGTTTCAAGAACCCCCTCCCACACCAGCTTTCATCTCCCCTCCTCCTTTCCCAGGCATCTCTGCATTTAAAAGCTTTGCCCACCCATCCCTCCCCTGAGACATTTCTGACTTAGTCTTCGAGCATCTTCCTATTATGATACTCTTCTCCTTCTATTGCAATAACCCCCTTAAAGAAATCCTTCATACTAATGTCCAGATTGCATTTTTTTTTCTTTGACACTGATGATGCTGTAACTCTGCCCCCAGGACATTGCTTTCTTCACCCAGGGGTCAATGCCATCTCAGCGGATGCTGAGTCCTTTCCTGGCTGGGAGGTCGGGATCCACAGCGGTGAGTCTAACTCCCGGTACAGTGTTCCAAACATGTGTCTGTTGTAGCATGGTAAAGATTTGGCTTTATTCTTCATTTTTGTCTTTTTCTTTCCTTCTATTTCTCTGCCTTCTTCTGGCTTTCCTGGGTGTGAGTAAAGCCTCTGATTCTCTCCTGGGATATGACATCTTGGGTTAAGATCCTTAGAGCCAACAGGTATTCCTTTCATTATCATGGGAAACTGCCAATCTAACCATTGTTCCACACACTTTTCCCTGTGGGGGATGTGCATTCGAACCAATTTCACCCAATCTCTTCGAAATGACAAAATTTCACTAGGAAAAAAAAAAAAAACTTAAAATTTCAATGGCTTCTTTGGGGAACTTAGGATCTTTGCGAATTGGCTCATTCTGAGCAAGGATCTGGAATCCCATGACTCCAAAATTGCATCCAAACAGTGGACTGCTTTTATTGTTTGGCACAAAGAAACAGAACAATATCTGTTCCACAAAAACTCTCAGAGACCACTGCTTCCTTCAAAGACCAATTCCCTTCCTCAGTGTCTTCTAAGACCTATGCCTTCCCATCACCATCCCCTAACTTCTGCCTCCTTTTTTCCATCCTCAACGTTCCCTTCAGCTCCCTAGAGTCCTTTGTTCTTCCCCCTTCAATACCTCTACCTCCTCCTCTCCACTATCCACCCCTGCCAGGCCTTCCCTTTCTCACTCAGGCTCCTCAACTCCCTGTAGACACCTGAGGCTTAAGTCCCCCTACACTGTTGGGGCTCTGAGGAGCTCAGTGACACCAAGAGCAAAAGTCTGTGGCTGAAAAAGCTGATTGGAAACAGGTTGCATGTTTACTCCACTCAGATGGACTTTGGAGACCCCAGATGGCCACTTGGTTTCTCCTCCGTTCCTCTCCCAAAATGCAGTCCACAGCCTCCATAGAATTACATGTGAGGGCAAAGAACATCTTAAGGGTCTCCTCCACAAATACTGAGGAAACTCCTTCAGCATTTGCATTGAGCAAGTTACTTCAATTTGCCCCATCTGCCACAAATATAATCTTTGTAAAAATATAAAAGTGAGGCAAGGAGTAGAGTCAGCTCTTTTCTATGAACCAGTGAGTTTTGAGTTTTTGTGTTTATGCCTGAACAAGAGTTAAAATTTTTTAATTAAAAATTAAAGCTAGAAGCTCTCTGTGCCTATCTATATGTGTGTATGTATGTATGTACGTTCTATTACGCGTGTGTAGTAGTTTCCTACCTCCAAATATTATTACCACATTAAACTCTAAAATCCCTTAAAGGAGCGCTTTTTGGATTGGCTAAGAGATAAATAAGAGTTTATATAATTTTAATATTCCTGAAATTCCCAGAAATTAAGACAATTAAATCTCTAATATATTCAATATGGGGGAAAAAGTATTCTTATAGAAACTTACCAAAATGTTTTTTAAAATTCAAGGTCACATGATTAGGTACATCTTTGACAAATGAGACTATTTTAATGTTGTTGGTTTAATAACTACAGTTACACCTTTTGAGTTATCAGCCTTGCAAGAATACACTTTTATTTTAATCAAGTATGTTCTTCCTAAACTCAATCAGGTTAAGTTTACTTTTTGCTTGGTAACAAGTATATTCTAACAATATGCTTGAACTGTTCATGGCATATCATGTCTCAGAGTTATGTTGTATCTGATATTTTTTTCTCTGTAAAGATTATGCTTATCCATTTCCACAAATAAGATATAATATCCAGTGTTCTTTGAAAATAGGATTCATCATTCTGTTTGGCATGTTTCATCTAAAACTTTTTGAACTGACTTTTTTAAGTGTCACATGAACAATCATGTTTCCTTATCAATTGTACTATTTTAATAGTGAACTCTGATCAGATCTTTTACCTTTGAAAATTATAAAAAAATACATTAACACTGGGGGCGGAGCAAGATAGCGGAGGAGTAGGAGACCTGGATTTCGTCTGGTCTCAGGAATTCAGCTGAATAGGGATCAAACCATTCTGAACACCTACGAACTCAACAGGAGATCGAAGAAGAGAGTAGCAACAACTCTCTGAACAGAGAAGCGACCACTTTCTGGAAGGGAGGACGTGCGGAGAAGTGAATCCGAGGCGATATTTGGGAGGATAGACGGCGGGGGAGGGGGCCTCTGCCGGCCGCTTCTGGCAAGTGATAGAGCCGCGGAGCACAAAATCGGAACTTTTAGAAGTCGGCTCCGCTGAGGGACGTCGCTCCAGTGGCTAAGCGGGAGGTGGAACCCTCGCAGGACAGTGTGGTCTCAGGACCCTCAGGGTCACAGAAAGACCGGGGGTGTCTGAGTGCGGCAGAGCTCCCAGGTATCGGAGCGGGGAAGCTGACTGCAGAGACGGAGCCGAGGCGCGGGCTCTCAGCTCGGGGTGGCCATAAACTGTGATCCGCGGCCCAGTCGGGCCACTGCTCCTCCAGCAGGGACCCAACAAGCAGCAGAGCCAGGGAGACTCCCTTTCCTCCCCCAGGAGGAGCGGCACGGGAGTCCACCGCAGGGATCTGCTGGTTTTGGAGACTCCACACGGGGTCGGGTGCCAGAGATAGAAACGCTCGGTCACAGGCTGGGTGAGCACGGAGTGCGGCCGGAGACCAGGGAGACGGGAGTGATTGACTGCTTTTCTCTGGGGGCGCACTGAGGAGCGGGACCCCGAGTTCTCAGCTCCTCTGAGCGGAGAGTGGGAGTCCACCATTTTCACCCTGGTCCTCCAAAGCTGTACTGAGTGCTTGCAGGGAACAAAAGCTCCTGAGAGCAAACCCCAGCAGCTTGCTTAGCCTGGACCGACAAGGGCTGGGCAATTCCGCCTCCGGCAAAGACATTTGGGAACCACGGCAACAGGCCCCTCCCCCAGAAGATCAGCATGAACAGCCAGCCAGCCAAGACCAAGTTTACCGATCAAGGAGAACAGGAGAACTCCAGCGCTAGGGGAACACTGCACATAGAATTCATGGCTTTTTTACCATGATTCACTAGTTTTTCAAAGTTAATTTTTAACTGTTTTTTTTTTAATTTTTCAACCAACATCTTATCAATCCCTTTTTAAAAAAACATTTTTTATTTTTCATTTTTAGAGTCATATTTTATCCCTTCATAGTAGTTACCCTTATTTTTGGCATATATATATAAGTTGTTCTCTCTTTAAAATTTTGAGATACAATTTCTTCTAACAGATCAAAATATACCCTAAATCACTAGTGTATGGCTTTGTTCTAGTCTCCTGCCTGAGCACATTCTCTTTTTTTTTTCTTTTTTTTTTAAACTTCTTTCTTTTTTCAAACAACTTCTTATCTTATCAATTCCTTTTATAAAATCTTTATAATTTTCATCTTTACAGTCATCTTCCATCCCTTCATTGTATCAACACTTATGTTGTACATATAGGAGTCTTTCTTCCTTTAAAATTTTAGGAGGAACTTTCTTCTAACACACCAAAATACAGCCAAAATCTAATGTGTGGCACTGATCTATGCACTAGCCTGATCATATTTGATCATATTCTGGTTTTTTTGTTTTGTTCTGTTTTTGTTTGTTTTTATCTTTTCTTTTTCTTTCTTTTTTTTTCCCCCCCTCTTTCTTTTTTCTTTCTTTCCCTTTCTTTTCCCCCAGTTTCAGGTCTTTTCTGATTCATATAGAGTATATTTGCGGGGGATATCGTTAACCTGTTAGCATTTTGTTCTCTCATTCATCTATTCTCCTCTGGACAAAATGACGAGACGAAAAAAATCACCTCAGCAAGAAGAACAAGAGGTAGTACCGTCTGCCAGGGACCTACTCAATACGGACATTAGTATGATGTCGGACCTAGAGTTCAGAATCATGACTTTAAAGATACTAGCTGGGCTTGAAAAAAGCGTGGAAGTTATTAGAGAAACCCTTTCTGGAGAAATAAAAGAACTAAAATCTAACCAAGTCAAAATCAAAAAGGCTATTAATGAGGTGCAATAAAAAATGGGGGCACTAAGTGCTAGGATAAAGGAGGCAGAAGAGAGAATCAGCGATATAGAAGACCAAATGATGAAAAATAAAGAGGCTGAGAGAAAGAGAGATAAACAACTACAGGACCACGAGGGCAGAATTCGAGGGATAAACGATATGATAAGACGAAACAACCTTAGAATAATTGGGATCCCAGAAGAAGAAGAAAGAGAGAGAGGGGCAGAAGGTATATTGGAGCAAATAATAGCAGAGAACTTCCCTAATGTGGGGAAGGAAACAGGCATCAAAATCCAGAAGGCACAGAGAACCCCTCTCAAAATCAATAAAAATAGGTCAACACCCTGACATCTAACAGTAAAACTGACGAGTCTCAGAGACAAAGAGAAAATCCTGAAAGCAGCTCGGGAGAAGAGATCTCTAACCTACAATGGTAGAAACATTAGATTGGCAACAGACCTATCCACAGAGACCTGGAAGGCCAGAAAGGACTGGCAAGATATTTTCAGAGCACTAAATGAGAAAAATATGCAGCCAAGAATACTATATCCAGCTAGGCTGTCACTGAAAATAGAAGGAGAGATAAAAAGCTTCCAGGACAAACAAAAACTAAAGGAATTTGCAAACACGAAATGAGCCCTACAAGAAATATTGAAAGGGGTCCTCTAAGCAAAGAGAGAGCCTAAAAGCAGCCTAGATCAGAAAGGAACACAGACAATATACAGTAACAATCACCTTACAGGCAATACAATGACACTAAATTCATATCTTTCAATAGTTACCCTGAATGTAAATGGGCTCAATGCCCCAATCAAAAGACACAGACTATCAGATTGGATTAAAAAACAAGACCCATCAATATGCTGTCTGCAAGAGACTCATTTTAGACCCAAAGACACCCCCACATTGAAAGTGAGGAGTGGAAACCATTTACCATGTTAATGGACACCAAAAGAAAGCTGGGGTGGCAATCCTTATATCAGACAAATTAGATTTTAAAACAAAGACTGTAATAAGAGATGAAGAAGGACACTATATCCTACTTAAAGGGTCTATCCAACAAGAAGATCTAACAATTGTAAATATCTATGCCCCTAACATGGGAGCAGCCAATTATATAAGGAAATTAATAACAAAAGCAAAGAAACACATTGACAACAATACAATAATAGTGGGGGACTTTAACACCCCCCTGACTGAAATGGACAGACCATCTAAGCAAAAAAATCAACAAGGAAATAAAGACTTTAAATGACACACTGGACCAAATGGACTTCACAGACATATTCAGAACATTCCATCCCAAAGCAACGGAATACACATTCTTCTCGAGTGCCCATGGAACATTCTCCAGAAATGATCACATTCTAGGTCACAAATCAGGTCTCAACCGGTACCAAAAGATTGGGAATAGTCCCTGCATATTTTCAGACCAAAATGCATTGAAACTAGAACTCAATCACAAGAGGAAGTCGGAAAGAACTCAAATACATGGAGGCTAAAGAGCATCCTACTAAAAGAATGAATGGGTCAACCAGGAAATTAAAGAAGAATTTAAAAAATTCATGGAAACCAATGAAAGTGAAAACACAACTGTTCAAAATCTTTGGGATACAGCAAAGACAGTCCTGAGAGGAAAGTATATAGCAATACAAGCCTTTCTCAAGAAACAAGAAAGGTCTCAAATACACAACCTAACCCTACACCTAAAGGAGCTAGAGAAAAAACAGCAAATAAAGCCTAAAGCCAGCAGGAGAAGAGAAATAATAAAGATCAGAGCAGAAATCATTGAACTAGAAACCAAAAGAATAGTAGAACAGATCAACGAAACTAGGAGCTGGTTCTTTGAAAGAATTAACAAGATTGATAAACCCCTGGCAAGCCTTATCGAAAAGAAAAGCAAATGACCCAAATCAACAAAATCATGAATGAAAGAAGAGAGATCAGAACTAACACCAAAGAAATACAAACAATTATAAGAACATATTATGAGCAACTCTATGCCAGCAAATTAGATAACCTGGAAGAAATGGGTGCATTCCTAGAGATGTATCAACTACCAAAATTGAACCAAGAAGAAATAGAAAACCTGAACAGGCCTTTAACCACTAAGGAAATTGAAGCAGTCATCAAAAATCTCCCAACAAACAAAAGCCCAGGGCCAGATGGCCTCCCAGGGGAATTCTACCAAACATTTCAAGAAGAATTAATACCTATTCTCCTGAAACTGTTCCAAAAAATAGAAATGGAAGGAAAACTTCCAAAGTCATTTTATGAGGCCACCATTACCTTGATCCCAAAACCAGACAAAGACCCCATCAAAAAGGAGAATTACAGACCAATATCCTTGATGAACATGGGTGCAAATATTCTCACGAAAACACTAGCCAATAGGATCATACAGTACATTGAAAGGATTATTCACCATGACCAAGTGGGATTTATCCCTGGGCTGCAAGGCTGATTCAACATCCGCAAATCAATCAACATGATACAATACATTAACCAAAGAAAGAACAAGAATCATATGATCCTCTCAATAGATGCAGAAAAAGCATTTGACAAAGTACAGCATCCTTTCTTGATCAAAACTCTTCAGAGTATAGGGATAGAGGGTACATACCTCAATATCATAAAGCCATCTATGAAAAACCTACAGCGAATATCATTCTCAATGGGGAAAAGCTGAGAGCTTTTCCCCTAAGGTCAGGAACGCGGCAGGGACATCCACTCTCACCACTGCTATTCAACATAGTATTAGAAGTCCTAGCCACAGCAATCAGATAACAAAAAGAAATCAAAGGCATCCAAATCGGCAAAGAGGAAGTCAAACTCTCACTCTTTGCAGATGATATGGTACTGTATGTGGAAAACCCAAAAGACTCCACCCCAAAACTGCTAGAACTCATACAGGAATTCAGTCAAGTAGCAGGATATAAAATCAATGCACAGAAATCAGTGGCATTCCTATACACCACCACCAAGACAGAAGAGAGACAAATTAAGGAGTCGATCCCATTTACAACTGCACCCAAAACCATAAGATACCTAGGAATAAATTTAACCAAAGAGGCAAAGGATCTGTACTCAGAAAACCATAAAATACTCATGAAAGAAATTGAAGAAGACACAAAGAAATGGAAAAACGTTCCATGCTCATGGATTGGAAGAACAAACACTGTGAAGATGTCAATGCTACCTAGAGCAATCTACACATTCAATGCAATCCCCATCAAAATACCCTCCACGTTTTTCAAAGAAATGGAACAAATAATCCTCAAATTTGTATGGAACCAGAAGAGACCCCGAATAGCCAGAGGAATGTTGAAAAAGAAAAGCAAAGCTGGCGGCATCACAATTCCGGACTTCCAGCTCTAATACAAAGCTGTCATCATCAAGACAGTATGGTACTGGCACAAAAACAGACACATCGATCAATGGAACAGAATAGAGAGCCCAGAAATGGACCCTCAACTCTATGGTCAACTCATCTTTGACAAAGCAGGAAAGAATGTCCAATGGCAAAAAGACAGTCTCTTCAACAAATGGTGTTGGGAAAATTGGACAGCCACATGCAGAAGAATGAAACTGGACCATTTCCTTACACCACACACAAAAATAGACTCCAAATGGTTGAAAGACCTAAACGTGAGACAGGAGTCCATCCAAATCCTAAAGGAGAACACAGGCAGCAACCTCTTCGGCCTCAGCCGCAGCAACTTCTTCCTAGAAACATCGCCAAAGGCAAGGGAAGCTAGGGCAAAAATGAACTGTTGGGATTTCATCAAGATAAAAAGCTTTTGCACAGCAAAAGAAACAGTCCACAAAACCAAAAGGCAACCGACAGAATGGGAGAAAATATTTGCAAATGACATATCAGATAAAGGGCTAGTGTCCAAAATCTATAAAGAACTTATCAAACTCAACACCAAAGAACAAATAATCCAATCAAGAAATGGGCAGAAGACATGAACAGACATTTTTCCAAAGAAGACATCCAAATGGCCAACACACACATGAAAAAGTGCTCAACATCGCTTGGCATCAGGGAAATTGAAATCAAAACCTCAATGAGATACCACCTCACACCAATCAGAATGGCTAAAATTAACAAGTCAGGAAACGACAGATGTTGGTGGGGTTGCGGAGAAAGGGGAACCCTCCTACACTGTTGGTGGGAATGCAAGCTGATGCAACCCCTCTGGAAAACAGTATGGAGGTTCCTCAAACAGTTGAAAATAGAGCTACCATACTATCCAGCAATTGCCCTACTGGGTATTTACCACAAAGATACAAATGTAGGGATCCGAAGGGGTACGTGCACCCCAATGTTTATAGCAGCAATGTCCACAATAGCCAAACTGTGGAAAGAGCCAAGATGTCCATCGACAGATGAATGGATAAAGAAGATGTGGCATATATACACAATGGAATATTATGCAGCCATCAAAAGGAATGAGATCTTGCCTTTTGCAACAACGTGGATGGAACTGGAGGGTGTTATGCTGAGTGAAATAAGTCAATCAGAGAAAGACATGTATCATACGACCTCACTGATATGAGGAATTCTTAATCTCAGGAAACAAACTGAGGGTTCCTGGAGTGGTGGGGGTGTGGGAGGGATGGGGTGGCTGGGTGATAGGCATTGGGGAGGGTATGTGCTATGGTGAGTGCTGTGAATTGTGCAAGACTGTCGAATCACAGATCTCTACTTCTGAAACAAATAATGCAATATATGTTAAGAAAAAAAAAGAAGTTAGCAGGAGGGGAAGAATGAAGGGGAGTAAGTCGGAGGGGGAGACGAACCATGAGAGACGATGGACTCTGAAAAACAAACTGAGGGTTCTAGAGGGGAGGGGGGGTGGGGATGGGTTAGCCTGGTGATGGGTATTAAAGAGGGCATGTTCTGCATGGAACACTGGGTGTTATGCACAAACAATGAATCATGAAACACTACATCAAAAACTAATGATGTAATATATGGTGATTAACATAACAATAAAAAATAAAAAAAAATACATTAACCCCGGCTATTTTAAGTTTTCTTTCATTTACAGGTGGTTTTGTGTTTTACTCTGATGCTTCCCGAAGAACCTTTGCAAAAGCTGAGTGCTTTGTCTTTAACATAAAGGACTATCCTAGAGACTCATGGAAGTGGACCATGCCAAGTACTCTTGGGTACAGACTGCTGATGGCATTGCTTCAATAATTATGAGATCATACCAGTGGACTGAGTCAGGAGTCCCAGACTTCTAGTCAAGAAGCAGATGTGTTCATGAGATGACTAACCCAGATCAAGTGGAGCAAGAATTAATTACAAAGCACTGAATAAACTAGATGGACATGGGCTTTGCTTGGAACTGTGCTGATGCTTTAATGCTCTGTTTTCTGGATGTAAGGAACCACTCTCTCTTTTCTCTCAAGCTATCTATCCCTCATAACAATTTATTAGACTGTGCTCTTGTAAAGCAGAAGGGAAACATTGATCTTTTCTGCCCTGACTCATCCGGTAAAATTTGGGGAACTCTTATTGAGGATTCCTGTTTTCGTGGCACCCTGGTTATTTGCATAGATTCAGTAGGAGTCTGTCCACCTTGTTAATAGGACAGAATTGGAAACACTGGTTATGCAATCAAGGCTGGCATTGCCTAGAATATCATAGTTGAGAAGGATGCTCGTTTCATCAGATGTGACCAGACACTTTTTAGGAATTAAGGTAGACTGTATGGGGCCAATGCTTACAAAGTCCCTCTTAGGGAAGCTGGCCTGGTAACTGGCTTTACAGGGTTCCCAGCCTTATAGGTGAGCAAGGCAGGCTCAGGAATCTTAGGATGTTTTGGGGACCTCAGGAAGAGAGGACTTCCCACCAAATCACTAGGTACTGCAGGTGAAAAATGATGGTGAAGTTTTGGCTTGGCTTCCTATCCTCAAGAGGCTTTGGAAAAATCCAATCTGATGTTCTTTATGAAAATGTCCAGCAAAGCAAATAGAAGACTCATGTGTTGACTTATCCTTGCTGCATCTGTGTAAACATGTCTAATGAGACCAGCCTTGTTTTGTGATCAAGAATAATCTTTCTTTGAGATTGTCTTTGATCAAAAGGGGAAAAGGGACTGTAAGAGCATTTTGTGTTTCAGTGGGAACCTAAGCATGCTCTTCTGGATCATCAGATTCTGACCCTATTCATTATCTTTGAGTTCTTTTGCACCTCTGTAAATTGCAGGTAACTGGTCGATATGCAAACTTTGTCTTGTCTGATAGACACTAATTAGCTTCCTTTCCCACTATGGATAAAGTAGTGTTGATATCTACTCATAAATCAGATTTGGATCTGTTACTTTACAGAGATTGTCAACCCTTACCAAATTTTCAATTCTTCCAGTTTCCTTCAATATCTGCCTACAGCCTTTCAAACTAACCCGTCCAACTTTTCTCCCTTCCTCCTGACTTCAACTAAACATGATTGCTACGATTGCAACTGCAACTGCTCATGATTGCATGAACATGATTGCCCAGATCCTTATTAGGACTCTAAGTTGCCTTGTAACTGGTCTCCCCCCTCCAGGATCTAAAGAAACATTGCATCAGTCCTTGCATGGAGCAGATTTTTCCCTGGACAAGCTGCTGAGTGACTAAGAAAGTCTGGTGAAATGCTCAGGTCATGCATGCCTTCATAAGGGAAGTAACCCAGACTCTGGGCAACATAATTAAGAGCATAATACAACTCAGGGAACTGTGCTGCACAATCAAACTATTTCATCCACTGATCTCCTAGATTTCACTGGGCTGGAGAGTCTTAGGGTTCAACTTCTGGCTCTTTACTTTAATATATTCCTTTATATTAACATTTATCTTTTTCATTTTAGGCATCCCATTGAAGGACACTGAAACAACTGACCTTCGCCTGCACAGCAAACAGATAGTAAACTAGCCTTCTACTAGGGCTATCACTGAGAAAATGCTGACCCTGAGGTCTGTTTCACTCAGCCATCTCCTGTTTGAGTTATTCCTTACCTCTGAATTATTCCTGGAGAGTCTCTCTGAGCCTGCCTTGAACAAGGAGAGGGACTGACAAGGCTGATGAAACTTTGTGCTTCACACGAGTTCAGGCTGCTTTGCTGAAGACCACTAGGTCCCAACTCTATGTACACTTTAGCTTGTTTACTTCCTCTGAGACCCAGAACCCCAAGCCCATGTGCCTGAGCACAAACCAACTTTTCTGCCTCAACTTTTCTATTAGTACAATATTTGATGCAGTTCATTAAGTTCCAAGGCCCCTCCCACACACCAGCTATTAGCATGACATCATTCTTGTGCTTTCCACAAACACCTATCCCAGGGTCTCTGCTTACAGAAGCTTTGCTCCCACTCCCCTTGCCTGAAACTGTTTTGGCTCGGGCTTTGAGCATCTCTCTGTAATAGTCTTGTTCAATAACGTCTTTCTTTACTCGGGTCCAGACTTAACTTTTTTTTTTTCCTTGACAATTTCCTTGGCAAAAGATATCTAGGATTTGATTTCTGGAAGGTAAAATATAAAAAGCAGTCAAGTTTGAACACTTGATTAAATAGGATCATGGATTACTAAGAAATAAGAGCTGGTTATCTAGTTAACCAAAATGACAGTATAAATTTTAAAGTAGACATAGGTGGTATGTGACTATAAAGAACTTAAGTTCTTTTTAAGTGAAAAGACTTTGTTCTCTCAAATAATTAAAGATATGACAAAATCAACAAGTGTAGGAATTATTCTAATAAGACCCTGAATAGTTATTTTCTAGGCAGATTATTCTCAAGGTAGAGAAAAGTATTTTACAAGCACTTATTAAGAGAACTCCAGTAATCCAAGAAAAAATTGTCATTTTAACAGAGAGAAAACCAAATGCTAGTTTTGAAACAGCATATTTGGTACTAACACTCTTACTAAAAATCTTATAAATAAACTCGCAAACCTCAGCCAGCTTTGACTACAAGAAGTAAAATTCCTGTTCCGTGAACCATCTGCAACTTTGTCTATCCAAACAAGTTTTATCATACACTTATCTCTCTCTCTCTCTCTCATTTTGGAATGAGTTGTTTTACTTTGGAACAAAGCTTCTCTTGTTTTCCTTAACAAAATACCTCCTGCACACTTTGCATGCAAAGTTGTTCCTCTCTGCTGCTCTCACTCCTAATAGAGCCTCATTCACGTATATTGATTCTAAGTTTTCACTACAGCCACTTCTATTGCATAGAGAAGACTAGGCAGTGGTGTAAGAGAAGAAGTATTTCCAGGGCATGTGTCAAAATGGCGAGGCAAATCTTATTAGAGCTACTGCAGTAGAGGAGCGAGGCTTCAGTGTAGCCCTGAGTCCCATTCTACACAGCACGGACAACTGGAGATCTACAGCCAAGGAGCTGAGTGAGGGGGTGAGTGGATAGAAAATTATTGAGAGGAACTTGTTTAGATACCAAAGTAAGGAGATTCTTGCCAAACTAGCTTAACAAGATTCTTACCAAAAGCAGGCCAGTGACTTAGATATCCAGGGCAGGGGATGAGGAGCTCGATCAAATATCAAGGATGATGAGATATAAAGGGGAGCAGTTGTCAATTAACTAGCTTAGGATTCTTTGGTAAAATGGGGCTCAGCAGGCCAAGGTCGAGGCTCATCTAGAAGAAGACTCACGGGAGCCTGACTAAAGTATGGTCAAGGAAGGAGTGCCTGTTAGTAAATAACTATAAGCTGTCTTTCATATACCAGTATTTTCTAGCCGACTAGCAGAGCTTTTCAATATACGTCTCATAATTTTTTATAGCCACGAACATCCCTCACAGTATAGTGTCTCAATGTGGCAAAAATGAACATGTCCATTAACAGACCCAAATATATAGCCTCTCTGTATTATATAAAAACAAGAGGCAAAAAGTATATAAAAATGAAATTGTATTTAGCAATTAAGGCTTCAGTATTTTATCTTACTTAGATCCGATGTAGGTATCTAATGATTCATGAATTAGCTCAATTTAGCATCAGTCCAAGGGTTTAAGTTACCAGATGATTTTGGAAACTGTCTTCAAGCTGACATTCTACAAAACAGAATTATTTTTGAAATAAAGTTTGTCCAAATAATGAATTAATTTGACTAAATACAAATTTACATTTTTTATAATCTTAAAATATAGTAACTGAAATGATAGCATATTAAACCAGCACACCTTTACAAGTTGAGGAGAAACATGCCCAAGTAAAATAAAAATGTATGTTTGTATTACACTTAATGCTGACAACTCAGAAGATAAAGCTGTTCTTATTAAACCAACAATATTAAATTAGTCTCATTTGCCAAAGTAACCTAAATTATGTAAACTTGAATTCTTTGAACATTTGAGTAACTGCCTATAAGGAAGTATTTTGAGTATATTGAAAGTATTCAAAATTTAATTTTTTCAATATTTGAGAATTTTTAGGAATAGGCTCGTTTGTTTAAGACCTTAGTTAGCTCTGGGAATTAGAGTAGAGTTCTATTTAAAAATTTTGTGATCTAATTAATAATACCATCTGGAGGTAGGAAAATATTACATACCTATAGACACATAAACATACATCTAGATCTAGAAAACTTATAGCTTCAATTCCAAAATTTCAGTCCATACATCAGGGGTAAACCCAGAAATACAAAACTCCTTTCATATAAAAAGAAAATATGGCAAACTTCTGAGAGCACAGAGTTTTAATCTCTGTTAATCAACCATGAGATAAAGAACAAGAAGCTGAAGTGTCTGTTTTGCCTTGTCAGCAGATTCAGACCAAAAGAGGGAGTTTGCTGGGTTTTGTCACACGTGATCAGACCTTGTAGAAAAGAGTTTCAAGTGGAAGAAACAACAAAAGGAATGAAATTTCTAGTCACCCCTGAAGGTAGGCTAAGTCATGTCTCCTTCCTCAGCCCAGCACCCCCTTCTGCATGAAGTGCACTTACTTTGCATGCCCACCCCCCCACACACACCTCCTTACATGTAGCCTCTCTTCCTCTCTTAACACTTCTACTGACATCTCTCCATCTCCACTGATGCCAGCCCAATCACTCTATCCCCTGATCCTTCAAGGCCACTTACTACCTCCTAAATGGTCTCCTGCCTTCCAGTCTTTTCTCCCACAATTCAGTTTCCATGGAGCAGTCAAAGCAAACTAAAGTGGAAATCTGATTTTTCACTAATCTGTTAAAGAAATTTCAATCTCTCCCAGTTGCCCTTCCAAAATGGTCTATACTGCAGAGCAGAGCATTCAAGCTCCTCAGGTTCTGACTCACTTCCTTTCTTTTGCCAACCCTGAGCAGACTCTACACTCCAGCTCTAGTGAACACTCCTAGTTCCCAAACACACCATGCTCTCCTCCATGTCTAGGTGCTTGCTTGTGTTTTCCCTTCAGCCTCCAGTGCCCTCTATCTAGCTAAGTCCTTAAAGCACATACACATGAGGTTTAGATGACACATACTCTGGGTTTGTCCCTGACCCCACTTGTTCTCTCGGCCTTCCCAAATCTGAATGAACTGGAATTCCTCCGTCCCCTACTCTCTTCTTTCTTAGCACTTACCATACCATTTTGAAAATTCCCCTTTCTTTGCCTGTTTCTGCAAATGAACCAGAAACTCCCTGTAAGTTGAGACCATGTGTTCTCTATTGCTTTTTCATGGCAAGGGGAGATGGGGGTTGTGGTAGTGAGTGGGCATCAGTGCCCAGAAGGCAGTGCCTGGGACACTACAATCATGCAGTGAACACTTGTAACATTAATAAGTGGGTGAACTTATCATGTGTCTTTATAGTTATACAATATAGTGGGATGATATGACACATCTCACAATTGTGTTGTGGAGACAAAACAAGCTTATGGAAAGCAATTAGAAAAAGCTAAAGACTATATGAGGTGGAATATGAAATAGAGTGATTTATTTTTTAAAAACTGTGTCGCATTTCACAAAACCTAATGAACGTTAGCACCCACTAACCAGCCACCTCAGGGACCTGGATATGCACTGCTTTGGCAATTGCCTATCTTCACTCAAAAAAACAGGAAGGAATTCCTCCCAAGATCCTGATTCCTTCCATAGACAGTATCTGAGCAAGTTGCATGCTTACAAATCTGTTTCATTCCTTTCTAGTTAACCAAAATGAATATCCTCCTGGCTTTCCTGACAATGGGATGCATTCTCCAAAATCAAATTTACAATTACAATGATCTTGGCACCACACAGTGCCCTGTGCATACACAAGACTTGATAAATACTTGCTGAATCAGTGACTTGCAGAAGAGCTTCCCACCACTTTGGGAATGATTGTGATTTCCCTAATTTCCTTGTTTTTCTTCTGCTGAAACATTCTGCTTGCAATACCACTCATGATTATTCAGACCAGTCAAAAGGAAAAAAAATTTTTTATCCTGACTAACCATATTCATAAACATGAGTTACAGTGGCTGAAACATGTTCCAGAGGAGTGTGCTCTGAACCTGCCAAGCAGCACCACAGGTAAATAGCCTTTTAAAGGAACTGCATCTCGGCGGAGAACATTCATGGGAATATGAAAATGCTGAGGTTCAAACTGTCTGTCTTCATTTGGGTTCCCCCAGAAGCAGACCCTGACCCAAAGATTTATTGCAAAGAGACTTGGAATAAGATCCCAGGAAATATCTGTAGGGGGATGGAGAATGGGGACAGGCCTGAAGCTGGAGCCAAGAGAACACCTTTGTGGGAGACTGTGTTTCAGCCTCCAGGGGGCAGTGTGGTACACATCTCAGAGATGACTGAAGAACTGAGAAATCTGGGCTGTTTCAAGCACTAATTCCCATTAGATGAGAACTGCTCTGAGGATATTAATTCCCCAGCATTTATAGCCTACCTGACATCAGGCCAAGCATGTTAGCTTGCCAGAGGAAGCCCTTAGAAAACCACAAGTTCTTGTAGCATGAAGTAGTTTCCTGAACCACCAAGTCCTCAGGGTAAGGGACATGGGTAGTGTCTCTAACTACACTTAGTATAGTATACACAAGTTCTGAATTGCAAGATGCATTCACGGAACTTAGACTCAGTCACATTTCAGCTGAGCCAAAGCAACTGCACCTGTAATAGGCTGTCTCAGCCAATACACCGCAAAAAAGAATTATGAATTTCTTGAGCTTCATTAAATGTCTGCAGTGCGCCCATACAACAGCGGGATTTCTGAACACTTCTCCAGATTTTCATTCACCCCTTTTGTACATAAGTGAGACTAGTTCCCTCAAGCAAATGAAACATGCTTATCCTCTCTTGAAACCTTGATTCCATCCACCCTTTCAGAAGCAGGCCCTGCATTGAGGAATCCAGTGCAAGGGATGGGTTGAGGAAGTGCTCCCCCGAGGAACCAGGAACGGGGAGGAGGAAGCCAAGTAAGGGTGTGATGTCTGTGCAACCCCTGTCTGCAGCCTGAACCTGCAGAGAGTTCTGGAGTATAAATTACACTCTGGAGGTGCTCTTAAGACAAAGGAGGAGGGCTCTTGCATTCCTATAGTCACCCGGGATTGGCAACGGACTGGTCTGAGGGGGTGCCAGCCTCCAGTGCCCAGGCACAGTCCTCTGTGGCAAACAGGAAGAGGTTGGGAGCTGGTAAAAGGGACCCGAGGTGCTCTGGGGGGGGGGGGGCACATTAAGTTCACTCCTCTGTCAGATTCTTCCATTTTCTGGACGGCCACAATTCCTGGGGACAAATTTATGACAGGAAAGTTAACAGAATAAGCTAATCTCCTGTGCTGCCTTTGGACCTCAGACCACAGGTGCTGCTCATCATCTCCCTTCCCTATCACTCTTTTAGATTCCCCTTGAGCTCTGGTGGGTACTTCTTACCCTCATCTCTAAGGAGTCTGGGCCCCCAGTTGCCATGTTTTACGAGGCCGTAGCACAGGAGTACTAAGAGATGCCCCAGGGGGCTTCCTGCGTGCCAAATGTATCCTTGCCTGCTCCCATTATACAGCAGCAACCCTTGCTTATGCCCCAGGAACTCATCTCTTTCACACCTCTCCTGACGCTATACTCCCACTGAGTTTCAGCCCAGGATCTCACCTCTTCCATGAAACCTTCCAGATGCTTGTAGACCACAGAGCTTTCTTCTCCCCCTAACTCACAGAACTTCCTGCTTATGCCTCTCCTCAGGGCTGCGTCACATTCTACGCTGTGATTCCTCATTACGGGATTTTTATTGACTTTGGACAGTGTCATTGGGTTGACGTCTGAGTGTATGTCTTGTCTTTCCAGTGGGAACCTGACCAGTGGTTACTGGTACCTCCAGTGCCCTGTACAGACTGTGTGCCACCCCCGTGCTTAGTGAACACAGGTTGGATCTGCAGCTGAACAGCTTAAAGAATGGCACCTCTGCACTCTAGAACTGGAGCATGATCTTCTCATCAGAAGCCTTGCTTCTCACGGTTCCCTAATTCACTTGGCATTCAATGACACTCTCTGTCACTTAGTTCACAATTATCTTTCAAACAAGAACAACAACACAAAAAAGATAGCTTTGATAAATCTAACTTTTTCACATTTTGAAACTGGCCCAAACTCTTAAAAGCATATATTTTTACATAATTTATTACAAATGACTCACAGATGAGGCCATAAATTTCCCCCACCCAGAGAAATGTTCTCTTTTTTTGGCACTCTTTCAACCTTGAAGGTGACAAACCTAGTTTGTTTGGGGATAGTAAGTATTTGTGAAGAAGGCATAGAAAACATTTTCAATAATCACATAAAAAGTCAGTTTAACTTACAGTGAACACGTTTTTGGTGCCAAGAATTGCCCTAGGTATTTTATATAGACTGGTTGTCCAGAAATCTTTTTTTTTTCTCTTCTCCTTTCTGAAGCTCATATGTTGCAGTGTTTTGAGGTACAGCATAGCCTCTTGTGGAAGCTTAAAGAGAAAGGGGAAAACCCAAGTCACTTCATTTTGCAATTAATTACTTCTTCTGGGAACACTTTGCCTTGCAATTGTAGTATTTCTCTCTCTCTATTTATTATTTCTGATTGTTTCTGTCTTGTATACTCCACCCAGAAACAAAAAAAATGTATACAAAAATAGAACTAATCTTGACTATGTGACTCCAAGTACGTAATCTGTCCTCCATAAGCAGTACTGGAATGAAATAAAATATTTATATGACTATTAACAAAAGGCAAGATATATTGAATGCTTGCTGTGAGCCAGGCATTCTGTAAAGCACTTTATACACACTATCTCATTCAATACTAACAACAAGTTCCAGAAATAGGTACTGTTATTAGCCCTGTTTTACAGATACGGCCTGAGTCACTTCCCAAAGTTCGCACAGCAAGTAAGGACAGAGGCTGAGATAAAGCTGCAGAGGGTAAAGAGCCCTGGTTCTCTCCTTGGAGATGGCTCACTAAGTCATAGTCTCAGCCCCGGTCTTGCTAGCCAAGGGATCAAAAGTAAATCCCAAACTCCTTACGTCTCTGTTTCTTCGCTTATTGACTATAACCACTGACACCCACACTGTCCATTCACTTCTGTCCACCCATCTATTTGTCTGTCTTAGAACACTTAACTCTCATTGTTTTATATTTTGTTTATAAGAGTTACTGGTGGCTCTCAAAGAGCAGAAAATAGGTCATACCCATCTTCATAGTCATAGCTTCCAGGCAAAGACGATTCTATAAATGATGTCAGATGATCTGAACCTAGGTCGTCTGGCTCCAGAATTTGTGCTCTTAAGGACTATGGCATCCAAGACAGGAATCTGCTTTTCTTTTTAAACCCACGTCTAGTTCGGAGTAGGTCTTTAAATTGTTTCTATCTCCCGTTTCTCTTGAGTCTTTCACTCCTGTTTTTACTCTGTGATCTGTATTTAGTTTTGTGTAATCAGAGATGTGATTTTCATTGCACTCTGTTTTAAAAAGTCCAGGTATTAAATCTCATATATGCGTTAATATTACTTTCTCATTGATCTTTCTTAGGAGCAACAGGGAAAGAAAAAACGCCTTCCTCTAATTTTCAAGTTTTATTGCCTTAAATGTGAAGAGTAACAAAGTTTGACCACTCCAAAATATGCCAGTTTGGCACATGGATTATTTCAGACTGAAGGCAATTAAGAATGAGCAGACACAAAAATGCTCTCTGCTCTCCTCCTATTTGCCTAAAAGCAAGACATAAATTTACCAAAGTGTCTCCTTCCCCCTCTGTACCAGAAAGGACAAAAGCTAATCACCAGAGACAATTTTAGTCCCTTATCCAGCCTGGAGGCACAGGAGAAATCTACATACCAAACTGAGGTAAGGGAGACTTCGTTTCCCTCATAGTTGCTTTCACACAATTTGTTGCCGGTGGAGACCCAAAGTCCTTTTCCTTTGCCTTGTCACTTCCCCAAAAATGTCTTTCCTTGTGAAGACCAGGCTGTAAATAAAACTTGGAGTCACTCATCCCCAAGTTTCTCCAATGCATAAATAAGATAAACATGTTAATAAAACTTGTTTGTTTTTCTCTTGTTGATCTGCCTTTTGTTACAGAGCCCTGATGTGGGGCCGTGAGCTAGCTAAGGATCAAGAAAGAATTCTTGAGCAGTTTTCAGTGCAAAATGGTGCTTTTATTACAGCAGGGGGACGGAACCCCTGGGCAGAAAGACCAGCACTGGGCTTGTGAGGAGTAACTGATTATATACTTTTTTAGTTAGTGGGGGTCAGGGATAATGTTAAGTCTCTAAGGAATTTGGAAGCAAGGTTTCCAGGACCTTGAGGGGCTAGCTATCGTTAAGATAAGGTTATTTACTACTGTCTAGTGAAACATTAGTCATGAGACCCTTCTGATGTATATCAGTGGGCCATACGTTTGAAGGATGACTGCTAACATATATGGGACCGGGGGATATTTACAGTTACCAGAACAAAGTAACGCTAACCAGAGCAAAGCTGGTAAAACATTAAAGGAAGTGCTTGCAGTACCTGTAGGAGAATCCTGCCTGGGGACTACGAGCCACAGAAAAGTCTGGTCTTTGTTCCATTTTCTCCCATCAAGCCCTAGCTGAAAATCTAGAAGGGTAGAAATAAAAATATCTTCTTCCTCCCCTAAAAATGCAAGGTCATAATCTTACACAGTTCCAGGAGGAATGTAAGTAACGTAAAAGATACAAGAATATGAACGACTATAGATTTTGCCTCTTAGACTATGAGAAGTCCAAGCTTTAGATAAAAATCAACACAAATCTAAAATAAACAAAACACTCACCATGAGCATTAGGTCCCAGATATGCTAATTTTGTCCTAGCCAGACACAGAAGACATATAATACATCGGACTGAAAAAGATTGTTAACACCTTAAAAAGATAAAAGTAATAAATAGTTCAAGAATAAAACTAAGTGAGCTAACATCTTAAAAAATAAGCACTCTTGGGGCACCTGGGTGGCTCAGTCGATTAAGCGTCTGACTTCGGCTCAGGTCATGATCCCGGGGTCCTGGGATCGAGTCCCACATCGGGCTCCCTGCTCAGTGGGGAGCCTGCTTCTCCCTCTCCCTCTGCCGCTCCCCCTGCTTGTGCTCTCTCTCTCTGTCAAATAAATAAAATCTTTTTTTTTAAAAAAAAAGCACTCTTAATTTTTTTTTAAAGGAAGTGGTAAAGTATCTGAAGAAAACTAGTCAATTAAGCATTTCCTTGTGAAATCTTAAGGTATAACCAAAGAATTTCCAAAAGAATTTCTGACAATCAAAACAACCCCCAAAGATTTCTATCAAGAAACAAAGGAGTCCAAACCTAAAATAGAAACAGATTCACTTTTTAAGGTAATCTTTTATCATTTACTTAAAAAACTGCATTAGGAAATATGAAAAGGACATTCACCAGTCACCAAGTGACTACTTACCCACAAATTCTTAACATATTATGGTTCACTGTTAGGGGTGTTATTACCAAAATCGTATACACATACCTTCTACCCAATTGTTTTGGGATCTGCTAGAAAGAGATGCTCTTGTGGCCACAAGCTAAACAAATTCAGAATGGAATGGAGTGGTTACAAAGTAAAATGGAACAGAGTAGAGAAGAACAGAACATAAATCAAGCATATAGCTTGAAACTACAGGAGCAATAATATACAAGGTAAAAGATAAAGGATACATGTACATAGATAATAGATAATAGAGAAAGAAAAAAGAAAGGAGAGAAGGAAGGAAGGAAGGAAAGAAAGAAAGAAAAGAAAGGAAGGAAAGGAAAGAAAGATGGAAAGAGAGAGAAATGTGGAGAGATTTCAATAAATGTGTGTTTAAAAATGGTAATCACAGTACTCTCTCGGGATGTTTAACTTTGGAAAGGGGTACTCCAAGGCTGTCCACAACCCAGAGCAAGTCAGCAAACCGTTTATCACCCATCTGTGACAAGCCGAGTACTGAAATTGAGATTAAGTCTGGCAGAGACATTTCATGCCTGTTGAATCTAATTATGCCCTTTAATTTTTCCAGTAATTCATTTTTATGATATTTTATAAAAGAATCAGGCTGTGATGGATTAGAAACTTAAAAAACAGAACTGTCCCTTTTCCACAGGTAGCCTGAGAAGCAGGGAATAAAGTTCCATTGGTCGAGGGGACACTATGGATTCCTCCCCTCTCTGTGGTTGTACAGACCCCCACTTTCACCTTTCCGTGAATTGTGAATTGTCATTGTTCCCTCGCACCGTGGGAGAAATGAGAGGAGGTGGGTAAGCTGAGCGAAAGGGGAATGTGGCCGTCCTGTTGAGCAGCTATAAGCTAGAACTGTAAGAAGCGAGGTGCACCCTCAGAATTCCGGGGGGCAGCACGAGGCCTGTAGTTTGTCCATTTACACCAACGGTGCTGATATTATTTTTCTCACCTCTCCACACAGTTCTTCAAAACGTTGTCCTGGACTTCATTCAATCACTCACAGACACCACAAGACAACCTCTCCCTTTAACTTCAAGGCTAATGGGCAGTGAATATACAGGGACTCTTTCTGGCTTTGGGGAGTTAAAGCGGTTTCTATGATTTGCATCCTTATTTGGTGGCATTCATTCTAGGGAGGTGGTTTGCTGTCTCTGTAGGGCAGAGCCGACTCTCAGCCATGTATGGGTGTACTGGAGGTGCTCAGGAGTGTGAAGAGCTAAGGTCTTCCTGCAAAAACAGAGCCGAAAGTCTCAAGTTTATACCACGCTCCCCTCCAATATATCCTGCTTTGCTCCAAACCACAAAAGTACAAAATGTACTTTCTCGGATGTATTGCCTTCTTTGTCAGATTTTCTGAGAAGACACAAGGGTTAACCCTCCAAGTCACGTCTCAGAGAACTGATAACAACAGTTCACTGGCCTTAGAGAGCATGTGCCTGCCCCCCCCTCCCCCAGCACATAGCCCTGCTGCTCGGTCCACTTGTCTCAGGACCCATAGGACCTCGAACACATCAGGTCTCTGCTAATTGCCGAATGTCAGCACCATTTCACTTCTAGACTGACCCTCCTTCTAGTAGCAAAGAAAGCCTTTTCTTTTCTCACCTCTCTATCCTTCACTGCTGGGCAGTGTTTTCTGCAAAATGCCTTTATGTACACACTGTGAGCTGGAATGTTGAGCTCAATGCTGCAGAGGACACTGATGTTGAAAAGGACCCGGGGATAGAAGAGATGCTAGTGTGTCCTCCAAGTGGGAGGTAGAACAGTTGGAAGAGATTAAATGATCACTGGCTGAGCCCCACCTTCCAGTGATCTGTAGCCCCTGGGTCTGTGGGGAGGGTTGGAAGGCCCCCAAGGGCACTTGCAGCCACTTTAGTTAAAATCAACAAGGTCTACTGACAGAGGTTTAGGCCAGAAGGCTGCCTCAGAGAGTGGAGAAGTGGTTTCTCAGAGAGTAGAGAAATAGTATGCTAATTTAAAAACAGGGGGAAAAAAATAGGAGGGAAAATAGAGTTCTAAAAACTCATGTTAATATTTTAAAATGGAAGGAAAATGAGATGAGCTAGAGTTATCTTCCAAATGAGTTTAAAAGAGGAAGAGTTTAAAAGCACATAATATAAATATGTGAAAAGAAAACTCTGGGAACAGGAACAGTAAATTTGTAGGATAAAAGAGAAAATCCAAAATGTGTCTGATATATACCTTTTACTGTAAGCATCCTTGTGGTTTCTGTTAAAAAGAGCCTCTTCTAAATTTCAAAATAAAACACAATTGCAGCCTCTGTAGAGGAGGAAAAATCCCTCCTCTGTCCTTCAAGCTCTTCCAGCTGGACTAAAACTTAAATTAACATGAGACAGATTAACGGGAGGAAAAAAAAAAAATACCCAGTTTTATTATGTGCCCATGGAGATCCATTATTGAAACTGAGACCTAAAGAAATGACCAAGGCAGGTAGTTTTTATACTTTTTAGACAAATAGGCAATAAATCTATAAGGAATTGACAGAACAAAGAAAACTTAACTTTGGGAGCTTTAATTAGTGAGGAATTGTAAACAGAATTTGGGCTGGGGTAGTAAATTAATAAAAAGTAACAAAAGTTTATTCAGCCTTCTCTGCACTAAATTTCCCATCTCTGGTGATAAGGATGCCTCTTTACTTCCTGGTTCAGAGAGGACACCTTTTTCATGGGAGATTTATTTCCTGCTTTCGAGGGGACAAAGTGTGCGGCAGAGTGTCCTTCTTACACCAGCTGACTCTTAAGTAAGTTTAATGCAAAATAACCAATATAGCAAAGTGGCACATTTTGGGGTGGCCTGCCCTTGGCTCATAAACCTACAAAGATATGTTTAATAGTAACAAAATGAAGACATGCATTCAAAGTATAGTTAATAGTGCCAAAAGAGTAATTAGCCAGCAAAAATGTAGTAAGTCATGTTATTACTACCACTAACTAACATAAAAACTTACCCTCAAATATGTATTAAATAAGTAAATATTTAAAAGCCATAAAAAGGGGAAAGGAAGATAACAACACAAAATCATGAGTAGCAAAAAAATTAAAAGTAAAAAAAAATGAAACCATGACTAAAACAATGAAAAGATCAAATTTATATAATAAGATGATAGCAATATTAATAGTGCTTTGGAAAAAATTCATAGAGTTTATATATTTGAATTTAGCCATTGTATAAAAAACTGAAAAATGTAACAATAAAATTTGGAATAAGAAATGAGAAATCTAGTAATTTTCTTGTACCTGTATAAGATCTATTATTTTACTGTATCTACAGTGATTTAATTCTGTGTCTGACTGCCCTACTAGACTGAGACCTTCATGGGGATGGGTGGTAGGTTATGTTCAGATTCTGGTTTCCCACATAAGAAATGCTTGGTAAATGTTTTTAAATGAATAAAAATGGGAAGAAAAAGATTTTTAAGACATAAGACAAAATCAAGATATTTAAAACAACATAAAATGTTACAGCAACTTAAAAATAAAAGCACCTAAGTCTGACATATTTACTGGACAATGTTTCCACACATCTGAAAAACAAAGAGAGAGAAAAGGAATATAAGAATGGATGGTTATTTTGGAGATCATATGCGCCGGGCACCATGCTCAGACTTTACATTTTATAAAAGAGGAGTGAGAATCAAACCAGAAGTTTTGAAATATCAGAGTTTATGGGTGAGATAATTGCATAACTAGAACCCAAGAGAAAAATAAATCCAAAGACAAACTAAGCTCTTTTTGCTGTAGCATAGAAGGAAACCCCAAGCATTGCAATTAAACTCTTAAGCACTAGTGATAGCTAGAATGTGAAAGAAAGGGAGCCCATTGCTGGCATCAAAAACTGAATACATAGGAAGGAACACTTTAAGAAATAGATGTTCATCTGACACACACACACACACACACACACACACACACACACACCCTCCACACATACACCACACACACGCACACACACCCCACCCTAAATGCATAAGAACACACACATCTATAAAGAGGGAAATTCTCCACAAGGTTGAAAAGACTTTTTAAAATACCTGTCTTATTCTAAGTAGCAGTCCATTTCAGTGAAACTAGGTCTGAATCCTGTCATCCCTCAGCTACACCCCATCCTAACTTTCACCACCAGATCAATGACCCTAAAACAGAAATTTATGACGCACCCACTGGTCCAAAACCTCCTCATCCGCCAGACCCCCAACCCTGCCATAGCACAGAAAAAGGTCAGAAGCCAAAGTCATGAACAATGACCCCAATTTTTCTTGAGGTATTTCCACTTACTTTTTTCAATTCATAATTATTTTTTAAAGATTTTATTTATTTATTTTAGAGAGAGAGCATGCACACATGAGCAGGGGCAGAGGCAGAGCGAGAGGGAGAAAATCTCAATCAGACTCCACCCTAAGTACAGAGCCGGGCACGGGGCTCGAGCCCATGACCCCAAGACCATGACCTGAGCCGAAATCAAGAGTCAGAAGCCTAACTGAGCCACCTGGGCACCCCTTTCTGATGTTTTTTAAGTTGTAGAACATTCAGAATGAAATCTACTCTTTTAACACATTCTTAGGTGTACAATACAGTATTGTTAACGGTAGGCACAAGATTGTGCAGCAGATGTTTAGAACTTAACTCATCTAGTGTAATGGAAACTCAATGCCCATTAAATAGCAACTCCCTATTTCCTTTCCCCAGCCGCTGGTGGCCACCATTCTTCTACAAGTTTGACTATTTTAGGTTCTTTCTGAAAGTGGAATCACACAGTATTTGTCCTTCTGTGACTGGCTAACTTCACTTAGAATAATGTCTTCCAGGTTCATCCACGGTGTCACCCTTAGTTTTTTATTCATTTTCTGACTTCTCCACAGTTGCCTATTAACTGACCTCCAATGCCCATGCCACGTGCTCGCCTCTGAATTTTTCTATTCATGTGCCTTCATGAAGCTTTTCCAGATTTTTCCAACTTAGGCAACCTATCCCTCCATCATAAAATATACGCCACCATTTACTGAAAACTTACACTTCATTAGCACATTTTCTATGGGCTTTACTTGTACTGCAATGTCCCAGTCTGTGTGTTTCTGTCTAGATTTCCAATTAGGTTAAACATGTATCCTATTCAACATTTACATCCTTCATAGTATTTAGCATAGTAATGTCACTTACACATAGTAATTATGTAGTAAATATTTTTTAATCAATTAGATGGTTGTAAACTCCTTAAGGGAACATTTAACTTACCTTAATATCCCCAAGTCTAAGACATACTTGACATACAATAAACACTCAATAACTATTGTGTTGTGTACGGGGAGAAGCAGAGAGAAAGTGAGATCATTTGCTGAGACCGCATTGCCAAACACAGAGGGCGATTCTCAGGTCTCCCCTTACTTGACATAGCAGCAGCATTGAGCCAGCTGCTGGCTCCTTCCGACTGGAAACACCTCCTTCGCCAGACTTGAGGACATCCACTTCCTTGGTTTTCCTCCTATGTCACTGCCTGCTCCTTCTCAGCCTGATTGTCTGTCCCTTTGTCCTGTCCCAGCCTCTTGACCTTGCAATGCCTCAGGGCTCAGCCTCTGGTCCCTTCCCTTCCCTACCCTTCCCTACACTCACTCCCTATCTCATTAGTTCATGGCTTCAAAGCACCCATGTGCTGAGAACTCCTATGTGTACAACTCCAGCCCTAACACCTTCACTATAACTCGGTGTTAGTGAACTATATATATATATAACTATAATGTCCTACGGCCTACCCTGTATTTCCACGGGGACGTCCATCCCGAGGTCCAGATGGAATATATCCTGAGCTGAGCTCTCAGTCTTCCTCCTTCTGCCCACTCCTCCAGTAGCATTCCTCATCTAAGAACAGGAACGTCGTTCTTCCAGTATTGCAGGCATTCTTGACACTTTCATTCTCTCACATCCCAATCCATCAGGAAACACTTTTGTGCTCTACCTCCAAAATACATACAGATGCCAACAACTGCTCACCTCCCATCCCTCCTCCAATGACCTGAGCCGCCATCATTGTTTGCCTGGAATGTTACAACAGTGGTTGTGGTTGATTCCACACACAGCAGCCAGGGAGATCCTTTCAGAATGTTACTCAGATCTTGTCACTGTGCTTTCACAACCATGCACCAGCCCTCCACTTCACTCGGAGCAAAACTCAAAAGTTTATATGAGGCAATATCCAACTGGACTTCCCATGTACCTTTCTGACTTCATCCCCCGGTGGCCCACTCCCCTCTCTCAACAATGTCCTTCTTGTTATTCATCTCAGTCATCTATTGTCCCATAACAAACTACCCCCCAATTAAGTGGCTTAATACAATTTGCTATCTCTGGGTTGCTCTGTAAGTTGATTGACTTCAGCTGGGCATTCTTGCTTAAGGTTTCTTGTGTGGATGCAGATGACAGTAAGCCAGATCTGAAGTGATCTACTGGCTCAAAAAGCTGGGCACCCAAGATGACTCATTCTCATGACTCACAGTTGATGCCTGGGTCTTAGCTGGGACTGCAAACCAGAGCGCCTCCCTATCGCCTCTCTGTGTACCTCGGCCTTCTGACAGTGTGGCACCAGGGGAGTCCATGTTCTGGGAGACACTGTCCCAAGACCAAGTGTGCCAGGAACCGGGAAGTAGATGTTTCCGGCCAGTTAAGAAAGGGCCACACCTAGAAACTGGCACGGTCACGCTTCTGCTATATTCTATCGGGGTTAGCAGTCACAGAGCCTGGCAGGATTTAAGGACACCAAGAAATAAACTCTCCCCATTCATGGGAATGTGGCAAGATTGCATTGCAAAAAAGCATATGGAATTCAAGAAATGATGGAGGCAATCTTTGGAAAATATAATCCGTTGTGCTATTTTTCAAACACAACAGCAATACTCCTACCTCAGTGCCTTGTGCTATCCTTCCCTCCCCCAGAAATGGTCTCTCAATATCAGCTATTGGTTCGGTCATTGCTCTGAAGCCTTTGCTTCTTCACGTACTTCAACTCTGACAATATGCCAAGGAGCCTACCCTTGACCACCTTAGTTGACATTATACATAAATGCTCTTCCCTATGACCAAGTGCACACAATTGCCCATGGCATATCCACTGAACTTTGCTTGACCAAACAAACTTGAGTTGGCCTCCTCTCCTCCACACAGGCGCCTAAACATTGGCTTGTCCTAAACACTGGCTTGCCTAAACATTTAGGCAAACATTAAACCCCTACAGTGCAGAACATCCACCCCTAAACAGCTCATTCTGAGAATCTGCTAACCATAAAAAAGAAAAAAAAATTTCACTGTGAAAATGCCCCAAAGATGCCACTTGCCCACCCCAACCACTTGCCCTACTCCCCTACAGACTCCTTGCTAGTTCTGCCCACCCCACCCTATAAAAGAAAAGCCTTTTATTTTTCTTTAATTTTGAGATACTCGCAGAGTTCTGGGGTCAGAACATTCTGCCTGTTGGAATAGTCTTTTTAAATTAAGTCTCTCTTTATCTAAGTCCATATTTACTTTGATTTGACACTCAGCACTCCCAAGCCTTTATACCCTGAACCGTTTTTTTCATATCACTTATTCCCTTCTAACATACTATATATTTATCTATTTATTGCATTTATTGCCTTTCTTCCTCTATTAGAATATAAGCTGTATGACAGCAGGATGTTTTTCTATTTTGGCTACTAAATTTCCATCGCCCAGTACCAACCTGTTGCAGGTGTTCAAAAAGTATTTGTCATTAAAAGCTTCCAGGACAAACAAAAACTAAAGGAATTTGCAAAAATGAAACCAGCCCTACAAGAAATATTGAAAGGGGTCCTCTAAGCAAAGAGAGAGCCTAAAAGCAACATAGACCAGAAAGGAACACAGACAATATAATGTAACAGTCACCTTACAGGCAATACAATGGCACTAAATTCATATCTTTCAATAGTTACCCCGAATGTAAATGGGCTAAATGTCCAATCAAAAGACATAGGCTATCAGAATAGATTAAAAAACAAGACCCGTCGATATGCTGTCTGCAAGAGACTCATTTTAGACCCAAAGACACCCCCACATTGAAAGTGAGGGGGTGGAAAACCATTTACCATGCTAATGGACACCAAAAGAAAGCTGGGGTGGCAATCCTTATATCAGACAAATTAGATTTTAAACCAAAGACTGTAATAAGAGATGAGGAAGGCCACTATATCCTACTTAAAGGGTCTATGCAACAAGAAGATGTAACAACTGTAAATATCTATGCCCCTAACATGGGAGCAGCCAATTATATAAGGCAATTAATAACAAAAGCAAAGAAACACATTGACAACAATACAATAATAGTGGGGGACTTTAACACCCTCCTGACTGAAATGGACAGATCATCTAAGCAAAAAATCAACAAGGAAATAAAGACTTTAAATGACACACTGGACCAAATGGACTTCACAGACATATTCAGAACATTCCATCCCAAAGCAACGGAATACACATTCTTCTCGAGTGCCCATGGAACCTTCTTCAGAATAGATCACATCCTAGGTCACAAGTCAGGTCTCAACCGGTACCAAAAGATTGGGATTAGTCCCTGCATATTTTCAGACCACAATGCTTTGAAACTAGAACTCAATCACAAGAGGAAAGTCGGAAAGAACTCAAATACATGGAGGCTAAAGAGCATCCTACTAAAAGAATGAATGGGTCAACCAGGAAATTAAAGAAGAATTTAAAAAATTCAGGGAAACCAATGAAAATGAAAACACAACTGTTCAAAATCTTTGGGATACAGCAAAGGCAGTCCTGAGAGGAAAGTATATAGCAATACAAGCCTTTCACAAGAAACAAGAAAGGTCTCAAATATACAGACTAACCTTACACCTAAAGGAGCTAGAGAAAAAAAGCAAATAAAGCCTAAGCCCAGCAGGAGAGGAGAAATAATAAAGATCAGAGCAGAAATCAATGAACTAGAAACCAAAAGAACAGTAGAACAGATCAACGAAACTAGGAGCTGGTTCTTTGAAAGAATTAACAAGATTGATAAACCCCTGGCCAGACTTATCAAAAAGAAATGAGAAATGACCCAAATCAACAAAATCATGAATGAAAGAGGAGAGATCACAACCAACACCAAAGAAATACAAACAATTATAAGAACATATTATGAGCAACTCTATGCCAGCAAATTAGATAACCTGGAAGAAATGGATGCATGCCTAGAGACGTATCAACTACCAAAACTGAAACAGGAAGAAATAGAAAACCTGAACAGATCTATAACCACTAAGGAAATTGAAGCAATCATCAAAAATCTCCCAACAAACAAAAGCCCAGGGCCAGATGGCTTCCCAGGGGAATTCTACCAAACATTTCAAGAAGAATTAATACCTATTCTCCTGAAACTGTTCCAAAAAATAGAAATGGAAGGAAAACTTCCAAAGTCATTTTATGAGGCCATTACCTTGATCCCAAAACCAGACAAAGACCCCAACCAAAAGGAGAATTACAGACCAATAACCTTGATGAACATGGATGCAAAAATTCTCACCAAAATACTAGCCAATAGGATCCAACAGTACATTAAAAGGATTACTCACCATGACCAAGTGGGATTTATCCCTGGGCTGCAAGATTGGTTCAACATCCACAAAATCAACGTGATACAATACATTAACAAAAGAAAGAACAAGAATCATATGATCCTCTCAATAGATGCAGAAAAAGCATTTGACAAAGTACAGTATCCTTTCTTGATCAAAACTCTTCAGAGTATAGGGATAGAGGGTACATACCTCAGTATCATAAAAGCCATCTATGAAAAACCTACAGCAAATATCATTCTCAATGGGGAAAAGCTGAGAGCTTTTCCCCTAAGGTCAGGAACGCGGCAGGGACGTCCACTCTCACCACTGCTATTCAACATAGTATTAGAAGTCCTAGCCACAACAATCAGACAACAAAAAGAAATCAAAGGCATCCAAATCAGCAAGGAGGAAATCAAACTCTCACTCTTTGCAGATGATATGATACTTTATGTGGAAAATCCAAAAGACTCCACCCCAAAACTGCTAGAACTCATACAGGAATTCAGTCAAGTGGCAGGATATAAAATCAATGCACAGAAATCAGTGGCATTCCTATACACCACCAACAAGACAGAAGAGAGACAAATTAAGGAGTCGATCCCATTTACAATTGCACCCAAAACCATAAGATACCTAGGAATAAATTTAACCAAAGAGGCAAAGGATCTGTACTCAGAAAACCATAAAATACTCATGAAAAAAATTGAGGAAGACACAAAGAAATGGAAAAACATTCCATGTTCATTGGATTGGAAGAACAAACATTGTGAAGATGTCAATGCTACCTACAGCAATCTACATATTCAATGCAATCCCCATCAAAATACCCTCCACATTTTTCAAAGAAATGGAACAAATAATCCTCAAATTTGTATGGAACCAGAAGAGACCCCGATTAGCCAGAGGGATATTGAAAAAGAAAAGCAAAGCTGGCGGCATCACAATTCCGGACTTCCAGCTCTAATACAAAGCCGTCATCATCAAGACAGTATGGTACTGGCACAAAAACAGACACATCGATCAATGGAACCGAATCGAGAGCCCAGAAATGGACCCTCAACTCTATGGTCAACTCATCTTTGAAAAAGCAGGAAAGAATGTCCAATGGAAAAAAGACAGTCTCTTCCACAAATGGTGTTGGGAAAATTGGACAGCCACATGCAGAAGAATGAAACTGGACCATTTCCTTACACCACACACAAAAATAGACTCCAAATGGTTGAAAGACCTAAACGTGAGACAGGAGTCCATCAAAATCCTAAAGGAGAACACAGGCAGCAACCTCTTCGGCCTCAGCCGCAGCAACTTCTTCCTAGAAACATTGCCAAAGGCAAGGGAAGCCAGGGCAAAAATGAACTGTTGGGATTTCATCAAGATAAAAAGCTTTTGCACAGCAAAAGAAACAGTCCACAAAACCAAAAGGCAACCGACAGAATGGGAGAAAATATTTGCAAATGACATAACAGATAAAGGGCTAGTGTCCAAAATCTATAAAGAACTTATCAAACTCAACCCCCAAAGAATAAATAATCCAATCAAGAAATGGGCAGAAGACATGAACAGACATTTTTCCAAAGAAGACATCCAAATGGCCAACACACACATGAAAAAGTGCTCAACATCGCTTGGCATCAGGGAAATCCAAATCAAAACCTCAATGAGTTACCACCTCACACCAGTCAGAATGGCTAAAATTAACAAGTCAGGAAACGACACATGTTGGCGGGGATGTGGAGAAAGGGGAACCCTCTTACGCTATTGGTGGGAATGCAAGCTTGTGCAACCCCTCTGGAAAACAGTATGGAGGTTCCTCAAACAGTTGAAAATAGAGCTGCCATACGATCCAGCAATTGCACTACTGGGTATTTACCAGAAAGATACAAATGCAGGGTTCTGAAGGGGTACGTGCACCCCAATATTTATAGCAGCAATGTCCACAATAGCCAAACTGTGGAAAGAACCAAGATGTCCATTGACAGATGAATGGATAAAGAAGATGTGGTATATATACACAATGGAATATTATGCAGCCATCAAAAGGAATGAGATCTTGCCATTTGCAACAACGTGGATGGAACTGGAGGGTGTTATGTTGAGTGAAATAAGTCAATCAGAGAAAGACATGTATCATATGACCTCACTGATATGAGGCATTCTTAATCTCAGGAAACAAACTGAGGGTTGCTGGAGTGGTGGGGGGTGGGAGGGATGGGGTGGCTGGGTGATAGACATTGGGGATGGTATGTGCTATGGTGAGTGCTGTGAATTGTGCAAGACTGTTGAATCACAGATCTGTACCTCTGAAACAATTAATGCAATATATGTTAAGAAAAAAAGAAGAAGAAGAAGAAGATAGCAGGAGGGGAAGAATGAAGGGGAGTAAATCAGAGGGCGAGACGAACCATGAGAGATGATGGACTCTGAAAAACAAACTGAGAGTTCTAGAGGGGAGGGGGGTGGGGGGATGGGTTAGTCTGGTGATGGGTATTAAAGAGGGCACGTTCTGCGTGGAGCACTGGGTGTTATGCACAAACAATGAATCATGGAACACTACATCAAAAATTAATGATGTAATGTATGGTGATTAACATAAATATAAAAAAATTAAAAAAACTTAAATATGAAAAAAAGCATTTGTTAATTTCGTGGATAAACTGTCACCTGTGATGTGATGAAAGCATATACATCTAATGCATATACAGAATAAAGAAATATTTGCTACTGATCTTCTAGAATCTTGTTCTCCACCCCCAGATAATTTAATCTCTGATATGTGCCTTGAGACAGTTTCTCATTTCAACCATGTGATCCCTGTAAAACACTTATTAGTGCTGTCATATTTTTCTTAGTCTCCCTGACTTCTTTCTCTGTTCTGGAACTTAGCTCAGAAACTGGAGCCTGGTTATATATGCGAGTCATTTTCTCTGATGCCATTAGCCACTGGATTTTCCAACATTTTTTTTTTTTGGCATACCCCTGCTAACTTATGTTAGCATGTTCCATTACATGTTCTCCAATACTGGTCTGGATGGTCTTTCCTCTTGTCCAGCTGATCTGTCCACCCAAGTTTGTCCGGGCTTACTGGGCAGGTACATGGCTGTTTCTGACACTCTTAGTCCACATCCTGCCTGAGTGATTTAAGTCCCTCATAGACACTTCCTGAGGCAAAAGAAAATGAAACATCTTTTCTTCGTGATCATGCATGGGGTAATATTTATGGAGTGAACTTTTGTCAAAAAGATCTCAGGGTACAAATGATTTTATGTTTCAAGTTATTCCTCCACTCCTAGGTTCTAGACAGAGAGAGAAAGAGGGAGAAAAAAATGATCATATGATCATAATGAGTTTCAGTTCGTGATCACATAATTCATCTTGTTATTACACACCGCTGCTCCTTTAAATAAAGTACCAGAGCCCGATTAAAATGGATACCAATGCCTCTGAACTTCATCCAAGCATTGCTAAGGAGTTGGTTTGTCTTATCTAATATATAAAATGTATCATTAGGCTAAAATAGTAATTCTCAACTGTGGGCAATTTTGTCTCCCAGAGGATATTTGCTAATGTCTTCGAGACAGTTTTGCTTGTTGCTACTGAGTTGCAGTGGGGGCAGGGCATCTAGGAGGGCAAAACCTAAGGTGCTGCTAAACTTCCCACAGTGCACAGGACTTCTCACCACAACAGAGAATTATCTGGCCCAATATGCCAGTAGTGCCAAGGTTAAGAAACTGAGCTAAGGGGTGCCTGGGTGGTTCAGTTGGTTAAGTGCCCACCTCTTGATTTCAGCTCAGGTCATGATCTCAGGGTCCTGATATCAAGCCCCACATGAGACTCTGCGCTGGGCATGGAGCTTGTTTAAGATTCTCTTTCTCAGGGATCCTGGGTGGCTCAGTCGGTTAAGCATCAGCCTTCAGCTCAGGTCATGATCCCAGCGTCCTGGTATGGAGCCCCGCATCCCGCTCCTTGCTGGGCAGGAAGCCTGCTTCTCCCTGTGCCCCTCCCCCTGCTTGTGTTCCCTCTCTCGCTGTGTCTCTCTCTGTCAAATAAGTAAATAAAATCTTAAAAAAAAAAAAAAGATTCTCTTTCTTCTACTCCCTCTGTCCACACTCCCCCCTAAAAAAAAAAAAAAAAAAAAGAAACCGAGTTTAAAATATCAAAACTATGGTTCAGGTATGAGGACTAATTAACAAACAATGGAATAATGGAAGAGGCTGGAAAGTCCAAGTACACTCTCAACTCTATATAAAAGCATTACATATTATAAAAATGTCTCACTCATTTGGTAAAGTATTCAATAAATGTGAGTGGACCAACTAACTAATGGGTTGCAAGGGATAGCATTAAAACCTTATTTTACACAAAAAGAGATTCAATTGTTTTATAAACAGAAGTAAAAGAAAAAAAATATAAGGTGAATAGTTATTTAACCTTAGGATAGACTAGCTATTTCTGAAAGTGGCATTTACTCTATTCATCCTTTAGGGTCCAGTTCGAGTTCCTGGACCATGTTTCTGGGAAGTGGCAAGAGGGAGGAAATATATTTCTATTGCCCAACAATGTAAGTTTCAGCTCTGGGGAGGCTGGCTTATGCCTGCAGATAAGCAAGAGGCCTGATTAAACAGAATTTTGTCAAAGGAGCTTAAGTTTCACTTCTCTGTCCATGCTTTCAAACAAGGATAAAGAGTATTCCCAAAAAGATATGGATGCTGGAGCATTAAGTCCTAACTCCAGGGTTCAGCTTCCACCTAGAGAACACAGCCATCCAGAAATGCACGCATTTCTTCCCCTACCGGTGATTTCATAATTACATTTTAGCCCTTATGCCTGGTCTGTTTACCCCCTTGAAAACCACATGGGTTGGCTCACCTTGAATGAGGAAAACAAAATCAATGGCTACAGTGTCATTTTCCAAGAGAAAGAGGGTTGTACTATATATGAGAGCTTAAAAGGACACAATTAGAACGTGATACCTCCAGCTAAAGACAAGGAAAACTTTTCTTTAATATGGCTGCAAGTCTTCCTCTTTGTTCGATGTTTCTTCTTTAACTGTTCCTGTGGGCATAGCTAGAGGGAAGATGCTCTGGTCTGGTCTCAAACCAGTAACATGCAGAGCTGTATCTGCAACTATTTTCTGCCAAGGGGCCAAGTACAATCCAATGACAGTTTTGGGTGTGTTCGGAGATGCTGTTCTTAGTCCATTGCTCCTCATTCACTTACAATCTGGGCAGAGAAGTCCATATTGGCCAATACCCTTGTTCAGAATCAGAATGGGGAGCCAATCCCATTACTGCTTGCATCACAAGTGAGGAGGCAATAACAGAAATGGAGCACTGGGGTTCTAGAAAGCAGATGGGGTTCCTTACAGAGAAAAAGAGAGCAGAGCCCAAGGGTGGTGAGTTACGTGTTAAATGAGGAGACAGAGTATCGAACTAAACAGCACATACCCTATTGCATTTCAAAGAACAAAGCGCTTTCCAAACCTTTGTATATAAACACAGTCATGGGGTTTAAGCATTGAAAATTTTTTTAGGCTACAGTAGGTATACGCTTGCAGTGTTCCTGGAAAAGATTTGTCAGCCCATTCCAGTCCTCAATTTGTCCACATTGCCTACTCCAATCATTTGTTTTTCACAAAATTTCCTATATGTCCTG
Source organism: Eumetopias jubatus (assembly GCF_037043125.1). Lineage (NCBI taxonomy): Eukaryota > Metazoa > Chordata > Mammalia > Carnivora > Otariidae > Eumetopias > Eumetopias jubatus. The sequence goes on from NW_028274810.1 coordinate 122,769,174, forward strand.
TGTTTCAAAAATCTGGAATTGTCATTTAATTTTGCATGTAGCTGCACCTGGGTTTTCCACGTATGCCTTGAGCAACTTGAGGGCAGGGAGTTTGCTTCTCTTGTGTTCTCCAGGGTATAAAGCATCATTCTTTGCCCCCAAATCGTGGCATTTGTGATTTTAAACTATAACTGCTTAATGAAGTCACACAAATGAGTGGAAGATAGACTAATATCTCATCTACCCAGAATTCACTGTTCTACCTGTCTCATCTTTTTGAAGCATAAGAACCATAAGAAACAGAAAAGCTGATTCAAATATCCAAAATGGATGTTATTAAGTTCATTTGTACCATCCTAAATGAGCATAACATAACTAAAGGGAAAATCCCAAGATAATTACAACTGGGAATTATTTTTAACAATGTGACACAGGAATAGGTATAGGGTAAGTAACCTTTGACCCAGTGAAACAGATTTGTTTTTCAGATAGAATGAAACTGGATTATTATTTTTTTTCTTTTCATCAAAAGCCAACCAGCCTCTAGAACCCTCCCTTGCTGTACAGAGGAGACACTATTCCCAGATAACAAGGAGCTTTAGCACTGTGATTTTGCCAAATGTACTCTGGAGGGGAAAAGGAAACCCAAAACCTTATTTTTCAGCATTTTCATGGATATGTGCTGTAAGCAGTAGGAATAACAATGGCTAAGAAATGCAATAAATGAAGATTCTGTTCATAATGGGTATATTACAGGGAATTACAGAAAAAACCTTTAAAAATTCTCTGGAGCTAGATTTTCTTTCTTTTTTTTTTAATTTATTTATTTGAGAGAGCGAGAGAGAGAGCGCACATGAGCAGAGGGGAGGGGTAGAGGGAGAGGGAGAAGCGGGGTCCCCGCTAAGCAGGGAGCCCGATGCGGGACTTGATCCCAGGATGCTGAAATCATGACTTGAGCCAAAGGCAGACACTTCACTGACTGAGCCACCCAGGTGCCCTGGAGCTAGATTTTCAGTATAGGTATAAAGTCATGCTTTTATGAAACAGAATTATTTGTCATCTCTGGCAGAGACAAGTATGAAACAAGAAGAGAGTCGGGAAAACAGAAAGAATCGGACATGAATCAGTATGATCATCCAGGCAGGAGCAGGAGAGCGATATTACCTGCAATGTGTTACTAAAGGACTCGCCATCACCTGAGGGAGAAGGGAGGTGTCAACCAGTTATGTGGTCTGTGCCGTGAGATGGTAGCATTGTGCTGAAATAAACCATAGTTGGTCTTCTGTTGTGTTAAATTAGTCATTCTTAACTAGGTCTTTATGTTATCTTTAAAAAGCATCAAGTAAAAAAGCCCTGTTCAGGTATTGTTGGAAACAGGTTTTAGACAGCAGTTGAGGTTCAATTTAGTTGCTCAGAGTGATGGAAGTTCAGAAATCGAGAGAGAAAAACTGACTCAGTAATTTTCTCTTTGAATTTCATAAACAGTAATTTTTCTCTTTGCTATTAGAAATGCAAACAGGGCCACCCCAGGTGGCTCAGTCGGTTAAGTGTCTGCCTTCAGCTCAGGTCATGACCCTGGGGTCCTGGGATCGGGATTGAGCCCCACATCGGGCTCCCTGCTCAACAGGGAGTCTGCTTCTCCCTCTCCCTCTGCCCCTCCCCTGCTCATGTTCTCTCTCTCTCTCTCAAATTAATAAATACAATCTTTAAAAAAAGAAATACCAACAAAAATTAAGTTAAAACTGCTGATAAAAATAAATTCATTTTGTTAAATTTTTAAAAAGCATGCATTTTAAAACCTAACTTTCCAAAACCACTTTCTTCTGTTTACTGTTAGTAACCTAAATAGGAGTAAATTAAAAAGGAGTACTTTGGGTGTGGCCATGAAAGAGCATGGGTTCTAGACTGCTCCCTGTTCCCCCCTACTATAAACAACTTTAAAAGTGGACAAAATAAGCAATACATTTTTGAAGGAGAAATCGAGAGGAAGGGGGTGGAGTCAGGGCAGAACTGGGTGCTAGCCAAAAGCAGGCACCTGTGGTGAGCTCAATGTTTCCTCAACTTTCTGCCTTGGGGACCCTCAAGGTTCCCATATGTCACCAGGAAAAGAGCTCAAGGAGAGAACGGCACTCTTGCTAAGCTGAGGAGGCAGAGATCAGAGTCGAGGGCTCCTGAAACCACTGGAATTTGCAGGACAGTTTACTAAAGGGAACTCCTGTGCAGACAGGAGTTTCCAGAATGCCGCATGGGGAAATGGATTCCTGGCCCAGGGCTGGATTGTACATATGTAGGGAGCGTTTCTTCTAGAGCAGAAAGGAAACACCACTGTTCTTCTACACTGTGTCTCTGAGCACAAAGGAAAAAAAAAAAATGACAATTCATAACTAAAAATAAAACAAAAATATACAAACATTTGGAGATTAAACAACATACTCCTAAATGCTACATGGGTCAAAAAAGAAGTCACAAAGGACATTGATATATTTCTTATAATCATAATGAAAAGGCACCATGTCAATAATTTTAAGAAACATCTAAGGCTGTGCTAGAGGAAAACTTACAACTTTACTTATATACAGACTGAGAAAAAAAAGAGCTAAAAATGAGTGAATTGTGTTTCCACTATAAAAGGTAGAACAACAGCAAAATAAATCCAAAGTAAATAGAAGGAAGGAAATGGTAAATATGAAATCTAAATCAATAAAGTAGTGCATACACACACACACACACACACACACACACACACACACACAGAGGAAGTAAGAAAGCCAAAAGTTGGATCTTTAAAAAGAGCACCACATATTGACCTGGGTGAATGTTATGTGCCACACGTTATGCTATATGTTAATCAAGTTGAAAATAGAGCTACCCTATGACCCAGCAATTACACTACTGGGTATTTACCTCAAAGATACAAATGTAGGGATCCAAAGGGGCACATGCACCTCAATGTTTATAGCAGCAATGTCCACAATAGCCAAACTGTGGAAAGAGCCAAGATGTCCATCAACAGATGAATGGATAAAGAAGATGTGGTATATCACCGATATGAGGAATTCTTAATCTCAGGAAACGTTTAAACTGAGGGTTGCTGGAGTGGTGGGGGGTGGGAGGGATGGGGTGGCTGGGTGATAGACATTGGGGAGGGTGTGTGCTATGGTGAGTGCTGTGAATTGTGTAAGACTGATGAATCACCGACCTGTACCCCTGAAACAAAGAATACATAATATGTTAATTAAAAAACAAATAAATAATTAAAACAGCACAGTCCATCATGCTCCAGCTCCCCAGTTCAGCATATACAAGGTTTCGCAGATGGCCTTCACAGACGGTTCAGATATAAAACATCTACAAGCTCATCTAGTCCAGCAGTGTCTGAAACATAGCAGGATCTCAATAAATAGTGAATAGATGATTGAAGTGCTTCCTTTAACAGATGAGGAGGAGGAGAGGCGGGAAGGAACTCCCCCAAGGCCACCAAAGCCATAAGTGTTGGCACCTGGGTGCAAGTCACAACTCTGGACTGTGGTTTTTGTCCTGCCCACAACCAATGTTTTTGGCCTTAGCTAGATCAGACTTTAAAGTTTCAACGCTCTATAACTTTAGTGAACCTTAATAACTAATTACGTTTTTGAATTGCCCTGGCAGACCGTCTCACAAAGGCATTTCATGAACATTCTTTTTCTTTCCTCATCAGCTTGCTAGCCAGGAGTCCAATAAGAGGTGAGAAAGGGGAGCGGTAATGCACGCGAAAGCAAACACTGGAACTTAGGCAGCCCCACTTAGCTCAGTGGAACTGAACTGCATCCCCCCACGCCGGCCATCTTTCTCAAGCTTGCTCACCTCCCAACACTGTTCCTTCCAGTTGATTAAATCCACTGAACCAAATTTTCTTGGGACAGAACTGAGGTTTAGGTGGGACTACAAGTCCATTTTCTACCAGTGGAGAAATTTCAAAGAAAATCATATTGAGGGCCCCTGGGTGGCTCAGTAGGTTAAGCGTCTGCCTTCGGCTCAGGTCATGGTTCCAGGGTCCTGGGATTGAGTCCCGCATCGGGCTCCATGATCAGCAGGGAGCCTGCTTCTCCCTCTCCCTCTGCCCCTCCCTGATGCTCATGCTTTCTCTCGCTCGCTCGCTCTCACTCTCTCTCTCAAATAAATAAACAAAATTTTTTTAAAAAATCACATTGAGGGCACCTGGGTGGCTCAGTCGTTAAGCGTCTGCCTTTGGCTCAGATCATGATCCCGGGGTCCTGGGATGGAGCCCCGCATCAGGCTCACTGCTCTGCGGGAAGTCTGCTTCTCCCTCTCCCACTCCCCCTGCTTGTGTTCCCTGTCTCACTGGTCTCTCTCTGTCAAATAAATAAAGTCTTTTAAAAAAATCACATTGAAATTGAAATTGAATTTGACATTGAAATTTAGTTTTGAAGTTGAAATCAAAATTGGAAGGAAATTTTCTTTTTCTCTTGAAATCACAGAGAAAAAAAATTTATCACCATCAGCTAGGCTCAGGAAATGATCAGATTTTAGCAACTCAAGTCAGAAGGGAGGCAGAAGCAGGAAGGAAGTGGCTAGAAGGGCTAGCACCCAAGAAGACATAACATGATCTACCTCTTAAACAAATAAAACAACAGCTAGCACTTAGATAGCATGTACCCTGTGTCAGGAGCTATTCTAAAAACGTCACAAAACAAATATTAAAATACCCAGTCCTCACAACAACCCTACAACATAAGTACTATTATTAACCCATTTTATAGATGGCAAAACTGACTCAAAGGTGGGTTAAGTAACTCACTTAAATTCATGTAGCTAGTAAGTGGTGGAGTCAGGCTTTAGATCCAGGCAGTCTGATTCCAAAGTCTAGGCCCCCTGCCCCAACGTTACACAAAGAATTGCTTTTACTATGGACACCAGCTCCTGGTTGGATACGCAGACCAGCCCTCAAATTCTCCTCCAAAGGTTAAATCCCCACAACATAGTAACAGGTGTGCATTGCAGTGCAAGCCTTGCAAACAGTTGAATGCATGATAGGTCCCAACGACACCCAGTCCTTCCTTCTCCCATTCATTCCTTATTAGTCATTTGACCCATTAAGGAATATACAGATAGGAACTGAATTCATGTTCTGAAAGAATGGAAGACAGTGTTTTGAGAGTGAACCACAAATATTTACTTAACACCTACCATACACTAATTTCACAGACTGGAGACCGACTGGGATTTAGAGAGCGTTCACATGGTAGGTGGTCTGTGGTCAGAAGGTCTGCACCAGCCATGTTAGACTGCCCCTGCTCTTCTGGAGCTTCCAGTGTAGAAGGAAAGACAAATATGAATCAGTGAATCCATCAGAGAATGGATAGCCACAGAGCAAGTGAAGTGCTCTGAAGGAAAGGAAGACAGGGCTGTATTAGTCATGCACAAAGGACACTGAGCTGGCCCCAGGGCAGCAGGATCACCTGCCTCAAGAAAAAGGTGCTTGGGTGAAAGCTGAAGGATGAAAATATGACACAAGAGCCATGGAGCAAAGCATAATCACTCGCAAAGGCCAGAGGGAGCAGACCCTGGAGCTGCTGGTGTGAAAGCCCGAGGGAGCAGGGTCTGGGGGAGGTGAGGCTGCAGCAGGAAACAGAGGCAAGCCAAGCAGCATCGGACTGTATCATGATCTTTGTGCAAAGGACATTAACAAAGCAGTGGCATGAAACGAGGAGCACCCGATACACCTGAAGACTTGACTAAACAAATAATGCAACTCCGCTCCTTTGCCCTCTTGCTCCCAACCTGCACCCTCACTGGTGTTCACACCAGCCCACAAATTCGGCCAGCAGGGGTCCTCACCAGGCCACCAGATCATTCAACCTGGGGGTCAGCAGCTGAGTTAGACAGCATCTAGTACCACCACCCGCAGGGCAAGCACTATCTTGACCCCTCTGCGGCCCAGGCAGTCTCTAATCTCTGCAAAACGAGATATCTGGAACCAGCGTAGGCTTAAATAGCTGGGAAACCTCCAGCAAGTTCAATCATCTCTATGAGCGTCATTTCTTCAAATTCACAGAAGGCGACTGTGGTGTAAATTGATTCTGAAGATAACGTAGATAGAAATGTTTCCAGCACCATACTCAGCCTTTGGTATATGTCTAAAAGTGACAATTTAATCTGAATTCAGCCATTCGTTTGGAGCTATAGCTTTCTCCCATTTGATCCTCACAGCGTCGGATGGCTATTGTCCACCCCCAAGCCCCACCAAGCCATTCTGCAGATGATGGAGCAACCATAGTCCAGACTAGTGAAGTAGGCTGCCAGTTGCCAGCAAGCAGTGGAACTGGAGCTCAAGCCCACTTCATTCTGCCTTGAGCCGAGTGACCAGCCGAACTCTGCTCTCACATTTCGTTGGAAGAGGCGCCAAGAAGCATGTGTGCCTGTTGGAGACTCACAGATCCTGTGAGTCTCCCATTTCGTAAAAGGGAATGGCGAGCTGAAGGCCTGCCTTTCCCAGCAGACCGGGGCAGTAAGGGGCAAGGATGCATGCCTGAGCTAGTCCTCACAGTAGCTGCTGGGCCCCCATGAGCTCATGCAGCCCTGAAACTGGCATCTGTAAGTGTACAGGCTGCTGATCACACCAGTCAAGCCCGCAGGGGCTCACTCTGGCAGAGACGGCCCCTTGAACATTCACAGCTTCTCAGGTTATAGGGCATTGCAAGGCTGGAGTAAACATGTTCTTGTTTCCCTAAAGCTTCTCCGTCTTTCCCTTCCTCTTGCAGTCTCCACCTCGGATTGGGGATGGTGGAACAGACTGAAGTTTTGGAGATGATTTTCTGTCTGTTTGTATTCCCTGGGCCACCATGATGGCAGAATCCTTTTGCAGTATTTGAGCCCAGGACCAACACAAGCTGTCACCACCAACCTCTGAGCTCTGTTTACCTGCGTGTCCCTAGCAAGTACATCATAGATGTGCAATAAATAATTCCCAAAATAATAGGGAATTAATGAATGCAGCTCAAAAAAAAAAGTAAGGTTTGATTACATGGAGTTATATTTATAAGCAGTAAGACCTGACTCATAATCTTCTCAGCGTGAAGCAGGCTATGATGGTCCACTCTTCCTCTAAAATCCTGAGTGATGTAACCATGCTAAAGAAACAGCCAAATTTCTGCTTGCTCTGAAATGTTTCTCACTCTTCCTCTCTCTCTCTCTCTCTCTTACACACACACACACAAATACAGAGTATCCTTCAATCTTTTTATAAGTTTCAGCAAGCAACTGAGTGTTGAATAGTTTAGCAAGCTATGAGTGACTTTTCTCTTGCTGTCAAAGTAGGCAGACACATCGTCCTAGGGAGTGTGCATGGGCTTTGGTGGCATATGATGGACTCTACACTCTCTTAGTATGTTATTGGGGCAATTACTTAACTCAGAAACTCTATCTGCGGCAGTAAAGTGGAAATGATAATAAGCATTGAGTGGCAGGGGGAAGCATCATGATGCAGTCATAAGGGGAAAGACTTGCTGAGTTCATACCTGCTTCACTGCAGTGGATGCCGTAGGGTTCCACCCAGAGTCCTCCCTGCCAGGACTGAGAAACCCCTTCCTTTTTTTTTTTCTTAAGATTTTATTTATTTACTTGATAGAAAGACACAGCGTGAGAGGGAACACAAGCAGGGGGAGTGGGAAAGGGAGAAGCAGGCTTCCCGCTGAGCAGGGAGCCCGATGCGGGGCTCGACCCCAGGACCCCATGACCTGAGCCGAAGGCAGATGTTTAACGACTGAGCCACCCAGATGCCCCGAGAAACCCCTTCCTGCAGCTACTGGGTGAGTGGGGTGCTCACAGCTCACAGCTGAGTTCCTCCCCAGGAACTGCTCTGCCCTGGCCTTGCACAAAGGGACACCCCTCTCCTGGGAGTGACCTACAAGGGTTCAAAAGCGTAGCCCTCTTTCTCAATTCAGGGCAGCTCTGAGGCCTCCCCATTTCCCACCCGCCACCAACAGCTCCAGAAATGCCCGGAGGAGCAGCTTCTGGTTTGCGGCAGCCGCCCTAACCCAGTCCTGCTTCATCTCCCTCTCTGGCAGGTGCCTTTACAGAGAAGCCTCGCCTGCCCATCACGTTTCCACAGGAAAATCTCCATTTCAGAGCCCATTTCGTGGATAGTTCCTATGAATGTTACTGCTTGTGGCAGACAGTTCCACAAAGGCCAAAGAGTCACATAGATAATCACACACGGTGGGGTTGGAAATCTTAGACGAATCTTGAGATTTCGAGTCCAGACCTCTTCTTGGCCTCTGTCCTTCTGTCCTTACACGTGAAATGGGGTAAAAAAAAAAAAAAACACAACACAACGTACCCCTATGTTGCAGTTCATTAGTAGTCACCACATTCTGATCATGGCGGTAATTTCTATCAAGAGTTGGATGCTTCATCATAATCAGGATTTCGTCCAGTTTTCCCACCACAGGGACAGACAGTCTAGGCCCCAGTCAGATACACTAAACATTCTAAGGAGTCTTCTTCAGAGACTCCTTTATTTTTAAAAAATCTTATTGAATACTAAATACAAGCTTGAGTGATCAGAATTTGGGGGAGGTAATTGTACAAATGAATAATGGTCTCTGCCATCCATTCACGTATTTATACATTTTTTTATCCACCCATTCCCCAGCCAGCCAGCCAGCTGGCCGGCCACTATGTATTGTATGCATTCTATATGCCATGAAATATTCTAAGCTTTCCATACATGCTCTCCACTCATCTTCCAACAATAATATGAAGCTTAGGAGGTGCTAGAACTTGTTCAAGATGACCCAGATAGGAAGAAGCAGAGTGAGATATATAATCCAGGTGCCCCCAAAACCCATGCTTTCCTAACAGTTGTATCATATTGCCTTCCACCCCAGAACATAGCTAAAATAAAATAGATTATGAAAAATGATAGAAAGTTCTATCAGATACATGAAAGAAGTTTACATACAAATAGGTGAGCCATGAGAGCCTTCCTGGAGAAGGCACAAGTTGGCCTTTGGAGTGACCAAGGCTCACTTCCAGAATGAAAGCTCAGCAATTTTGCTTGAGAGAGAGAGCATGGAAGGGGCCCAGACTTCAGAGTCCTTCAGAGTCCTGTCTTCATCTGTTAATAGCTGTGTGACCCTGGAAACCTTTTTTAACCTCATTGGCTAAGCCTTCATTTTGTCAACATGAGAGACCTCACTGACTTCTTGTAAAGCTTGAAGAAAGCATGACACGCAGCTAGTCCAATACCTGAAACCACAGTGGACATTAACAAATGATGCTTGATCTGAGCCAACTCAAATCTCTAGCTTATCGTCAGAAATGGAGAAAAGCTCATTAGTCAGTTTCTCTAGTTTATGCCTTAAAGAAGACTAAGCCAGGGGCACCTGGGTGGCTCAGTTGGTTAAGCGACTGCCTTTGGCTCAGGTCATGATCCTGGAGTCCCGGGATCGAGTCCCGCATCGGGCTCCCTGCTCAGCGGGAAGTCTGCTTCTCCCTCTGACCTTCCTCTCTCTCGTGCTCTCTACCATTCTCTCTCTCTCTCTCTCTCTCTCTCTCTCTCTCTCTCTCAATAAATAAATAAATAAATCTTAAAAAAAAAAAGAAGACTAAGCCAAAGGAGGACTTTGCTCTTGTCCTCGTATCTCATATCACACTCCTGGTCATGAAGACCATACATTCGCACATGCACACGGGTGAACACACACATGTGCGTACACACGTGCACAGACACTCGCGTGTGAGCCACAGGCCCAGGGGGAAGAGGTACTTACAGTGTTCTGGCACCGTAATAAACCTTCACATGAAGTACAATGTGTAGTGTTATTAATTAAAATCTCTAAAGAACTCTTGTTGTTGGCAATATCGCCACCCAAAGCCACATTTACTTTGTTAATTATTCAAGTTACAGGGAATAAGAAACAATGCCCAGGCTTCCCATAAAATTTCCAAAAATTAAACCAGGGAAATGGGCAATAAATGTCACTTGAAATGGTACTGATGGCTGTTAATTGCAAGACAACTGTAAAATAATGGGGCATGAGGTGCTTCAACAATGCCTACTTAGTAACTATATGGACATTTTCTTGGAAAAAAACGGCAATTATACGGCACAAACACTTAGCAGTAATCCTCAAAGGCCCTTGACCAATATTAGCTAATTAATCTTCCCCACAACGCCCGGCAGGAGGCAGCACACGTCCTCACCCTCACAGAGGAAGGGAGAAAAAGAACAACACATGCAAATGGCGAATGCTCTTCCTGCTTTGCTTGTCTAAAGTACAATTCAACACACTCCACCTAAAAACACCCAAGAGGCATCCCCAGGCAAGGGGAGAAGGATTTCTTTCTCAAGGAGTGCCCTGCCCAGGTGCTGTGCATGGTTAGTGCAGGGACTTCTTGGCTTCCTCCTGTTGGCCGCCATGCCTCCCAGCCTCGCTGTCCCTGGGAGCTCGCACACTCAGCTGCTGTCCCCGGCACATGCATGCTCTTCAACATATCAGCCTTTGACCCTTTTCTCAACAAGAGGGCTTTTGATCTCAAACATCGGATAACCCAAAGAAGGGGAGTGAGAGCTCTGTCTCTTTTTGTTAAAGTCACGCTGACTTTCTTAGAACGTGGTTTGCAGCTTTTGGGTTCAATCCAACTTATAAGGTTTGGCATTATTTCTGGAGTATGGGTGATTTTGATTAGGTGAAAATATGAAAAAGGAATGAATGATATCTTGTATGCAGTAATAAATCCACATTAAAAATTTGTGAGCAACCTGGGGCACCTGGGTTGTTCAATCGGTTAAGCATCTGACTCTTGATTTCAGCTCAGGTCATGATCTCAGGGTCTTGAGATCCAGCCCCGTGCTGGGCTCTGTGTTCAGTGGGGAGTCAGCTTGAGATTCTCTCTCTCCCTCTCCCTCTGCCCCTCCCCCCACCACACACGCTCTCTTGTTCTTGCTCTCTCTCAAGTAAGTAAATAAATCTTTTAAAAAATTTGATGAACAACAATGAGAAAATGAAGAAGAAAGGGGAGAATGGAAAGTAACAGAAAGAGGGAGAAGGGAAAGGAAAAGAAGGAAGATAAGATGACAAGGAAAGGGAAGGAAATTCGGTGCTTTGACTCTTTATAGCAGCACTATGAGGTGAGTATCATTACCATTCCCATTTTATAGATGATGAAACCGAGGTATACAGAGGTTACATGGCCTGCAAGGTACTATAGCCAGGAAATTGGTGAACCAGTACCTAAACCCATCTCCATTTGGTCCTAAATTCTTAGGTTTTTTTCCCACAATACTGGCTTTATGATGGGTTTCTTTGCCTCCTCCCATCCTTCCTCTAAATGCTAGTTAAGCAATGGCCAGTGGGCAAGCAGAAAGCATTCTGGAATGTTACTATCCAAAGTATTTGAAGAGCTGAGATCCAGTTCCAGGTCAAACCCAAGTACAATTTTCTTAGAGCAACGCATGCCTTTTACAGAAGAAGATTCGTTATTCACCTCTTCGGTTTCACAAAAGAGGGAAGACCGCATAACATTGGAAGGATGAGCTTTAGGATCCGATAAACCTGAAAATCTTGGATCCTGTGCCTTATCTATAAAATGAGCACAGTAATAGTACCTACATTATGAAGCTGCAATGAGGATTATTAAGTGAGCAACTACTTAGTGTCTGGCATGTAGGAAGGCACTCAGTAACTGCTAGCTATGTTTCGCACATCTACTGCCCAATTAATGATTGCTAATAGTCACTCCTTCACTCCCGGTATAGCGCACTGATGAACTATGCTGGCTTTGGAGTCACACAATCTAAATTTTGATCCTGCATCATCTAATTGCTCTCCATGTAGCCATGGGGGAGCTGTGTAGTCTCTGTGTGCCTCAGTTTCCTCATTAGTAAAAAGAGTGTGATAGTAATATCAGCTTGATCTTTTTAATAGGGTTATTTGTAGGGTTTGAATGAGACAATGTATGTGCGGCATTAAGCCTGGTATCTGGCCAAGAATAAGAGACTGATAAATGTTAGCCACTGGTTTTCATTCCAAGTAGGCATATCTAGTCCATGTATAATTCTAGATAAAAAAAAAATTAATTTGAGACTCACTCAACAAACGTTTATTGCACACCTAACCAGTAATAGGCAGTGTCCTATGGGTTGGAGATTCAGACGTAAATAAGCACATAGTTCCTGCTGTTAGCTGAGAGCACTGTGTTCCCATACAGACCACGGGGCAAGGATCTTTAGATAGGTGGGCAGATTGGGGAGATTCTTCTTTGTCAGAGCATCCAAGAGTATTGAATAAATAAAGTATGTTGCAGTTCATGAAGTCTCAGGAAAATACATTTTACCCAACTTCCTTCCCAAGTAAGAGTTCATTTAATCTAAAGTGTTACTTCAAGAAGGAACCACTGATGACTCCCTTTCTACTAAGTGACGGCCAGTCTTAAAACATTGCTACAAAACAGGATGCTTTGCAAAACAGCAGTTTCCACTGTCTGCTAGCTTGGAAGTTCCTCCACTGAGTAGTTACACCAGCCCCCTTGAAATGTCCACCCTTGATCCCCATCGCTCCTCTGGAGCTGGGGAGCGTCGGGGGAACCCTTCTCCTCTCCATGGGCCTTCCCACATGTCCACCCCACAACCGAGGCTTTGGTCTTTGTTTCTTTAAGTTGGATTTGTCGACGTGCTGTGATGGAAGTCCAACAGATACGAGCGTCTGGTGGCTTAACTTGTGCTCCCATGTCAGCCTCTGTGTAAAGGAACTGCTACCAAACCTGCCTTTGGGGCCTTCAAAGACTTACTAGCCAAAAACGTGACTAAGTTAGGAATTCCCATGCCCAATTCAGGGCTCCTCAAAGGATTCCCTGTCAGCTAAGACCAAAGCAGTCTGGTCTAAATCACGGTCCTCTTCCAATGGAGAATTGCTCAGTTCATGTATAAATCCCCAGGACGGCTCACCCTTTCTGTAGAGGGGGCTTGTGGGCTGGCATTGATCAAGGACTGTCCTTGGTGTTCTCTCCTGCCCAGAGAGCCAAAGGATAATGATGTCCTAACCACTCAGCTTTCCCTTCAAGGCCTCCCTGAGCTTGGTTCCTACTCATCTGCCCAGTCTTGTTTCCCACCACAGGCCCACTACCAGCACCCCAAGCCCCAGCTGATCTGTATCCTTGTGAATGCCACCTCACTATCATCTTCACGTTTAGGTTCGTTTGGGGATCCCTTATGGCATTCAGTTATTGACTCCAAAATTTTGTAAGCTCTTATTATAAGGCAGGGTCTGCTAAGAGTACGGCAAGTATTACTTAATCTTCCCCCAAATCATATGAGGCAAGCGTCATAGTTCACAATCTTGTTTTTACAGATGTGGAAGCTAAGTCTTGGTGCCAAGATCACGTGGGTTGTGAATGGTAGAGTCATTTCTATCTGCCCCCAGTGCCTGTGCAATCGGTCCCCGGGCTCTGCTCTTCATCGACGCTCCTGAAGCGCTGGAGACTCAGAAGCAGAAGCTTCTGAGGATGAGTTCCTGGAAGCCAAGCTCCTCACACGGAGCAGAAGGAGAGAAGTGTTCCTGTCAGGAGGTGATGGAGGGAGGACAGGAGGCGATGGAGAGAGGACAGGAGGCTGCAGGCAAGGCAAGCACAAGGTGGTGGATCCGTGCTGAACTGATGCCCCTTGGTGGCACACAAGGGAGAGACGGCTGCTGTGAGCTAGGTCTGAAGGGCTCTCTGCATGGAAGGAGTGAGCACTTTGAAATGGAAAGATAGGGCTCACTTGCATGGACATGGATGGAGCTAGAGAGTATTACGCTAAGCGAAATAAGTCAATCAGAGAAAGGCAAATACCATATGATTTCATTCATATGTGGAATTTAAGAAATAAAACAAATGATCATAGGGGGAAAAAGAGAGAGAGGCAAACCAAGGAACAGACTACAGAGAACAAACTGGTGGTTACCAGAGGGGAGGGGGGTGAGGGGACGGGGGAAATAGTGCATGGAGATTAAGGAGAGCACTTGTTGTGATGAGCACCTGGTGTTGCATGTAAGGGTTGAATCACTCTATTGTACACCTGAAACTAATACTACACTGGTAACTAACTGGAATTTAAATAAAATCTAAAAAAAAGAAAGGTAGGGCTCTGTGTGGAGGCAGTGAAAGGAGGTAGGCATGGGCCTGAATATTGAAGAGCTCTTTTTTTTTTCAAAGATTTACTTATTTATTTGAGCGAAAGAGAGAGAGCGAGTGCAAGCAAGGGGAAGGGCAGAGAGAGAGAGAGAGAGAGAGAGAGAGAATCCTCAAGCAGACTCCCCAGTGAGTGGGGAGCTGGACTCAGGGCTCGATCCCAGGACCCCAAGATCATCACCTGAGCCAAAACCAAGAGTTGAACACTTAACCAACTGAGCCACCCGGGTGCCCCGAAGCACTCTAAAAAGAAACAAGGAGGGGCCCTTGGGTGACTCAGTTGGTTAAGTGCCCGACTCGCGGTTTTGGCTCAGGTGATGATCTCAGGGTCCTGGGATCAAGCCCCACATCTGACCCCACGCTGGGTGTGGAGTCTGCTGAAGATGCTCTCTCTCCCTCTCCCCCTACTCCTCCCCTGCATGCTCTCTCTCTCTTAAAAAAAAAAAATTTTTTTTTAATTAAATAAATAAAAAGGACTTCAAAGGCCTTCCTGCCAGAGGATCCCTCAGGCCCTTGAAGGAAAGGGTTTTAGAGACACCTGCAGGGACACCAAGGGTGTTATTGCCAGCCCATCCTCCAGGTAGGCAGAAGTCATGGTGTCCGCATCCCCCCATCCTTCATTCAAAGATAATAATGCCCTGGGAAATCGTCAGGCACGTATGCTGAGACTGGTTTGTAAAGGAGTTCTAGAGCTACCCTCTGCCCTCACAGCCTTCTCCCAGCCAAGCCTCCATTCACTTCTATAGCAAGGAGCTCTTTGTGAAGCCCGATATCAAGCACTATGCATGGTATTGGGGATTTTTTTTTAAATCTAAAAATGACAACAATTCCCCTGATGATGACTGCAGCCTTGTAGAAAAAGCAATTTCATGAACTATTTCAATACAACATAGAAAGTGTCATGAGTGAGGCATGCCCTAAATTGGGACTGGCAGGCAGGTTTCATCTGGATCATCCGCTCTGGTTCATTAGTAGTGGCTTCCTGGAATGCCTTTAAAAGGATTCTAAACTTGAATCCAGGCTCAGCCAAGAAAGTGTGCCATCACTAATTAGTAATGTGTGCCAGGAATGTAAGGGGAGGGGAGTGAGATGCAGGAGGTACTATGGGAGCAGAGAAGGGGCAATGAACACATCCCTGGGGGTTAGGGACAACTTTCTATGGAAAGTGATATCTGAGATGATCCTGAAGGAGGACCGGCAGACAGGCAGGTGAGGCAGATAAAGGTGTTAGGGCAGGAATATAAAGGAATATTTCTCGGACATAGAATAGCTTAAGTAGAGGCATGAGGGTGTGATAAAGAGTGTGTTCAGTAGTTGAGTCTGACTCAAGTGTAAAGGGGGAGAGGTTAGGGGCAAGTGAGCTTGATGGATAGACCGGAATCAAGTTGTATGGGACTGTTTGCCCCCTCTGGTACCCAGGTGATTTGACATTGGAAATATGCTCATTTAACAGGGACTAGTAACATGTTCTATACACCTAGAAGCGTGGGTAATGGATTACCTGTCCACTTCGCACTCGTGGCTGATTTTTAGCATCCCTCCAGGGTTTTCCTCACTTGACAGAGTGAAGTTCAATGACACAGACAATGTGATAAATATAATTCGAGACATGAGAACTAAACCTTCTTGAGGTGGACACACAGAACTGTTGAATATTTCTAAGAAAGTTCATTAAAACCAACTGCTTACCCAGTTGAGGAATCCCTACTTCCCAAGGTAGTATTCCTGAACATCTCTGAAAAAAAAGGGGGGGGTTATGAAGCAATTCCTTTTATTGCTGAGTCGTTCTAGTGCTCTTCCACATCAGGGTAAGTTGAAATTTGCCGCCTTGTCACTCCCATCCCCGGTCATTGTTCTCTCTGGAGCCAGATGGAATGAACACAATCTCACTTCCACAAACAGATATTTGCATATTTGAACATTTCTCATGTTTCCATTCTCATTTCTGGATCTTTGCTTCCTCCACCTAAAATTTGAAAGCTCCTCAGTTGCTGTTCTTTAGGAGGATGTTCAGGTTCCTCATCATATGAATGTCTCCTCCTGGATGTACTCCAATTTTTTAGTGTTTCTCTTAGGCTATTGCACCTAAATCTGGACAATCCTAATCATTTCAGATTGCCAAGCCTTTAAGGAAAGGATAGATAATTCCACAGTCCCCAGTGAAGTTTTCAGCAGCAAAGTCTTCTATGCAGAGACCTCTGGGAATCGATCGCTTAGTGGAGTCTTTGCTATTATGCAGAAATAAAACAGTGGCCCAGGAATATCTACCTATATTGATTGACCCTGAAGGGTGTTAATATCACTTTGATTCTGCACGTGAGGAGGATATTCACCCACACTTCACTCCCTTAAGAGACAACTTTCCAAATCAGCCATAAGGTTAATTCTTAAAATATGTTCATCATCAACTATCTTATGTGCCAGTCCCAATCCAGATGGCATTTGGCTTAACACTTTATTAGCTGACAGAATGGAGATCTCTAAAAATGAGACTTGTCTGGCTTCTTCTTTATATACATTTGGACTAATTTTCAGTCGCCTAATTAAACCTTTCTATGATTGACAGAAGCTTATGACAAGCAGATCTCCTGATGGAACAAAATATTTTCAGTTTTCTCTTCAAGACAATAGACATCCAGAACATTGGAGAAAAGAGAAATTTGGTGAAAGTAAGAAATCTTATACAAGGATATGAGCATCAGGATAGCATTAGAAGAGGCCTTTGACAGGCTGGAGGAAGGATTTCGGCAAATGTGTGGACAGGAATGATCCCGAAAATCAAACTCCCAAGACAAATACACAAATACACCCTTGGGCAATTGCAGTCACTCAGGCAATCAAAACCAACCACTCCTTCCTGAGTCCCACAGCATAGCATGGAAAGAGTCAGCGAACACTGACCACGGAAGTCTGTAGATGTGGGTGTGAGGACTGACTCGCTTCTTCCTGGCAAGGCATGTTGGTCTCCTCTCTGAACCTCAGATGATGATAGCTGGCTGCCTACATCTCAAGAATTACTGAGTAAGCTTCAAGTTATATAGGCTGGTGAACAATCTTTGTGTTACTGTGAAGTGTTATAGAAAGGTAAGACATTAATAATACAAAATTCTGCCTCATCTAATTATACCACCCACTGGAATACAAAAGCGAGACAGCAGGACTTGCTGTCATCTCAGCCTCCTCTGTATCTAGCATCATCCCTGTCATGCATAAGAGCTTGAAACATGTTGGCTGAATTGATGTCCATTGAATTGAATTACTAACCTGTATGGGTTTTGGAGACAATTGTAGAATCTCTTTTAACATCATCACCATCACCTTGCTCTGTGCCGACATGAGGAAGCATGAAATAAATGGTGAGTGAATGAGTGAATAAATTATGAGGAACTGGAAAGATGGTTCTCAACTCTGAATGCACTTTAGAATCGCCTGGGGTGCTTTTAAAAGTCAATCTCTGGGACGCGGCCCCAGAGATTGATTTAAAAGTTCCCCAGGATATTCTAATGTACCATCAAGGTTGAGAACCAATCACTTCAAACAATAGGAAAATATAAGGAAGAGTCCTACCCCCACACTTTTTTTTCTAACCACTCTAGATGTTAGATTCTTGAGGGAAATAAAGCATTCTGAAAGCTACGGCACTCTAAAGTGGAAGAATGATATGGCTACTGCTTTTTAGAAAACACTGTCAAGAAGTGGTTTCCATCAGTGTTGGCTGATGGACCACTTGGCAGCTATCACCTTGGCAGACACTTGACCTGGATATGGCTGAGATGTGAAGGCAAGACCAACCAGCATGGCCATTGCTCAGGACGTCTGCTAACCCAGATGTTCTAAAAGGCTGCCACCTTATGACCACTCTGCAGAGAAAGCTATAGCAGCTTCCTTAAAAAAGGTTTATCTCAGGCTGCTCTAGGTTTTTCTCTTTCTCAAATTACATGCAAAGCCTACTGGTATATATCCTGATACTTCTGGGAAATAAAATAAGGAATTGTTGATTCTTCACCATCGGTTCTTGGTTCTCCATGGTGAAAAGAATGCTTCAAATATTAACACCAGGCACTCTATAGCAGTTATATGAGCAGGTGATTCCTTTATCACCGTTGAAGAGCAAGTGACAGAGGTCAAGAGAGGACAATGTACTCAAAAATAAACCAGGCTTCATTTCTGGGGGAAAAGTATTTGTTATGTCAAACCCATTTATAAATCTTTACTCCCATGAGAAAAAAGTAGAACAGTAACTTGGCCATCATTCTCATTGTACAGGTAGAGAGAATGAGGCACACACACTGCTTTTTTAAGTGGATTAAATGTGTGAAAGGTGGAGAGAGCTGTCCCTGGGTCCAGAGAGACCTGGGTTTGTGGGTCAACCCCACCACAAGAAGCTACAAAATTCTGCCAACTTGCTTGACTCCTTGGGCATCAGTTTCCTCACGGACATGTAAGAATGGTAAAGCCAACCTGCTAATAATTCTTATTGCTGTTAAATAAAAGAAATATCCCCAGATGAAGGTCCTCAGACAGGAAGCACCAAATACTAAATGAATAGAGAAGTTTCCTTCATGTACACTATGTTGATTTTCTTAGAACGTTGGTCTAGGTGATCATATTGCTGATCAGGAGGGTACAAAAGTGGGGTACTACACCACTGTGGATGTCAAGGATGTTTTTAAGGCTGCAAGAAGCAAGCCATTCACATAATCGGAAAAATAACATGAAAAGGATGTTTCTGATAGCCAAGAGGAGACGGGGACATTGCTGAAGGATTAGCACGGTCCTCACAGTGGGTTAAATTGCACATTTGGGCAGTTTTGGGAAGTAATTTACTGGAACAATAGCTTTAGAAAGCAGCCTGTACTCAGCTACCAAGAAGGCAGTGGCTTTTGATTCCACACCTGCGTCATGAGCCAGCTGGTGTCTAGAAAGTCAGATCTTGAAGGAACGGGTCTGAGCTTCAGTAATCACAGGCCATGCACTCAGAAACCACTGTTGAAGGATGTGACTTCAGAAGCTTAGAGACAAGGACTTCCCAAAACAAAATCTCTAGGCCAGACACTAGATACTAGAGGGGGAAGAAGGGAATTTCTATTGAAACTAGGAAACCTTCGTGAGGGCTACCTCTGAAATACTTTGTCCTCTACCTTGTAATACAAATGCCCATATTCATCTTGTGTCTTTTTTGTCTCCCTCCAGCACTAGTCGAATGAAGGAAGCATGGTGTTCGTGCAATGAATAAACACGCAAAATTTTTAAAAAACCGGTGGTGAAACGGGTAGGATCTATCCTTACACAACACATGGGGATGGAGGGACTAGAGCTAGATGAGCAAAGCCTTTAAAAATGAAATCATTACCTGCTTTAAGAATGAAGTCTAGACTTAATGACTTAGAGCACTAAAGCTATTGGCATTAAGATATATATCAGGTTATTTAAAGGGGATAAGACACGACTACAGCATATCGAGAAATGTCAATGCCACTAATATAGGAAATGCTCAACTGTGACTTGCGTTCTAAACTGGAAGAGGGATACTTACCTATAAGGTGTGGTTTGAGGGGCACGGGATGATCACAGACCTCCTTAACTTCAAAGGATTTCCTTCTCAAGATTCTACAAAGCCTAATATTCTCATTTTTTCCCCAGTTTAAGGACCATTCCCCAAAAGATTCCAGTAAGAAGCAAAATATGTTTCCTTGGAAAAAGCCCCATTTGGCTGGGGTTACTTTGTCATGTATAGAGGAAAAAACTTGAAGTAGAGAGACTTGTGGAAAGCAGGAAGAAAGAGAGGAAAGAAAAGGAAGAAGTAGAGAGGTAGGCTCCTAATATTTATCCATCCAACTTCTAGACCTGAACTGTTCAATATGGTCGCTTCTACTCACATGTGGATATTTAAATTTAAATGAACCAACATTAAGTAAACTAAAAAATTCAGCTCAGCCGTCACATTAGTCCTATCTCAAGTGCTTAATTGCCCCATGAGGCTAGTGGCTACCATATTTGTCAGGGCGGACACAGAACATTCCCATCACTGCAGAGATTTCTATCGGAGAGTACTGCCCTAGTGAGTGAGTCCTACAGAAGAACCATGTCATATTCCTGAGAAGTGATGGGTTTAAAAAAGAACTGAACAAGCACATTCTACTAGAGAAAAAAGCAGAGTATCTTGTAGCCCTTCTTAGTTTTGATACATTACGATAAAAAAAACAAGAAGCAGATATTCTGTTGCAGACTAACTTCCATAGGAAAAGGACAGGCTGGGTGGCAGAGAAAAAGACTCAGCCATGAGAAGCTAGCAGTCTCTTCCTTTGCAGTCCCTGTGGGCACTAAATGGAGACTGATTTTGAAATACCCATTTTTTTCTGTAGAGCTAAAGGACTCTCTGTGTTGTATACAACATGAAGTTCTCATGGCAGGGTGGGATCCTTTGTCATCTTTATAATTTCAAGATTATGGACCATTTGTATGTAATTTATAGATAGGGTGGCTGCTACCTAACCATAGGATTATATGGGAATCAAAATTATGGAGGTTCCTTTTTTTTTTTAGTAAGTAATCTGAATTTGAACCCAGGTATATATGACTCAGAAGTCCAAACTTTTATTTTTTTTAAGGTTTTATTTATTTATTTGTCAGAGAGAAAGAGAGAGAGAGACCAAGAGCACAAGCAGGGGGAGCGGGCAGAGGGAGAAGCAGGCTCCCCGATGAGCAGGGAGCCCGATGCGGGACTCGATCCCAGGACCCCGGGATCATGACCTGAGCTGAAGGCAGACGTTTAACTGACTGAGCTACCCAGGCATCCCAGAAGTCAAAACTTTTAAATCATACCATGCTGTCCCTATGAAAAGGAAAAAAAATATATCATGAAAGGGTTATTTTAGCAAGAAATAAATACAGGGAAGGCCACCACGGCAGGACCCTCTATATTGCATTGACAATGTTGGGGGCCTATGGCTTCTCTGAATCTCAGCATCCTCCTCTGTAAAGTAAAGAGGTTGGACCTAAAGATCTTAAGCTCCTTTCAGTCCTACAGAATTGTATAATACCCCATATTTCTATAAAGCATTCAATGTGAAGCCTCTCAAGTGAGGATTACTTTATTATCTAGTAAAAATGGCTTTATTGGCACGTATTATGTTAGTGCTAGGAATGGATATCAGTGCACATTAGCTAGCCACAAAATTGATAGCTAACAAATTAATTCTGTAGCCAATTTCTCTACCGCATGTGAACCTTAAAAGTATACATTAATTAAAAGAAACTATCTTTAGAGAGGGGCGGAGCAAGATGGCGGAGGAGTAGGAGACCTGGATTTCGTCTGGTCTCAGGAATTCAGCTGAATAGGGATCAAACCATTCTGAACACCTACGAACTCAACAGGAGATCGAAGAGAAGAATAGCAACAACTCTCTGAACAGAGAAGCGACCACTTTCTGGAAGGGAGGACGTGCGGAGAAGTGAATCCGAGGCGATATTCGGGAGGATAGACGGCGGGGGAGGGGGCCTCCGTCCGCCGCTTCTGGCAAGTGCTAGAGCCGCGGAGCACAAAATCGGAACTTTTAGAAGTCGGCTCGGCGGAGGGACGTCGCTGCAGTGGCTAAGCGGGGGGTGGAACCCTCGCGGGACAGTGTGGTCTCAGGACCCTCGGGGTCACAGAAAGACCGGGGGTGCCTGAGTGCGGCAGAGCTCCCAGGTATCGGAGCGGGGAAGCCGGCTGCAGAGACAGAGCCGAGGTGCGGGCTCTCAGCTCGGGGTGGCCATAAACCGTGATCCGCGGCCCAGTCGGGCCACTGCTCCTCCAGCAGGGACCCAACAAGCGGCAGAGCCGGGGAGACTCCCCTCCCTCCCCCGGGGAGGAGCGGCGCGGGAGCGCACCGCAGGGATCTGCTGGGTTTGGAGACTCCGCGCGGGGTCGGGTGCCAGACATAGAAACGCTCAGTCACAGGCCGGGTGAGCACGGAGTGCGGCCGGAGACCGGGGAGATGGGAGTGATTGCTTTTCTCTGGGGGCGCACTGAGGAGCGGGGCCCCGAGTTCTCAGCTCCTCCGGGTGGAGATTGGGAGGCCACCATTTTCACCCTGGTCCTCCAAAGCTGTACCGAGAGCTTGGAGGGAAAAAAAGCTCCTGAGAGCAAACCCCGGCAGCTTGCTTAGCCCAGACCGACAAGGGCTGGGCAATTCCGCCTCCGGCAAAAACATTTGGGAACCACGGCAACAGGCCCCTCCCCCAGAAGATCAGCGCGAACAGCCCGCAAGCCAAGACCAAGTTTACCGATCAAGGAGAACAGGAGAACTCCAGCGCTAGGGGAATACTGCACATATGGCTTTTTTTTACCATGATTCATTAGTTTTTCAAAGTTAATTTTTTTAACTGTTTTTTTTTTTATTTTTCTTTTTCCCTTTTTCAACAAATTTTATCAATCCCTTTTTTAAAAAAACATTATTTTTCATTTTTAGAGTCATATTTTATCCCTTCATAGTAGTTACCCTTATTTTTGGCATATATATATATAAGTTGTTCTCTCTTTAAAATTTTGAGATACAGTTTCTTCTAACAGACCAAAATATACCCTAAATCACTCGTGAATGGCTTTGTTCTAGTCTCCTGCCTGATCACATTCTCTCCCTTTTTTTTTCTTTTTTTGTAAATCTTCTTCTTTCTTTTTTCAAACAACTTCTTATCTTATCAATTCCTTTTATAAAATCTTTTATAATTTTCATCTTTGCAGTTATCTTCCAACTCTTCATTGTATCAACCCGAATTGTGTACATATAGGAGTCTTTCTTCCTATAAAATTTTAGGAGGCACTTTCTTCTAACAGACCAAAATATGCCCCAAATCTAGTATGTGGCACTGATCTATGCACTAGCCTGATCATATTTGATCATATTCTGTTTTTTTTTTGTATTGTTCTGTTTTTGTTTTTATCTTTTTCTTTTTGTTTTTTGTTTCTTTCTCTCTTTCTTTTTTCTTTCTTTCCCTTTCTTTTCCCCTGGTTTCAGGTCTTTTCTGATTTGTATAGAGTATATTTGCTGGGGACGTTCTTAACCTGTTAGCATTTTGTTCTCTCATTCATCTATTCTCTGGACAAAATGACAAGATGGAAAAAATCACCTCAGCAAAAAGAACAAGAGGTAGTACTGTCAGCCAGGGACCTACTCAATACGGACATTAGTACGATGTCAGACCTCGAGTTCAGAATCATGACTTTAATGATACTAGCTGGGCTTGAAAAAAACATGGAAGTTATTAGAGAAACCCTTTCTGGAGAAATAAAAGAACTAAAATCTAACCAAGTCGAAATCAAAAAGGCAATTGATGAGGTGCAATCAAAAATGGGGGCACTAAGTGCTAGGCTAAAGGAGGCAGAAGAGAGAATCAGTGATATAGAAGACCAAATGATGGAAAATAAAGAGGCTGAGAAAAAGAGAGAGAAACAACTACAGGATCACGAGGGCAGAATTCGAGAGATAAGCGAACGATAAGACGAAACAACCTTAGAATAATTGGGATCCCAGAAGAAGAAGAAAGAGAGAGAGGGGCAGAAGGTATATTGGAGCAAATAATAGCAGAGAACTTCCCTAATGTGGGGAAGGAAACAGGCATCAAAATCCACATCAGATAAAGGGCTAGTGTCCAAAATCTATAAAGAACTTATCAAACTCAGCACCCAAAGAACAAATAATCCAATCAAGAAATGGGCAGAAGACATGAACAGACATTTTTCCAAAGAAGACATCCAAATGGCCAACAGACACATGAAAAAGTGCTCAACATCGCTCGGCATCAGGGAAATCCAAATCAAAACCTCAATGAGATACCACCTCATACCAGTCAGAATGGCTAAAATTAACAAGTCAGGAAACAACAGATGTTGGCAGGGTTGCGGAGAAAGGGGAACCCTCCTACACTGTTGGTGGGAATGCAAGCTGGTGCAACCACTCTGGAAAACAGTATGGAGGTTCCTCAAACAGTTGAAAATAGAGCTACCATACGATCCAGCAATTGCACTACCGGGTATTTACCCCAAAGATACAAATGTAGGGATCCGAAGGGGCATGTGCACCCCAATGTTTATAGCAGCAATGTCCACAATAGCCAAACTGTGGAAAGAGCCAAGATGTCCATCGACAGATGAATGGATAAAGAAGAGGTGGTATATATACACAATGGAATATTATGCAGCCATCAAAAGGAATGAGATCTTGCCATTTGCAACGACGTGGCTGGAACTGGAGGGTGTTATGCTGAGCGAAATAAGTCAATCAGAGAAAGACATGTATCATATGACCTCACTGATAGGAGGAATTCTTAATCTCAGGAAACAAACTGAGGGTTCCTGGAATGGTGGGGGGTGGGAGGGATGGGGTGGCTGGGTGATAGACATTGGGGAGGGTATGTGCTATGGTGAGTGCTGTGAATTGTGCAAGACTGTTGAATCACAGATCTGTACTTCAGAAATAAATAATGCAACATATGTTAAGAAAAAAGAAAAAGAAGAAGATAGCAGGAGGGGAAGAATGAAGGGGAGTAAGTCGGAGGGGGAGATGAACCATGAGAAACGATGGACTCTGAAAAACAAACTGAGGGTTCTAGAGGGGAGGGGGGTTGGGGGGATGGGTTAGCCTGGTGATGGGTATTAAGGAGGGCACATTCTGCGTGGAGCACTGGGTGTTATGCACAAAAAATGAATCATGGAACACTACATCAAAAACTAATGATGTAATGTATGGTGATTAACATAACAATAAAAAAATTTTAAAAAAATTTAGAAGAAATTATTTTTAAAACTATAGCGCCATTGTCAATGTTTGCCCTGTTCAGTACCTGGAAAATATTTGCATATATACGTTGTCTTCCGGTGCATGTGTGCCAGTGTCTGTCCCTTCCTTCCCCCAAGTGATACATGTTTGTGCTTGAAGCTGTTTTGTGAATCCCAAGAAAGCCTTTGAAGAAAATTAAAAATCTCTGCCAAAAACTATAACCATCACCAAGCTTGGTCATAAACTTTAATTGGAAAACTGATATTATGTATCTTTATTACATTTTGAAAGCATGAATAATATATGTAATCGTCCAAGAGCTGAGCTACGAACGTTGCTTTATTATTCAAACATAAATAAAAGTGTACTGCATTATCAATTAGTGTCCCGCTTCTTTGGGAAAGTGAGAATAAAATCTGTTAAACCTCAGCTGGTGATTTACATTCTCAAACATCTTTATTCACAAGCCTAAAAAGCAGGCTGTTAACAGTCACCAAAATGGTTGCCAAGACAACTTATCTCTGGATTTAGTATTACTGCATCAGGAAAGACACCTACGAGGAATTTAATTACCTAACGCCAAATCCTCTTTGGCCAAAAAGGGATGGATTTGCCTTTAACTCAAAGTCCCTAGAGAATGAGATTCAACGGAACGAGGGCAGACACAGACACACGAGACAGACATACACACACACACACTCGCAGATGCTGGTATTTAATTATAGCATAAGGCTAGTTTTCAGGTGGGGTTTACATAGAATCTGCCTCAGAAGTTCATGCATGTTTATTGAATAATGGTAAATAAATATGTAGCTAGGATGCTATATATATTATATACCTTATATATATAATATGTGTAAGTTATATATAAACATATGTTCATATTATATATTCATGTATATTTATATTCTTCTTTATATATAATTCATTCATTTATTCCTTAATTTGTGCACCCATTCATTTACTTTCCTTCCGACCCTCTTCCCAGAAAGAAATAGGCAGTTTATGGAAGTTAATTGAAAGAAAATTAGCATCAAATGTGAATCAGATATGAAATTGATAGGAATTTTAGAATTGTTAGAACTAAGCTTCATAATTGGTTCTGAGCTTCCAGGTAGCCATGGCAATAATGGAAGTAGAACAAATTGTATGGTTTACATTATTGCTCACAAAGGGGAATGCTTTTACTCTCCTAAATTCTAACATTATTTGGGGAGGGGTGTTTGAAAACCATGTATATTTCTGATTAGCATTATAAAATTCCTAATATAAGCACCATATTTTGCATGTCATGCTTCTTTCTCATTTAATCCTCACCACTCACCACTAAAGCCCAATATCTACTGAGCTAGTAGAAAGTGTTATAAGAAACTTGCTTAATAGTAAAATTAGTATATACTTGGATTATACAACCTTTTTGTCCACAGGCTACTCATCTAAATTAGTGACCAATCCAAAGCTCAGGATGTGGGGTTGACAACCAAACTTTCACATGCTACAAGTGGTCCAGGCTGTGACTCTATCTCCCATCTTTTGGGCACTTTTTCCCCACAATAGGCAATAGTTGGGTAATTTTCCCCATCCCTTAGGAGCTCCAAATACACATTATGAAAGATCTGCATGCACATGCTAGCAATTC
This sequence comes from Eumetopias jubatus, assembly GCF_037043125.1. Lineage (NCBI taxonomy): Eukaryota > Metazoa > Chordata > Mammalia > Carnivora > Otariidae > Eumetopias > Eumetopias jubatus. The sequence goes on from NW_028274810.1 coordinate 122,795,724, forward strand.
CAGAGCTGCATAGTGTTTTGTCCTTTTTAAACATATTTGCATGTTTTCATCCTCACAATAAATAAGAGCAAGTAGGCAAATACTGCTTCTCCATTTATATGCATTAAGAAATATGGGTTCTGTTAAAAACACAAGTTTTTGATCCCTACTTTAGTGCTCATACGTCCCATTTCCTTTCTTCCTGTAGATAATCTGGCAACTAAATCATAACTCACATACCTCCAGGATATTGTTTAGCTCCTCAAACTAGTCATTTGCTGAATAGGAAAGCAATGATTTAGTACAGCTTCAGGATATTCCTAATTGTCTGCCTCAGGATATAATTTTGAGATAGCCAAGTCTACCATGTAGTGTTAACCCTCCGACTGTTCTTTTCAAAGGGTTTTGGTTTTGGTTTTGCTATTCTACATCCTTTGCATTTCCATATGAACTTTCAAATCAGCTTGCCAATTTCTACCCTCTCCCTCCCTGGAATTTTGATTGAAATTGTGTTGAATCTTCAGATAAATTTGGAAATAACTGACATCTTAACAATATCGAATCTTCCAACCCATAGACAAAGTATATCTCTACATTTACTTAGGTCTTTAATTTCTCTCATCAATATTTTAAGGTTTTCAATAGACAGGTTTTACCCATCTTTTTTTAGATTTATCCCTAAGTATTTCCTATTTGTATGCTATTATAAATGACATTTATTTTAATTTCCAGATATTTGTTGCTACTATATTTAAATACTATCGAGTTTTGTATATTTTTGTATCCTGCAACTTTGCTAAATTCATTTATTAGTTCAAATGTCTTTTTTTATATCCACCAA